>NW_024080944.1:762018-1364518 GCF_003009895.1 Hyaena hyaena
TCATTGTTTCTCATTGCCATGTAGTATTCCATGGTATAGATAAACCACATCTTCTTGATCCATTCATCTGTTGATGGACACTTAGGCTCTTTCCATGTTTTAGCTATTGTGGAGAGTGCTGCTATTAACATTGGGGTACATGTGCTCCTATGGCTCAGCATTTCTGTATCCCTTGGGTAAATTCCTAGCAGTGCTATTGCTGGGTCATAGGGGAGTTCTATTGTTAGTTTCCTGAGGAACCTCCTGTGTGGAGGATTTTTGCATCCATATTCATCAGGGATATTGACGTGTAGTTCTGAGTTGTTCACTTTAAAAATGTGATTTTCATGGTAGATAAATTATATCTCAATAAAAAGTTTTAAAATTAAAAACAAACTAAAACAAGAAGGAGCCTTGCACAGACCAGTAATGAAAACGTACTATAGATCCAGGAGTAAAACTCAAACCTCTGTACCTGGAGGATAGAGAGGAATATTGGGAAAATAAGGGGGAAAGCATCTCCCATTAATTGTCAGTGTCAGTAGAAACTGTCACATTCATTTAAATAAGTAATTTAGTAGCAATCTATCAAAAAAATAATAAAACACATACCCTATGATCCAGAATTTTCATATGTAGAAGCCTAAAATCAATGTGTGGCTGGCACAGTTAGCACTCAGTGAATGTTCTTACCTAATATAAAGGTGACGATCACAGGGAGAGATAATAGATTACACAATAAACTACACCCAAATTCAGCTCTCACTTCTGCTTCCTTTTGGAAAAATAATAAGACAGTATTAATATCATAGGGTAGTATGACCATGAAACCTCTGTTCTTTTCATCTTTGTAAGCTGCATAAAGTGGAAATCAAAATTCTCCCCTAAAATATAAGTCCATTTCTAGAAATACTGAGCATATACTAAAAGCAAAGTTAAAGATGGTCATGTAGAGTTCCAGCCTCTTGATAAAAGGGAGATCACAGGATGGGAGTAGCAGGGAGGGGGTAGGAAAATAGAGCTTGAGCCTCAGCCAAACCTCATGAAGCTACAAAAAAGCCAAGAAATATTTAGAGTGACATACGCATGAACCTTCCTGAAACTCAGCAATGACTATTCAGCAACTGACAAACTCAATGACATGCCTAACTGAACTTCTATCTTTTTTTTTCCCTTTAATTATTTCTCCAAATGTTGATTCCCTTTAAATGTGGCATTATCATGATTTGTAAATATGCAGCTTTGTTCATTGCATAAAAAGTTCAATTGATGCAGAGAAAGTGCAAGGAGAGGAACATCATGTCAGTCCACTCACAATTAATCAATTAATCATCCCAGACCTTTCAGCCCATGAAGACATACCCTGAAGTCAACTAGCCCAAGTGTCAGGGGAAACCTCAAGAGAAGAGAAATGGCTTCTGGAATCCACCCCATAACCCAAAAGGTGACAAGTGACAGCTAAATCTCCAGAATGCTCTTTGCATCAACCCTCCTGTGTACCTGATCCTGTGGAAGCATGAAGTGTCCATCAGCACCCCCCACCACTACCCCCAATATCTCACCCACACAGCATGGTGAGACATGGTGGGGAGACAGGGATTGTGACATAAGCAAATGGCCTCAGGCTGATATATGTAAATGCCAGCCCAGGAGCCTCCTAGTAGGGACACCACCTGTGAAGGCCTCATAATAGCCAACCTGTTGCAACCTCCAAGCTGAGAACCTCATCAGGGGGAGGAGGGACTCCTGCCTAGGAGACCATAGGATTCTGATTGAGAAGGTGTCAAGAGCTCTCGGCAGCTGGTAGCCATCATGTAGGCGCCATGGAGACTGCCATGTGTGTTTGCTTTCCATGTTGTACATGGCAGAGATGTTGTCCTCGACTATGCTCCTGTCTGTGCTGCAGGTTCCTCTTCACCTCAGAGAGGAACTGCACCTGCTTCCCCTGCCCTTACAAAGATGAGCGCAACTGCCAGTGCTGCCACTGTACCTGCTCTGAGAATCCCAACTGCCATTGGTGCTGCTGCTCCTGGGCCAATGACCCCAACTGCAAGTGCTGCTGCACAGCCAGCAGCAACCTCCAGTGCTACTACTATGAGAGCCGCTGCTGCCGTCAGGTCACCATCACGTTCCACAAGGGCCACCTCAAGAGCATCCGCACATCGTAAGTGCTGGGTGCCCAATGGGCTCCTTGCCAACTGTGGGCTCCATACATGACCCCACCCCAAGTCCCTTTCTCCATCTGAAAAAAGGAAGCCAAGAATGTTGTAGCAATTAAGCATGTCCTAAACAGCCAGTAACCACATCAAGCCCTGAGTTCCAAATCCATGCCCCATCAGCTGTGCGAATAAGCACTGCACTCTCTCACCTGCACTAAGTAGTAGTGGCTAAGACTTAGTGTGTAAGCCACTTCCCAGGCACTGCATGTGTGACCTCAGGCAACACTCACCCCACAGCCACCACACCAAAGAAGAAACTGAGCCTTTGGAAGGTTAAGTTGCCCAGGATCACACATCTAGTAAGATGCAGCCAGACTTTGAACCCAGAATCTGTGCCTTAACTTAAAAATGTTGTACTGCAAAATGGAGAGTTTAGGATCTGTCATGGGTTTGTGGATTAGTGAATGCACCTTGAAATCTGTTATGGGATATAAAAATGTAAGTTGCCTTTTCTCTTCCTCCTCTGAGCTTTTGATACCTTCAACACTTATTGGAAAAGTAATAATTTCCACAGGCCACTTTTGACCCCTATGTCCTTTATAAGTACCCCAAACCAACTCCTGCCAGCCTTCTCTTTCTACCTATCTGGAAGTCATGAAACTTAGGGTCTCAGTTACTCATGTGGGGCATGAATGCTCTGTGTCAAGCACTTGCATATTCTCTTCCTGCTCTGACCAAGGCAGTCCTTTTATGTCACCTATGAGTCTGGAGTAGTGAAGGCAGACTTCTTAGACAAGGAAAGATCAAAGCTCAGAACTATAAGATGAGAGTTTTTGCAGAGGCAGAAAAATGAGAGGTGGGTTTGAAGACTTTCAGGTTGGAAAAACAATTCTGTGAGCAAGGTCAGTAAATTCAGGAGAAGAATATGATCCATCTTGCAGTTCAACACTTAGTAGATGCTTAATAAATACTGCTCTCTATTCATGGAGCTCTGTGGTGTTTGCATGGGTAGAGAATCCAGGGGTTCTAGATGCAAGTCCAGAAGTTCTCAGGTGTAGAAAGTCGCATCCACATTCCTCTCTTAATGCCCCACTTAGAGAGCCTAAATGGAGAGTCACTGGCCACAGTTCAATGGAGGAGGGATGACATTGGTGTTGTGGGAAGATGCCTTAGGTCAGTAGCTCCCAAACTGCTTTACATGAATCACCTCAGGGGTCTTTACAAAGGATCTCATTGCCATTCTGATTTCATTGGTCCTGGGTATCACCTGGGCATCAGAATTGTAAACACCACCCCAAGTGATACTAAAATACAGATGGCCTGGAGGAATCAGGAGGAAAGCCAAGACACCTGCTGGGTGACACAGTGAGAACCCAGATGCTAGAAAAGGCTTAAATTGGAGGGAGGGTATGTGCAGAGGAGGAAAGGCCAGATATCTCAGCAAGAAGGCAAGGCTGCTGGGTTTGGTGGCTGTTTGGGCATGGAGCCACAGCCACTGAATGCCCGGGTCCAAGCCTGAGGCTTTCAGAGGATAGTCAGAGATGCTATTGCAAATGTCAGGAGGTGGGCAGGGGGTACACTGAGGCTTATCTTCCATCTGGCCTCTATCCTGATTTCTGAATCACTGCCTCCTCTGCTCCTCATCGCCACTTCTAGCTCAACACCTCACTCATCCAGTCCCACTCTGGTCTCATGCATCTCTCTCTGACTTTCTCATTTATTTCCCACTTCCTTTTTTATCTCCACCCCAGCTTCCTGGGATACCTCTAAGCCCTGCTCTCTGTTTCTTCCACCAATGTCACCTTCACTCCCTCTTAATATTACACCATGATTCTCAGAGTCCTACCATACCGAACTAGAGAGATTCATCCAGCTACCACGTGTACAACTCCAGCTACCACGTGTACAACTCACTGAACCTCCAGTGACCCCTTCAGGGCCCAGGAAGGAGACTGAGACAGCAGAGAGGAAATGGGCTGAGAACATCGAGGCCAGCAGGCCTAGGACTCAGCACCCAAATATATCCCTAAGGGATGAACTTTCCAGGAGCCTGAGTGCCCACAAAAGGCACACTCTGTCACCATAGGGCCACTCCCTTTCAGTAAGCTTTGGCAGCAGCTTTGACTCTCTGGGCTTTGAGACATAGGTCCATGGGGAAGGAGATAGGGGCATATAGGAACTTCAAGAAGTCAGAAACAGGAGAGAATACAGCCACAATGTCAAGATCAACACTCAAATGTCACTAATGTGAACAGAAGAGAAGAGACAGGATCAGTCACAAATTGTGTATCTGTTTGCATCTCCATCCCCACAGCTAATTCATTTATTTTCATAAACTGCTTTTGCCCTGATTGTAGCTTCTTAAAACATGCACTTGAATTTTACAAGTATGCTTTCACTTCATCCATAGTTCCTACAATTAAATATATGAAGTCAGCCTCAGATATTAGACAAATAAAGAATCAACACACACACACGTGCGCACACACATACACACACACACACACACACACACACACACACACACACACAGTAGAAGCATATGCTTTTCATGGACTTGACCACTGTTTTCCTCTACTGTGGACATTAGGTGACCAGTACCAGAGGGGAATAACTGCTGTGACCATATTTATTGAGTCCTTACTACGTACCAGCAGTTCAGCACTTTATCATGGATTGCCTCATGTAGACTTTGTAAAATTCTCATGAAAAGTATTGTTAACTTTGACCATTGGATTACAGATGAGAAAACTGAGAATGGGAGAGGTTAGGAAATTCATCTCAAAGGTACAGCACTAAAGGGTGAATTTTGCCATGAACAATCTGTCCCTAGAGCCTAGACCTTTAACTCTTACATGTCAGTCTGCTGGTCGGAACACACAGGTTCTATGCTTGGCTCAGGGACTGACCTCCTGGTGTCCTGGGAAGGACACTTTATCCATCCTCTTCTGTGTTCCATCCTACATACAGTAATACTGACGATGTCAATGCCTGCCAAGCAAAACTCACCAAGAACATACCTGCAGGTGGACGAGATTGGATTTACTAAGTCATTGCAACAAGTGAGAACATACACCATGGTTAAGAGAGAGATGTCTTGGTAAGAAGGCATCCGCAAGTTATTATGAGATTTAGGCTCATTTCAGGTGAGAAAGTGGGGGTAAATCTCCCAGTGGCTATCTTAATAAAAATCTGGTGTACAGGATGAGAAGGACACAGGGTGCCTAATGCTGCCATTGGTGAAAAAGCAGCAGTCGTCCCCATTAACCAGAATAGGCAAGATCTGGTCATTTTAGTGGTTTGGAAGATGTTGTTGTCTTGCGGGGATTCAAACAGGATGAAGTAGTCTTATTTCTGCTTTGCTCTATCACAGTCCCAGAATGGCTTTGACAGGTGTTGTTGTTCTGTGACCTTGCTGATGAGCAACAGAACACTGAAGCCCCACGGATGGTGCAGACAAGTCTCTCCTGTTTTCTCTTGCTCAAAAATCACAATGTACGGTCGTTTAGCACTTACTGTGTTCCTGGGACTGCTCTCAAGCTTTGTAGGTATTAAATGTAGTTTTAATGCCCTGAAGAAACTCTATAATGTGACTACTAATTTTATAAAGAGGAAAAAGCTAGAGAGAGGTTCATGAACTGATCTGAGGTCACCCAGCTAAAGGATAGTGGAGGCAGGTTTAGACTGTGCTCCCTGCCATCACACTGGCCTACCTCGCAGTGACCCCCAGTTCTTTTCAGAGGCCAGAAACGGGGTGAGCTCTGGAGCCGGCCTCCTTAGCCCTCCCCGTGTCTGCTTCTCCTTCCAGCTCCAAGACCGCGCTGCGCATCGGGAGCAGCGACACCCAGGTCAATGAGGTGAAGACGATGTCCACGACCAGCAACCTAGTGCACCATCTCTCGTGCCCCTTATGCAAGCGGCTGCGCCTGCACTCGTTCATACTGCCCTGCAACCACAGCCTGTGCGAGAAGTGCCTGCGGCAACTGCAGAAGCATGCCGAAGTCACTGAGAACTTTTTCATCCTCGTCTGCCCTTTGTGCAGCCACTCGCACTGCATGCCCTACAGCCATAAGATGCAGCTGCCCGAGAACTACCTGCGTGGGCGCCTCACCAAGCGCTACATGCAGGAGCATGGTTACCTCAAGTGGCGCTTCGACAACTCCACTGGGCCCATCCTTTGCCAGGTCTGCCGCAGTCGGCGCATCGCCTACAAGCGCTGCATCACGTGCCGCCTCAACCTCTGCAACGACTGCCTCAAGTCCTTCCACTCAGATGTAGCCATGCAGGACCACATCTTCGTGGACACCAGCACCGAGGACCAGGACGAAAGGATCTGCATCCACCACCCGTCCAGCCGCATCATTGAGTACTGCCGTTTAGACAACCAGCTGCTCTGCACCTTCTGCAAGACGGCTTTCCACAATGGCCACGACACTATCAGCCTCATCGACGCCTGCTCTGAGAGGGCGGCTGCACTCTTCAGCGCCATCGCCAAGTTCAAAGCAGGTCCTGGTCCCCTTCCCTTCCCAGCGCAGTAACCCCTAGTTCAATAGGGAGAACGGCTCCTGGCAGTCTGCTTGGTGATAGCCTCCCCGACCTGGTGTGCCAGTCCAAGCGCTGGGAAACACTGCCCCAGACTATGAGCCACTGGCGTAGTGTGCATGCCCGACAACCATTACCAGCCTCCTAACCTCCCTGGGCCTTGGTTTTCTCATCTATAAAACAGACATAGCAGTAGTAACTCCATTGAGTGACTGTGAGGATTAAATGGGTTACTCTACATGAAGCAGGCAAAAAAGTATCTGGCACATAATCAGTGCAGAAAGATTCTATAAGCTTGGTTATAATCTTCATGACCTTGGACCTTATTTCCTCCTTTGGAAAATAAGAAGTTTAATCTTCCAGTATCCCAAAGTTCTGTGAGCCTTTTTAAAGGGCTTTGTCACAAAAGAATATCTTCTGTATTTTCCTAATTTGCAGAGGAAAAAATTAAATCGATGCGAGAATTATTTTGATTTAAAATTTTCCCTAACAGTGTTTTCCCCAAAACTTGCAAACACCAAAGTAAATGAACTGGTAACAAACACATAAAAACAGAAAAACTCAGAAACAGCCAGTAACATTCTGATCAAAAGCTGGTTTTTCCTCTGCATGCCTGCTCAAGGTTATTTTCTATTGGATACCAATAAAACAGGTACATTTTGTGTAAGGGAAACTGAGCCTAGTTTCCATGCTGGAAACCAGTACAACAATATCTTGCAGGGTTCAGCAAAGAGCCTCATAATTTCTGGGTGTGGATCCACTTGATTAGACATGAGGAACTCAGGCATCCTTTTAGGGCTTGTAGCCCCTGGGAATAGCTTCCTTGAGTAGAGGCCTACTTTGCCCAGGCCCTTTAGAAGTATGTCTAGTCTCCTCAGTCAGCCTACAGCACAGGCACTAAAATTCCCTCCATTAATAAGACAATGGGTATTCCAAGAAGTCACTGGCACAAGGCAACTTGTAAATGGCAAACCCAGACTATATGACTCCAACGTCCACGTTAATTAAATCCATAGCATTCCTTTGGCAATCTGCTCTGTGCTAAACAGTGACCAGAATCTAAAGACTGGAGGATTGGAATACAAAAGAAACCACCATCACCACTACCACCATCACAATCTGTGGTCTATTCCATTTCCTTAAGGGCTGGCCTGCATCAAGTGACCCAAGTACACCAGGTCACCCCAGCCTTTTCCTTTTGTCAGATATTTCAGTGTCCATGTGTAAACATGACTGAACATATGAGTGAGTGACAGTTTTTCTCTGAGCTGCACAAAAAGGTCCTGTTGGATGCTGAGGTGGGTCAGAGGTGGACTTTGCTAACTCTGTCACCTGCGACCTCTCACCAGCATGGATATTTCAGAATACCTTCATTTCCCAAATGCTTATACTAGGAAACATTGTTTGTCAATTGATATTTATTTTGTTTTGGAACCGCCATCAGGGAGGTCTCTATATTAAAGAAACTCTATAGGAGCCACAGTACCAAGCAAATGGGTAGTCCCATTGGTTCCCAGAGGGTTTTCTTAAGGTGGAATCACTGCCTGGGTTCAGCTGGATTCTCTGGGGCCTCAGCATCAGAAGGGAAGTTTCTTCCCCTTCTGTGGAGGTCTGCTGTGCCGCACCCCCTCCCCCACCCATGCAACCATAAGAAGCCTTTAACACAGGAGAAATGTAGGATAGTTTTCTCAGAGTGCAGAGCACCTAGAAGCCAGACCAGTGAAATTCAATTCAATATAAGGGGACATCAGTGTAAATTCCAAAGAGCCCAGCAATTGGAAGGGGACAGGTGTCATCTTCATGGCATATCTATTTATATGTAGGTAAAAAATTTACCCTGTCCAACCTTGCTGAGGGAACCCCCCTCAAATATTTTTTTAATTCAAAAATTTTTTTAATGTTCATTTATCTTTGAGAGACAAGAGACAGAACATGAGCATGAGCAGGGGAGGGCCAGAGAAAGAGGGATGCACAGATTCCAAAGCAGGCTCCAGGCTCTGAGTTGTCAGTGCAGAGCCCAAGGTGGGGATTGAACTCAAAAATGGTGAGATCATGACCTGAGCTGAAGTCGGATGCTTAACTGACTGAGAGGCACTCCCGCCCCTCACATTTTTTTAACCAGAATTCAAACTTGCTTTTAAGGGCTCAATTCATTTTTGGGGAAGGTGCCATAAATCTGCAGTTTAAATAAATCTTCAAGTAATTCAAAGCAGGTGACCTGACAAAACACAGAAACTCTGGGTCCTGGAGGGAGGATCTAGTTTGGGTCGCTTGAAGCTGTGGTGTCAACCCCTGGATGCACACTGGAACCACTTGGGAACTTTACTAACTAGGACCAGTAGCAATGGCACCACCCAGGAGCCCATTAGACATGCAGAACCTCAGGCCCCATCTATACCAATTTCTTGGGAATCTGTACTTTTAACAAGATCCCCAGAAGATTCCCGGCAGCTGCTAACTGCCTCAACTGGATTCTTGAGCCCCAATTCAGGCCAGTTCAGAATCTCACCAAGTGAGGCCAAGAGAAGAGTTTTCTTTAAAGTTCCCCCAGAAGATTCTGGTGCTCACAGAGGACTGAGAACCACGACTGGAGCAATTAAGAACATAGGCTTTGGATAAATAGATAAATAGAATAAACAGATAAGTAGAATTATCTTAGATAGAATTATCTATCAAGACAGGCCTTGGTTTCTCCCATATACTTGCTGTGTGTCACTGGACAGTAACTTAACCCCCTGTGCCTTAGTTTCCTCATCTATAAATAGGAACAATATCTTCCTCATAGGAAGATACATGTAATATATGATAATAGAGAGAAATGATCCATAGTATGTGTATTATATAGATCTGGCCCATAATAAATACGTAATAAGTAATAGCTACTTTTAAGTGTATTGCCTGAGAGAGATTTTGACTTAACTTTGCTCTAGGACCAGCTCTTGCACAGTTGCCCAATTTGTAAGATGGCAGGAGGGGTGCTTTTGGCCTCTTTTTTTCTCGGGTGCTGCCTCTTCCCCCCTCACCTAAGGAATTTTTATACTACCTCTCAGGACTAAACATAAAATTAATTAATCTCTAATGAAGCAAAGAATTTCCTATGCAAGATTCTTTGGCAGTGAATAACTATTGAACAGTCAAGGAAATTAATGAACAAAGTGGAATTTTAGCTGGCATAAGTCACAGTGGGCTTGCACTGGGGGAGAGTGGGAAGCATTTCTTAGCTCCTCAGCAATCACCCTAATAGTTTCCCATTCAGCCCTTATCTGCATTGCCTCATCATCCCTTCTCTTCCAGCATGAGAGAAGAGGTGGGCAGAGGAAACAGCAGCTTCACAAAATAGGCCAAACGGTAACATTTACTCCAAAGATGTCAGAACACAGGACAGAATGGCTATCACTCAATAAATACCTTTCAAGCCCTTCTACACACCCTAGTCATAGTGATAACTAAGAGAGCCATGCTCCCTGTTCTCATGGTCTGACAGGACTCCTGGGTTTCTCTTACCCATATGCACATCACTGTTACAATGGCCACCAGCCACAAAGGTCCAGACGATTAAGCACCCGGGACTATGTTAAGAACAAAGTACAAAAAAATCTTGGGCATGCCTACTCATGAGTAAAATCTGGTGACGATTAGAGCCCATCAATTCACTGCAAAGTTGGCCTATCAAGGGAAGACCTTACCTTTAGACTAGGCCACAGAAGGTTGACATGTCTTTACATCACTGCACTGCCTGATGTCTAAATCACTGTAAAGCCAACGAAGGTACTCATTTCACAGAGATGTACCACATACTCTCAATCATAGCATCCTCTACAGTGTAATATCTTTGGATTTATGACTGTCTTGAGTATTGGTGCCCTCTCATATTCATATCTGTATCCCTAGTACCTTGGAAGGCATGTGACATAGGTATCCAGTAAATGTTTGTTGAATGACTGAGTGAACTTAAAATCCAAAAACCAGCTAAGAGAATCCAGAACAAATTGAGTTCTCCTTGAAGTGCAACAGAAGACTCTTTTTTAGAAGGAAATGGGGGAAAGGCAAGAGAGGAAGCCCAGCTAATTTCCTACTGTTGTCTAGGGCTGAGTTTTGATGAATGAGGCAAGGCAGCATTTAGAAGAAGTCATCACAAATTTAGTTCTTTCTCTTGCCCCTGCAGAAGCTTCACTTTCACACAGGGAAAACCAGTCACTTTGTGACATTACCTCTTCTCAAGTCCAACATGCTGACAAGTGAAGTCTGAAATTCATATCAAGGGTGGCCTTGAACTTTCAGTTCCAACTCAGGGCCGCAGGGATTACTATAGCTATAACTATGCCAAGGAAAGAAAGGCTGGTACTCCTGAGGTAAGTATTAGACAAGAAGGCAGAGGTGAGGCATCCTGAGGGAGGCCAGATGCATGTCATAAACCTGTTCGAGCCTATTTCAGTTCTACTACTGAACAGTGCCTTCCCTCCCTCTCCGCCCACTTTCATGGAATCTGAGGGAATTCACTCCAGTCAGCTTTGGCACCTGGGGAGATGAAAATTTTAACCAAAGTCACTAACCTGGTTGTTTTGCAGTCCGCTATGAGATTGATAATGACCTAATGGAGTTCAACATTTTAAAAAACAGCTTTAAAGCTGACAAGGAGGTGAAGCGAAAAGAGATTAGAAACGGATTTCTCAAGCTGCGCAGCATTCTACAGGAGAAGGAGAAGTCCGTCATGGAGCAGATAGAGAATCTGGAGGTGTCCAGGCAGAAGGAGATTGAAAAATATGTATACGTCACAACCATGAAAGTGAACGAAATGGATGGCCTGATCGCCTATTCCAAGGAAGCACTGAAGGAGACAGGCCAGGTGGCATTCCTGCAGTCTGCCAAGATTCTGGTGGACCAGATTGAGGATGGCATCCAGAGCACCTTTCGGCCTGACCCACAGCTCCGGTTACACTCCTTGCACTGCATGCCCTTGAACTTTGCTGAGCTCTCCAGTGCCATCTATGAGCTCTTCCCCACAGAACCCAAGAAAGTAGGCTCTTCAGGGGACTCCCTGCCCTCCCCCTATCCCATGCACTCAGAAATGATGATCTCCAGGAAGGTCACTTTCAGCACTCACAGCTTCGGCAACCAGCAGATATACCAGCGAAGTTCTTCCTTGTTGTCCTTCAACACCAGCCGTGAGAAGGCCAAAATGGGTCTGGAAGCCTGTGGGCGAGCCCAGTCAGCCACACCTGCCAAACCCACAGATGGCCTCTATAGCTACTGGAGTACAGGGGCAGAAAACCAGTGTGTGAAAAATAGCAGCAGCTTCCACAACTGGTACTCATTCAATGATGCTTCTATGAAGACCCCAGGCCCAATTGTTATCTACCAGACTCTGGTGTATCCTAGAGCTGCCAAGGTAAGGAAGACTCTGGGCCCATGGGCAAGGTGGGAGGACGGGTGGTAAAGAATGGAGGTGGGTAGTCAGAAAAGGCTGCATCTACCTCTTTGACCTCTAGGGTTCAGTCACTCAAGTCTGCTCCTAAGTTCTTAAAATCTTAAGTAGCTCAATATTGGCTTAAACCAAACAATGTATTTAACACATAGTCAAAAATCCATCTGAAAGCCCCAACCCCGTCTCAAAGGCATCCCAATTTGGGAACCAAAGTACTTTGAAGAGACTGCTTGGAGGGTGTAATATTTCCCAGGAGGAAAGCCTGCAATTGTAATGAGAACATAGAAAATCCAATTAGAAATATAGGCTCCATTATCTGTCAGCAATGATTCCTCTAAATTGCTACCTTTCCTAAAGAAAGCATCCATACTCTATGATTTGGAAAGAACAGAAGGATAATCCCCAAAGGAATTCCAATTCTAATTTCATAAGATTTGGTTTTGGGGGTGGGTGGGGGGAAGTGTTGATCTCTCACAGACCTCTACAGCTGCCATCATCTGACTTCAGGAGACATGACTCCTCCTTGACCCTCTTGACCTAACACGGACAAATAACCTTTCCCTTAACATTCCATTCAAATCCAGCTGAGCCTAAATCAAACTGTTTATATATGTGTTATTAAAGTTCAAGGAAGGAAAAAGATTAACTTGCAATTAGATATCCTATCACAGCACACCTTGCCTCTCCTGGGGTTCTCTCTAGGGACATCTCCCAGGCCAGCCCATGGCCTGCTTCCATGTGGCAGAGCCCATCTTTTGCCCTCATAATCTGAGCACGTTCCCAAAGACTTTTAGCATCCTTGAAGTCTAAGCCATTAGTTCTCAAACATTAATGTGCACCTCGTGGTCTTGTTAAAACGCAGATTCTGTTTCGGTGGGTCTCAAGGGGCCCCGAAGTTCTGTTTCTAGCAACCTTCCAGGTGCTGCCATTGCTGCCAGTCTGCACACTACACTTTAGTATCAAGGGTCTAAAAACAAGAAAATGAAAGCCAGACACTAACCAAGCTTTACTTTGCTGTTCTCCTGAGACATCATAATCTATGTTTTAGAGTCTATTAATTGCCAGCAAGAATGACCTTACTTTGCAAAGTAGAATATACCTTCCCATGGGCTATCAGACACAGCAAAGTATCTCTGCCCTTCACATAAGAGACACCTACAAATGAGTAACTGAACCTTCATTTCCAATGATACTGGATCAGTAAAGCCTGCAGTGTATGTGACTTTAGCTCAGTGATGGCATTACGTCTCTCCATGCAACTTAGACCTTAGAGCAGTTTCTTGCTCTGGTGATGTCTGCTCCATATTTGGACTTGGAAAACAGTCACCTCATGCCACTGGCTAGTGGTCCCTGTAAGAGCCCAAGAGAGGGGCATACACAGGAAAACCTAGTCAAGTCATTGCCTGTCAAGAGAGGACATCTAAATCTACTGCCAAATAGTGCTATTTGATGTGAAGGTATCAGTGATCCCTCTTAGGATAATGGAATGGAAATCACACAGGAATCCTAGTGCTCAGTGATGCCAAAGATGAAACCTGTGTTGACTTCTCTCTCAAGTGATGGTTGACCAACAGTCCCCCTTTAGGCTTTTGGCATAGAAAAAATTCACAAAGTTGGTCTTATGACTTGTTGATATGTATCTTAATAAAAATCCTAAGGATATTTTTTATAAAACTCAATTTTATTTCTAGAAATCTTCCCCAGAGAAATGATTAAAAATTCAGGTGAAGATTCATGCCCCAAAAGTCTTCACTGCATCATTATTTATTAGAGTGTAAAATTAGAAACAACCTAAATGTTTGGCTACTAAAGGATCAAATCACTTATGGGGCAGCTATTAAAATGGTGATTTACCTATAATTACCTATATTTTAATAATATAGGGAAAATAATAATATAGGGAAATATATAAAATATAAAAAACAAAAGGAAGCAGGAGTCAAACAAATATAATCCAAATTATATGTATTTATGTGTTTGTGTATGTTCTAAAATTGAAAAGAAATGAATTTTTAACTGAATTTTTGGATTATAAGTGATGTTTATCTTTGTTCCTTGTATTTTTTCTGTATTTTCCAAGTCTTTTATAATGTTTGTTTTCATACTCAGAAAAAAATAATTTAATTTTTACTGACTAGTCATATAAATTTATAAAAAGTTTTAAAAGTATAAGTATATAAAAATAACCAAAAATCAATTATAAATTCACAAAACTTTATGCACTTATGAGTAATTATAAATTAATTTTATAAATACCATTTTAATTTATTAAAAAATAGAGAACACAATTATCTGTTTAGAAATAGAAAATATCTGCCAGGTCACAATCTGCTAGTTGACACTTGTTAATATCTCTTTCCAAAAATTGATTATCTTACGTTTTGAGTGTGAACATATATTCCTCATGCCTTAGGTAAGCCACTGCACCTCTCTGGTACTCTACTTACTTATGTATAAAATAGAGGGTTGGAATAGATACACTTTTCATTGTCTAATAGACTGTGGTCTGGAATTGGCTAAATGTAATCTTTCTGACCCTCAACTGTAAAATGGGATAATAAAATCTCCCTTCCAGGGATTTGTGAAGACTAGGCGAGTTAGGCAAAGTCTGACACAGAATCTGATGCATAGAAGGTGTTCAATCAATGGCAGCTACCTTGGTTAATGATGTCAAGAGAACAGTGGTCACTGCCATGTTGACTGATGGTAACAGAACCCAGAGGAGCATTCTTCTATTTTTGAAATGCATTATGAGCATCATGTCAGGCCTTATCAGGTAGCCTTTCAAGACTGCTGCACATAGTCCACACTGAAGTCCCCAGCAGCTGGAGGAGATGGGGTCAGCTTAAATCCACCCTACTGATAGTTAATGACACAAATCTTTATGGGAAAGAAAGCAGAATACTGTATATTAGTACCACATCCATATGTTCATTGCTTCATAGGTTTATTGGACATGCCCAACAGAAGATGTGGACTCTTTTGAGATGGAGTTTTATGAACTTGTTACTACCCCTCCTAACAATGTGCGGACAGAGCTCTGTGGGCAAATTCAAGATATAATGCAGCAGAATCTGGAGCTGCACAACCTGACCCCCAACACTGAGTATCTGTTTAAAGTTAGAGCCATCAACAATAATGGTCCTGGGCAATGGAGTGACATCTGCAAGGTACTGTGCACATTTTTTTCTCAGATTTTCTTTATAAGCTCTGAATGCAGCTCTGTCAGGATGATCAGAAGATCACAGAACCCACAGTGTGACTGCCCCCTCTGATCCCAGAAAACTTGTTAACTCAGGGTCAAAGAGAGGGCTGCTGGTCTCAACCAACTTGGCAAATGAGGCCTGAGCATCGTTAGTTCAGTTTGATTCAAAAAACATTTGGGCCAGGCATTCTGTTAGGATGTAGAGATTCAGAGGAAAATAAGACATAATCTTGCTTCCAAGGAGCTCAGGGTCTATTAAACAAATAATTGTGGTATGAGAAGGACAAAAAAAAAGTTCATTGTTAATCTCGGTAGTGACTCAAAGCAAGTGTAGGATGCCAGATTTAACAGACATAAATAAAAGGCACAAGCAACAAATATTTTTTTAATATAAGTATGTCCCATGCAATATTTCAGACATAGTTATACTAAAAAATTTATTTGTTGTTTATCTGAAAGTCAAGGAGTAACCACTGAGCATGTCAGAATGGTCTCCCCCCGAAAAAGGTATAGGAGTATTCCTTTTTTGTGTATGATTTGAAGCTGACTTTTCTTTATATCCCCAGGGGATATACATTCATGAGTCTAATTTTATTGATAAAGGAGAAAAGGAAGAAAAATATCAAGACTTCGTAGAGCTATTGTACTAGGATAGTACTAGCTATCGTACTAAGCTATACAAGTAGATTATGGCTTACTCAGGGATTCTTTAGAGGAAAAACAGTAAGTTCATTCATTTCAGCTTTTGAAAAGGGAAATGCATGGTACAGAGAAAGAGGAATCTCATGAGACCACTTCCAGCCACACATACACCTGATCCTCAAGGGAACTAGAAAGCCATCAGTTCCTCTCCCTTCCATCGCTCTCTCTCTGTTCTCTCTCTGCCCACACTTCCATGTCTGCTTCTGTTGGAATCTGCATCACTTTCAGCTAGTTTGTAGTATTCCTTCCTCTAAATTCAGCTTGCTTGTGGTTTTGGATTGTCTTGGCCCAACTTCTGTGTGACCAATACAATCTGACTAGCAACACTCCCTTGTCTCAGGTCAAATGTTTGCAGATGAGTATTTGATTGGCTGCTACCTCTAGTGATGAAGGGAAGTAGGAGGTAGGGTGAGGGCAGGATTATGCTGTTGGTCATTGTACCAGTAGCAAATCAGCTGAAGGCAGAAGCTCTCTAGTCAGGACTGCTTCTGGAGCAGGCACTCGCATGAACCCCTTCCCACTCTCACGGAGGCCAGATACTCACCTTGGCAGGAGGCAGAAGGAGAAAGTCAGCCTGCCTGCTCCTCTCGCTCTACCCCAGCCAGCTAAGCTGTCAGTTGCCTCAGGGCCCAATTCATGTTGCCACCCTTCTCTCCCAAGCATGGAACACCCATAGCTGCTACCATATTTTGCATTTCAGCTATGGATTTTTCCTTCATCTAATTCCATCTGCCTTCTCATTTTTAAGAAATTCCTCAAAAATGTCTTGCCCATGAAGGGCACTCAGTGCTGTTACTGATATTTTTTTAATACATCTCCTATTATTTTTACAAGCTAGGCACAAGGAAAGGGGGTGGAGAGACTGAACTGTGTCAGCCCTTCTTAAGTAGATGTTTTGCCCTCCCTCTTAAGCTCTGAACTCCTGAGAACAAACTTCACATCTAATTCATCTCTCTTTCTCCCACAATGCTTACCACAGCACTGTGCATATCACAGGTTCTTAATGGTTATTGAATGAATACATGTCTGAAAATGTGACCAAACAAATGAATATATGAATGAACGTCTAAATTAAAGAGTGAAGAAATAAATTGATGAATAAAATTAATAATTACAAAGTACCATAAGATGCCTGAAAGCTAAGTGTTTTATGCAATCAGTCAAGAAATAACATTTCCCTGAAACTGTGTTTATGCGATTAATTTGTACTCCCTATATGGGAAGGAAACTCATTCCAGTTCTTTGCTTTTTAACACAATTTCTAAATGAGCACAGCACTAATTAATGAGGTTTTCTGGAAGCTTCATTTTTATCTGACTCGCAGAGCTGCAATATAGATTTTTCCTTCAGAAGTAATTCTTCCTCTCTTTTTGTGATTATATTAGCATTCTAGGGGAAACACTGGTTTCCTTAACATTTGTCATGATTTGCATAAGTAAAGGCTTCAATAGCAAATGAAACTAAGATGGTGTGTTTGAATGACATTTATAAAGCTTCATAAAAGTAATGACTTCAGTTCTTTCCTATAAAATCGAAATACTTTTCCTTTGGCATCGGTTCTAGGCAGGTATTCCTGAAAGGTTTCATTTAAAATGCTGTAATGAGGTAGCAGGATCATTTCTTATCCAAAATACAATATTTCTATCATATGTACTTTTGAAAAGGAAGTGAAGTAACACCTTTCATATTTGATTTTCATAGTCTGTGGCTTGCTGATTTTTTTAAGGGATTTTATTTGAAGTATAATACACAAAGCATGAAAATTAACTTGAATGCATTTTAAAGGTCCCATTTATTGAAGGCTGACTCCGTGTCAGATACTGTGTATTCGTTATCACTGATCATGCCAACCACTGGATGTGGAGAGTTACTGCTTCTATTTTACGGATGAGGAAACTGAAGCTCCAGAGGGAAAGTGCTCTCATGTAACTGAAGGAGTTGAGTGGAAACCCACATCTCATCCAAGGCTGGAGCTCTTTGTTCCCCTGCACCACATTCAGATTCAGCTAAATCTGGGCCAGTGGGCCCCACACTGGGGACCTGGCACCTCATTCCAGGAAAATGTTGCCAAATCCAACAGCAATGAGAGCAGACTTTTTTTTTTTAATGTTTTATTTATTTCTAAGAGAGAGACAGCGCAAGCAGGGGAGAGCCAGAGAGGGAGTCACAGACTGAAACAGGCTCCAGGCTCTGAGCTGGCAGTCAGCACAGAGCCCGACGCAGGGCTCGAACCCATGAACCGCGAGATCATGACCTAAGCGAAAGTCAGATGCTTAACTAAGCCACCCAGGCACCCCAGAGCAGGACTTTTATCTTTTTGAGAGGCAAGTCTGAGCATTGGACTTGAACTGGTGTGCCACAGCCTAAACCCTGACTCTATTAGGCCCAGGAGGACAGGTGTCTTGCTGGCCTTCCTCATTCCTCTCTACCCACAGTCCTCAGCCAAGAGTTTCTTACATCCAAGAGCCTTATAGTTTTGAAGGAACGGACAAACGTGTTTTTAAGCAAGTCATATATCTCTTAGCCCAGTTTCTCTTCCTGCTCTTTCTCTAGTCCCCAGGTACTTCCTGACCCCCATCCCCATTTCTGAAAAGAAAATGCTGCTTACTTTGTCTTCCTCTGACTTCAGATCTCGGCTAACTTCCAGGAAGTCTTCCCATGACAAACCTAACTTTACGTCTGTGCATCGGTTTCCCATTGCCACTGTAACAAATTAATAGCTTAAGCAATACAAATTAACTTATTATCTGACAATTCTGGAGATCAGAACTCCAAAGTGGGTGTCACCAAGTAAAATCAAGGTGTGAGCAGGGTGGTGTTCCTTCTGAAGACTCTAGGAAAAGTTTATTTTCTTGCCTTTTCCAACTGCTAGCAGCAGTCCACATTCCTGGGCTCCTGGCCCCTTCCTGCGTTTTCAAAGGCAACAACATTAGGTTGAATCCTTCTTACACCTTTATCTCTCTGGCTCTCTTCTAATTCCCTCTTCCATTCTGAAGGACGCTTGTGATAACACTGGACCCACCTGATGATTCAGCATAATCTCTGTCTTAAAGCCAGCTGACTAGGAACCTTAATTCTCCTTTGCTGTGAAACATAACACATTCACATGTTCCCAGGATCAATGGATATCTTTGGGGGCCATAATTCTGCCTACCACAGTCTGTAAACCAGATATTCTCAGTTACATCACATTTGGAGGTAAAAATTCAAGTCCAACAAGTCACAAACTGCTACTTTTCTTGGTTTTTCCTGATACCTCCTCAGGAAATGCACCCACTCCTAACCCAACTCATCCCCTCAAATTCCTCCTCAGTCTGTATTGGAGGTCACCCCTGGTGTCTCCCATGTGCTCAGGAAATAGCCCTGCCAACAAGTCAGTCTCTGCAGTGCTTCCTTCCTGCCCCGGCTGGAACTCCAGGCCCAGAGCCAGACTGCCTGGCCTCCCTGGGCATCTTACCTGGGTTTCATGAAATCCTCCTACTGGTTTTACCTCTGTCCCTACTTCAGTCCTCCTGTCTAGGCTGAGATGTGCATCTTCAGGAGGTGGGATTGTAGGGCAATCTGAGAGACCAACACTATCCCACACTCACATTAACTGCCCCAAACCTACCTCACCCACCCACATACTCACAGCCACCTCCTGCCCTGAAATGAAAGAAAAATGGTTTGCACTCCCTATCTCCTTAGGATTTATTCTTTTCCAAATTGCTGCTTGATCCTTCATGCAAATAGAGTCCAGCTGGCCTCTCCCTACTTGGTCAGCAGACAGATGTGAACCCTGGAGTGAGGATAATTTAGATCAAGCTGGACCTATTACAGAGGGTTGAATTAATCATACACTTCAATTAATGGTCCATTTTCAACAGTGGTCTATGCAAGGCCCTTTTCTTGTCTATGTATGTATTCCCTTCTGTGGCCATTCCTTCCCAGACATCCATTCTAATATGTTTTATGTGTATCTTATTGCTTTCTTGAGTTCTTACATGGTATGTATTGTTTTGAATGTGCTGGTAATTTGCACAAGTAGTGTTGTGCCACATATCCTACTTAGTTTCTCACCTTTTCTCCCTGAACAGTGTTTTTATGCTATAGCCATGTATTTATGCTCATTCACTCCCTTATTCCTAATGCTGCCTCATCTTTTGCAATGTACATTTGGGCACCACATTTTACCTGCTCACTTAGCCAAGACAGACACCCAGGTGACCTGGTGTCTGCAGTGGACAGCCTCACTCGTGACACTTTGTGGGCAGGACAGGGGTATGAGGATTTCTCTGGAACATTGTATTTGTTTGCTAGGGCCGCCATACCAAAATGCTACAGGTTGGGTGGCTTACACAACAGAAATTTATTTTCTCACAGTCCTGGAAGCCAGAAGTCCAAAATCCTGATGTTGGCAGGTCTGGCTTCTTCTAAGGCCTCTCTCCTTGGCTGGAGACACTTGGCCTTTTCCCTGTGTCCTCACACGGCCTTGTCTCTGTGACAGTGTACCTTTGACAGGTCTCTGTGCGTCCACATTTCCTCCTTTGATAAAGACACCAGTCAGATTGGATTACGGCCCTCCCTAATGACCCCGTTTTAACTCAATCACTCCCTTAAAGGGCCTCTCTCTAAATACAGTTGACCCTTGAACAACATGGGTTTGAACTGTGTGAGTTTATGTATGCACTGACTTTATATAGTACAGTACTGTATTTTCTCTTCCTTATTTTTTTTTTTTACAAATAGTTTATTGACAAATTAGTTTCCACATAACACTCAGTGCTCATCCCCATAAGTGTCCTCCTCTATGCCCATCCCCCCCTCCCCCCACATCCATCAGTCCTCAGTTTTTGTCAGCATTCAAGAGTCTCTCATGGTTTGCCTCTCTCCCTTTCCCCCACCATTTCCGCCCTTCTTCTCCCCCTTGGTCCTCCGTCAAGTTCCTCCTAATCTTCCTATACGTGCAAACATATGATATTTGTCCTTCTCTGCCTGACTTATTTCGCTCAGCATAACACCTCACGCCAGTCAGAGTGGCTAAAATGAGCAAATCAGAGAACTCTAGATGCTGGCGAGGATGTGGAGAAACAGGCACCTTCCTTATGATTTTCTTAATAACATTTTCTTTTCTCTATCTTACTTTATTTTAAGAATACAATGTATAACAAATACATAAAATATGAGTTAACTGACCATTTATGTTATCAGTATGGGTTCTGGTCACCAGTAAGTTATTAATAGTTAAGTTCTGGGGAAGCCAAAAGTTATACATGGATTTTTGATTGCATGGGTGTCAAACAGACTGACATGGGTGTCAGTGCCCCTAACCCCCGCATTGTTCAAGAATCAACGGTACAGGCACATTCTGAAGTACTGGGTGTAGGACTTCAACATACGGATTTTGAGAGAACATAATTCAGCCCTTATTAGATATATATACCTGAGTGAAATGGCTGGGTCATAGAGTATGTGCATACTTGGTTTAAATGTGTGCATGAACGTGTCCACCAGGAATGAATGAGAGACCCTATAACCGAAGCCCTACCTCTATGTAGCATGGCCCAGCTTTCTACTATTTTGTTAATCCAACAGGTACAAAGTGAAATAATCTCCTTATTGTTTGAAATTTCATTTCATATGCTTGTTAGTTTTCAGGATTTTCTCTTGTGTAAATAGCCTGCTAAATATCTTTCACCTGTTTTTCTATTGCATTTGTTCTTTTTCTAGGTGATTTGCACTAGGTCCTTATATATTCCAGATAATGGTTTCAGATATTGCTAATATCTTCTCCATTCTGACATTTGCCTATTAACTTTGTTCATAGTCCATTTCATGAAACAGCAGAAAACTTCCATTTTGATATGATCAAAGTCATCAGTTATATTTTTCCTTCTGGTTTGACCTTTTGAAGTATTATTTAAGAAAGTCCTTCCATACGCTTAGATCACAAAGATAATCTTACTCATAGTCTTTTATTAACTTTAGTTTTACCTGTCAAATTTAGGGCTTTAATCCACCCAGAGTCCACCTCTGTGTGTAGTGCTAGGTAGGGATGCACATTTTTGACCATCTAGTGAGACAGGTTTTTCAATAGTATCTATCAGGCAATGTCTCTTCCATTAGTATATGGTAAATGTGTCACTGAAATCTTATATTAAAGTGCCATATATTCAGAAGTTGTCTCTGACTTTTCTATAGTCTCCTGTTGGTCTATTTGTCTGTTTTTATGTCAATACCACACTGGTTTTATTGCTTAACTTCAGCTTTCTGCTTTGTCTTGATGAACTGCTAAAGTAAGACTACCCATTACCCTTCTTTCTATTTTAATGTTTATTTAGCTAATCATAGGAATTTGTTCCTTCATATAAATTTTAGAGTAAACTGAATTCCTAAAAAAAAAATCCAGACAGAATGATTAGGATGGCATCGAGTCTCTAAATATGGAGACATTTGATATTTTTGTTTATTAAATCATCTTCATTCAGTGTGCTTTACTAGAGCTTTTAAATTCTTCTCATAGAGGTACTATGTGTTCCTGGTTAACCAGATAGTTTACAGACTTTGTAGATATTATGAATGTTATCTTATATTTGATTATATTTTCTAATGTATTCCTGGCTTAGAATAAAAGCCATTGGTGTTTGGAGGTTGATCTTGATTCTGGCAATCTTGATAAACTCTCTTATTATTCTGAGAGTCTATCTGTTGATTTTGCTTGCTTTTTCCAGTCTATGGCCCTATCATTTATCAACAATGATAGTTTTATCTCTTTCTTACAATCCTTGAACCTCTATTTCTTTTCTTTCCCTAAACATTGGCTAGAGCCATGAGTCCTACAGAAAATAGAGGCTGAAATGCTTGATATCCTTGTCTTACTCCTAATCTTAAGGTTTCTCCATTGAGCTATGATGATTTTTAATTTAGTGTTTGTGGTGTATAATTCTAATTGAGTTAAAGAAATTTCCTTCCACATCTAAATTGCTGAGAGCTTGTACAACCTTATGCAATTTTTTGTATTATTTGAGACGATCATATGATTCTTTTCCTTAAGGCATTAATGAAATGAATTACATTGATTCTCTGATGTTAAGCTTGACTTGCATTCATGGAATTAACCCCATGTGATCATGCTGTGATTATTTAATATACTTGGTTTTAGTTAGCTCATACTTTATTTTGGATTATTGTATCTATGATCATAAGTGAACTAGCCCTATAATGTTTTACTTATATTGTTTTTATCTGGCTCCAGAATCAATATCTTATTAGCTTAATAAAATGAGGTAGGAAGCTTTTGCTCTTCCTGTTTTCTAGAACAATTCTTTCTCAAAAGTTTGTTAGAATTCATTTGGAAAACCATCTGAGCATTTTGGGTAGGGAAAGGGATGTCAATTATTTAATTTCTTCAGTATCTCATGTTCTGTTCTGTGTTTCTTTTGTCCTTTTACATCTGATTCCCTTGTTCATAGACACACCCCAATTGTTACTGCCCCATTCACACATCACGCATGATCTTTGTCTCTGGAGACCTTGACTACTTATGACAAAATTCAACTCCTCTATGTTGTATGAGTCAATTCCCAACTCTGCCACAACACTGTTATCCCTTCAGTATTCACCCACTACCATTGCTCAGTGTGTTTCTTTTACACTATTTTTATTACCTTTACCAGGGCTGTCTCTCTGTGTTATCTCCATTTTTATCCAGCAATGGGTAATATAAAAAGTTACAAGCTTTGTATATAGGGACAGTGTACAAACATCGTTCTTTGCCACCCAAACCACACCCCCACCCCATCTGCCCTGTGAGTCCTGATTCATCTAGACAGAGCTTGCTGATCCAGTGGGCTGCCTCTCATTCCTGGATCTCAGCCTCACTCCCTAACCACCTCTTCAGTAAATGTGTACAGGGAAAGAACAGGAATGCTGCCAGACCGGAGGCATAGAGAAACCCAGCACCTCCAAAGAAAAGCCAGAAGATCCACGTATAAGTGGAGTTAGTTAGACTTGTAAGAAACTTGCCCAGTGCAGTCTCCCCTTTCCAGGTAGTTCTGACCACTCACTGTGATCACAGTGTGAACCATCAGAGGGAGGCAACTGACAGATATACAAATTGTGGTTCAATTCATCTTTCATTCACTTCTCTAAGAAGCTTCTCTTTGCGGTAACCAACATTGGGATTACAGAGATGAAAAACAGTACTTCCCCCACACCCCAGTCAGGATGGTCAGTCTGTTAAGAGTCAAACACATTCAATGGAATTTACAAATGATAAGAGTGATGACAGGGGTAATTTCCAGGGACTGGGGATCACCTGGAGGGCTACTCTATGATGAAGCCTAACTGGGGTCACAGCACGCAGTTAAATGAGGTGCCTTTTATAAAAAGAAATGGAACCTGGTTTGTGGAATCTCAGGCTCAGCACATATTAGGCATGTGACTTTAGAAAAGTGAGAAGTTAACCAGTCCTTGTGAGGCTGTTTCCTCATTCATACAATGGGATCAGCAGCACCTGCTTCATGGAGAGTTAATGAGATGATGGGTATAGGGTCTGGTGCAGAGTAGTGGCCTCACTCCTGGAAGCTGCTGTTTCCCTTGTGGCCAGTGCCATGGCTCTCTGCTTCTGATTTCAGGTGGTAACCCCAGATGGGCGTGGGAAGAACCGAGCTAAGTGGGGCCTGCTGAAAAACATCCAGACTGCCCTCCAGAAGCGCTTCTGAGCCCCCCGCAGAGCAGACAGCAACCTCAGCGATGTACCACAGATATACATATATACACACATACATACGTATTTTTCTCACCACATGCTTCAGTGAGGTTGTCGATGATATTCCCAGAACATCTGAGTCTTCTAAGAGCTAATAAAAGGAAATGCCTGATGTCATGGCTTGCTGTTCACTGATTATTTTAGAACTAAGATGCGAAACAGTCAGCAAGTTTCTATGCCTCCATTAGCTGGGGCCTAACCCTTGGCTCCCAATTCTGTGGTATTATGCACATGGCAGCCACCAGGTCTCTGCGTGGTAAGAGGGGCAGTCTTTTTGCAGCCAGGTCCTGTGGGTCTACATTCTGACCCTAGTCTAGCTACCTTTCAGTGTTTGAGCAAGTCAGTGATTGATGGGAAGCTCATTACCTCACCCTGTTGTCTCTTTCAACAGTAAGCAGCCAACATTGCTAGAATGCATTTCCTAACTATGGAATCTGGACTTGCCTTCCCATAACTTTACTCCATGATCTGAAGTCTGTCTCTGAGCCATAAAGAATGAGAGTACTCCCTCCCCTTCCCACTCCTGCTGGTCCCCAGAGCAAAGAAGGAACAGCAGAATGCTTGGTTGGAGGCTCCTCTATGATCCTTGAAAGCAAGGCAAGAAAGAATAGCAGAATCACAAGTCAGCTCCAGCCTCACAAAACTTGGCCTGGCCCTGCAGACAACAGGAAATCCCCAGGGTTCTTGACTGATAAGGTCCCATCTGCCTGGAATGACCTTCTCATGAATCATACCCCATTTCTGCTGGGAAAACACCACCAGTCTTTAAAGACCCAGTTCAACCACTTCTGAGAAGCCTTTGCTGATTCTTTAGGTAGGGATGACACCTCCCTCCTCCCCTGGATCCTCACTAAACAAATTCTCCTCCCCCACGCTCATCACTCACAGAGACATCTATTCCAATCCTTGAAACTCCGGTGCTTGCATTTGCCCCCAGTCTGTAGGGCAGAGATGGGATCTCATTCATTCTGTTCTCAGTGTCTGGCTTGGTGAGGCTCACACGGTACATCAGTATTGGGGAGGGAGACAGTATTGCTGGAAGGCAGGCACAGAGAATAACCCTCCTCCCCACATGTCAATCTGCATGACAAGGGTCTACACACAGAAGTGGGAGTGGGGTACATGCAGTCACTGGTCTCCACCTTCTCTAATCCCATCCTTTTCATGAGCTGTTCCATAAGCAGGTGTGGCCACCCCGTCTGGCTTCACCCATAGGACCACTGCTTTGTAATCCTTTGTTTTGCCCTGAGCCTCAGCATCAAAGCCAGAAAAGGCCCTTTCCCACGAGAGGTCCCCAGTGAGGATCTTCTAATAATGTAGGATAAAGTCAAGCAGATTCCTACCCCGCTCCCTAACAGTATTACAAGAAGAAATTCCCCAGGGAGCTTCATTATGATCCTATTACTGTAAATGATGGCTTGAATCCACCATCAGATTTGGTATTACCATATAATCATTTCTGTAAAAGGCTTCAGAATCATCATTAGCACAGGGAGCAAATTAAATGACATGCCAGCAGGGATTTTACTACTGATAAACTAAAATGAAATTAAACTTAAAAAAACAGAGTGGTATGAATATTGCATTACAATGATCACACCTATACACAGAGCAAGCAAGTACAGCCAGAATCAGATAAGCCACAGTGCCCAGATCTTCCCTCTCTAGAGAACACAGAGCCTTGCCTTCATGACCACAACTGTTGGCTGGATTCTCTGAGAGGCCCACCTAACCAGTAGCCAAGCCATTCTACAAATGCAAGGTAGGATTTCTAAATGGCACGGAACCCCCTGCACATGATGCAGAGGCACCCTTTCCAGGACTCTTCCTGGAGTATAAAAAAGGAGGCAAGGATCTGGTTTTAACACCAGCTCTTCCTGAACTTGCTGTGTGACCTTGAGGAAGTCTTGCTTTCACACTGAGTGTCAGCTTCTTTGTCTGTACAATGATGTGGTTTGATGTGCTATTTTACAAGTGATCTTTAATAAAATGAGAATAATGCTCCTTTCCCTGACTCTTAGGACAGTTGTTGGATTCAAATGAGCAACATAGGTGACAGCATGTTACAAAGTGGAAAATGCTGTTAAAAAGGATGAGTTTTTATAAGATGAAACGATGTATGTGCACAGTAGTATATATACATAAACATGTATGCCACTTATAAGCAAGAAATTCATAGGTATATGCCACTGTGCTGAGCCACAATCTCTCTATATATCTACATATTTCGACATCCTATTAGTCTGTCTTCAGAGAAGAGTCTATGGCTATAGGAACAGATAATTAGTGGCCATGTCTGCTCTAAAACAGCTTGCAGCATATTGGTACAGTTGCTGGCTAAGTAAACCATGGTTTATTTAAACCTCTCCTCTTTTTCCTTTTTTTCTTTCCTCTTCTTTTTTCTTTTGACTTCCACTTTATATTTATTTATTCATTTGGCACATCTGTACTGAGGCCTGCATGCAAGGTGTGGGAATACAGTAGTGAATTAAGCAGACATGGTCCCTGCCCCATGTATTTTATACTAGAATAAGGGGGGAAGATAAAGATATAGATACGTGGATGACTAGAAATGATAACAAGTGCTAGGAAGGAAAGGAATGCGGGGCCTGGGAGGTATCAACTCTAAAGAGGGTCCAATGGACTAAGTGTTTGTGCCCCCCTCCAAGTTCATATGTTGAAACCCTAATCCCAAGGTGGGGCCTCAGGAGGTGATTAGGTTGTGAGGGTGGGGCCCTCATGAATAAGATTAGTGCCCTTTATAAGAGAGTTAGCTCACTCTCTTTCTACCATGTGAGGATATAAGAAGCCAGCAGTCTGCAACCCAGAAGAGGACTCTCCCTAGATCCTGACCATGCTGGCACCCTGATATTGGACTTCTAGCCTCTAGAACTATGAGAAATACATTTCTGTTGTTTATAAGACACCCAGACTATGACACTTTATTATGGCAGCCTTCACAGATGAAAACAAAGGTTGTCCATGAAGAGTTCCCCAGGAAATAATTCAAAGTTATTTCCTTAAGAATGGGGAAAATCCAGCATATGACAAACAGCGAAGAAAAGCATTCCAGATAGAAGGGCAGTAGATGCCAAAGTTCTGAGGCAGGAAATAGCTTGGCATGTTTAAGAAAGAGGAACACAGCTGAGGAAGCTAGTATGTAGGAAAGCAGGAGTAAAGGACAGGAAAGTGGCCTTGGTAGGATCTATGGGTCATCACAGAGGACAAGTGCCTCAGGACGTTGTTGAAAGATATTAAGCTACACAATATAACATCCTATTTATATTTCAGTAGTTGTACTTTTGATTCTGGTTAGGAAATGAGTTGTGGGGGGCCAAAAGAAAAGGCAAGAAGTCTGTTAGCACAAGCATGGATACCTGGACAGAAGAGATTCAAGGTGGAATCATAGCCCTTTCTAACCAATAGGTGGTAGGCACAGGTGAGCAGGAGAGAAGAATTAAGGATGGTGCCCATGATTCTGGATTAAGCACTGAATGGATGGCAGATCCAGGCAGGGGAGATTGGACAAGCTTTGGAGAATACCACAGTTCAGCCTTGAATGGGGAAGATCTTGAAGGACAGGTGAATCAAATAGCAGCAGCTGGGTGTTTTATCAGTTGGGTTCAGCTTGGAAAAGAGAAACCACACCAGTCCTTTTAACAGAGAGAATTGAACATAGAGGCTGGTTAAACAGACTGGAGAACTGATGACATGAAAGAGACACTGAGAAGACACAGGACAAAGAAAAGGCTACCATGATGATAGTCTACAGAAGAGTGAGAAGGAACGGTCCCTAATAGGTACACAAAAAGCACTCACTGGTTTGGTTTGTTGCTTTATATGTATTTCCCTCTTTTTGTTTTGAGAGATAATAAGAAACAGGGTATGTGGGGAAATGTTGATGTAATTTAAATTGCTGATATCATGTCAACAGTTGCCCTACTCCAGAGTAAATAAGGAGGTATATGCAGAAAGCAAGGAGATAATATGAATACCAACATGCTGGAAGCACTTCTACATATAAGTGTCCCTAATTCTTCCTACTGCCATGTCTTTCTAGTACAAGCCATCACCAGCACCCAGCCCTGCATACTCAGCTATGCCACATACACACATACACTCAGACACACAAGCATGTATGCATGTATACATCAACATAAACAGGCACAGACACATACACACACATGTATACACATATGCTTGTATGCATGTATTTGTGTGGACATACATATGTTCATGCACACATACACACTAGTATACACACATACACTTGTATGCACACACATGCACATTCCACATTCACTGCCTCTGAACCACAGCATCCATTCCAAGGTCAGTGAAAACTTCCTCAACTAATAGGGACTTGCCTTGAGGCCTTAAGGGCTAGAAGATCAAATAGGCATGGTTCTGAGAGAACACTTTAATATCTGTGATGGGAGGTAGAACAGGATGGAAGGGTAGGGGTGATGAGATGGCAAGGGGTAAGGTGAGGTATTTCCGCTGTCACCCTGGTCTCCAAATGATCCATGAGGACATTCTGGTTTGACATCAAAGGGTTTCTTTGCCAGCAAATGACCAGAAGAATCCAGTTTTGTAGAAGTTCTAAGAAAAGCTAATACATTCCAAGGCAAATAATTGACTGAAACCAGGAAAAAATGCAATTTGGGGTAAAGCCCAAGGGACACGTGATACTGCAAAGCTGAAGTGGGCCCAGAAGCTTGAATTTTTTATACCAAGTTGTAGAAGTGAGCAAAATAGGGTCCAAAACAGAGTTCTTCAGATGCTGTGAATGACTTCATTTCCATTCCTTTAATTCCACCAGGAGCCATAATTTCTAAATTTTCCTTCAGGAAAAAAATCATTTAGCTCAGAAATAATGCTTTCTATATAAAACTGTAGCAGTTTCAGGGTTTATTTCTTTGACTTTGTTTCCTTCCAAGAAAATGAGAATAAAGAGAGTATTTCATCTTAATGAAGAGAGATGTGGGAAGTTTCTCTCTGAGCACTGACGCAGACAACAAATTCAGTCAAGAAAAACTGACCATGTGCTGCGTCCATCTGGCCCTGGGCACATGGAGTAGACAGGGCAGGCTGTGCCCTCCATGGATTTCCACACATGAAACAGCAGGAGAAAATCAAGTCCTATCCCTACGTGGACTTTGGCGTCCAGGCCAGGTTTCACAGAAGGAGTGGAGCCCTTTGTGATGTCCCTGGGGTCATGAAGGTTAAGGGGAATTAAAGTAGCATAGAATGAAAAGTAAGCATAGGAGGAAGGGAAACAGTGTGAATAAAGGTGCAGAGCCTGGAGTAACACATCAGATGTATGAACATGAGACAATAAGAAATTTATATTGGTCTCTGCCCGGGTTCTTGATATAGGGCTCCCAAACCCCTATAGTTTCCTAAAGCAATAAGAGTACTAGGAACATCTTTTGTTCTAATATTAGGTCTTGGACCCTGGTTCCTGACACAGAACTTCTAAATCTCTTGGAATATGCTCGGTGATAGGAGTGTCTTTTGTTTTAATGAGATAGTTCAGTGGGCTCCTGGTTGGAGGCCGGTCATCAGAAAGACCAAGCTATGATTCAAAGCTTGGAATTCAGTCCCACCCCTCATACTCGAGAGTTTAAATTGATCATACGTATGTGATGAAGCCTTGATAAAGATCCCAATAGTGTAAAGCTCAAGGAGCTTCTGGGTTGGTAGACACATCCACCTGCTGGGAAAGTCGGACATATGCCAACTCCATGGAAACATAAGCTCCTATGCTTAAGACCTTCCCAGACCTTGCCCTATACATCACCTGGCTGTTCCTCTGTATCTTTTATCATATCCTTTATTATATAATAAACTATATGGTGAATAATCATATCCATAATAAACTATATGGTCAATAATACTATATGGTCAACATAAGTATTTTCCTGAGTCCTGTGAGCTATTCTACCAAATGGCTGAACCCAAGGAGGATTGCAGGAACCCAGATTTATAGCTGGTAGGTCAGAATACATGTTACCTAGGATGTGGGAGTGGTGTCTGAAATGGGGCAGTCTTGTGGGACTGAGCCCTTAGGCTGTGGGATCTGATGCTGATTCCAAGTAGATCGTGTCAGAATTGAAGCGAGTGACTGGACCCCAGCTGATATCACAGAGAATTGCTTGGTGTAAGAACTGCCCCACACAAGTGACATCAGAAGTGTCAGAAGTGAAGTGTGGCAGCAGTGTGAGAGAGAAGGAGAAATACATGGGAGCATGTTTTTACTCTTCAAAAGTGCTAAGCCTAGATGGGGATTTGAGGCAGATTGCAAGAGTCAATGAAAAACAGATTTTCAGTTTATCCTACTGCTAATGAGAAGCATACATAGGTTGTTGAGTTGAAAATGAATAATAATAGTAATTATAATAGTAATAGCTAACATTTATGACAACATTACAGGTACTCCACATAGCATGTTATATGTACTGGCTATGTAATTCTCACAAAAGCCCTTTGAGGTAAGCACTGTTATGATCTCCACTTCACTGATGAGGAAAAATGAGGCCCAGAGAGTTTAAGTAATTTTCCCGGGGTCACACATCTTCTAAGTGGCATACAGAGGCTGAGATGGAATGCAGCCCTGTCCTGGAGGCTGTGATGGGGTGACGGTTCCACCCTGCTTTCTCTGTGTCCTGTCTCATAGAGAGCTTGTCTGAGGATGAGACTGAAATGCAAGAGAAGATGAGGTGAGGTAGAGGGGAGTTTGGCAATGTTCCTGGGTCTTGTCAGGATCAGGATATACCTGCCTTCTTGAATCCTCTCTTGTGTCTTAAGCTAACTGGAGTAGGGATTCTGCCACTTACAACATGCTTTCCCTTCACCCTTTATTAGTACCAGATTGGGGCTTGTCTGTACCTTCTTCAGCAGCACCTTACTAAGTACTTGATAAGTGCTGGGGACACGGAGATAAGGGAGACACTTCCTCACCCTCTAGGTGGAAAACAGTGGAAAGGGGCACAGCATGCAGGACAGGGTGGGCCACAGTGGGACGAGGAGGGCCGAAGATGCTCCAGCAAGTCAAGGAGGTCTCCTAGGGGAAGGAACATGTGGCAGCATGGAGGTGGCATAAAGTTTACAAGGTAGCATGGGATAGAGACACTGGAAGAGAGACCCAGGTCCTCGCCTAGGCCAAGGCACACCCAGCAAGATCTTGTGACAAGGTCCAGACAGCCCCTTCCCTTGCATGGTTGCCTCATATCAGTAGAAGCTTTTGGGACTCATCACCCCACAAAGAATAGTAACAGAAAGGCCACTGATATCCAAGTGCCAGACACTTGGTATCCCTAACTACATTGTCTCCCAGTTCAAAAAAAAAAAAAAAAAAAGAGCTGCAGGTATTATGTGGGTAAAGTGAAAGGCTGTAGTTTAGAGACCAAGTCGGTTTCTCCCTGCACCAGCCCAGCACCTCTGTAGGTTTAAAGGTGAGACTCTACCTGTCTACCTCCCCTGAAGGGACCTTACCTCAGGCCTCACCTGTGAAGGCTGGATTTTCTCAATGGGTCAGCTCTAACTATGCAAACGAGGTCTTCCCCGACTCCAGCTCTCCAGGAACAGCCAGGAAGGGAAAGGGAAGTCCCTGATGCATTTGCAGCATCCCCAGGAGGACATCTCATTTGAGCAACTATCACCTTCCCAGGGTGATGCCCCAGGAGACTACCAGCATCGAGGCAACCAGACCTGGGCACATGTCCCATCTCTACCATCCTGTTCCTATAGGACTCTGTCCAGGTATTTACACTCTCTGGGCCCCAGGACTTCATTCTGTAAAAGGGGATATGAACTCCCACTGGGAAAGATAATCATGAAGACTACAGGGGTGTAAAATGAGAATATATCCCTACAGCCTCAAGCATAGTGCCTGTCCTGTGACAGATGCTTAGCAATTGAGATTTGTTGCTACAATCACAGTGATAATCCACACAATTGCCATTATTCCATTCAACTGTGTCTTCATGCAGCCTGCCTCTGTTAAAGCAGAGCAGTTCTAACTTTTTCCAAATTACTGGGCTCCTTTTGAGAATCTGCAGAAATGACAGACCCTAACGAAAAGCACAAACACATGAAATTCTGCACAGGATTTCAGTGAAGTCAAGAAGTCTCTAATTCCACCTCCATGCCTCACCCTGCTGGAGTCCAGGGCCACAAGTTCTGAGGCCCTGCATTTAGAGAACTAGCCTATCTCTGAGCTTATTTATTTTGCACTGAGATAAAAGTGAGATGGACTCTGAACTCTCCCAGAGTAGTGTTGGGAGATCTGTCACCATGCCACCATGAACGGCTCACAGAGAGCTCCTGGCCCAGAGAGGCCCAGCATTGGGCCACTGAGCAAACACAGGGTTTTGGGAATCGGCATGTACACCAAGCACTATTTGCAGACTGAGAAAACAGCACTGCCTATCTCATGCATGAGCTTGCTTGCATTTTTCAAATGTGGAAAGCTACTGCTGCAATGAACAAATAAAAATACAAAGAGTTACTACAAGAACAAGCACCAAGCTGTGGAGGTACCAGAAATATTTTGACATTTAGGGAGACCCTCAAACTTGACAAGGTCAGAAATCCCTGCTGTGATCCAGCTGCCCTTCCCCGGCCCCCAGTCCATGTCGGCATCCGTGACAGAGGGTTGCCTAGGCAATGCCTGAGCAGTTGGCTTGCTGCAGCAACTAATATAATTAAAGTAGAAACCTTTTCCAGCACAGTTTAAACAGGAGGGAATCATGCTACAATCAAGGGCCCCTTTATTTAGCTCCTGCACATAAATCCCATTTACAGGGTCCCTGGGTCATGGTGTCTGCTCAGAGCCACTTTGCCAGTTCTCCACATATAGCCTCTCATGCACAGAGAAGGTTTAGGTTGGATTATTTGTCTTTGTTTTTGTTTTTGTTTTTTCCTTCTATCTGGCGCTCTTAAAGTCACAGAAACTAAAGTTAGATAAAAAGATTACTTTTGCCTAATTCTCAAATTCAGGGAGCCTGTGTTCCAATTTGCTCCCAACTGCTACTCAATCAAAATAGTAGGTTTAAGGATTAGGAGGAACTTGACGGAGGACCAAGGGGGAGAAGAAGGGCGGAAATGGTGGGGGAAAGGGAGAGAGGCAAACCATGAGAGACTCTTGAATGCTGACAAAAACTGAGGACTGATGGATGTGGGGGGGAGGGGGGGATGGGCATGGAGGAGGGCACTTTGGGGATGAGCACTGAGTGTTATGTAGAAACTAATTTGACAATAAACTATTTGTAAAAAAAAAAAAAAAAAAATAGTAGGTTTAAACTGTCTTCAACCTACTATGCTTTTGCCAATGAAAACATGTTTTAACAACTGTAACAAGTACAGATGCCTTACACAAGAGAGTTGAATGAATGACTCTTTCAAAGCCCCTCCATCACTCTGTGTTCTTCCTCTGATCCCAAGACTATGCTTCTTCCCTCCTCCCCCACCCCCTTCCTCTTACTTAATTTTCCAAGGGCTTTTGTCCTGAAATAAAGTTGAACAAATCTATCACTCCCTTTCCTATATTCAAATATATTCAAATATTCAAATATAAAGAGCAAAATGAATGCTGGGACATTACCTTTTACTACCATTAAATATAATGGCATACATATGATGAATTCAGGGACTTTGATGCAACCACAGTCTATAGCTTGCCCATCCTATTAAGACGATCTTTATTATCTGAATGCTCATCCTTGTCACCCCTGCACTCAGCATGTTAATTTAGGTCCAAAGAAAGACACCAAATGCTGCTGTTGCAAAGAATATGAATCCAAGAAACTCCAATGACTGGTCTCACCTTTGGCCTTAAGATATCCTTTCAATATGTCACTGTTGTGCAGCGTATTCACAAATAAATTAAGACAAAAATAAAGGGACAACTGAGATATTTCTCTTGCCTTTATCTCCTTAACTCTTCTCAGATTTATTATTGGAATTTTCCATTTTCACATCACAATTGCCAGTCTGCAAATATTCTGAAGAGCTGGGACGCCTGGGTGGCTCAGTCGGTTAAGCACTGGACTTCGGCTCAGGTCATGATTTCACAGCTCATGAGTTCAAGCCCCACGTGGGGCTCTGTGTTGACAGCTCAGAGCCTGCAGTCTGCTTTGGATTCTGTGTCTCCCTCTCTCTCTGCCCCTTCCCTGCTCATGCTCTGTCTCTCTCACTCTCTCAAAAATAAATAAACATTAAAAAAAATTCTATAGAGTAATAATGCTTCCTGCAATAGCACTTGTAAAGAAATGTTTTATGAACATGATGTGTTGAGTTTTAATTTCTCCATGCAAAAATAAAGACTTATTTTGGAGTTTATTGCTAATCTAGCAATCCTGCTTTTAGTAATATATTCTATGAAAATAAAACAAATACACAAAGATGAATGTCAGGCAGGCTTGTTGCAAAGAGGTTTAAAATCACAAAAAAAATGAATAAATAAGTAAAAACAATCTAAATGTCTACCATTTAAGAGCTTGGTTATTTAAATATGTCTTTATGCTATGAAACACTATAAGGTCATTAAAAGGAATAAAAGTAGAATTTATGTGATGGCATAGAAAGATGTCCACTGATAGGTAGATGGGGGAAAAACAAAAGGAGCTAGTATGAGAGGAACTATAGCATAATCCGGAAGAGACTAGTTAATTGGACTTCTCTATTGGTTGATGTAAGCTCCAAAGCTGAGAACAAAAGGTGATACATATACATCCATTCTAAAGAGAATTCCTAGACACATCTATACAGGCCTTGCTAAAAGGCAGTAAAACCAGTCCAGTAACAACTATTCCATCCTGGTTATAAATGAGAAAATGAGTCATTCAGACAGAGTTCATTGAACAAGAAGTAGGATTAAAGAACTGGTTTCCTCTATTCCTCTGTAGTGGTGGCAGCGGCTATCCCCAGGAAGAGAACTGTTTACAGAGACGGGGGGTGCTTGTGAGAAGAAGGACTACTAGTTCGCTCACCAGCTAGAAACTGAGTTGTAAAAACTGAGTCCCATCTCAGTGAATATTCCCTCCAATCAACCATCTGCATGGGAGTGTTCTTTCCCACCCCATCAGTGTTGGGCTTGGCCATATGACTTGCTTTGGGCCCCAAATAAGCAGAGTATATCAACCTCCTCTTACCCTTGGACTTTGTGCTCAGTCATGGGACTTGCTCAGGCCAACGAAATATACAGAGGTTTGAGAGGTAACTTACATGGATGGCATGGTTTGTACCCTTGTACTTCTGTCATCATCTGGGTGTAGCTGCCTCTAGGTGGCTGCTACTTCTTTAGCTTTGGCCTAGAAGGAACACACATGAAATAAACCTAGCCCAACCAGCAGCAAGGAGCCAAGGCCAACAAGAACCACCACTTAAAGCAGAGCTTCCCAGAAAAGGCCAACTTGTCAATAAGTTGAATTGCAGCCTGGTTAGTATGAGAATAAAAGCTAAAATTTGTTCCACGTCACTAAGTTTAGGGGTGGTTTGTTATATAGTGTTATTGCACCAAGAGCTAACCAATACAATGGTGGGTTCTTCAGACTTTTGATAATTTAGGAGTTTGTCACATAGTAAACCTAGAAACTCATGTTTGACTCCTGCCTGGAAACTTATGAGGGCAGAATCTGGCAGAAGTTTCCCATAATGTCCAGACAAGAAGAGTTGGGACTTTAGCAGAGAAGCTGCTTTCAATAGGAGAATAGGGCTAGGTTGGGCAAAACAAGTAAATTGGACTACAGACCTGCACTGCAGGGGAAGTAGCCCAGGGTGGAGATGGTTAACAAAAGAAAAGGTGTCTTGTTAACCCTGAGGTTATTTCCCCTGTCTTCTCCCCTAGGCTGGCTAAGATAAACAGACAAGGAGCGTCCTATCTGCCGTTAACAACCCTCTGCCCCTCTGCCCAGTGCCTGGATTTTGATTTTATTGACCCAAATCCCAAACACTGTATATCTTCAAAAGCCTCCCTTTCCCTCATGCCCACAGTTAATGTTCACAGTTTGTCTCTTTGTGCATGCCTATCACATTCGTAAGCCTTCTGATCTTAATAAAAATGGGGCAAGAACCCTTATTCGGGGCTGTTGTCTTTTCCCAGACATTAGCCATCTCTCCTATTTTTTTAATCTTGAGTCCCACCTTCTTGCTAAGACAAGAGAGAACGTTAGACCCAGAGTCTATGACAAGTAGTGTCTAACAGGTGGGGAAATCCAATGAGAAGAGGCTGTGGGTATACCTTTGTGGGCAAGAGTAGAGGGCACAGCAGCCAGCATCAGGGGTGTGGAAACACAAGGAAGAGTGGAAAGGTCATCATGCTCCCTTTCTCACTGTAGATCCCAAGCCTGGGTCATTGTAAACTGGAGAGAGAAGTGTAACGGGAGATCAGGAATTTTATTTAGATTTGGCTAGACCTTTTAATAAATACCTGAAAACAGAATTCTTGTAACTGGGAATGACCAGAAAGCTGTGGAATCTTCTAGATGTTACACTTTCCCCTTTACATGGGGAAAGAAAGAAATCTGACAGAACATATGGGAAGACAATGAAGGGAACTTTGACAATTCAATAAAATAGTTACACCGATTATATAAATTATATATTAAGCATGTCAATAGACAGATTTATATTTTTATTTCTATTTTAGTAAACCAATGGCCAGGGGTGGGCCTGAGCCAGGGCTGCCTGTCAGGTAGGGGGCTCCTGCAGTGAGAACAGACTGCAGGCCTCTCCTCTCCTTAGTTCCCTTGGCTCTAACAATATGGCTCATTCCTCAGCAAATTTCCCTTCAAATGTTCAGCCTGTGGCAATGAGATATTTTTATAGCTTTTTATTAATATCCCCCCGAGAATTATCATTTGCTTTTACGCGGTATTATCAAGAAACAAAAGCAACAAAAACACATTTTAATTGTTCAAACTATTTGGCTCTTCTTTCAGAGAATAGAGGAATCAGAGCCTTTTAGGGCAGAGAACTAAATCCCAGAGTCAGAAGACAGGGAAAGTGGCCTGGTCAGTGGCCTGAACTCCTCCAAGGGACCTAAAGCAAGGCTCTCAATCTTTCTGGGCTTCATTTTCCTCTCATGTAGATCCTCTGCAAAATATGCCCCCAAGGGGCGCCTGGGTGGCTTAGTCAGTTAAACGTCCGACTTTCGCTTAGGTCGTGATCTCGCGGTTCGTGGGTTCGAGCCCCACGTCGGGCTCTGTGCTGGCTGCCGGCTCAGAGCCTGGAGCCTATTTCAGAGTCTGTGTCTCCCTCTCTCTCTGACCCTTCCCTGCTCACGCTGTCTCTCTTTCTCTCTCCTAGAAATAAATAAAATATTAAAAAAAAAATATGCCCCCAAATCCTATGTGTCAGGGTATCTTCTGTTGTGGAAAAATCTGAAGGTACATTAATTAGAACATCTGTGTTCTAGTCCTTCCTATTTTGCCAAGGAGCACTATGATCTCAGCAAAGGATTTAGTGTCATTGAGCATCAGTTTCTTATCTTTAAAACGAGAAAAATAAGTCATGCCCTCCTTCCTCCCTCCCAGGTTCTACTGTTGTTTTTATGCGTTGGGTATCTAGTGCTGTGTTAACATACTACCACAAAAGATAGTGGCTAAAAACAATCATCTATTTTGCTCATGATTATGTGGGTCAAGGATCTGGGGAAGGATGCAGCTGGAAGGTTTATCTCAGCCTTGCATAGAACCAGCTGGGGCTTCTGGGGCTGGAGGATTCAGTTCCAGAATGCTGCTTTACTCACATATCTGGCACAATGACACTTCTTGATCTCTCTCTCTCCCCTTCTCCACCCCCCCCCCACTTTCTCTCTCTCTTTCTCTTCCCCACCTCCAGTTGGTATCCCTAAACACAGCAGTAAGGAAGCAGAAACTTCCAGTCAATTAGGAGTTACTCCCAGAAGTAGCACAACATAATTTCCACTGCATTTATTCTACTGGTCCAAGTAGTCACAGTCTTACCTAGAATCCAGGATGGAGAAATCAACTTCATCTGAAGGAGGAAAAACAGCATCACAATGCAGAAGAGCAAATGGGATGGTAGATATTGGAAAATACAATGTCACGTATTGTTTTTGTTGTTATTCTCAACAAAAATTATGATATAGAAACTCTTTCAAAAAATAAATTTCTCTGCATTGATCCAGCACCATTATGATCTCCACTTCAATTTTCCATGTATAATCTACTTTGGTTAGTGTTACTGTGAAGTAAGCAATAGATCCATTCCAAATCCAGCTACATTGGCCACCAAAGCATTATATGTCCCAAGATCAAAGCCAATTAGAGACCCAGGTAATTCCTTCAACAGTGGGACACAGGGTTCCTTTGGTTTAACAGAGACTTGCTATTATCAGTCATGACATGCCAGATTATGATCTAGTAACTAACAACCCCAATAATAATGTGTTAGGAAAGTATAACTCTCTCCTGCTGCATACCTATCACAGGTCCTCTGGGGTTCTGATGTTCTGAGACACAGCTAACACAGCATGTCCTATCTGAGCCTTGCTGGGCACCTCAGCAAAGGGATGGAGCATGGCTTCCACCCAGAAGTGAGACGTGTCACTTCCACTCATATTTCATTGGCCAATGCAAGTCACATGGCCACAACCTGACCTCAAAGAGCCAGGTGTGTGAAACCCTGCCATGCCTCAAAAGGAGGAAAACCAGGATTACTGGAGAACTGCATTCCTTTTTTTTTTTAATTTTTTTTTTAAGGTTTTTATTTATTTCTAGAGAGAGAGAGAGACAGCGTGAGCAGGGGAGGGTCAGAGAGAGAGGGAGTCACAGACTGAAACAGGCTCCAGGCTCTGAGCTGGCAGTCAGCACAGAGCCCGACGCGGGGCTCGAACCCACGAACCGTGAGATCATGACCTAAGCGAAAGTCGGACGCTTAACCGACTAAGCCACCCAGGCGCCCCTGGAGAACTGCATTCCTAATGACCACATCTGGATTAGAGTTTTTCAGGCTCCTGTTCAAGGACATTTTCAGAGCACTTTCTTAATGCAGAAGCACCTATATGAAGATGAAGAGAGATAATGCATGGTGTTATCCTGTATTCTTCTGCTTTAATATGCTGTATTTTGGGGGGAGGAGGAAGCTTTTCTTTGCTGCTGCTTGTAAGGACATTTCCCAGGGAAGAGACAGTGGTTGAAATCCTGACCTTGCCTAGAGATTCACAGAGAACAAAATGTTCCCCAGGGTTTTCACAATCATATCCATCTGCTAGCTCCGTAGAACACATGGAGATGCCACACGTGACCCACATCAGTAAGTTTCTACCCAGAGGTGCATTTTCTTGGCTTAGTCTGTGGTGTGTTAGTAAGAGTCAGCACAGCAGAGTGGAAAGAATAGTGTAGTAGATATCACATTGTCTGAGTTGAAAACTACCACTTTCTAGTGTGTGACTATGAGCCACTTAACTTCTTTGAGTCTCAGTTTCCTCAGCTGTAAAATGACAATAATAATAGTACTTTAGAGACTGTCATGAGAATCAAAAGACATAAAATGTGTAAAATATTTAGAACAGTACTGGCCTGGGACTTTTTACATTGCTCTTCTTGCTGTTGTTGGCATTGTCATTTGGCTTGGCTCTACAAGCCTCTGCCCATCAATCTCATGCAGGGACTGATGGTCACAGTCATACAGCCAGGTGCTCATTGCTCACAAAGAACAACCTGGCCAGTAAGTGCTATGAGAATGAAATGAAAAAAGGTGTGAACATCAGAGATCCCTTGCATTTGTGATAGGATGAGACAGTTCTGTGCATGGAACAAGGTGGTAGTTATCCTTACCCAAAGTATCTCCCCTGCCAACCTGCCAAGATGCCTGATATCTTCTCATTAGCAATTAATTCCTTTGGTTTAACCATTACCTGGTCTAAGTGCCTTACAAACATTAACTAAGTACATGAAGCTTAGAGGGAAAGGGCATAATGGGACTAGCCAAGGTATTTCTAACATAGACTTGGTGAAAAGGGCTAGAAAGCTCTCCTTCACGGTAATCTCCTAGTCACCCAACAAGAGTAACTAACATTTCACCACGTGATGACATGTTAAATTCTTATTAAATGATTTTTTTTCAGCTGTATCACTGAAATCATTTACGAACCAGCATGCTTGCTTCCAATCAACCTCCTCTAATTATAGCTTCTAAATTACTACGGTAATCTCTACAAATAGGTGTTATCATGTCGTATTGGGTTTTGGTGAGGCATGGGAGGTTTCCATCATCACATCTTTGGCCCCCACTTTAGTCTCGTCTTTCACTGCTACCACTACCTCCAACTCTTTCATACCAACAAATATTCTAACCCCCACACACAGACTGACTAGCCTGGAAGCATCACATTCTTGCTTTACCTCTCACCTTTGTGAAAGCTGTCCCCTTTGCTTCCATCACATTTAATGGAAACTGCAGTCTGGAAGGTACTTTCTTCCCTCAGCATTATCATATGATTCCTGTGGGACCTATGATCACAAGACTCATTCCTTCTAGACACAGGAATGGGCATGTGACTTGGGCTCAGCCAGTCAGAGAAGTGTGTTCCCCCTGGAAATAAGATTGGTCCAGGTATGGCCAAGTGATCCAAATAAGGCAAATCAGAGTTTTCCCTTTTGATGTTATTAAATGAAGAGAAGTATGTCTTATCTCTTTGGTCAGATAGAATAATGTAGACCAAGGGCTGCCAAAAGCCATTGTTTCTCCCCTGCCTCCAAGATGGAGAGATTGTTAGCTGGAGAAACTAAAATGGAAAAGTTAGCAAAAGAGACAGACAGACAGACAGAGAGACAGAGAGAATGACAGACCTCATTTTCATCCCTAGATCTGATGAATTTAAAATATGTTAACAAATTACCTGACACTTCTCCCTTCAACAGGTGGAGCCTAACTCCCTTCTCTTTGTGTATGAGCCAAATTTAGTGACTCGTTTCTGATTAATCAACTGAATGGGACTGAAATTACAGAACATGACTTTGAGCATAGGTCTTAAAGGCATTGTTGCTTCTATCCTGCTCCCTCTTGGATCACTTGCTCTAGGAGAAGCCAGCTGCAATATCAGAAGACATTCAAGCCCCCTCTAGAAAGGCCCATGTAGTAAGAAACTGAGGCCTTCTGCCAACAGCCAGAGAGGAACTGAAGGCCTTTGCCCATAGCCATGAGAGTGAGCCATCTCGGAAGTGGATCTCACAGCTGTAGTCAAGGCTTCAGATACCCCAGCCAATGTCTTATCTGTAACCTCATGAGAGACTCTGAGCTAGAACCAGAGAGCTAAGCTGTTCCCAAAATCCTAACCCTCAGAAACTGTGAGACAATTAATGTTTGCTGTTTTAAGTCACAAAGTGTTGTGGTAATTTATTTCTCAACACTAGGTAACTAATATATAAAGCACCTTCAGCTCTACCTTAGACATCCCATCCCATACTTTTTCTGTAGTTGGGCTTCTTTTACATCTCAAATCTCCCTATTTGGAGTATCATCTTTCCCTGATTTCCCAACTTCTTCACCAGGCTAAGTGCCTATTATGTTCAAATCCTTACTGAATATCCCTTCCTCTGGGAAACCCTACGTATCCTGCTCCCCATGCTCTACCCCTCCAAGCTGGGTGAGGGTCACTTCTCTGAGTCTCCCATGCTTCCTTCCATTCAACACAGCCACTGTCATTCATGTGGGTGTCCCCAAGTAGATTCTGAGCTCCTGGAGGCAGACACTACTGCATTCCCATTACAAAGAAGAGTTTTTCCACATCAAGACCCTCAGTCAATGTAGTAGACACTGTCACTGCCCCACTCAGATACCTTTACTGCCCAGTATGGTGCACAATTTGCGCCAGACTTCCCAAGACTTTCCAGGTTTTGGCACTGAGAATCCTGCATCTGGGAAACTCCAGATGCAAACTGAAATGGCTGGTCACCCTCAAGTGTCATTTACACAAGCTTCAAGAGCTGATACCAAAAACTTACTTATGTGACCATCTCTGGAGAATGGCCTTTGGCTGACAGCAGCTGCTTTGCACAGAGGCACTTAAGAGATTACACTACCACATGCAGCAGGACAGTAACTGGCTGATACAGGGGTATGAACACATAGCTCTCTTGCCTCAAGATAGGGCAACTCTGTGAAGGTGTTTATGCTCCAGAGCCCCCTAAGTGTTTTAGGCCACAGCAAGACTACACCTGATACCACATAATTGCTCATCCCTTGCCTCTGCCTATCCTTCTTCCCCCCACTTCCTTGTATGATTCTCCTGAGAGCACTTCCTCAATACATCACAGATGCCCAATCCCTGCATCAGGCTCTGCATCAAGGAACACAAACTAAGACGGTAACTGTTGCTGAATGAATCAAGAGAATCTTAGTCACTTAACATCTCTGAGCCTCAGTTTCCTGACCTGTAAACAGAGATGACAATACTCGACTTACAGATTTACCATAAGAAGTAAAGGAAGGTCTCTTTGCAAAGTACCTGGAGCTGTGCCTGTCCTCGAAGAGTTGTTCCATAGCAACTCTTCAGTAACCCTCCCCATGTGAAAGTCCACTGCATGGGTGGTCCCCCCACTCTGCCCTTTGTTAAGCCAGTCCCTTCCCTCTGCCCACAGTGAATGACAGCTTTTCTGAGTCTAACCCAACCCACAGGAGAAATGAGGTTGTTTCTGAATTTAAAGGAGGTACTGTATCTGAAGAAAGCTAGACATGCAGATAGGGAGTGACTGGCAAGCCATCTGATAGCAGGTTTAGGATGAAGCTGTTTTGGTTGAAACACATCTCATTTGTTCCTTGAAGATAAAGTGGGCCTGCTGAGAACCTGCCAGCAGGGAAGTGTAAGTTCCATCTTGGGGAGAAGACATGCCCAGACTTTTCCCACTTTAAACTTCTCCAAGTTTATCGCCTCTGTTGGTAAAGAGACATGGGATGTATCCAGGACCCTGGTGACAGCAGCAGGCTGCATATAGAGGAGTGGATGGAGCCCAGCTCCCACCCAACTGCCCCACAGGCACCTGCCTGCTAGACTATGGACCTGTGGTTTGCCTCCCTGGGAAACTCTGGGCTCTAAGGAAAACAATGACATGTGCTCTGATTGGATGTTTAACAGAGGAAGACCCTTGACCTTGCTCTGGACCACAGGCCTGTGAAGAGATGGACAATGGGCTTTGGCTATGGCTCTTCAGGGGAGACTGCCATTCCTCCACCACCTAAAAGTGTGTGTCAGGTCTCTGGTGCCAACTCATGAGATGGGGGTGGGTGGGAATAACCCCAGAAAAATGTTTAGGTCCCAGATTAAAGGGATCTCACTTCAGAATCAAGCAGAAAATGGACAACAAACCTGGCCCTGCTCTATTGGCTCTCTGACCTTGGGTGAAGTCACATCTCTGTATCTATGAGCCTTCACTTACTCATCTATAAAGAGGGTACAATCAACTCTGCTTTAGAGGCTGTGATGAAGATGAGCAAACACCACAGCCATGGAGGGCTGGGCTCACCACAGGCACTCATGACGCAGAAGCCATGCTGTCCTTGAGCCTGATAGCTGAGCCAGGGCATTCAGGCTACATTCTCAATGCATATGGTCTAGCTTCAAAATCCCCCAAGTCATCCCCCAGCCCATCCCCTTCCCTCATCCACATGGGCAAGGCTTCATGCAATGCTGGACCCTAACCCCAGTAAAACCTGAGATAAGATGGGCCTCATATTTTAAAAGGGGAATCCAGACAGCTTCATACCTAACCCGAGAAAATAAATCTGCCTGTGATGGAATTTCCACATAATAATAAATGCTGGATCTTGATGGTTACCATTATTTACTGTTTAACAAACAAATGCAAAACATAAGTGTTTAAAACAGAACTCTCTCTATATGTATATATGTATGTATGTATCTATGAAATATTGTGATATATACTATATATATATTTTCTTGGTTATAAGGGTTGACTGCATAGCTCTCACTTGGGGTCTCTCATGCAGTGGCTAGGGATAGAGCCATGTGAAGGACTGACTCTGCTGGATGTACAAGATAACTCACTCACATAGCTGGCAGTTGATGCTGGCTCTGCCTAGGAGCTCAGCTGGAGCTGTCATCTGGAGCAACTACATATTTCCTCTCCATAGAACGATGGTACCTGGGTTCTAAGAGCCTACAACCCAACAGCAAGCCCTTCAGGGGGAACAAGGGAAGCCTCAAGTCTATGGCTTCTGATAACCTAGCCTTGGAAATCACACAGTATCACTTCCACTGCACTCTGTTGGTCAAGAGCTAGTCACGGCCAGCCCAGATCTAGGTGTGGACGTCAGAAGGCCTTACTCATGGGAAGTCATGAGTTACTCCCACATGAAATAAATGTTAATTAAGGATGAGAAGAGGAAGACCAGCATTTATCAGGCGACTGCTCTGTGTCAGGCCTTTAAAAAATATATTTAAAAAATATATATCACATTATATAGTCCTCACAACAACCTAGAAAGGTGTACTTCCTCCATTTTAAAGAAAAGGCAACTGAGGTTCAGAGAGGGTATGTGTTTATCCAGGGTCACAAAACCACAGAGTTGCCAGGCCAGAGTTTGAACATAAGTCTGTGGGCTTCCAAGCCTGTGGCTCTGCTCAGATGAGCCTGGGCTATGGAGATTTCCCAGGCAACCATTTCTGGCCTTTCTGCCTCAAGAAACTGAAGATTTCACATGCTGATAATTCTCCATTCCACTTGAACAAGTTGCCCTTTCACTGAAAGGGAAAATGACTTCTGGCTCCAACTGTTTTAAGCCCCAGTTCCATGCTCTGTCCACAGAGATAGAGAGAAGCCCATTCATCACTGAGACCGGACTCGCCTGGCTCCTTATTGCTGCATTAACTCAGATCCACAGGTCATCCAGGAGCACAGATACCCCTGCAAATGGGTCCTCTCAAACTTTGCTCCTCCCCCTGCCACTCTGAGTCCCCATTTCTCCATGGATCTCCCAGTCCGCTCTGCTGACTGGCTTCTCTAAGGTTCCCTGACTTTTATAGACATAAACCAGAGCTGGGTCATTAAGCCTGAATCTTTTGAAATCCCAGAAATTCATAGCCCAATCTTATGTCTGTAGTGGGTGAGGAGGGAAGTATACACGACCTGGCATTATAGATTCAAAGCCTCTGGGAATATGAACCCCCTTGAAGGGATAGGGTTAACTCCAAGGGACCCCAGAGGCTGAAGACCAGGACATGCTGTAACTCTTTGCCAAGTATTCCTGTGTAACAAGCTATGAGTAAGGCGTGTGGGGGACCCAAGAGAAGAGTCAAGAGCCCTGCCTCCAAGATCTTTAAGAGCTCAGCAGAGTCCTGACATACAAACACTTGTTGATAAATGCATGAAATAATGAATGAGTGAATGAACCTTACATAGCACAACAGCAGATTTTAAAGAAGTATAGGAGAGGCACCTGGGTGACACAGTCAGTTGAGCGTCTGACTTCAACTCTGGTCACGATTTCACAGTTCATGAGTTTGAGCCCTGCATTGCGCTCTCTGCTGTCAGTGCAGAGCCTACTTCAGATCCTCTGTGCCCCCCTCTCTCTGCCACTCCCCCAATTGTCCCAATTGTGTGCTCTCTCTCTCTCTCTCTCTCAAAAAATAAACATTAAAAAAACAATTAAAAATATTTAAAATAAATAAATACAGGAATATAGGAAACACCCCTGGAAGGCATTATGGTAGAAAACAAAAACTATTTTATTCATTTCGATTGAGTAACTATTTTATGCCTCCCCCATTAGAATGATCTTAACCACTTAACAGTCTGGAGTGCAGAAAAGATGGTGGTGGTCAGAAGCTGAGCAAGCCAGCTCTGCTCAGGTGAGCTTGCACATGAGCCACAGGCAGAGAGGGACCCACTGCCTTTGGACGCAAGGATGTGACAAAGAAGCATGCCTACAGGCCCTAAGACATAGTGACCCTGACCCTATTAACATGGCCCCTCTGACCCAGGTGCTAATTAATCACACTACCAGAGGAAATCAAAACAGGATGGAGAGTGGGTTTGAAATGCTCCCCCCGCCCAATCCCTCCCTAATAGGCAAAGGCTGGAATATGAGAAGAATGTGAGAGCTTTCCCTATCCCCTGTGCACAGTAGTGACACCCAAACCAAGAAGTACTGCAATACCAAGGACTATTCACAACGGCAGGTCTCCTTGGGTAGAGACCGTGGGGCATGTGCCTGAACTAAATGGTCTACCTGCAGGTGAAAAGTCATCAGTATCCTCAAGCAGTCTTCCTTTCCTTGGGTTTGAGTCCATGTTCCTGGGACCCATATGGAAGGCCTAATGGAGAAGAAAGGATGCACATCCTCCCATGGGCTCATTTGCAATTCTGGTTCCAGGAATTACTCTGTTTTCCTCAAATTAGGGCACTAATGCCCTTGCCGCTTGCCCTGGATGGCAGGACCCTGGGAAAGTAAAATTACCGTTCCCAGCCTCTTTGTCCCAAGAACACCGAGCACCTTCCTAACTATAAGAACACATGGGCTCATATTATCCCTACTTTATGCTGAGATTAAGCTGTTCTAGTTCACTTTCCTCATCTTCTTGATGAGAGATTGAGCTAAATAAAGGCTCCTCCCAGGTCTTAAAACCATGATTTTTATGTCAGAGTGATGGAGTGAAGTTAAAATGGATTCACCCATAGAGAATTACCTATAATTTTTTTCATTAGTGTTATTCTCTGCTACTTCAATCCCAGGAATCATTATGCTTCACCAGTACTGGTCTCGGTCTCTGCTCCTCCACTGTGTCACCTTGGGCAAGTTACTTCACAGCTCTGAGGCTCCCCTCCTCAAATGAAAATGGGGCTGATGTTAGCTGACTCATGATGTCATTATAAAGATCAAATGAGATAATGTCTGCAAAGCATCTAGTTCACAGTGTGCTCAGAAGATGCTCAGCAAATGTTAATTCTCTTCTAGTCCCTCCAACATTCCCTGCTGGGAAAGAAATCCCCACAGGAACATTCTCAATCCTGCCCATACCAGGCCTTGGCTGTAGGAATAAGATTTCTCCTGACCCATCTATGAGTAGCTGTTCTCATCTCTTCCCAACTCTGCATTCAATGGCCTCACACGGGTAGTCTGAAATTGGCCATAGTAGGAGGATTTACACTACAGTAATCAGCAATGCCAAAAGCCAAACCCCATCCCCTCGATCCAGGTTACCAGCACACCCCGGCTAGCAGCCTACACTTCTCCATCGTCCTATCCATCCAGGTCCACCCAGGGTGCACAGAGGCAGGAGGCTAAACACTGTGGGGAACAACAGGCCTAAAGCACAGCTTTCCTCTGTGCTCAACAGTTTTTCAACAGCTTACATGGGGCACCCAGAGGCCCACTAATAGCCGGCTGCCACTGATTTTTCCAAAAAGAAGAAAAACCAGCAAAAAGAACATGTGCTCAGAGGCCAGTCAATCTTTTATCAGATCAGATGAACTCAAGTGAAAAAGAACTGCCAAAAAAGATTTTGACCAGGACAGTATAATAGGGACTGTTTCTGAAATAAAACCACTTTGTTGCTCAAATGCACTAAGTTGACAGGTTCTTTTCTCTCCATGAGTTGAAAAAAAATTTTTAAAGAAAATTTAAAAACAGATAACTCATGTGAGGAAATGGCAAAAAAAATTCAAGGCCATAGACTGTTCATAATAATAACTCATACACATATATGGCATTTTATAGCTCACCAGGGCTTGTTTTCAGCACATTACAAAAATTAACTCAGTAAAAAATTGACTCAGGTTATCTTACAATAACCCTGTGAGATATATACACTAGCATTAGCCCCATTTTATAGATGAAGAAACTGAGGCAAAGAGAGAAACTCTGAATTCGAGACCTAGAGCCTTTGACAAGGTAACCCCTGATAGGCTTTGCAGAGCCTTCTGCTGAAGGGGAGGGGGGCAGTAGGATGAGAGGGGTGGCTCTGGCATGCTTGTGGCCTCCCTAAAGTGTTCTCTCTGTAGCAATCTTCTCTGCCTGGACCACGATCCCCCTCTTCAGTCTGGCAACTCCCGTTAATCTTTCCTTGACATTCCTGTAGGTTGTGGCATGAGGAGGTACGCTCTTCCTCTTTTGGCCTTCTTTCCTTCCCACTTACTCCCTCCTGGAGAACAGATCAGTATCATGACAGCTCGTCAAAGTAATGCTAGGAAACGAGTTTGATACTAGGAAGAAAAAGCCTTGCTTATCTTGTAGGATTCCTTGGAAGGCCCAGAAAGCTCTATGTTTCCTGCAGGTCACACAACTCAAGGTTTTCCGGCAGCACTTCAGGAAGGGCGTGATGCTATAGAAGATGGCAAAAAAGAAGGAATGTCCGAGGCAGGTGAGAGCCTTGAACATCCACTGTGACAAACTTGAGAGACTAATCAATGACTCCATGAGGACAGTGGGGACAGATTTTGCATCAATGCCCCCACATCCTGAGTGTGGGCTTCATCTGCGAAGACAGACTCACAGGTGTCATGACATAGCTGAGCAGTTACAAATAAATCGATCCAAATTGGATATAAAGTGAAATGTGAAAATCAAGAATGTATCGAAGATTATTTATGTAAAAAGAAAAAACTATGGAAGGATCAAGGAATAAAAAAAAAATATTAACTTCAATAAGTCACCCAAACATTGATTTTTACATGAATAGGGAAATTAATCTAAAAGAATAAGAAAATGGAAAAATCAATATTCAATGATCATACCTAAAAGCTATATTTTAAATACTGAACCATAAATCAAGAAAAATAGGAATGAATAACCTCATTTGGGCTTTTAGTTGATGACTATGCTATTTTCATGAAATTAGTAATATCACTTAAGAATCAAATTTTGGAACAATTATATATCAAAACTGTATTGGGACTGTTCCTATAAAAAATATATGTCTCTGCTACTTCTTTTCACTTTTTTTACATTAAAAAATATAATATTATTTCATTTGAAAAAAATTAAGTCCCTATTTAACCTTGTCCTGGTTCCCAAGGGAATTATGCATGGGATTTCCAGGTTCATTTCTTCATTCACATACACGTAGTGTTTTCACATAATAGGAATCATACTCTATATATTATTCTGTGACTTAATGTCATTGAAAATCTCCCTGTCAATATGTATAGATTGACAGAAGTTTTATTTGCCATTACACTGCATTCCATGATGCAATCATTCCCTATTGAAGAACCATTAAATAGCTTCCAATTCTCTACTAACATAAACTATTGCAATGAACTCTGGACATGTTTGTGCTCATTTAAGTATTGCCAGAGGATACTTTCCTAAAAATGGAATTGCTAGGTCAAAAGGTGTGATGTGGTAGATATTGCCAAACTTCTTTCCAATAATGAGGTTGCAACAAATCTCACACTAACAATGAATGTGAATTATTAAATATGTAAAATAATTTGAGGAGAATGGCCATCTTTAAGATATCGTGTCCTCTCATCTAGAAACATGATATGTATGTTGGTTACTTCAAATCTCTGTCACATAGTCTCTTGATGGGTTTATTCCTCAGCATTCAGACTTCTGAACTTGCTACCAGTTCTAATGGTTTCTCAATTGACTTGACTACATTTTATTTTAAAAATGCCCACTTGTAGGGGCACCTAGGTGGCTCAGTCAGTTAAGTTTCTGACTTTGTCTCAGGTCATGATCTCACGGTTCATGGGTTTGACCCCCACACGAGACTTGGGCTCTGTGCTGAAAGCTCAGAGCCTGGAGCCTGCTTTGGATTCTGTGTCTCCTTCTCTCTCTGCCCCTCCCCCACTCATATTCTGTCTCTGTCTCTCAAAAAAAAAATGAATAAATGTTAAAAAAAATATTTTAAAGACTTCTGGTAGCAGTTAGAGCGGCTGAAGCAAGATGGGTCAAAGTCAGAATGGTGGTCATGGCCCTGGAGGTGGCAAGAAGGATGACAAGGACAAGAAAAACAGATACAAACTTCCTGTACAACTTGAGCAGGGAAAAAGAAGAAGCAAACAAAGGGACCAGATGCTGCCAGCAAGCTGCCAGTGGTGAAACCTCACAGTCAGTGCCGATTAAAATGACTAAAGTTAGAATTAAAGACTATATTCTCATGAAGGAAGAATTCATTAGAAATCAGGAATAGATGAAGCCTTTAGAAGAAAAGTAAGAGGAGGCATGATCAAAGGTGGATGATCTGAGGGGAGCCACAATGTCAGTAGGAATGTTGGAAGAGATTATTGATGTCATCATGTCCACATCTGTGGGCTCAGAACACTAGTCAGCATTTTTTCCTTTGTAGACAAGGATCTGCTGGAACCAGGCTGCTCGGTCCCGCTCAGCCACAAGGTGCATGCTGTCATAGAGGTGTTCATGGATGACACAGAGCCCTTAGTCACAGTGAGGAAAGTAGAAAAGGCCTCCCAGGAAATCTACGTACAGATATGGCTCCTATGGATATAGGGGGGTTGGACAAACAAATTCAGGAAACTAAGGAATCTGTGGAGCTCCTCTCACTCATCCTGAATATTATGAAAATATGGGTATAAAGCTTCAGAGGGGGTCATTCTCTATGGTCCACCTGACACAGGTAAAACCTTATTAGCCAAAGCAGTAGCAAACCAAACCTCAGCCACTTTCTTGCTTTTTGAAAAAATTTTTTAATGTTTATTTATTTTTGAGAGAGAGAGAGAGAAAGACAGACAGAGAGTGAGAAGGGGAGGGGCAGAGAAAGAGAGAAACACAGAATCTGAAGAAGGCTCCAGGCTCTGAGCTGTCAGCAGAGCCTGAAGCAGGGCTCAGACCTGTCAGCAGAGCCTGACGCAGGGCTCAGACGCACTGTGAGACCACGAAGTCAGATGCTTACCCGACTGAGCCACCCAGGCGCCCCAACCTCAGCCACTTTCTTAAGAGTGGTTGGCTCTGAACTTATTTAGAAGTACCTAGGTGATGGGCCCAAACTCATTCGGGCATTGTTTCGCACTGCAGAAGAACATGCATCATCCATTGTATTTACTGATGAAACTGATGCCACTGGAACAAAAATATATGACTCAAATTCCAGTGGTAAGAGAGAAATTCACTGAACAATGTTGGAATTGTTGAACCAGTTGGATGGATTTGATTCAAGGGATGATGTGAAAGTTATCATGGCCACAGACCAAACAGAAACTTTGGATCCAGCACTTATCAGACCAGACCGCATTGAAAAGAAAACTGAGTTTCCCTTACCCCATATAAAGATTAAGAAGTGCACCTTTCAGATCCACACAGGCAGGATGACACTGGCTGATGATGTAACCCTGGATGACTTGATCATGGCTAAAGATGACTTCTCTGGACCCTACATCAAGGCAATCTGTACAGAAGCTGGTCTGAAAGCCATGAGAGAATGTAGAATGCAAGTTAACAATGAAGACTTCAAAAAAATCTAAAGAAAATGTTCTTTATAAAAAACAACAAGGCATCCCTGCAGGGCTCTACCTGTAGTGACCACATTCACCTTCCTTCAAGAAAGTGGTTGGGAGTGTCCAGATTCCTCAAAGAGATGAGGTTGAGGAAATTGTCCAGAGGAAACCACATTCCAGTTCCTCTTCCCTAGCAAAACCTCCGGTGTACCTTTTTAAGTGTGATGTGCAGGATATTCACCAGGCAGCCTTCATCTGTTGGTCACGTGCAGTGCTCTCCCTCCAATAAAATAAGCTCCTTCTCAGACAATTAAAAAAAATTTTTTTTGGAAAAAATACCCACTTTTACTCATCCTTTCTTGTTGTATCAACTATATATCTTTACATAGCCTTCTACAGAAAGTTTTCGCTCAGCCCTCACTCTGCTTCTAACAGGGATAACACTTAGCACAGCACACGGTACACTGGTGTACTGATATCTTCCCACCTGAAAGTGAGCTTGTCACCACCATTTTTAAGCATGTATCAAGGTTTGGATTAAGCAGTGTACATTCATTATGCCACTTCTGAGATCATATGCCTGGAGAGGTCCTCATTATCCCCATCTCACCAAGGAGTAAACAGGGGCTTAGAGAAGTGGTGTGGTGCTCCAAAGTCCACCTGGCTAATCAGCTGAGGAGCTGAAATGTTAGCCCCGTTGGGACTGGCATAAGCCAGCACCTCCACTCTGTTATGAGACCTTCTCAAGGACAGGAACTCATGTTACATTCATCTCCTCTTCCTTTCTTCTAGGACTGTGTATGACGCATCATAGATCCTTGTCCAATGTTACTCCTTTAATAGGTCAGTTTTATCAGAAAGGTTCTAAATAGTTCCCTAAATTTGGACAAAACCCATCAGGTCTTTACTTGTGGTCTCCAATTATGAAAGATGCTTTTCATGACAACACGGGACTGAGGTTTCAACACCAACAAAAAATAATATTCTAGTAGGAGTAAGTATCAAATTCCTCCTGGGTCTTATCTCACATCCTCTGTCTGCCATTTCACTCCACCCAGCCGCAACCAGCAACCAGCTCCAAGCACCTGCCTCCCTTGTTTCATGTATGTCCCTCTCTCCTGCCCCCAGATTTCTTGCTCTTGCCTGCGAGCCACCCATGGCAATGTGGCCAGCTACGTTGAAGCATGAGTCAGGCAAGAAGGGCAAAGTTTTCCAACACTGCTGATAGGGACTCCCCCTCTCGCACACCTCACGTGGACCACTCTGAAGCACATCCTGGACAGCTCCACTGTCCACAGCAGTCACCAGCTTGAGAACATGCCCTCGGACTGGCTTTTTTATCTTTTCTGTTTTACTTCTCTCAGTCCCCCACTCCTCTTCCCTGGAATCACTTGCCAAAATAAACTACCTGCATGAAAAGCCCTGTCATGGGCTCTGCTTTCTGAGGCTTCCTGGTCTAAGCTAACAGAAGACATGGTACATATACCAGCTCACACATGTATTGCTCACACATGTTCACCCACACTGCACACTGCAATTTGAACCCTTCAGGGCTTTTTTTTTTTTTATCTGCCTAAAGAAATTCAACCATCATCAAGGAAAATGAAGTATTTGTCCTTTCAACCTCAGTGAGACCCTGAATTTAGACACCATTATTCCTTACAACAGATCACATCACTAAAAATCCATCTACTTAACCAATGTCAGTAAAGCCCATGCCACACTCACTGTAGAATAGTCTTTTAAAAATGACCCTATCTGTGCCTAATCCTTAGCTCTGTCTCCTCCCATCTGTGGGAGCGAAAATCCAAAGAACTAGTCATGGGTTTGGTGATTAACAGAATAGGAAAGGAGCGTTAGATCATACCACAGTACATCTTACTAACAATAAGGAGCACTCAACAAGCAGGGCCAGAGCTATAGTTAGGCTCTCACATGTATATGAGCAAGTCACATAAGTTATCTGAGCCTCAGTTTCCCCACCTGTAAAATGAGGGGTTTTCCCCCAAACAACTATAATTCAAATTTTTTTTACTACTTCACAATCAGCTCCCCATTTACACTGATACCTGGTCTATCCGTAGAGAGAAGAATGAGGGACTAAAGATTAATGGAAGAGGTACTAAGCTAGCTATGACTTTATTGTAACTCTTTTTCATGTAATGTTCACAGCAGCTTGCATTCTTAGCTCCATTTTATAAAATGGCCACTGGAATTGAACAGTTCAAGTAACATTCTCAAAGTTGATCTGATGATAAATGGCAGCACCAGCCCTGGACTGGTGTCTGTGAGCCTAAACCCATTTGCTTCCCACTGCCCCATTCCACTGCTAATTAAGGTGGTGGGAAACAATATGGTGCACAGTTAGCATTCAAAGATTCCTATGGGTCTCATCTCACCTCCTAAATTGAAAGCCTATTAAAGGCCACGATCCCATAGATGAAAATTCTCAACCTTAGCCCAAGTATTGGTTTCCTATAGGTGGTGTAACAAATTACTACAAACTGGGTGGCTTAAAACAACACACATTTACTACCTTAGAGTTCTGGAGGTCAGAAATTGAAAATGACTTCACCAGCCAAAACCAAAGTGTTGGCAGAACCACACTGCTTCCAGAAACTCTACAGAACTCCTTTTCTTGCCTTTTCCTGCCTCTACAGCTGCATTCCTTGGCTCATGACCCCTTCCTCCATCTTCAAAGCCTGCTCTGACTCTGCCTCTGTCTCCCTGCCCTTCTTTCCTTCTGTCTGTAGATAAGTCTCCCTCTTCCTTCCTCTTCTAAGGAAACTTGTGAGAACATTTAGTTGCCACCTGAATAATCTTCACATTTCAAGATCCTTAATCACATCTGCAAAGACCCTTTTTCCATATAAGGTAACATTCATGAGTTCCAGGATTAGGGCTTGGATCTCTTGGGGGCCATTATTCAGCCTCCCACAGCCCAGTGAAGAGAAATTCTGTATGGCTTTCTAAAGCCAACCAACTTTGGAGCCACTCTAGAAAAACAACCCAGAAAACTACTAGACAATCAAGGCTACAGCCTAGTCAGTCAAATGCATTCACTTCAGACCTGCGTAAAGGAAGCCAACTCACAATACTCTCATGAAATCAGCAAAGTGCAAAGACGTCCCTGAGGACTCAGCCTGCTATGTCACACCTGCCTACTCTCCCCAGGTGCCCAGAGTTCTCACATTTCAATCCTTTTGTTCCTCCCCACCATAGCAATGGACTCTCAAAAGAAAAGGCTATCAGGAATTTACTCTGTCAAAGGTTTGAAACCTTAACCTAGTTTTTAATGGTAAGATGAAAGAACTTATCCACTGCAGAAGGAATTTCCAGCATCAGAGACAAACTGAGGGCTTCCTACAGCTCATGCAAGCAAATCGTGAGGTCCTTTTCGCTTTTTTCTCACAAAGGAAATGCTCAGTGTCAACCAGAGATTTCTTTCCCCAGAAAATGTATTTCCATTGCAGGCATCATTAGCTGAGTGAAGATTCTGCTGAAGATTAGTCTTCCCTCCTCCATCTTCTGTTGCTGCCAACACCTGCTGTGCTTGCTTCACAAACCATGGCATCTGGGACTCCAGCTGTAGGAGTGGCAGCCTTGGGGAACCAAGGTAAAGCAGACAGGTGTAAAGCAAGGTCCTGAAGACTTTTTGATCCGTATCCAAAATCTGGACTCTCTTTGCCTTACAGGGGCCCCATCAGTAAGTAGCTTTTTGCCTGCCTGCTGGCCTCATCCCCTGCTATGAAGGCAGGAGGGAAGAGCCAAACCTCACCCCAACCCCCTGCCACTTCCAGTCACCCATCCTTCCAAATGGCTCTTGACCCATTCCGTGCCAGGTCTGACAGATCATGGATGGTGTTGAGAGACTGAAAAACACTTTAAACTCAAAGAAAATAAGAATTAATAGCAACATTTAGGAGACCAAAACAGGCCAGAGAAGGAAATATTTCAGGGCAGGAAGTCCAGGTGACCTCTAAATCACTGCTTCTGGTCACCCACCAGTTCACTCTTCCAGCCACACTGCTCTCCATGCCCTTGAGCCCTTCCAGAGTCAGATCTGTGTAGCTATGCATAGCCTCATCATATGAGTCATTATGAGTCCCATAAGGACTGTGGGACCTGGTACCTATGGTAAGGGTCCAGGAAAGTAGTTTGGGTTTTCCAAACCCAGTCAACCCTAAAAAGTTTGGCTGCATTAACTTAGAAACTTTATTAGGTGACTTTATCTTCCTAAGCCTTACTTTTCCATGGGAAATCTGGGAATAATGCCTCCTAGAGATTTTGAAAAACTATTGAAATACATATGTAAAATGCACACCACAATGACTATTATATATCAGGCACTCAATAAATGTACCTACTCTTAATGTTATTTGTAATAATATTAATACAAATTCATGCTGCTAATTTACAGATTATGATCTAAAATCATAATCTACAGCTCTGAGTAATGACCCACAGAACTCTTTTTATGTTTTGCTATTAAACATCTCCCAGTCCTTTGAATACAGAGCAATTTTAACTTTGCTCTTCAACACTCACAAATATCTACCAAATGGCTTGCTGTGTGCAGGAAACACAACAAGCTCAAAGTATTGAGTTTGCCCTCAAGGGAATTACCACCTCAGTGAGGAATCGGGAACCAACAGGTACTGTAAAAGGTGGATCACACTCACGTTCCTCAGTGCTCATTGAGTCAAGAGTTTCCAGAATCCAGAGGTTTTAGTCCTTGGGACAAGAGTTGCACAAAAGGCCTCCAGGGAACTAGACCTTGAAGAAAGGGTAGGTCATGAATATGTGGAAGAGAGGAAAGGTGTCCTACATCAAGACCTTGGTGCAAAAGAAAGAAGTCTTGGGAAATTAGGTTGGAGACACTTTCTCCATGTGTTCCTAGCTCCCTCTCTGTCAGCCACCAAGATGGCACAGGGGCTGGGGTGCTTGGTGAGCTCTGCAGTTCTGTAAATCGGTACCGCAGTGAGCTGTATGAGCTCAGTCTGCACGCTGATTTGCCAATTTGCGCAGAAACTATGCTTCCAACATGCTGAGCCCTTCTTAGCCAGCTGAGGGAAGAAAATGTCTTGGAATTTGCTTTCTGAAACAGATTTTCTCAATTCAAATTAGCTACAGTGGTGTTGTTAATCCCCTTGTTATGGGATTAGAATGTATTACTGCATTGAGATTAGAACCTGACAGATATGCTGGAGGAGTTTGGATTCAACTCAAAGTTCCAAGCATGTGGGCTCTCCAACAGGCTCCATGGTCTTTGGCTGGAACAATGGCGCCACCTAGTGGCCAAAATGGTCTCCATGTGGAAGGGTTTCTTTGGGTACCTTTAAATTACTGAGGCCTTCTGCGTGCTGAGGCCAGAAATGCAAGGATGACTAAAGTAGGCTAACTATTCCCTCAATGGGGCTTTCAGGTTGGGGCTCACTAGTCCAGGTCCCATCAAATACAGCCCCAGGGACTGCCTGGTGGGGAGCATGAGCTAGCTTGTCCGAACCCCAGAGCTGACCTTGAGGTAGATGTCTGCAGTGGTACTTCAGCATTTATAAATGGTGGTGCCCTTGGATCCACCTGCTCTCTAATGCCTTAAGTCCCTGTCACAGTTGACAAAACCTGTTTCTGTGCCTACACATTTATTCAGCACATATTTACCATTTGCCTCCATGAGCCAGACACTGTGCTTAGGGCTAAGACATAGAAATGTTTAAAGACCAGCCTCTACCTTTCACACACAGCCAAATACATAAAGACAGGCCCTTCCACTGTCCCCTGCAAGAACCTTGGAACTCTCTCCCAGGCTAGCAAGGCCCTGCATCACCTTAGCCCTGTATCACTTTCCATCCCCTGTCACCAAAACACTGCCTCTGCCCCATTCCTCGCTGTTCCTTTCTGGGCCCAGCCCTGCCACCATGCCTTTTCATGGATGTCTGCTTGGAGGAAATATCTTCCCTCTCTCTTCAAGGATGGTTGTGCTGAAGGCTCTGGGCAGGAAAGACCAAGCTACCAGTCAGAGAAGAATGACTTCCAACATAACATACTGACATGAGTGGCTGCAAACAGGCTATAGCTCCAGGTGGACCTGGGAGAACAGAGACTGCAGCCCCAGGGACAGAGAGAGAGAAGGAAGTGTCCCATGGGCTAAAGCTCTAGTTCCACTCAGGGACTATGAGAGGGGCTGGGAATAACAAGAGGGTTTGCATCCAGCAACTACTAGGCATGAGAAAATGGGAGGACTGTGTGGTTCACCCTGAAACTCAACAAGGGGGAGGAAAGGGAGAAGGGGGCAGATGGTAAGGAGTGAGGAGACTCCGTGGGGTGAAGAATGAGTAGAAATGTCCCTGGATATGATGACCACAGGTGTGAGTGTAGGAGTGGCTATAATGTCAAACCCTAGACTATCTGTGTCACTAGACAGAAACTCGTCTTCTACCCACCTCCAAATCCTCCAGGAAGGTAACTACATTCACATTAGTGAAAATATCGTGTGAACATGTTTGATTTAGAGTCTGAACATTACCTAAGAAATGTGTTTCCATGTCTGAGTCAACACAATGCTGCATGGAGAAAGCATCCAGAGGCCAAATAACCTGAGTGACAAGGAAACAACAGGCACATCAGCCATCTGGAAATCCACAGCATCCAGAGGGCTATGAGTTTCCACAAGGCCTGGAACACATTCTAAGCCAATCCAAGGTCTCAGCAGCCAAGAATCCTAGCAGATATCAGATGCACCCATATCTTTGTACAGCCTTTCTCAGATGTAGACATCCTGGGCCTCATTTCCAGTCTATCATTTCTGCTTTATCCTTGCTGACAACCTCATCTTGAGATGTGTTGCTACGAGGAGGGACTAGAGTGGTGTTATGAAATCAATAAAGGCTTTAGAGCAAGAAATATGGGGATGCCAGTCCTGTTCCTGTTCATCCTGTCTACATGGCCTTAGCAAACTGCTCAACTTGTATGAGCCCCAATTCCACTTCTGTAAGATGGAGTTGCTGGAAGGCTGAGAGGTAATGTACAGAAGCAATGTTTTTGATAGAGAAGAGTTTCATCATTGTGGCTGGAAGCTGCTGGTTTATGGTGAATACTACCTAATGAGGATCTGGTCCAAGGAGGGAAAAGGGGACTGGGTTTTGAAGAAGGGGTGATGTCCCCAAAACTAAATCGACTGCACAAGGTCTAAGAATGAGGTGGCAAGCCATCTGGGTCTTAGGTCTGGTCACAGCTCTACATGGAATCAGAAATACAATATCTATGTCCTTCACAATCCCCTCTTCATTAAGTAGGTATTTACGGGTTTCATTATCAGAATTTGAATTCCAACATGGCAGAAGTCACTGAGCTTGTTATCCATTCACAGGGTGAATCTGAGCTCTTCCTAGCAATGTAATGCCTTTCTAGAGATTGAGCCTTCCTCACTCCACCCATATGGTTGTAGCAGCAGTTTGATGTGATAATACAACCCACCCCCTGCCTACCGTGGACTGGTCTAGGGAAGGGCATTGCATTTGGGGAAGAGGTTAGACTTTTTCTGGGTATCTGATAGTGGTGACCATGTCCCACCATGAGAATTGGGAAAGAAGAAGGCTGGGCCACAGCAAGACAGAAGAACAAAGAGCAACATGAATAAATGACACATAGTAAAGATTCCCAGCTTGGGATAACACTCTAGGCAAGCCTGGTCCTACGGCCTGGCCTGCCTTTATCTCTGACACTGCATTCAGCAACACATTCCGAGATTCTTCGAAGTCCTTTCTCACTTGAAGTACATGGAGTGAGCTTCCAGAGCTGACATCTAGAAGAGGCCCAACTCACATGCAAAGCAAAGTTTCATGTGGAGGAGAAGCAGGACAATGATACTGCATGTGTGTCCCCCCAGATGATGAACAATCACCTCCAAGATCAGTAGTTTGGGAAAACCCACTCTGGGTATTGTACACCTGAAGAGCTGACGCTTCCCCTGTATGATCATTTCACTCAGGCACAGCAGTAATGTTTTACTATTTAATGGGCTGCTTATAGAGGTTTCCTTCCACAATGAGAACGTTTCCTATTACAGGAACAAAATGAAAAAGGAGTCATTCATTCCACATGAAAAACAGAGACTTTAAAAAATGGAAACACTGTCAATCATGCTGAATCACAAGCTGTGATTAGAGCCCCTAGACTTTTTCCCATTAGTGTGAACACATTTGAATTTTAGCCTAACACTGAGCCTGTATTCTAGAACATCTGATGTATTATGCTTTGAACATATTGCCAAACATGTCTTAAATGTAAAATACTTATCACCTAAGTTCAAGCAAATTTGGGTCTTTTATTCATGAAACAGTCAGAGCACCTCATTTACAACTTTAACTCAAAACTAGGTCTTCCTAATCAGGGAAATGAAGATAAAGCTGGAGTCTATTATTGTTCTGCTGGTGCGGGAAGTATTGTCTGTGAAAGAGAATCCAGACACTTCTGGAAAAGGCAAGTTTCTTTTCCCAGCCCACTACTTCTGTGGCCAGCGATGCATTCATTTTTCTCTATCATTTCAGACAATGACTGAGCCCCCTGGGCTAGGTTCTCAAAATATAAGTAAGACATGGTCCCTATCTTCAGGTATTCACTCCCTCATGAAGGATGATCCCTAAAGAGAGGGACAATTAACTTTAACCACAAAGCTGTGAGCACATATAGGAGAGGCATGGGATGGGAGGGGCTGCCAAGGAAAGGCTCCACGGATGAGTAACAATAGTCCTCAGAAGACAGAGACGGTCTACCAGGCCCCAGAGCAGCATGAGCAAGGGCACAAGAGTGAGGAGCCTAGCACACTGGGAATGTCTAGAGGGCAGCTTTCCACCTGCCCATGCTTACCCAGGGGCATGCAGTGACCTGTGCCCAGTACTTGTTGAGACGCAGTGACTAAGGGTGAATTTTTGCCCTGAGAGGCAGGGGTGTCCTGAATGGCAGGCAAGGCTCAAGACGAGAGAAGCAGACAGGAGCCTCGTGCTTCCTTAGTGATCTGATGAGCTCTCAGAGATGCTTCTGGTCCAACTGATGGGACAGCTAAAGAGGAGGTCAGAGGTTATTAGCCCAATGTTCAGATGAATGGAAGGGAGGAACCAGGTAATGTCTCAGCTCAAAATCTATCAGTTTTGATCCCTCTGCAACAGGTACTACTGCTGATTTCAGAGAGAGCAGAATCACCATGTCCTATGAGATCAGGGTGTCTTCCTTGAATCCATTCCTCCTTTCATACCCTTCCCTAGCATTCTTTATCAATTCATCTTACCTCTACCTCCCAAGTGTTCCCCACCTTTGTCCATGTATGTCCCCTTCTCCACCAGCCTCTCATTCCAGGCCACCATCAGCTTTCAATTGGACAACTGCAACAAAGGGATGTTGTATTCCACTATAAGTCAAATCACAATGTTGCCCTCTGCAATACCCCCCAAAGATTTTTCTTCCCACTCAGAATAAGTCTAAGCTCTTTTCTATGGCCTACAGGCCCTACCTGTTTGGGGACCCAGCCCACCACAGTCCATGCTCACCACAGACCACCATGACATGCTCTCCAGGCTCAGCCCCATCACCCTCCTATCTGCATCCGTTTTCCCCAGCTCTTTCCTCTGCCTACAACACATTCCTCACCTAACATTCCTGCCTCAAGAAGCCAACACGATGCCTCAATGACTGTCTTCATACAACTTATCTCCATTTCCTTACTGTCTGTTCTCCCAACCATGATACACCAAAGGCCCCATTAGAGGAGGGTCTTGTAACCTGCATCCTTCATCACTGTATTCCTAGAACAAGATCCATCTCATAAAGGGTGTTCAATGCACATTTGCTGAATGAACAATTCCATGCATCTACCAGTACCCTCTCAAAGCTTGGGGCCTTGTGAAAGCCATGTTTCCTGGAATGTCCCAGGCCAGGGCAGTGCTGTTCTTGTGGGGGCCTGATCTGATGCCAGGGAAGGGTTCATGTGCCCCAAGGCCTCCCAAGCAATGAGATCAAAGGCCATCTTTCCTGTCTTAGCAGAGCCTTTGTGATAGAACACTCAGACCTCTGCCACCATGCTGATCACTCTACTCCATAACTCTGCTGTATTAGGGCTCTCCAGAGAGACAGCTCTCTGTCTCCGAATGTCAGCTATTGTTGTTGCCACTGGTTTTAGGAAACTCCAAGGAGGACAACCAAACCCTTCTCTGAGGGTTTACCCTGCCAATCCACCCAAATCCCACTGCTCATCCTCTCCCTCACTCACATACTCATTCAGCATATTACTGAGCATCTACTATGTATGAGGCCCTGTAAAGGGTAAAACAAAATAATCTCTGACCTCACAGCTTATAGTTCACTAGGAACATCAACTCTAAACAGATAAAGACACAACAATCTTCACTGCAACTGTGGTATGTGCTGAGGAGAAAGAAATATAGGGTGTCTATTCATTTGTCCTCTAGATATTGACAAAGCCCTAAGACCACAAAACCTTATTCTAGGTGCTTATTTGAACGTGGAACAAGCCAAAAGCCGGGAGGTACGAGATGGTCCCCTGAGGAAAGGTCACTCAAGCTGGTACTTAAAGGACAGGTAGGAGTTCACCTGACAAGATGAGGAGAGCATGCCAGTCAGAGGAACACCATGCCGGAGTCCTGGGGCAGGACATGGCTGCAAGAATGGAAAAGGAGTCCGGTGGACCTGGAGCATGGGGTGGCATTGCGGGGGCTAGATCCCAGTGAGGTGCAGCTGGACCAGAGCACAGCCCCATGGCTCTCCAGGCTCTGTGGATTCCACTGAGGGCTGTTGCTTGATCCTAAGGGCAGGAAGAAGCTTCTGGGAAGCTTTAAGCTGAAAGGTACTGTTCCCATCATTAACACTGCAGTATGTTGCATTCTCCTCTTTATGAAAGTCCTAGAACAGGTCAAATTTCAGTACGCCATCCTTCAAAGACACTGTCAAGTAAATTCATATTTGAGGTATGATGCACTGCACACCTCCATGCCTTTCAACACACTGTTCCCCCTGATCTGTGGTTTGTTCTTTTCTTCCTCATAAACCCCTATTCACACTTCAAAATTCAGTCTGGCCATTACCTCATCTATAAAGCAATCTGACTTCCCCAGGCTTCAATAGCAACTTATGCTCACCTCCAGATAACAATCAACTCAGAGTATCGGCCCTGACCAGGGACAGTCCCAAACTGTTATCCATGAACATGAGGCAAGTACAGAAAGTGAGGATAAACATTTAGAAACTTTCAGAGCAATTACACACAACAATTTTATGGCTGTTAAATCTAATAAAAAAAATATGGCTTGGATTTTGTGTCTTTTATTTCATTTTTTCTAATGATTCATTTTTATTGTATTTTATAAAAGTATTGATCCATGAAGGATTGAAATTTATTAAAAATGGGGGGAGAGGACATTCACCACATACAGCTTGAGGAACACTTTCCAGAGTGCCTGCTGCTAAAGGCCATCCTCTGCACCCTGGTTCCTCTTCCCCACCTACCTGACCACCGAAAAATCACTCCATTTAACCCACAGCTTTACAAGAAAAGCAAGTCCTAGCTTGCCTTCCCTTCTCTTTGGAAATAAGCTAACTGGAGCTCAGAGGGGGAAAGCAACAGGCTGGTATGAGCTTCCTGTTGCTGCTGTAACAAAGTACCTCAAACTTCCTGGCTTCAAACTACACAAATATATTATCATGTGGTTCTGGAGGGCAGAGAGTCTAAATGGGTTTCACTGGGCTAAAATCAAGATGTTGGCAAAGTCACACTCATTCAGAGGTTCTAAGAGGGAAATCCACTTCCTTGCCTTTACCAGCAGCTACAGGCCTCTTGTATTCCTTGGCTCATGACTCCTTCATCCATCTCCAGAACCAGCAGCATAACATCTTCTGGTATTCTCATTCTCTCTCTCCCTCCCTCCCCTCTGCTTTCATCATTCCACCTCCTCATCTCTCCTTGTAAGGACCCTTATGATTACACGGCACCCACCTGGGTAATCGAAGATTACCCCATCTCACAATTGTTCACGTAGTCACATCAGCTAAGTCCCTTCTGCCATTTGAAATAACATATTCAAAGATTCCAGAAATTAGGAGACGCATTCTTCAGGGCCATTCCTCTGTCTACCACAGAAGCCAAATCACACTACTACCACGGCAACTATTTCCAGGATTCAAACCCATGTCTAGGTCTCAGAACCCACGTTTCCTCTTTTGTTTCCCCCACCAGTCCCCTCCACCTTCTCATATACATACAGATGAAGTAGAAATACTTTGTTTTAAAGCATTAGGAAACTGAGAGCAAGCTATCATCCTGTGGGGGGGAGAGGATCCATACAATCGCATCTCCCTCAGCTGTGGAGGCAGCTAAGTCCCTGAGGACAGTCCTAGCAAACACCAGGGGCTGCCCCATTGAAGCTCCCACCCAGACAGGGTGTAGGGGCCCAGAAAGACCCACGATAAGTCACCCGGAGAGCACATGCATACATCTCAGAAAAGACAGGATTTTCTCCAGCAAGGACGATGTTCCTTGGCAGTGTTGAATTTTTGTTCCCAGGCAGATAAATAGATAGGCGATTCTTATTAGCAAGAAGAATAACCTGCACAGAGTTTCTCCAGGAAGACATTAAGATAATCCAGCAGCGGCAATCCACTGCCAGCCCCTATCAATTCTTTGTAGTAAACTTGTATAAATCAAACACAGAAGACTCAGAATCCCTCAAGAGCTTGTTCTGGGATGTGTTGGTTGATGCAAATGCTGACACAATCCACCGTGTGGGGTTGTTAAATCACAGTGTTTTCCTCACCCCATCAATTCCAGCTTCTCTCACCTCCAGCCCCAAGACCATCAGCCCCCTCCTGGATGCTGTGACCACCTCCCAGGGCAGCACACTGGGGGAGGAGAGCTGAGATGGCCACTGGAAGCACGGGACTTGCTGTCCCTCCTTGCTCTGCTCCTTAGGTCAGAAGCTAAGCTGTCATCCCTGCCCTGGCCGAACAAGTGGGGTCGGGGTGCTAGGGCCTGATCAGAAGCAGATGTGCCGTACTTCCTGTCCATGCATGTGGTGCAAGGAGCTGAAGGGCTTCCAGGGGACTGCCAGGGGGTTGCCAGGACCCCACCCCAACAAGCCAGGCAAGGCACAGGACCAAGACACAAAGGCAGATGGGGCCAAGTCAGGGCTGGTAGATGGAGGAGAGAGGAGAGAGCCTTTCCTGACCATTGGAGGTGCTCTTTACAGAATCTGAAATCCCTGGGCTTGGGCAGTCCCCGAGCATTTAAAGAGGCTCTGTGGAGCCTTATTATTGGCATGTTCTGCCTCTTGTTGTAGTGCTCACTTCTGTCTTAGTGCATCTTGTTGTTTATATTAAAATGTCTTTAGGGGCGCCTGGGTGGCTTAGTCAGTTGGGCGTCTGACTTTCGCTTAGGTCATGATCTCACGGTTCGTGGGTTCGAGCCCCACGTCGGGCTCTGTGCTGACTGCCAGCTCAGAGCCTGGAGCCTGTTTCAGTCTGTGACTCCCTCTCTCTCTCTGACCCTCCCCTGCTCATGCTGTCTCTCTCTCTCTCTCCTAGAAATAAATAAAACATTAAAAAAAATTTTTTTTAATGTCTTTACTTGTCTGCAGAATGGCTATTATGATGTTCAGACTGTGCACTACAAGGGCACCACACCTAAGGACTGCCATTGCAATCTAGACATATACTCACTTATCTGAGAGCACACTGCTCACTGTGTAAACTGAACACCTCCTCACCACTGTGCGTGCTTGGAGAGCAGCCATGAGCCGCCTCCAACATAAACCTGCCATGGGCACAGCCAGCCGGTTACACACTTGCCTGGCTCACCTATATTTGTACAGCTGTGCCCTGTTCCTGATCGCACTTCAGAGCTTTCCTTACATCACTTCTCTTGCCTATCCATTGCTCTGGGAGATGCAATTCTACTCCCAGCACCCCTATTCAGACTCTGATCCTGACTCAGTTGCCTCCTGAGGGATAGGGGACAGGCTAGGATCTTGGCATCCAGGGTGGTAGGTGGATGTACGTGTGCCTGCAGCCACAGGTGCCAGAAAGTTCTGCCAAGTGGAGACACAGCTGCCGGACAGCATCGTTCAGGTGGAACAGTGTATAAACGCATTGATTTTTCCTTTTTACTTAAAGGGAAAAAAGCACCTTCTTCTTCATAAATAAGAAATACTTTTAAAAAGTTTTCAGAAAGGTGCCTTATGCTATAGCAGTGACCTTGCTTATCCCTTGCCCTCTAAGTTGACTGTGAGTTCATTGAGTTTGGATTAGGTACTACTTGTTGCCTCCAACTACCAGCAGGTGACTGGCTCTTTGATTTATGGACAGAAAGAGGGGAGAAAAGAGATAGAAAGAGAGAGGAAAGTAGGGAGAGATGGAGGAAAGAAGAAGAGAGGAGGAGTATGGATGGATAGATGAATTTCCCAAAAGCATTGACACAGAGATTCTGCCTCCTCTCTCCTGTTCCTTCTGTTTTGATCATTTCTGGTCACCCCTACACTATTCCCTTCTCTCCTGCCTCTCTCACACCCTCTGGGCTGTCCATGAATCCATTCACATCTTCTAGCCTGAATCACTGCTGGAGCCCATGCACTGCCCTTCCACACATATGGCCTGGACTTCTATCCCTCTTCCAATCTCCCTACTCTGCCAGGGGAGCCCAGCCCTGGGAACTAGACCCTCTGTCCACAGCACTCATTCCCAGGAAGTCAGTGGGTCTTCCTCTCCCATGCTCCGTGGGCAGGTTGGTACCCAGGAGGGACTTGCTGCTGCTACTACCTCCCTCCTTGAATAGAGAACTTTTTTTTCTGCCCAGCCTAGTCTACCCAAACCCTACTGGCACCCTTAGCTTGTTTTTTTCATTGGGGATATTTATTTCCCTGAACAATCTTAGTGCCTAGTGCTGTCTTTCTTAGGTAGCCTATTCCAGAGAACACTGAGCATTTTCAAGGCTCCAAGATGTTGACTTCCAATGAATGTGTACAAACAGTCTGAAACTGGGGAAGGCATTTTTTGAGTCCCTAATCTGTGTCAGACATTGTCCTAGGTCCTGGGAACTACAGTGGATAAGAGAGATCCCAATTCTCCTGGAATAAATAATGAATAAATATTGGCATGGGCCACATCATACAGGATGGACAGTACTTGTGGTGAGAGCCAGGGAGGCTCTTTAACCCAGGTGGTCTCTGCAGAGATGACTTCAGACTTGAGACCTCAGTGATAAAGTGGAGCCATCAAGTGCAGAGGCAAAGGACAGGAGAGGAGGGAACAGACTTGGACAGTTGGGGGAATAAATGGAGGCAAGTGTGGGCTGGGCAACACAAGCAAAAATGAGAGGGACAGAGGTGACTGGGGGGTTGAACAGTTACATTACTTACACTAATGACTATTCCGTATTGAGTGCTTGCTGTGTGCCCAACACTGTAAGGCCTTCACCAAGGTGATGTCAATTAATTGTCACAACAACCTCAGAGATGGCGATTATTAGCCCAGTTAACAGATACTAAGAATAATGATGTGCATTGAGTACCTATTATGGTACTGAGTTGAATGCTTCATGTGCATCATCTCATTGATTGCTCAGGACAACTTTACAATGTGCAAGTGTTTTTATTTCTCCCATTGCACAGGTGAGAAAACTGAGGCGTGAAGCTTTTGAGCAACTTGTTAAAGGTCTCACCACCATGTTGGATTAGAGTGATATAAGCTTATGACTGTCTATACCACATGGGTTCTCCCTATGTTAACACCCTCTTGTCTGCTTGTCCTTCAGGTTAGCCTTGATGTTTGACTTTGGAAAAGTAGGCAGCATGATTCTCAGCAGAGGAAAACATTAGGAGCACATAAGGATTTGTCCAACTGGGTTTTTTCTAGGCCCCTGGGGAGGACACTATAGAAAAGCCCAGAGAAGCCCATGGTGTGGGAGGTCCCGTGTTCTCTCCAGCTAGCCATGATTATAGGCCTCCCCAAAAGTGGACTTGAAGATTCAATCCAATTCACCACCACCTTTGAGACCTCTGCCACACTGGAGGAAGAGTCTGCCTCTGAAGCAAACCTCCAGAGCAACACCATCTTCATTCTTCTCTGTCACAATCCACACCAAGCCCAATCTACTTTAAAGCAATTTGCCTCCCAGAACTCTTCCAGTCCTCCCTGACAGTGTTCAGACCAATAGATCATTTGAAATGTTTTTATAACATAAAAATCCAATCCTTTATAGCAGGCAATCAGCAGTCTTAAAATAATTACCCATAACTAAAGAGAAACCAAAGTTATATCAAATGAAATCTGATTAATGGGTGGTGAAGACCAATGTTCTTTAAATAATTCCTTAAAATAAATTTCAATGGGATAATCTCCCCATGAAGATATTTCTTTAGGGGCTTAAGATAAATAGGCTTTTTTTTTCCCCAAAGCACCTCACAACTAAATTACATAGCATTTTGGGGAGGTTCTGGTTATTTTTCCTAAGTAGAGAATTTTCTGTGTGCTTCTATTTTCCCTCAAGGTTATCACAGAAAGAGAATAAAATTTCATTTTCCTTCTGCAATTATGTAGCTGTATTATTTTTGTAATAAGCTTACAAAGAACAAGCTTCCAAAACACAATTCTCCATCTGAAGTTCACCAGGATGAAATTGAGAGATAAATCCTCTTTCCTTCTAAATGAACTCTTTTTTAAGGTCAGTGTTGATGACAATTCAGAAAACTCAACTTCTCCCTAGGTTCCAAGTTTCTAAGGCACACCTGGTAGAAATTTGGTGCAGGGCCAACCTGGTATGAGAGTGAAGTGGAGAGCTGAGAACACTAACGCACCCCAGCCCTGGCCTCCACTGGTCTCATGCCCTGAGCTTTGAAGTCATATAAGGTAGGGGTTGGTGACCTTAAAGGTGGGGAAACTGAGGAGTCTGGGACTAATGAGGAGATGAGGGGCTGATGGTGATCAAAGGATCCTTCCAAGAGGTTGAGAAGAATGAATGGTGTTGGTCAGGTAGAGGGAACAGAATATGTAAACACCAGAAGAGGAAATTGAGACCCAGCTAGATCAAGTGGCCCTATACCACTTTTTCCCCATGAGACCAGAGGGAAAGAGACAAAGCTGGTGGTGGTGCAGGTAGGTTTGGAAGGCGGAGTAAAACCCCCTTCTGAGTGTCTACTTTCTCATCTCAGTGGGAGGTCACATCAATCCCCAACAGTGAAAGGAGAGGTGTTGACAAAGAGGGTTTAGAGAGAATAAAGTGTGGATGAGTTTTTGAGAGGAAGAAAGAGAGCACTGCCAGGAAAACATGATCTTCCTGTGCAGATTTGAGCACTTAACTCGAGTAATGGACCAGAAGTTTCTGGTGGCCCAATATGCAAAACTGTGTGTACCCAACAGTGCTTGGCAGCCTAGCAATGGAGTGGTGAAGGTAGAGAGCCAGACTGACCTAATGTGGAGGGTGGTCGCTGCATGGGTGGCACCTAAGGGCAATTAGATAAAGGGAAGGGAAGATATTGGCAAGAGAGACATTTAAGTGATGGTTGGGGCAGACTGGGATAGAGGTGACTAGCTGTGGAAAGTAGTGACCACCATGCAGGACATCAGAGTGGAGGAGATCCAAGAAGAACCAGGGCATGCCCATGAGAACAGGTAACTGAAACAGAGAGAAGATTAAGTCTTCCTGAATTATGGAGACCAAGACTCTGAGGGGGGCAGAGCAAGGAATGGACCATTCAAGAACATCCCCAAGACTGACAGCAGGATGGCAAGGGGAGAAAACAGCCATACCTTTCAAACTTGCATGGGTGTCCTAAACGGGACTGCAATTCTGGTGCAGCTGTCATACAGTGCAAATGTTCTTATCTATCGGTTCCAAACCTGTCCTGCTACTTCTCTCAAGACCCATGTGACTGAATTCAGTCAGTTTTCCCATGTAGTACTCACTCTGCCCCAGCTGTCCGTACTGCTGACAACACTCAGTGTGAAAGCTCCAAGAGTTTCCATCAGTAAAGGTGAATGTGGTGCTCGCTTCGGCAGCACATATACTAAAATTGGAACGATACAGAGAAGATTAGCATGGCCCCTGCGCAAGTAAAGGTGAATGTGTGTGGCAAAGAAGTCCTCTGCACGTATGCACTGATACTGCAACTTGAGTGGTCAATGTCATATTCCTCACAATGCCAGTCAGGAGGGAGGTGGGGGAAGAGCCAGCAGTAAGAGAAAGGGAATCATACTTGCTGAGCACCTACTATATGCCAGCACTGAGCTGGGTCTCCACACCTCACTGAATCCACAGCCAGCCCAACAAGTGGCAGTGAAGGGACACCCTTTCTCCCGACCCTTGCCAGTCCTAGAGCCAGTCAACATGAAGGGTGACAATGGATTCATCTCAGTGCTGTTTTGACTTGAGTTTGTCTGCTTACAAATGAGGTTGAACAGCGTTTCATGTTTATTGTTCCCCAGCCTTTTAGCCTGTACATCATCGCCTTCCTCAGCATGCATATGCCACTTCCTCGCCTGTTGTAACAATGTTCTCCTGGGAAAACCGACTTCTGATCCAAGATGCAGTTTTGAGGAGCCAGCTGTGTTTCAAGCCTGCTTGTGCTCACAAAAGAACCAAACCCAAAGGGCAGAAAAAGAGGTCTAGACAGCAGTTTCCACAGCGTCTCAGGGATTGATCTCCTGCAACCCCTGACTCTGAACTTGAAAAAGACTGATCCCAAAAGCTGAGCTGGCTGTGCCAATTATTCCCCACTTATGAGCACTCTCCCTGCATCTTCTGCCCTGCCCTCTGCCTGGAGACTAACCCAAGGGACAAAAGAGCTGCTCCTTCACTGGCTGGTTTCCAGGTGGGTCTGGCCAGTGAGAGGCACCATCATGAGAAGAAGGCAGGAGGACAGAGCTGGAGGAATCTTTCCATCACCTTTGTTTGGTTCCCTAGAGCTGCCATAACAAATTACCAGAGATGGGATGGCTTAAATCAACAAAACTGTATTCTGCCACAGTTCTGGAGGATGGGAGTCCAAAATCAAGGTATCAGTGGGACCTGTTCTATGCTTCTCTCCTACTGCCGGTAGTCCTGCCATCCTTGGTGCTCCTTGGCTCATGGATGCATCTAATCTGTGCCTCCATCTGCACTCTGGCATTATCTTCTATGGGTCTGGGTCTCTCTTTTTATAAGGATGTCAGTCATACTGGATTAGAGCTCACCCTAATGACCTCATCTTAACTCAATTACATCAGCAGAGACCCTATATCCAAATAAGATCACATACACAGGTGCTGGGGGTTAGGACTTCAACATAGTTTTTGAAGAAAGGGCACAATGCAACCTATAACATACCCCCCACCTGGCCACTGCTCTGGCCCTGGCTCATTCCTCTGAGCCACCACATCTGTCCAGAAGCCTGTCTTTCACAAGTACACTATTCCCTCCCTTACCCCTTTGGGACATAGTGCTGGTATCGAGGAGTCTTACCATCTTTAGCCCTCATCTTTAGGTTTTTCACTAAACCTCAGAGTTGCACTCTAAGGGCACAGAGCCAAACTGTGAAGTCAAGAAAATCTAAAAAGGGCATTTAGAGGAATCATTTGGGAAGGTTGACTTATGCCACTGGTGTGTGACAGGTACCAAAACAGGTGTGGCACCTAGGTCTAAAGAAGTATTTGAGAGACTTGGCTTGAAGTAGCCCTCACCCAACAGTGGAGCAGAAATGTGTGTTGTATTTCATCCCTTGGGCTTCATTACGGACGATGAATGGGTCATTCTGAAAAGACCAAAATTGCTTTCTATCTCAGGACAAGGCAACCTCTGTAAGCAAAAACTTTCAGGTAAGCTTTCCTACCCCTTATCTTATATTTAACTCAGAAGAAGCAAGAGACAGTCTGGGGATGTGGGTAGGGGTGGTTAGAAGAGCAATTCAGGGATAAACAGATGCTGATGGTAGACGCTGGCTGTACCCCTACACTGCACTCCCCAACAAGATTCCCATCCCAAAGCAGGCTCAAAGCTGAAGCAGTCTAACCTGGAAGAAAGTTCTGAATTTTGCTTATTGCTCTGGAATGAACATTGTAATTATTAAGATGAGACTGTTCTTGAGATTGAACATCAATAAAGGCTGTTAGTCCCTAAGAGTAACAAAAGAAGTTATGGAAATTCACAGCAATTTCATTCATGATGCAAGGAACTATGGTCCACAGAGCAGGTCTGACGGTACAGTGGGGCGAAAGAATAAGTATATATAAATACTTGTCTCTTGCCAGCACCCTATTGGGTGCTACTCCTTCTGTGTGCTTGATAGAAGGAGCTAGAGCTACGGATATGACTATATACATATATCACATAAAACCACAAAAGAAGTATAAATACAATAGAAAGATAAAACAAGGACAGCATAAATAAATAAGGGGTTCACATGGTCAAACACTGGTTAAAAAAAAAAAAAAATGAACTGCAAATACGTCTCTGAGTTTCCTGGCAGCCAAAGCAAGACAATCAATTACAAAAGTGAATCTGTCCACAAAAAATAAAGCATAGTGGTTTTCTAGATGAAACAATGCCTTTCTTCTACTCAAGCCTTAAATTTTTCATGTGGCTCTTCAAACAAGGTCCACTGATTTAGTGGACAATATCTTCACCAACAAGCTACAATAAATACCCTAGAGGATTTCACCCACCCGTTTCTTATACCATCCATCAAAGGAAGCCAAGAGCAAGGCAGAAAAAGCACATTAGTAGAAGTTAACACAATTGAATGCAAGTAGGTAGCTCCCTGTGGTCTGGCTTACTAGGTTTTTACTGTTTGGGTTTTAGCAGCCTTTAGGACAGTGCACACCTGATGAATTTCACAGCAGGAGAAGGAGCAAAAGGAACAGATGAAAGGGTCTCTTGCAAGCAGCAAGGTCACCATTTTTCATCATTCACCTTCCTCCATGCCCAGGAAGGAAAATGCATCCATCATTCATAGAGAACCCTGGCAAAAATGACCTAAACAGTTCAGCCAAAAATCTCAGGATTTCCAGGGTACCCAGAAGGCACCAGATATAAGAAGTCTATTTTCTTTTTGAGGCAAATTTTTAAGGCTTTTTTTTTCTAGGTTTTGATTCACAAAACACAATTAGGAGCTCATTCATGCTAATTCTGGCTACAACTGAACACTGAAGCTGAATGGTGTCAACAAATGGAAAAATAATTCCACCAAGATTAAATATGTATGTCCTGAAAGACTATGTTTCAAAAGTATAGAGTAATCCTAACGAGGAATTGATTTGGATGTACAAGTATACTATTATTCAAATAACTTTCAAACATAACGGAGCTTAAAGAAAAATGTCATTTTCTACCTCAGCAGAGCATGTAATGGTTTGTCACTGCACGTAAAGTTTAATTTGTACAAATGCTCAATATGTCTTCCCTCTCTGAGATCCACATTGGGTAACATGGACCTCCTGCTGCCTATGAAGTTTCAGGAATGAATAAAAGAGTAGGAAAAAGTATGTCACCAGCTGGGCTGCTCCCAATTCATTTAAACTAAAAGAAAGATGAAAGGTGGTCTTTGGGAGGAAATCCCCAAACCTCATCACCATGGCAGCATCACCATGGTCAGAAACCATCTAAGAGTCAGCTGGACAGAGAGGGAGGCAGTGGGAACCAAGTCAGCAGGAGGACATGGGGGGCATCCAGGCAAAGAGACTGCAGAGCACAGACGCCACGATCCTTTCAGGACTCAGAGGCTCCATGTATGTTCTGGAGCACCCAAGGGGTCAGGAAATGGGGCTGCAGTGATGGGTAGTGGTCATATCTCAAAGGGCTCTCCTTTGGTGTCCTCCAAAACAGTTAGGTCTTCTTTCTCCTGAAGATGACCAGAGACAGACCAAGGAAGGGTTTTGATCAGAGGAAGGACACTGATCAGAAAGCCTGACCAAGCATGTCCACAGACAGTACAAAGTATCTAAAATACCAGCTGTATTGCCCACTCCAGCACATCTTCCCTGTCCATTTGTTCATTCGTTTACATTTATCTCAAGTGTCAGCTCCCAGAGGCAGGAGCCAGATGTTTACCTAAGTTCCCAGAAATCCTGGTCCCACAGTCATGCTCCTTTGGTGTTGAGTTCGATCTCCTTGCCCACATGGCCTTGGATTACCCTCCAGCCTCGCTACAAGATTAGTCTATTCACTTCTCTGGCTCCACTAGTAAGCTGGAACTTTCTCAGGAGGCCAATGCCTTTGTTTTAATTACCAAAAGGCATCCCTCCCTTCAGGGCTCCTACCCTGGATGCAAGTAGCCAGTGCGTGTGCTTGGACAACAGGACACAGGCAGGTGCTCTTGGAGCAAGCATACCAGCCCAACCATACAGCAGCCATGTTTCTCTAGGCCAGGTGAGCAAGCCTTATTTCCCTACCTTCAGTGACTAGTATAGCAACACACCAAGCCACAGACACACAGAAATACTTGATGAATAACTGTTCAAAATCCTTCAAGCCAATACACATGGAATGATTTGGGGTCGGGGGGAGAATCTGCTTTGTTTGTGGTTTGGATGTGTTTGTTTATACATACATTTTGTCGAGGTTATCCTGGGGAAGTGAGATGGAAAGAAGGGAGTTATATATTATTTTATTGTTTTTTATAAGAACCATATGTAATTTTTATAATGCAATTTTTAAGTATATTTATTTATTTTGAAAGAGAGCTCCGAGAGATAAGGAATCCCAAGCAGTTTCCACACTGTCAGTGCAGATCCCAGCACAAGGCTTGAACTCAAACAGTGAAATCATGACCTAAGCCAAAGATGCTTAACCCACTGAGCCACCTAGATGCCTCAGCAATTTTTAAGTTAAAAAAAAAAAATTTCGGGGTGCCTGGGTGGCTTAGTCGGTTAAGCGTCCGACTTTCGCTTAGGTCATAATCTCGCGGTTCGTGGGTTCGAGCCCCGCGTCGGGCTCTGTGCTGACTGCCAGATCAGAGCCTGGAGCCTATTTCAGAGTCTGTATCTCCCTCTCTCTCTGACCCTCCCCTGCTCACGCTGTCTATCTCTCTCTCCTAGAAATAAATAAAAATATTAAAAAAAAAATTTCCCTGAAAGCTTAGGTCAGGCCTCAACTCCTGCAGGAAACCTCTGGACTGCCAGATCTGTTGTCCTATCCTATCTCTGAACACCCCCTGGGTAGAGTAGACACCCCCAGCCAAGCCCAGTACCATGTATGCTCTTATGCTGCCAGTTCATCTCTATATGAATAGAAGGGTGAATGAGACTTTCCTGCTTAGCTCAGAATCACAGCTCCATGGCTAAGGGTCTTCAATGGTAAGTGTCTCTAATTACAAAGAAAGCATCAAGGTGTTTGTTAGGAAACAATCTAATGGTCCTGTAACCTTGATCCCACCACTAAGGAGGGTGTTATTGGGACAGACAGCTGTGGAAAGGGAGGGGGTATTCCGGTCCAATCTGGGCCAGATGGGCACCACTCAGAAAGATAAGGATGCAGCCAAAAGGGAGCCTGGCCACTCCTCTCCAGCCAGATGCCTGCCACAAGGCTGCTTGGCACAGAATGTGGAGAAAACATTTTTGGGGAAATCTGGCCGAAAGTTGCCTGGACCTTGGGAGAAAGGGGCAACATTCTCCTAGGTGTTACCTGGAGAACTCTATCCAGAGTTCTAGGACCTGGGCAGTGAGGAGCCCCCTCCTAAGGGGCTTCTGAAAAGCCCACACATTTACCTCTAAGAGAGCGAGCATGTCCCTGGAGAGACCATCTACAGCAAAGTGGGAATAATAGCAGAGCCCATTAAGCAAGTAGGCTTTGGCCCTTTTCTGTTTTCTTTTTTTCTTTTAAGTGTTTCTGTTTATTTGGAGGGGCAGGGGCAGAGAGAGAGGGAAACACAGAATTTGAAGCAGGCTCCAGGCTGTGGGCTTTCAGCACAGAGCCCTGCATAGGGCTCAAACACATGAACGGCGAGATCATGACCTGAGCCAAAGTTGGACGCTCAATGGACTGAGCCATGCAGGTGCCCCGGGCCCTTTTCTTTAATTCTCTTTCCTCCTACCCACCGAAGAAGAGTTGATGCCTGAGTCCTATACCACAGCTGAGCTGGGGGTGGGAGAAGCTTTGGATGAGAGACAGGCTGAAAGGGACTTGTACCACCCAATGTGAGTCTTGATCGTCAAAATCCTTGATCCTTCCTATAGTTAAAGGGACTATTGAATTATGGAGTTTGCAGAACTGTTATCAAGAGCATGTTTGAAGGCTGTGGCTGGAAAAAAATAATTTTTGTTTTGTGTCCAAAGAGTTCAGACTATCTGAGACTCCAGTTAAGTAGGAGTTTTCCCAACAAGATATGTTCTTTTGGTGGGAAAGGATTGTGTAGCCTAGTCTCTGGCCTCACCGTGTCCAGCATGGGGAACCCATGAAGTGCCTAACAAATCTGTGTTGATCAGAGGGTGGTGACGAGATTCAGCAGCACTCACAACTCAGAAAGCCCCCTCCAGCCCCAAATTGGACACCCTGATCTCAGCCAAACAATATGTAACATTTTATATTAGAAGAACCTGCAGAGCCTCTACCATGGTGCTATTCTCCTAGACATGAATGAAATATGAGACTTTCTCAAACTTATCTACCCCCAAACATTCCTTTTGTTAGAATTTTTAATAAGTTCTTAGAAAACAGCTGAGGAAGCTTAAAAATTACTGCACTAAGCATCACTGACCCAGCATTTGCCAGAGACAGCATCTCCTAGCCCCTAGCTGTGGAACCCTCCTTCTCCGGTTCATTCATTTCCTGCAGAAACACTAGCATGTGTACACTGCAGCAATGTGCTAGCGGCTGGAGATACAGCAGAGGACAAGACAGACGCTGTTGTTTTCCTTCTGGAGCATATGCCCTACTGAGAGAGGGCAATGGTGCACAGGAACAATGAATGGGAATGGACACATAAGCAATGAGGACAGCTCAGAGCCATGGAACCCATGATGGGATGATCTGATCCCACTGGGGTGTCAGAAAAGTTGTCCGTGAGGAAGGGACACTCAAAATGAGAACTAGAGGAAGAATATAAAGTAGTGGAGAAGAGAGAGAACCAGAGGGAATTCCAGGTTAAAAAAAGCAGCACACACAGAGACAGGAAAAAGCTTGGCTACATTCCAAACCCATGTTTCAATGATGAAATACTCTGGAGGAGAAAAAATTGTAGAAAAGGAAAACTACACTTTAGATGTTTCTTGAAAGTTGAAACGTACATCAACAATCACTTTGTTTTGCAGGAACTACTAACATTTTTCCACATTCCTCTTCTGTGCAGTCTGTCAACTTTAAATTACTTCCTGGCACCTTCCCTGCCAGTTGGGGCATCTAATATCTCCTCAGGTGAGGAGGCACTGATGGATGTGCCACAGTTTTCCTTTATTGCATGGCCCAATCTATCATAATGTACTTTATAAATTAGTATTCTTAAATTCCCATCGTACATCCATGTCTTTTGATTTATATAATATGGATTTGATTTATGGATAATTGCTGTAATTTATAGCTCAGATAACTAATTTGTCGACCCATCACCAAAATGAGTAAGTCACCTACCAATTTTCTCAGTGACATAGATGGGTCCTAAATGATTTGGGTGATTTATATTGGCAGGGGACTAATTCAGGGCATGAAACCATGGAAAGCCCCAGCTTTCAGTCACTCTGAGGATCACTCTTCTCCTCAAAATCCCCAAGAGGAAGGTGGTCAAATGCACTTGAACCCACACATTCCACTCCTAGGAATTTACCCCAATGGAAATAGTCTACAAGAAAGTAATGGCTATAAGCACAACTCTTGAGGTGCAATTCAGAATGGCAAAATGTTGGAAATAACATAAATGTCCTGTAATAAAAACTAATTTGGCAAAGTACGAGTCTTCAAACTAAATGTATGTAATGTTAGGCAGCAAATAAAAATGTTTTCCAAAACTCAGTGGTTCTAAACCAGGGATAATTTTGCCTTCCAGAGAACATTTGGCAATATGTGGAGACATTTTTGATTGTCACAACTTGGGGTTTGGGGCCTGCTGCAATCTAGTAAGTAGAGGTCAGCAGTGTTGCTAAGAATACTGTAGCATGAAGGACAGCTCCTCACCACAAAAAACGAACTAGTGCAAAATGTCGATAATGCCAAGGTTGAGAAACTTTGCCACAATTACATGCAACATAAACAAGGTGTTTAACTGATATGAGAGGACAACCAGAACACAAAATTATATCCATGCTGTAACTTCAGCTATAAAAATTGTATATGCTGGGGCGCCTGGGTGGCTTAGTCGGTTAAGTGTCCGACTTTCGCTTAGGTCATGATCTCGCGGTTCGTGGGTTCGAGCCCCGCGTCGGGCTCTGTGCTGACAGTACAGAGCCTGCCTGGGACTCTCTCTACCCCTCCCCCACTCGTGCTTTCTCTCTCTCTCACTCTCTCTCTCAAAATAAATAAATGAACTTAAAAAATAAAAATTGTATATGCAGATGAACCGGGACTGCACAAGGACAGATAAAGAGAAAGCAGATGTATTGTTAGGAGGATGAAATTATGGCATTTATTCAAAATTTATTTTATTTTTACAAATAAGTTTTTTTAAATGGCAAAAGTACTTTATGGCAAATGCATGCTATTAGAGAGGAAGGAGATAGGTAAGAGCTGAAAGGAAGAGAAATAAAAACAATAAATTTTTAAAAATACAGAACCCAAACATAAAACAGCTGATTTAGGCAAATAGTTTACCAACCTGACTAAATTCAGAGTTGTTTCTAGAGATGATTAAACCATAACACAGACCTTCACTATGAAATGACCCTTTTAATCTATGGTAATGCTTCTTATGTGATATTAATATAACCACATCAGTTTTCATAAGCTTAGTGTTTGCAGGGCATATGTCTTTCTTCCTTCTACTTCCACCTGCTTGTGTCTTTGTAGCTGACGTGTGTTTTTAAACAGCATAGTGTCTTACTTTCCTATCCAGTCTGAGAATCTCTGTCTTTTGAACAGAATGTTTAGTCCATTTACATCTAATGTAATTCTTATTTTCTACTTATCTTTCCATTCTCTCATGATTTGTTCTTCCTTTCATTTGGGTTAATCAAGCATTTTTTAGTTTTACATTCTGTGTCTTCCATGTAGTATCTAGCTATAACTCATTTTGTTTATGTTTTATAGTTACTCTCATAATTAAAATATGCATCCTTATCATAGTCTGACTGTAATTAATATTATACTACTTCCTTCATAATGAAAAAATTTCCATAGTGTAATTCTCTTTATACTCCCTTCTACCCTTACACTATCATTATTGTACATTTTGCTTCTACATATATTTCATTTTTTAAAGTATTTTTAAAATTTTTATTTATTTATTGGGAAGGCCGGGGCAGAGAGAAAGTGAGAGAGAGAATCCCAAGGAGGCTCCTTACTGTCAGCACAGAGCCCAACATGGGGCTCAATCTCATGAACCATGAGACCATGACCTGTGCTGAAATCAAGAGCTGGATGCTTAACCAACTGAGCCACCAAGGTGCCCCTTGCCTGCATTCTTGAAGGATATTTTTTTTTCTAGAGATTTAAAGATTTGTTCCATGTCTTCTGGCCTCCATTATTTTCTGAAGGTGAGTCAGTGGAAGTTTGGATTACTGTTACCCATATATACTTAATCTTCTTTCTTTAGACACTTTCAATGTTTTTTTCCTTAGTTTTGGGTTTTAGTAGTTTGACACTGATGTATCTGGGCATGATTTTCCTTGTATTTATCTTGCCTAGAGTTTTCTGACCTTACTGGATTTGAGACTTCTTGTTTTCATCAACTTTAACAAATTTTCAGTCACTATCCCTTCAAAAAAAAAAAAATTCTGCCCCATTTCTCTCATTCAGGAACTACAGTTACATATATTTTATTTTTTAAATGTTTTTTAATGTTTTTTATTTATTTCTAGGAGAGAGAGAAAGAGAGAGACAGCGTGAGCAGGGAGGATCAGAGAGAGAGGGAGTCACAGACTCTGAAACAGGCTCCAGGCTCTGAGCTGGCAGTCAGCACAGAGCCCAACGCAGGGCTCAAACCCACGAACCCCGAGATCATGACCTAAGCGAAAGTAGGACGCTTAACTGACTAAGCCACCCAGGCACCCCTACAGTTACATATATTTTAGACTACTTGCTGCTATCCCACAAGTCACTGTGTTTCTGTTAAAAATATTTTCTACCCTTTTACACTCTGCTTCTGTTAAGATGCTTTTATTGATATGTCTTCATATTCATTGGCCCTTTCTTCAGCTGTGTGCCAATCAACTGTTCCTTCTAGTTAAGTGTTTTTCAAGTATATATAATATATATAATTTTAACATTTCCACTTGGTTCTCTTTTACAGTTTTCAGATAATTTCTCTGAAATTCTCCCATCCCTTTACTCATCCACTTTATCCATCTTTTCCTATAATTTCTTTAACATATTTATTATAGTTGTTTTAAAGTTCCTGTCTGCTAATACTAATATCTGAATCATTTGTTGATTTGTCTCTATTGACTGATGTTTCTATTGCCTATGGCTCCCATTCTCCTGCTTCTTCATATGTTTTATAATTTTATTTATTATAAGCCAGGTACTGTTTCTAAAATAACAGTAGGATCTAAAGCATATTAAATATGTGATTTCGTTAGGCAGCTAGGACATCTGATCTAAAGGCCTGACCAGTTTGTGCTCATCAGCAGTTGATCTAGTTTGAGTTGATACTGCAACTTTACTCTCTCTAGCAGGACTTTGGAACTGAAACACCAGCAGTCTATGAAAATAACTCTTTCCTTTTGATCCCAGACTCCATCTTCCAGGACAACCAAGGTCCATTTATCTCATCAGAAAGTGTGATATTTGTTCAAGGTGAACATTTGATTGCAGCTTTAATTAGGCTTAGTTCACATCTGTCTTCAAATACTTTGAAGCTAAATTCAGCTCTCTACAAGGCTACTAGACTCAGGGCTGTGAAATCACAAGACTGTGAAAGAACACAGTATGACACTATGGGACCGCAGAATCTCAGGGCCAGGAAAGTTCAAAACCACAAGATGGAGAGACCATGACTTCAAGATTTTAAAACCGTAAGACTGTAATATCACCCAAGGTCTCTCTGCTTTTCAGCCCTGCCCCCCAGCCTCTGTTTACTCCATAGAATTTCTATGTGAGAGAATTACTGGGCAGATTGTCTTCATATTTAAGACTTTTCCATATTCAAGTCCAAATGTCAATCATAGATTTGCCAAAAGTTTGGCTGTTTGCCTTCATCCTAGCAAAGACTCTATTTATCTAGCCATCTTACTCCTTTGCGCATAATACCCCTAACCTCAGCAACTGACCCCAGGTATGAAAGTTTCCTCTGTCCTTTGCCCACCTAGGACTGATCTTTCTGGGCTTTAGTTCTTTTAAATTTCTTTGCACCCCCAAAGCTCTTTGATAGCTTTAGATAAATCATTCTATGATTTAGAATCATTCTATGATTTAGAATCATTCTATGATTTATCCAGTGATTTCTTTAACAGTGATAGTGAAGGTCTTTTTCATCTTCATCACTCCAATCAGAAACAAAAATCTCCCCTCCTGTTCATTTTTGCTCCATGATGTTATGTACATTCTTCCTTATCTTTTGTTTTCTCACTGCCGTTACCATGGAAGTTTCTGGAATTTGTCTTAAGAGAGAATCCCAAGATATTATCATTCATGTGTAGAGGGAAAGAATATAACCCTGAAACCACAAGGCTGGAGTCATGATGGGGAAATCTGTGCCCAAAGAAGTTTGCTCATCCTCAATGATGCCAATGCCTTACCCCAGCACTCACCCTTAGTGACCTCTCAGAGTTTTGTTATACTGGAATTTTACTTCTTTTAAGATTATTTCTATTACTGACTTGAAATAATGGGTTCCTTGAATTTCTTCCATTCCATGAAGACTTCTCCCCATTCTAAGTTTATCCCTTTCAGGGGTCTTTGAGGAAAACCCTCTAATCTATTAGGATTCAGTTTCAGGGGCACCTGGGTGGCTCAGTTGGTTAAGCTTCTGACTCTTAATTTAAGCTCAGGTCATGATATCATGGTTCATGAGATCAAGCCCCATATTGAGCTCTGTGCTAATGGCATGGAGCCTGCTTAGGATTCTCTATCTCCCTCTCTTTCTCTGCCCCTTCCCCACCAGGGTGTACATGCTCGCTCTCGCTTGCTCGCTGTCTCTCTCTCACAAAATTAATTAATTAATTAATTAATTTTTAGAAAGGATTCCGTTTCAGACTCCTACTTCATTATAGGAAATTCACTCATACACATGCAAGGCATGTATCCCAACTTCACTCCATTCCCTCTCAATGCTATGGTCCCAAGCCTGTCTTGGGCCACACCAGCAGAAACTGCTTGGATGTGAAACCTAGCTAAAACTAGCCACACCACAGCAAACTGGTGGTGCGACCTTGGCTAGCTTTTTAGATGATGAAAAAACTGTGCATCGGTTTTCTCATCAGCAAAATGAGAATAAATATAGTAATGCCTACCCTTTCACATCACTATTTGTCAAATGTGTTACATTGTCAGGAGCTGTACTCATTATTTCCTATCCATTTTCTCATTTAAACTTACAACCTTCCTTTGAGCTATGTGCTATTATAATCTCTGCTTAGCCATTGAGCAGAATGCCATTTAGACAGACAAAATAATTTGCCCAATGTCCCACAACAAATAAGCGAAAGAGTCTAGAATCAAACCCAAGACTGATCAGAGCCTAATCTCTTAACTATTCTGCAAATGTTCCCCAGATTGCCAGAGTTTAAGAATCCCCTGGGCCCCAAAGTAAAAATACAGATCCCTATGCCTTATTCCAGACCCACTGAATCATCTCTCTGGTGGGACCTAGGAATCTGTATTTTAGCAAGGACCCTAAGTGACTCATATTAGAAAGTCTGGAAAGAACTTTCTAATAAGCACTCCAAAGCATAAGCTCTACCCGTATGCACCTGTAACACTCCCACTAAGGACAGCCCTCTCCTTTGTTTAAACAATGGGTGCTGCATGACAGTTCATGGAAAACCAGACGGGTACATGTATAATTAATTCTGCAAAATGTTTTCGTTCCATTTATAGAGATAAGCGTGGGCATTCTGGGAGTACAGAGAAGGGACAGTCGGCTCACAGGAAGGAATTCTCAAAAGAAGCAGTGCCTGAGCTGAATCTCAAAAGAAAAACAGAACTTATTCTGTAAAGGCAGTAAAGGCATTCCAGGTCAAATTCACAGTGCGGGCAAAAGTATAGAGCCATAGAAATATGCTTCTATGTTCAGGAGACACATGTAGTTAAGTAGCTAGAAATCTGGCAAAGATATAGGTGAGGCCCAGGTCTGCAGGGCCACTGACCTTGGTTTCACATGGCTGGTACCTATCTCTTGCTATTTCACACAGAGCAAATACCAGAACTCTCATGAGAACAAGGCATACATCTTCTACATCTTTTTTTCTCTCTCACCGTCAGCCTCATGTAAAATTGGTGGACCGTGCCTCACCACCATCCTCCCCATCCCAAGCTAGACCCTGTTTCTCACCCCCTTTCCTGTCTGAGAAAATCACAGTTAAAGTAGACCCTCAGTCAAATCCTTCTATGGGTCCCTTTGCTATGTCATGGCATGGTTTTCCCTTCAACCTTGAAACTGATGGAATTAACAAGCTATGGCTAATTTTTACTGCCCTTAAGCAAAACTCATCAAAGATCTGTGTACTCATTCCCAGGAGACAAGGCAATTTCAACACAGGAAAGGAACATGTAATGTTGGCACAGACAGTGCAAGCTATCAATCCCCATTTCTCTACTGTTATAGGAAATAGAAACATGTCAATTGAATATTATCAGCTGCACAAAATTCTATGTCCCAAAAAAGCAATAAGGAGAATGCCAACCCCTCTAACTTTAAGACGAGTGCTGGTAGAGACTCAGACCAGAGAGAAGCTACCCACTCTGCTGCCCACCTGAGGACCAAGAGCAGTAACAGCAAACCCTTACCCAGCACTTACTACGTATCAGGCACTCTTCTAAGAACGCACATGTTAGCTCACTGACCCCTTCAACAACTCTAGGAAGAAGGTGTATGTGTAAGTGTCTCTATTTTACAGGTAAAGACATGGAGACACAGGGATTAAGTGACTTGCCCCATGCTACACAATAGCAAGTGGCAGAGCTGGGGTTTGAGACTCTACTCTGAGGCACTAACCCAACCAGGTAAGTGACCATCTGGCAGCCTGAATGAAAGCCAGTTATGACCTGACTTGGTTGTAGCTTGGTCTATCATTTAGCTTTCTAAGTGAGCAGAGTAAGTGATGTGGCCAAGAGAAGGGAGGTCTGAAACCCCACTGAAAGGTAAATGATGGCAAACACCAGAGCAGAGCTTTTTTGCTCCTTAACAAAGGAGAGTCAGGATGAAAGGGATAAAGGGATAAGAAGAATAAAGGGGTTTCAGGTATGATCCAGAGAGTCTGAAAAGATCTGAAGTTGAGTGTGGGAGGGAATGAAGGTCTAAACAGTCCTAGTAAAGTCACCCCACATGGGCAGGCTGGCAGCTGCACTCAGTGTGGCTACTTTCACCATGGCTGCCTATATGGGATTCTATGATGTTCAATTTAACTAAAGTCCGTTCACATTTACTGAGCACTCACTATGTATTAGAGACTCTATTATGTGTTACGAATAAGGGCTGGGACACAGTCATCCTAAATTAGGACCCAGGGGTGGGGGGTGATCAATGGCACCTGTTTATAAAAACAAAATATTGAAAATAAAGTAAATGGCTATGAATAGGGGATGAATAAAGTGTGGTACCTCCATAGAGTACTAAGCTGCTATAGAAAAGGATAAAGATGCTTTCAACATAGTGCTATGGGAAGGGCTCCATGATATAATAAATGAAAAAAGCAAGGTACAGAATATAGTATGTTAACATTCACATGAAAATGGAAAGAAATTACAATGTATATTAAAGTTTGATTATATAAACACAAAGACACTCTGGACAGACACCCAGAAATCTAATAACAGAATCTAATAACATTCATTCTGATGGCTGAAACTGGACCATGGGGATACTGAGCAGGGGCTGACAGTGGAAAAGGAAAGTTTCACTTGTTGGTTTTTAATTTTATTTTTATAACTAAATTTTACAACTATTCAAAAAAAATTGAATTAAAAAAAGTCATTACAGCCAATGGAAAGCCTTAGCACTGCCTCGGCATATAAAGAATATCCCTGTTCTTTCTTTCTTTTCCATCACACCCCAATGTTAGGTCCCTGAAAAATGATAATAAACAGTAGTGGGGAGAGACAGTAAACAGGGAGCTTGCCCTACCCCCTGTATGAGAGTCAGATTCCCACCAATCTGACACCCTGAGCGACAGTCACTCTGCAATGGTGGCGTACCGGCTCCCTCAACACCGTCCCTGGAGCTCCTTCCTCATTAACCTCCTGTCCCTGCCAAGAGTGTAAGAGGATGATTTCAAGGCAAACCCTCAGAGCTTGCTGGACTCTCAAAGGCAACAGAGGACGCTGAAGTCCATGCTCAGCTAAATAATTTTGCTTCTTGCCTCTTTCCTCTTTAATTACAGCATAATTTGCATTTATATGATTTCATTCTGCCATTTTGTGGGCAGCGTTGATGATGATCAACACTCCATAACTTCCCATCATAGCTGGAGAGTCAGGAGGGCGGCTGCCGTCCCCGATAAAATCCTTTCCAATTAAACAGTTCATTGGACATGTCATGGTTTGGGGTTCTCGTTATCCTCTGATGTGCACGTCTCATGGATATTTCTTTACACCCATCACCATAATAAGGTCTTAGTTAAGAAGACACTCAGAATATTATGCTCCCCCACTGAGTGACTGTAATGACATTGACTTGAAAATGGGCCTCCTTAAACTTGCATGAGAAGCAGAGCTATTACCTTGACTGAAACGTTCTGGGGTTTACGTTGCCATGTCTTGTATCCTAGTGGTATCAGATGCTCCACATGACGAAACATGCCAAAGATATTGACAAAATAATGCTGGACCACTAACAGGGTACACCTATGAAGGGCAAATGTGTCTGAAGTTTTCTCCAGGAACAGCCCAGCTGGAGGTCTTTGCTTTGGATGGTGGTTCATCTGGCTGATGTGATTCACCTAGCAGACATGGCTTATCCGGTCAGCATACCTGGTTGAAAATACAAAGTCAAAAATTGTTTATTTACAACCAAAATGCCATGAAGGAAATTCACCAAAATTTTAATAGTTGTCTCTAGGTGGATATGATTACTGGTACATTTCTATTTTCCTCTTAATTTTTTTTTGTGCTTTCCAAGTTGTTGAGGATTTTTAACCATTCAGCACAGTGTATTTTTATAATAAAATATTTAAAAATAATACTTATTCTATAAAAGGAGAAAAAGAACAAATTGAAATGTTTTTATTTACAACTCTATAGCCACAACCATGACAAAGAGAAAGGGAAATAAACACGAAGAGATCCCTTTGACAGTGTCTGATTTGATCTTGTACCCATAGTGCCACCTCAAAAACCTCTCTTCAGAGGCACCTGGCTGGGTCAGTCGGTTAAGCATTTGACTTCGGCTCAGGTCATGATCTCACAGTTAGTGGGTTCGAGCCCCACATTAGGCTCTGCGCTGATAGCCAGCTCAGAGCCTGGAGACTGCTTCAGATTCTGTGTCTCCCTCTCTCTCTGGCCCTTCCCTGCTCACACTGTCTCTCTCTCTCTCTCTAGAAATAAATAAAACATTTAAAAAAAAAAAAAACCTCTCTTCATCAGCACCCCCACCAATAAATGTAAACTTCACATGCACCAATGCTGACCAGCAGCCACCCATGACCATTTCACTTTGTTCCAGAACCAGTTCTGTTTCTTTCACATCCAACCTGACTCCTGATTGTCCATTCAGAAGCCCTATTACATCCTTTCCCTTATACCATACTCTTGGTGTTGATTCTGCAACTCAAACACTGGCCTCTGGTTCTTTCTACCCAAGACCACTGTAAGAAGTCTGTCCTAGTACTCGCCCCTGGTTGACACTCTGGTGAGGTTTGGCCAAATGGCTGGAGTCAGGCTGTCTGGGGACCCTAATTAGTGAACCACTTACTCAGGGGGGAAAAAAAAGGCTCAAATGCAGTTCTTCTTAACTTCCTCCTCCAAACACTTGTTATGGGTCTTCTTTAAACTTGAGGCCTCAGTGAGAAGGATGACCAAAAGAAAGTGTTGCCTCAGGAGGAATCCCAGGGAGAGACTGAAAAGTTTGTGAGGGTTAGACATGTCTAATGCTTTAGGGTCCACCAACCCTGGGGCTAACCCTCTCCCTGGACTAAACGGTACTTCAATTATTTTTAATTAGATTAAATTAAAGTTTTCAAAACCCTAGGTGACAGACTGGCCAAAGGGTATTGCATGCCTTTAAATTCTATCAAATGCAAAATCCAAGCAATATCTTGCTATAACCTGCATCCTGCCCAACCATTTCCTTAAATAGCAGAATATTACCTGATCTGAAAGTCCTTGACCCCAGATCTGACATTTCTCCCTCAGCAACAGAAGCCAGTAATAAAGGGGTTACCAATAATCTACAGCTGAAGCCCCATAAGCCCAAGCAAATTGTTTCAGGAAAAGGTGGACGTGAATGTCCTGACCCTTTGTATTACTTCTCCAGGGCAAAACCTATGGGTTCAAGGCAAACTCCAGTTGTAACTTTCTTTTGTTTTACTTGGGAGCCAAAGGAACACATTTCTCTTTAATGTAATACTTTCTGTGGAGCAAAGTAGCTTTAAACCGGAGAACAAGAATGATACTCTACCTCCCCCAGTTTGAATGTGAAGCAAACCTTCCGAGCTAGGGTACAATAGCTCTGCCCTACCTTACCTAAAGACAAGAGTCTAACATTATTAATATTGTTCGTTCTTATATGAAGGAAAAATCATATTTGGCCATACCAGGATTTCCGGGCCCCATTCAGGGAGTCAACTATAGAGTTCATATAACACCAACATTAGCATTTGGCTGCTGCAAGCAAAAACTGCAATTTACTACTCAGCAGATGTCATGATTTAAACAAAAAACTCATCCTTCTAAAGTACTTGGTACCAATGACACGTAAAGTGTGTTCCAAAAACGAATATAAATTTGCTTATAAATGATCAAGGAAATCACTTCTAATCCTTTTTGTAGAAATCAGGCCCCCCTATTTGTGGCACACTCTTCTCAGGATCCCACTCACCAGCATGTTCTGTTCACTAGCAGAAGTGAATAAGGGCACTCAACTCTAGCCCTAGCAACATCTCTAAAACCACAGTCATATGGAAATTCCAGTGACAAACAAAATGAATTAGGTCCACTACCTCAACGCTCTCTCCCACTGGGTATAGCAAAAAATTCAGACAAAATACAAAACCCAACTACTTGCAGACTCTGAAAAGATGACAAAAGTTAGTAGATTAGGGAAGGAAGCCAACACTTAAAGAGTTATCCACATCAAGGGATGAGTTTCCTAGTTCTTTCTCTTTTTATCTTCTTTGACCAATGAGTTGTCCCACTGCAGAACTGTGAGGGAGACAGAAGTCCTAAAACACGGGAAGGAGACCAAGGCAGAAGACATGCAAAAGGGCCCCTGGGAGCTAAAATAGTATGGAAGAAATCTTAGAGAAGAGAGCACTGAAGAAGGGGATCCCTTTATTCTGTTTCAAGTCCAAGGGTAACCTCTGAGCTGTGCATGCACAAAGATCAAAGCACAGAGCAAAGAACTAAAATCTGAACTTGAGTATCATCTACTACCCATGTTCCAGAGAGGCACATGCATGGAACAGACCCAAAGCAGCTTAACAAAAGCTGTGAAAACCAGATTAACATTGGAACCACTGCCCACAGATGGCAAGAGAGAACTTGCAGTTTCCACTCAATCAGACTGATTGCTTCTAAAACAATGAAATCAACATGCTACAGAGAACTTGAAAGGACCCAAAGATTCACAGGGTAGTGTTTCAAATGTCCAAAATACAATTAAAAAGTACTCAACGTACAAAAAAATGGGACAATGTGACCACTTCTCAAGAGAAAATGCAATCGACAGATGCATTTCAGATGTTGGAATCATCAGACAAATATTTTAAAAGAACTATTATAAACATGTCCCATGACATAAAGGTAAATACTCTTGAAATGAAATGGAAAGGTAGATATTCTTAGCAAAAAAATAAAAACTATTTTTAAAATGTAAATTTTAGAACTAAACATAATAAGTGAAAATTAAAAGTTACACTCAATGAGCTCCAAAGCAGAGTGAGATGACAAGAGAAAGAGTCCACAAACTTAAAAATAGGTCAGTTGAAATTATCTAAACAACAACAACAACAACAACAACAAAAATACCTTAAGAAAATGAATACAGCCTCAGGACCCCATAAGACAGTACTAAAAGGTCTAACATTTGTGACATCAGAGTGCCAGAATTAGAAGAGAATGAGTTGGTGCAAGAAAAATATACATATTTGAAGAAATAATGACCAAAAGCTTACCAAGTTTTGTGAAAGATATGGGAACAAACTTCTCCCTGTGAATGGGCACAGAATAGAAAGATATTGATCCATGTGAATGCTCACCAAAGAACATCCACTACAAAGAAGACTCTTTATAACATGGACAAGACGAAATGTTCTGTAGATGTGAATCACCCCAATGTTAGCTCAACAGATGTACAAACTGGGCATGCTGGCAGGGATGGCAACTCTAAGCAGGCTTAACAACATGACTCCCCCCTTACCTAGGCTGACTTAGCTACTGCTACTACCAAAGATCTAACCTAACAAATGCAGAACCCCATCCTGAGCCCCTAGTGTGGCACAATTCTCTAAAGGGACTGGCTGACCACCCAGTGGCAAGTTAATTACATTGCACCCATTTCATCATCGAGTGGGCAGCAGTAAGTCCTCACTAGACTGGGTATATACTTTGGATATGAATTTGTCTCCTCTAATTGTGATGCTTCTGCCAATTCGGCAGTTTCTTACAAAATGAAACACACTCTTACCATATGATTCAGCAATTGCACTCCTTGGTATTTATCCAGAGGAATTGAAAACATGTCCACACAAAACCTGATCATAGATGTTATAGCAGCTTTACTCATATTTGCCAAAACTTGGAAGCAACTAAGATGTCCTTTAGCAGGTGAAGGGATAAATAAACCAGTACATCCAGACAATGGAATATTATTTGGTGCTACAAGGAATGAGCTGTCAAGCCATGAAAAGATACGGAGGAACCACAAATGCATCTTACTAAGTGGGAAAAGCCTATCTTAAAAGCCTACATACTGTATGATTACAACTATATGACATTCTGGAAGAGAAAAATCTGTGGAAACAATAAAAAGATCAGTGGTTGCCAAGAATTCAGAAGGAGGAAGAGATGAACAGGAGGACAAAGGATTTTTAGGGTATTAAAACTACTCTGTATGATGTTGTATCATGGTGGATACATGTCATTATACATTTGTCCAAATCCAGAGAATGCACAACACTGGGAGTGAACCCTAAAGTAAATTACATGCTTTGGATGATAAGGATGTGTCAATGCAAGTTAATTTATTGTAGTATACGTAACATTCTGGAGCAGCAGCCCAGGGAGAACAAGAGGAGTGAGCCAGAGATAGAAAAGGATGGAGTGAAAATTCCTCCTTCCCATTAACCAGTGACATCACCACATGTGCCCTCACTCGCCCTGACTTAAAATATCCATCATGTTTACTTCCTTCTTCACCCCCCTCCCCAGGCAAATATAGGGTCCTGGTGGATCTTCCATCCTGATGTCTCTACCACCTCTCTATTCTTGCTTTTTCATTACCACTTCCCCTGGTCATGACTGTATCAACGTGGGCCTGAGCTACTGCAGAGCCTTCCCTCCCATGTCCCCAGCAAGAAGTCCTTACACTGCCATGCACAGTTACTACCTTAAGTCAGGTTTCCAAGAGCCTAATATGGGGATTCTTATTCAAGTGATTTACTGGTGGAATACTCTCAAGGGAGGTGAGGAAAGCAGGACGGGGCAAAGAAAGGAACTAAGCAAGGATATGGTCTAAGCTTGATCCTGAGTCCTCAGGTAAGTTCAAGGGCACCGACACGAAATATATTTGTGCAAGGTACCAACAGTATCCACTACAATGACTCTCTTAACAAACTTACCTGATTTTATCACGTCTTTAATTAAAAATGTCAGAGGACTCCAACTGCACTGGGCTGGGGTGGGGACATATGGCCTAACTCTCCATCTTCATATAAGACCACCATGGTCCCATCCAAATAAAATCAACCTTCTAATATCTCTGTCTCTGTCTCCTCTCTCATCTCTCTCACTGACAGAGGTGAAGTAGGCTAGTGAATAGAAGCAATCAACCAGATTATTCCATTTCTTAAGCCATGCATTTTAGAGTAATCCAAACTGCCCTGTGTGAGGTTGATCAAACACAGCTAATAAGAGCATTCCCTCCTTTGTCACTTTGACTCTGAAGATGTTGTCACCAAGGCTCTGTTTTCTTGCTTCCAGCCTAATGGGTTTGGAGAAGGTGGCCTGACACATGAAAGGACCGTGAGGCTACCAGGCAGACATCCCAGCCTGATGCTCTTTTATCCCACATGTCTAATTGGGCTTCATCATGATCACAGCCTTCTCAGGAGGATGGAAAGTAATGCAGTCTGATGGAAATCAGAAGGCACTGTCAACTCCCATCCCTGGGGCCTCAGGACCATGTAAACATTCTGGTCCCAGACCAAGGCCACAGCCTTGCACAGGAACATAATACTGGAAGCAGGCAGTTACACCACGCAGAGCCATCATTTAGAGGTGGCAATATGCCATGCAGAAACGTGCTGGTAGCCTGCATCAGGAGAACAAACCTGTCTCCTGGGAGCTGGCAGAGCTGGCCACACAGCCCAGCATCTCTGGCATCAAATGTCTACATAGCACAGCCCACATTTTGAACAATCACAGCTTCTCTTTTAAAAAGTACATTTCCTGAATCCTTGTGCCATATCATGCAGTGGGTGCTGGAACAGGGTGGAAACTAGAAGCTTGAAGAGATGATGCCACCTGCTAGCCCCTGCCCCCAGGAATTGAGATTCACATTCAAGCTTATTTTTTCTTTCTAATCATTCTACTCCTGGGAGAGGAAAACATGACAGAAGAGGAAACAGAAAAGATCAGATAAGAAGAACCAGGTCCATGTGATTTTTTTTTTAACGTTTTATTTATTTCTGAGAGAGAAAGAGAGGCAGCATGAGCAGGGGAGGGTCAGAGAGAGGGGGAGACACAGAATCTGCAACAGGCTCCAGGCTCTGAGCTGTCAGCACAGAGCCCGATGCAGGGGTCGAACCCACGACTGTGAGATCATGACCTGAGCTGAAGTCGGACGCTTAATCGACTGAGCCACCCAGGCGCCCCACATGTGATTCTTCTTAGCCCAGGCAAGAAGGAGGTGTTGAAAAGGGGTTTTAATGGCCCCATCACTGACCTTCTACATTGTTCTTCAGGAAGTGGGGACAAGACAGTGTGTCTTTGTAGAGTTTTGGGATCCAAGGAAGGAAGGCTGGGAGAGGGCCTGCTACAGGAGGAAAGCAAAGGCACAAAGTGTGGAATGAGCCTGTCGGTATACTCTGGAGCAGAATCTGGAGGAGACCACAGCAGCAGGCAGGGCAGCAGAAGGCATGTAAGTCAGTGCCAGGCAGGAAGGGCTTTGCAGGGAAAAGCACAAGTCTTTGATGGGGCCCGGCAGGGCCTCCAGAAGTGGAGATACTAGCCACTGCTTCTTCTTTCCCATCACCAAGCACAGCCCCTGGCATATACAAGACAATAAATGAGTAAATGAAGGGAGAATTCTGGGGATACAGATAAAGAAGTGGTTGCCGAAAGATATCCCCTGCTGAGAGCCAATCCCATTTATCACATCATTTACCAGAGAAGAATCTTCTGCAGACAAGGCAGAACTGGGGCTGTTGCCCCCCTAAACCAGCAGGTCTGTTCTGCAAGTCAGGGTCCAGACCAGCTGCTTGCTAAGGAGTCCTGTCGGTTGCCTCCTATCACCTTTAATGAGATGTGATTGCTGAAGGGAAGCAGCTAATTGCAAGATGTTTTATTAATCCTTTCTCCATGAAATATTAATCGTGAGCTTTCACAAATACAAAGATCTGTCTGCTTTTTAATGGCTCGAGTTTGCAGTCTCTCCAGATGACTGTCTGAGAGTTTCCTGTTGAGGGATGCTGGTGACAAGCATGATGCCAGATCCTGTAGAAGGAGTGCAGCTGACAGCCCAAAACACATGAGGATGTCAAAAACACTTCCCTCAATGAGCTGCCCTACCCGGAAGCCAGGCCTCTGTCCACAGTTGCCAGGAACATGGCTACTTGTTGCCATGCAATGAATTAGACTAAGAGGAGATTTATGTCCAAATACCCAACCCACTGTGGGCCAGAAAGAGGCAGGACATCTGCAAGAGGAAGCTATCAGAACCAGTACAGCAAAGACTGTGTTGTGACACTTACCTCTTCCTTCCTCTCTTCTCGAGATCAGTTCACCTGGGAGTGCAAGCATCAAAGAGCAACATGAGCATTAATACCGACATGCTGACTGAATTCTGAGGGTGGTGGTTCCCAGAAGCAAGAGGTAAGAGACTGGCTTTCAGCGAGGGACTGGGAGAGTTGGAGATGGCTCTATGAGGAGCCTCAGCCCATTTCCTTCCTAGTCCTGGAAGGCTGCAGAGGGATGCTTGCTGGCCTGAGTCCAGGACCGAAGCATGTATCCTCCCAAAGGAGTTTCCACATGAGTGAAAGAAAGAAGAATGGCCACTCACCTAAACCATCCCCATAGCTGTGACCCAGCACCAGACACAGAGGCTAGTTTTACAGAATTAGGACAGATGGTTCCATGGCCATGTGAGAAGATGCCCAGCCTGACAAAAGGATCACTGGGATATACCTCCAGGAGCCAAAGGGAGGAAGCCTAGCCCTCTGACAAGCTCCTAAGAGATGGAGGGGCCATGGTGAGCACTGCCCTAAAATGGCACACAGCACTGTCATGGAGACCACCAATAAAGGCTTCATCAATAGCTGAAGTCAGACTCAAGCAGAGTAGCATATGTGACATTAACCATGGTAGACGAAGGAGGCAAAGGAAGGAGACTTCAGCTGCCCAAATCTCTTCCCTGCCCTGAAATCCCTGATGAAATGCATTTGGGGGCTGAGGGGTAATCTTAGGACCAAATCACACACACCCTACTTGATCTAAAAAGTCAGGGCCATAGCTCTAACCTGCAGTGGAGAAAGAGAAGAATCTGTCCAAAAAGACTGAGACCAAAGTTTTTAAAATAATACACAGGAATAAGCTTTGACTTCTAGAATGAATAGAACCTATGAGTACTAGAAAGAGTTAGAATAGGACAAAGATCATGTTTACAGATCCATAAGGGGATAAGGGGCACTTTTCTACTTTAAGTGTGGTCCCACACCAGCAACCCTGGCTTGTCAGAAAAGCAGAATTTCTGCCCCTAACCCAAACCAGTTGAACCAGAATCTGCACTGTAACATGGAGATTCATAAGCACATTAAAGCTGGAGAATTACAAGTACAGTTGGATGAAATAAACTGAGGTGTGATGGTTACACCTCAATGAATTGAGATTCCTCAATGAATTGATTATATTGGACAAGATCTGTTTCTGTTGCTTGTGATCAAAAACCTTAAGCTAAAAAAGCAACTATCACTTGTTACTATGAATAGCATGCCTCCCAGGATCAGGCCTTCTCAAAGCAATAAGGGGAAGAAATTGGTCTTGGAGAACACTGAAGCTATCTTTGAGCCTTCCTGATGCCCAGTGCTTTCATCCTGTTACTCCCCAGGCCAGAATACCTTCCACATCACACACACTCAGAGTCACCACAGGTCCACAGAATGTAATTACATAACTCTGGAGTACCACAGTCTGAATCAACATGGCAGCCCTGCTCTTCACCCTCCTGGAAACCTGCTCTCCTTAAATGTGACCTTTGTAAAAACTGAAGAGTAAAATTAGTATCAGAATTAGACCACAAAACTGCATTTCTCAGCTCAGATTTCTCTCCCATACCAAGCTGCAGACACTCCAAACACCCTTCACAGTGCGCGCGTGCGCGCACGCGCACACACACACACACACACACACACACACACACACACAGAGGCATGTGCATGAGTAGTCTCCTCAGTCACCCTTTGGAGTCCTCCATGTTGCTTTTCTCTGCTCTGGTTCCCTTCAGTGCTCCCTGCAGACCCAGAGCACAGCAGTCCATAAGAGTGTGCTCAGCAGAGCTGCACTAGAAGGCTTTTTGTTTTTTAATCGATGCATAATTAAAATGAATGTTATATTAAATTTGACTGAAACCACCTCTCACAGTAGTCTGGGCACAGGCCTGTGGGGGAGATGCCAGAGGACAATCTCAGTTGTAGGTCCTAGGATGTTCCCCAATCACTCTCACTCCAAACTTCATTTCAAAGGATGCACTGTTTTCCAAAAATATATACGGGGCAGGTTAACCGTTGTTATTCAGCAACCAACCACATTGCAGAACACAGGGTAGGTGCTCACCCAATGCTTACTCAATGAATAAATTGATAGCTGAATTTCTTGCATAAATAAAAACTTCCCACATTCAACAAATCTCAACCACTTTGAGCCTTGATTTCTTTATCTGTATAATGGAGATTAGAGTATCCAACTGAGGTGGCTGTCAGGAAGCTAAACTCTGTCTATAAAAATGCCTAGCACAGGACTTCGTAGACTTTCTTAAATATTTGTTTCTTTATTACTTATGTACTGTTGGTCAAGTGGCATCAGTTGCATATCTAAAACAGTGTTCATTAAATGCCGAGTAAGACCAAAAGAAGCATGTCTGCATGATACATGATACATGCCACCTCTTCCCTGATGCCTTCTCCAGATAGCACCTTTCTTAGATACACTTAGCTCTGCCTTCTCTGTGCTACCTCAGCACTTTATCCTCATAAAACCGCCTCTCTACTAAAACACTTACCATATTCCCTATACCCAGCCCTTTATGACCATGACCTTCCTGAGGTCAGACCCTTGTCCTTCACAGCCCTGCAGGTAGCACACACTTGAATGAATGAAAAAACAAATGGCCTCAGGCCTCCTCTCTGCTCTCCACTAGCTTTTTATGTTGAGAAACATGCATATTCATTTTGAACATGGACTCTGAAATCTGACAATCCTGAACTTGAACCCAGGACCAATTAATGACTAGTTATGTTGACTTGGGCAAATTTCTTAACTGCTCCATACCTCCACTTTGTATGTAATGTGGGGTTAATAACACCTAACTCTCAGGAAGGTGTAGAGAATTTGGTTATTATATCTCACATGGCTAAAACAATGCTGGTCATTTATTAAATGCTCCATCAACTAAAACTATTATTCATACATGGTGTACTAAAGAGCACTTAAATATGAATTGTAAATGAGTTCTCAATTTATTTTCATTCCTAGAGCATTTATAAAGTTCACTTCAGGTATTCTAAATTAAATATATTTGTCTAGCCCTTACAAATAAATAGGAATAGTGAAAATATGGGTATCTAAGATTATTTTGGAACTCGGTCACCCTGGGGAAACATGATCCATGGATGTCATTAACATTTCTTTCGACTGGCAAAAGCATTAATATATTCACCAACAAATATTTTCAAAGCCTCTACCACACCCTTACGGGGAGCTGAGAGGAGGTAAAGGAGGGATACAAAGATGTGGGCAGTGTGGTGCTCACCTTCAAGGAGGTTGAAAGAATAGAAGATCAGTACCAATAGAGTCAATTCACATCTCAGGACTACTCAGCCACTCCCTCCTGTTAACTTCCTATAGCACTAGTATTTATGTCAATTACAGTGTATGTTTAAAAATAATTTTAAAATTATACTAACCAACATTTATCTAGCACTTAGCACATACCAAGCACTGTTCCAAGCAATTTTCAACTTTTAATCGTCTAACCCTCCCATCAACCCTCGGAGGTACCTATTATTATTATATTTCATTTTACAGACGGGGTGGCGGTGGGACAGAGAGGTCAAGTTGCTTCCTGAGATCTCACAGGTAATAAAAGGCACAGCCAGGATGCATGTTCCCAGCCCTGGGTCATAATCCTGCCTCAGCCTAGCTCCTGCCACTTCTGATCAACACTAGTGGGGATGATGATAAAGATGAAAATGACAGATGACAAATTCCTCATAGGCAGACAAGTCTACGGAAGACTTTCAGATGTCTTCAGCAAGAAAAGATAATTATACCTCCATCCTATACATCATTAAAATTATAGTACTCAATGAAGATCACAAAATGTTCATGTATACTGAAAATTAAAATAGCTTGTCTCTAGATATGATGATTGCAAAATTCTGGAGTAGTTAATTCAAGCTGAACCTTTTGCAACATTTTTCCCACCACCTTACTTGTCTGATTTGGTGCCACACAACCCTGACAGTAGGATCTAGCCCAACCACTGCTATTTCCCCAGTCCCTAGTTCAGAACCTCACGTGCTCCTTCTCTAGAAGGGTTTACTGAATGAATGTTTACCTATGTTTTGGACTCTAACTCTAATGTTTCAGTAAAGCACAGAATGCCTCATTAAACTTGGATTTCAGACAAGCAACTAATCACTGTTTAATGTAAGGATATCCCATGTAATATTTAAATGGCATGCTGTATTTTTGTTAGCTGAATCTGGTAACTCTACCCTCTAGATACAAGAGGATTTCAGGTAAGGGAGAGTGAGTGTGGCTTGGAGCCAAAGAAGGGCCTGTCATGGAAGTCATAGGACTTCCATCTCTGGATGGAAGGAGCCATCTCTGGAAAGAAACAAAAAGTACACTGGTAATGGTACCCCTGGAGTTGTGAAACTCAGTGTCCCTGAGAGATGGAAGGCATTTCTAGAAAGCAGGGAAACCAGCATAATTAAAGGCTAAGAGACTGAAATGAGCATGCAGGCTGGAGGACAATGAGGACAACAGCATGCCAGAGCATATAGAATCCAACATTTCCAATTTCCATTCCCCCATTGCCCATTTCTTTTCATGATCTTCCCACCACCAAGCCTATGACCATGTAGTCCCTATAGAATTCCTTCCCTTCCTCTCTGCCTGGCCACCTCCTTATGCACTAAAAAGCTCTGGTATATCAGGTAACTCATCTCTGTCCCAAATCTTTATGTATCCATCTTAACAAACCACTTTATGCTTGCATGATTTTTCTGTAATATTCCAACATGCCTCCACCAATAGTTAAAGGAACTAGAAGAGAAGTCATGCAATGACCATGTGTGGCCATCATTTAGGTCCTGCCTACCCAGGTAAAGCCCCCTAAGACTGATATAGTCCTCCTCTCCAGACAAGAAGCTGACAGCAGTGGGCTTCAAAACCATCTTGAGAATGCTTCTTCAGAAATGTTCACTGCAAGGGTTTAGTATGTCCAAGATGTGACCTACACAGTTAAATGCTATCCTGAACCATTCTGACTGGGCCATTTTTTAAAAATGTTAATTTACTTATTTTTGAGAGAGAGAGCACAAGCTGGGGAGGGGCAGACACACACACACACACACACACACACACAATCCGAAGCAAGCTCCAGGCTCTGAGCAGTGAGTCCAGAGCCCAGAGCCCAACACAGGGCGTGAACCACAAACTGTGAGATCATGACCTGAGCTGAAGTGGCACACTCAACCAACTGAGCCATTCAGGAGACCCCTGACTGGGCCATTTTTAAATTCATGAAGACTTCACCAAAGCCCTTATGCTACCTGACATTCATGTCTAACAGCCTTGTCCCTGCTCTCCCACTCTCCCACTCCTCCTCTCTTCTCTCCCTACACTGGCATCTCCCCATCCTCATTCACATGTGAGAACCCAGCTTCTCACTGCACTGAGAGAATGAAAATTATCAGAAGACACTTCCTGTGTAACCATGACAGCCCCTACCACCTACCCTGCTGTTGCAGGAGTGAGTTACCCCTGCTCCTGGCCACTTGCTCACCAGTTCCCATGCTCTCTCACCTGTCCAGCATGGCTCCTGCAGCTGTTACTCTCCTCCACCATCATCATAATTCTCCCTCTCTACTGGATCATTCCCATGAGCACACAACCATGCCTCTTTTCCTCCACTTTGAAATATACTCCCTTGACCCTGCTTTCCCTACTAGCTATATAGCTTCATTTCTCTGCCATGCCCTCCCACCCCCCCCATACCCCCCCCAACAACTTTCTCTCTCTTCCACCTGGCGAGCTACCATCATCTCCTACCTTGACAACTGCAACAGTCTCCTAATTGATCTCTCTTCCACTCTTGCCCCTCTACTACTATTAGATCTCCTATTAGATCTCCACACTGAAGCCAAAAGGATCCTCCTGAATGTAAATCTGCATGGAACAAGACTCTATCTATCCAGCCCACAAGCTCCCCCACAACCTCATCCATCTTTGCTCTCTTCCTAGAGGTCTAGCCACCTGGTTTTCAACAGTTTCTGAAAGAGCCCTCACATGCATCCTCCAAGGGAGCCATTGCTCTAGTTGCTCCCTCTGCCTAGAATGCTGTCGCCTGCATGCCACCACCCAGATAGCCACTTGACTCCCTCCTCCAATTCATCAGTTTTTGTTCAAAATCACCTTGATAGGGGCGCCTGGGTGGCTTAGTCGGTTAAGCGTCCGACTTTTGCTTAGGTCATGATCTCGCAGTTCGTGGGTTCGAGCCCCACGTCGGGCTCTGTGCTGACTGCCAGCTCAGAGCCTGGAGCATATAAAAGTCTGTGACTCCCTCTCTCTCTGACCCTCCCCTGCTCACGCTGTCTCTCTCTATCTCTCTCCTAGAAATAAATAAAAAACATTTAAAAACAAAACAAAACAAAACAAAATCACCTTGATAGAGATGCCCAGATCACCCTATTTAAAATAGTCCACATTCACACACACATACAAGAACATATATTCTATCACCTTACTCTGTTTCTCTTTTTTCCATAATACCCAAAATAGTATATATTTTTATTTATTTATTCATAGACTGCTCATTCTGACTCGAAGGTAAGCTCTATTGAGATCAGGTCCTTTGCCCATTTGATTTACAGTTGTTTAAGAGCCATAAAACTGCTCAAGAACTATTTATTGACTGAATAAAGTAATTTCCTGTCTATGGTAGTAGTAGCAGCCAAAGGCAACCAAGAACCTTAAGTGCCTGATAGCTCCTCAGATCAGATAGAAGCACCCCTCAATGGCCTTAGAAAGGGTTTAGAACAACTCCACTCATACTTTTAGGTCTCAGATTATATGTCATTTCTTTTCTGACATTTCTTTTCATATCTCCCCTCAATAAAATGAAGTGCCTGTGCAATGTGTTTCCATAGCATCCTATATTCTTATTTCAAGATACTTGCCACCTCTGATTATACTTTTGTCTTCCTTCTAAGATTATATATTTTCTGAAGAGGCATATGGAATCCAATAAATACATGTCGAATGAATGGATGAATGAAGTTAAGAGAACAGTGTATAAACCATGAAGTTGTAGCTAAGAGAACCGAGTTTGGAATCCAGAAAGAGAAAGAACTCTAAGGAGCGGGGATAGATTGATAAGCTTGGAGTGTTTCATAATAAGAAACAAGGAAAGGAAGGAGGGAGGGAGAAGGAGGAAGGGAGACATGAAAGAGGGAGAAGGGAGGAAATCTGTTTGGTGTCCCTGCCAAATATCAGCAAACTAACTTTGGCCCTAGCAATGTCTGGACACACAAGCTAGCTGGCATGATCTGGCCAAATCACCTGCTCTATGTAGCCTACAGCACCTACATATCTAGCTTATTGAATTCCCTTTTCCACCTGCCATTCTGATGAGATGTTCCTATGGGAATTCTCTTCCTCTCAGCAGGCTACCCCAGTGGGGAATGGGATTGACTGATGACAGAGGGAATGTGGAAAGGAGAGGAGGTACACAGCAAGACTTGCATGTTCTGAAGTTCTACAGGCCACCTACAAGCCACCTCTTGTACTCATTTGCCACCTATCTAACCTCATTTCTCTCCTGTGGTCTATAGTCTCAAACTGAGGAACTGCATTGTCTTATCTCACTAAAGCCTTCCTACCAACAAGATCCGGCACAGGCTTACCCTCTATCGACACCTTCCAGACAAGCCAGCCATACATATCTCTCCTCTCTGACCTTGTCAGCATTTATTTTGAAATATGCTCTATAAATAATTTCTTAATATATTCTATTGGCATGCATATAGTTAGTGTTAGATAAACAACAGCAATTAGTATCAATATCACATAATTAAAATTAATATGGCTTTTCTCCCCATCTAAACAATAGGTTCATCAAGGATTGGGATCATATGTTTTCTTTCTTTGAACCCTCAGAGAAACTTACCCCAGGGCTGAACAAAACTAAGTACCCAAAAAATACTTCTTTAAACCTGTCTTGTTTAAAGTTATTGTAGAATAAAACAAAGGAGCCACAGAAATGGTTTCCCTTTTGTAAGTAAAGGGATGCTATCTCAAAGATGTCTTTAAGATGCTGTCTGTTGCCCTGGCCCTATCTGAGGAGTGCAAGGTTTATTCCAGGAGAGAAGCCATAATGGATGGAAGGTACGTTTCTGCTGAGTTAAGGGTTATCATGTTCTCTGCATCCAGGCGCCAGATTGATGGGATATGCCTCTATGATTTATAATACACTAATCTCACTGGAGAGTGAAGCACAATTAATCTTAGAATCTTGCAGCTTGCACTTAACAACTTTAGAACCTTCCCTGTGTACTTGGACTGCATAGCAAACGTCTGCGGCTCCCTCAGATGCCAGGACAACTGGGCATTGAGGACACAAAACATCCTTCTCTCTAAGGCAGTGGAATGCTGTGGCAAATGTTTTCCTTAGACTTTCCACAGTATTTCCAAATAAAAGAGTTGATATGATGGTAGCCTTTTAAATTAGAGTTACACTGTTCAATTATAATAATATCCTTAAGCATATACATGTAAAAAATCAAAACTACAAAAACACCTGCTGTGCCAGAAATATAACAATGTAACTATTCAACTTCCTTTTCTTTTTATGTTCCTACCAAAGGTCAGCAAACTGAATACTGTGCTACCAGTATCCCCACACACAACCTAGCTGGCCAAACCTGGTCAACTGCCCTTCTCTGTACAGCCTATAGCACCTGCCTATCCAGCTGTACTGCATTAATCACTACTTCATCCATCATTTTGATGAGCTGTTCCCACAGGAAGAATTCTCTTCCTCTAGGAAGCAGCAGCTGAGACCCAAGAAACAAGGGAACCCCAAGCAACTATAGCAGATATTACAAGGTCTATGCACTGAGTATCACTTTACTCATAGGAGAGTCCCTCATGTCATACCCAAAGGATATTTACTTTTGCTTTATATACTTTATATAATTCCAGCAATATATATATATATATATGCTATCATATATATATTACACTTTATAATACATAATATGCTTATTTATATTTATAATATTTATGTATTATGTATAGTATTTATAGCATATTACATATGTACTTTTTACAACATTCCAGCCACCTTTTTAAAAAATTTTTTAATGTTTTTATTTATTTCTGAGAGAGACAGAAAGACAGCGTGAGCAGGGGAGGGTCAGAGAGAGAAGGAGACATAGAATCCAAAGCAGGCTCCAGGCTCTGAGCTAGCTGTCAGCACAGAGCCTGATGCGGGGCTCAAACCCACGAACCGTGAGATTGTGACCTAAGCCAAAGTCAGACAATTAACCAACTGAGTCACCCAGGCACCCCTAACCACCTTTTTTTGAATTCTGAGCCTTTATCAAATTCAAAGAACAGCTATGACAGGCAAACACAGTAACAGCTCTAAGGGCACCTAAAGAAAGCTACTCACAAGGGAAAAAAAGGGGGTTGGGAGAAACTGTATATGACAAAAAAATGAACAAACATACATTTGGGAGCCTCTTTTTATGGAAGCCAACACTCTTCTTCAATGTAATAACCATGTATTAGTACAATATAGTCATAATAGCCCTTAGTATCCAATCACCCACACAGAGTACTTTCTTTAAGCTTCAAGAAAGCAAAAAGTATGTTCATGCTTAGAAATGCAACCTTCTAAAACAATTCCAATGGAAAAGTTTAGCGCCTAAAGTTTTAACTCAGATTTAGCAAAGAATGTATTCCTTAACTTTCTGGACAGTAAAGATCATGCAGGTTGTTCAAATCTATCTCATTTAGTACTAAGTTGGGGGAGGGGCAGGGAAAGTCTTCCAGAGAAATAGCAGTTCTTCAGCATTTCATGACAAGAAAAGTCCATGATCATACATAACTTTAAAATCATTGTGGGGAGAGGGGGGCACCTGGGTGGCTCAGTCAGTTAGGTGTCTGACATTGGCACAGGTCATGATCAAAAATTTCATGGGGTTGAGCCCCACGTCAGGCTCTGTGCTGACAGCTCAGAGCCTGGAGCCTGCTTTGGATACTGTGTCTCCCTCTCTCTCTGTTCATCCCCTGCTTCTGCTTTCTCAAAATAAATAAAAACGTTAAAAAGTTAAAAATAAACAAAAATACAATAAAATCATCACAGGGGTTTCTGTAGTAAGATGGTTGCATATATCAGCTCATTCGTCCATCCTCTCCATAAAATCATATGAAAGGAGCAAAGAGAATAGAAAAAATATCCACAAGCTCCATTTTCAGTGGAACTAGAAGCCAAATATAATCTGCAGACTCCAAAATATGCTTAAGGGTTGTCAAAAACAACTGAAATCAGACAGAAACCACATGGGAATAAAGAGAAAAGATGAAAATTGAGTTGTGAGAAAACTTAATGATGGCAGATCTCAAAAGTGCCAGCAGAGATAAAACTCCTGAAGGCAAGAACTCACCATGAACTATGTAAGCTACAGACCTTATTTGCAGAAAAGTGCAGGACCTGAAGAAAGCAGAAACCACAGAGGGAGCCCCCCTGGAATTGGGGGAAACAAAGAAGATAAGTCCACACAAAGAATAACAGTCAAACTATATTTCCAGAAATCAGTCTTTTTGTTGAGAACAGCAAAGAAAGAAAGCTTTGAGTTGTGAAGAGTTGTATCAAGAACCTTGTGTAATGGCTGGAACTGAAAAATTCAACTCATTTAATGATAAGTGGTTTTAAAAACTGAACTAGCATAGCATCTATACAAAGTTACTATAAAGTAAAAGTTTAAAAAGAGTAGCAAAATGTGCCAAAAGATGAACTGCATTCATCAAAAAAAAAAAAAGTTGCTATGAAACAAAAGAAAAAGTACATAAATATTTCACCATTATTTTTAAAAAATTAATAAACCAACCATCTCTCTAAAAGAATACCACAAAATAGAAACACCAGAATTCAGGGAAGTTGTAGCAAGAAAATAGGAGGAAATTAGCTGTGAGCTTGAAGAATCCTACCTAGAAAGTAACTGACAAAAAAGTTTTTTAAAAGCCATTGAAGAAATGAAGATAAAACTGGAATGTTTATAAGACAGACTATAGAAAATATAAGGAAGGATATAAAAGACAGATATAAGAAAAACAAGCAGGACTGAATGAAAGAATTAAGTGAGATTACAGAAAAGATAACAGCCACAATAAGCAAAGATGATCTGATATACACGTAATTATTTAGAGTCCATAAGGAAGAAAATAGAAACTGTGAAACTGAATAAGTTAAACAAAACCTGACTTTACACAGTAAAAGGGCATACCATGGACCAGGGAAAATTGAGCCAGAACAGTCATATCCTGTAAGTTTAGAGAGGTGAAACAGAAAAAGAAAAAGAAAGGAAGGCAGAAAGAACACAGGGAAAAGGTAGGGGAGGGAGGGATGAAGGAAGGGAACAAGGGAAAGAATCTTTGGGGCATCCAGGCAAACAGATAAGATATTAAACAGGAGGAAATTCAGACATACCTCAGACTTCTCCAAAGCAACATTCAGACAAGAGGATGTTGATAACATCTACGAGATGGTGAGATGGCAAAAGAAAGACTTGTGAACCAAGGATTCTGTATCCAGCAAAGAATGTCCTTGCAAAAGCAAACAGAGCTACTACCAGTTTTGAAATCTTAAACTAATGTAATACTGTCCCATGAACACTTCTTGAGGAATCTTCAAGAGATCAAACATCTTCCAACCAAGAGACAATAGAGGAGACAAACTACAACAAAAAGACAGGTGATTTGCATTATATACCAGAGCCGCAAAATCAAAATTTAACAAACTTGAAGATTGAGGTGACAGAATATAAATGTTGTATGTCCTAACAATGCATAATGATACAACTAATTTTTTTTAAAATGGAAAAGGGGAGGGGTAGAAAAGTAGAGTAGTTTTGCAGATAATTACATTTCTACTAGTGGAAGCCAAAAAATATGATTCAAAGCTGACAAACCAAGAAAGGAACACCTGTAAACATTTTTAACATGACAATGGTAAACACTAGATAATGAAAATTGAGTGATGTAACAGAAGAGAGAAGGTAGGAAAACGAATTTTATCATTAGTGATACAAAGGAACTAATCACTACTGTCTAGAGAAATAAAGCACTAACTAACAAATATAATTATAAAGGTAGCCATGAGAACAAAATACTGATCCTCCTGAAACTATAGTTATTTTAAGAGGAAAAAAAAAAAACCTCATTATGTAAAAACTTGCTAATAAACAGTTAAAAAGAAACATACCATAAAATAATATGCCATACTTAAATCAAATACAGCTGTCATGTCACATTAATACATGTAAATGGGATTAACTCATCTATGTAAAAATATATTTCAGATATGATTACAAAGCAAAGCTAAACCCTAAGTTATATAAAAAAAGATATACAATAAACAAAGTGGGTCAGAAAAAATTTAAATAAGAGGATGGACAAAGGTATAACAGGGAAATGTAAATGTAAAAAAAAAAAAGCAGAGGACATAACCTAAGTATCACACAAAGTTAAGTTCAGAGGATACAGCACTAAATAATACAAACGACAGTGTTTATAAGGTTAGTGAGTACAACCTGCAATGAATATATAACACTTATGAATACTTACACAACAAGAGCCATCCATAGAAGCAACAAAAAAAAGTTATTACAGCACCTGCAAGGAGAAATAGCTTAAAAAACAGACTGGTGGTATGAAGATTTTAATTCTCTCAATCTGTAACAGGCCCAGTAAATAACAATATTAAATCAGTATATAGATGACCTAAATAGCATAAATATGCAGTAGACTTGCTTGATATATACTGAGTACCATACTCTGAAATGCTCTTAGAATACACATGAAACCCAATCACAAATTAAGTCACAAAGAAAACTGAGCAAAATTCTAACATACAGAAATGAAGAGGCAATACTTTCTAATTACAATATGATAGAATTAAAATTAAGAATATCAGAAAACAGTAGATTAAAAAAATTTTTTAAATCCTAAACTGCTGGTTCAAAGAAAGAATGAAACAATTTTCAGAATTTCTAGAAAACAAAATGCATAAAATCTTTACACACTAGCAACTATGGGATAAAATTAACTAAATAATTCAGAGCAATTCAAATACTTAAATTATTCTACAAATAGAATATAAAAATCAAAATTAGAATTAAGCATCTCACTTAAATAATTTAAATTAAAAAAACAAAATAAATATAAAGAAAGCAAAAAGTGAGGTGATTAAAGATAAAAAGTTGAAATTTACTTTGAAAAGAGGAAACTAGACCAAGAGATTAATTCAAAAGTCAGTTCTTTTTTTTAATATAATTTATTGTCAAATTGGTTTCCATACAATACTCAGTGCTCATCTCAACAAGTGCCCTCCTCAATGCTCATCACCCACTTTCCCCTCTCCTCCACCCCTCATCCACCCTCAGTTTGTTCAGATTGACAGATTAAGTTGGACATCATCAAACTAAACTTTTTGTGCTTCAAAGAACCTGACCAAAAAAGTGAGAAGATAACCCAGAGCAGGAAGAAAAGTTTGCAAATCATGTATCTGGTAAGAACTTGTATCTACACACACACACACACACACATAAACACCTTAAAATTCAGCAACAAAAAGAGAAAATAAAACCAATTTTAAAATAGGCAAAGAACCTCAATAAACATTTCTCCAAAGGAGACACACTAGTAGCCAACAAGCACAAGCAAATATGCTTAACATCATTAGCCACAAGGGAAATTCAAATCAAAACCACAACAAGATACCACTCGATACCCTTTAAGATAACTAAAATACAAAAGATAAATGATAGTAAGTATTGATACGGATGTGGAAAAATCAGAACCCTCACACTGCGGGAAACTGAAATGATGCACTCACTTTGGAAAACAGTCTGGCTCTTTCTCAAAAGGTTAAACGTAGAGTTACCATATGACCCAGCAAATCTACTTCTAGGTAAACATGTTCATACAAAAACTTGTACACAAATGTTTATCACAGCTTTATACATAATAGCCAGGAAGTGGAAACAACAAATGCCTATCAAATGATGAACAGATAAATAAAATGCCCTGTATCCATGCAATGGATAGGCAATACAAAGAAATTAAATACTGATACATACTGAAATATGGATGAACCTTGAAACCATGATGCTAAGTGAAAAAAAGCCAGTCACAAAAGACTACATATCGTATGGCTCTCCATTTATATGAAATGTCCAAAATAGGCAAATCCGCAGAGACAGAAAGTAGATGAATGGTTGCTGGGGATGAGGAGGTTGGGGGGAAATGGGAAGTGACTGCTGATGGGTATGGGCTTTCTTTTTGTGGTGAGGAAGATGTTCTAAAATTGAGTGTGGTAATGACTGCATCAATCTGTCAATATACTGAAAACCATTGAATTGGGCACTTTGAGTGAATTATAGGGGATGTGAATTATATCTCAAAAAAAGTTGTCACTAAAAATAACAATAAAATGGAGCTTCAAAGTGGGGATACGGTAAAAGTATTATTCAGCTAAATGTGACCACACCAGATGCTTTCTGAATTGTTTCAAGTCATTAAAACATTGTGAAAATAGTGGAATCTCTAACATTAGCTCACAGATAAGCAAGATAGAGGTTTGGCAAAAGAATACGGTAAGGAGCGGGTAGGGGGGAAACAACCTACTTTTAGCCTAATGCTGAATATGTGATTTTTTTAACTCTCACATTTTCAATTACATAACTCAAACTAACACTAAAATAATTTTGGTAGTCTGTCACCGGAAGTGGCCCACAACATGAGCTTAGATTTAACACTGGCCAGAAATAATTCTGAAAAGAGAGATTATAGTTATTCCCTGAAAAGGGAAAATTATAGTTATAATTTTCACTGAACAACAAAGTTAAAATCCTATGATGGTAAAAAAAAAAAGAAAAAAAAAATGGTGGAGTTTGTTAACCAGTTAGGAAGACAGAGTGAGCTCCACACCACAGATTCTTTTCTTTTCAATAAACTACTTCCTTCCGTGGAAAAGTTTTGTAAATGAGAGAGGGGAGAAAGAGGAAAAAGAGAGGGGGAAGTGTGGAGAAAACAATCTGACCCAAAGACATGGGTGAAGATGCACTCTCTCTCTCAGAAAAGTAGCAGCATAGTAGTAACTTTCCTATCCCTAACCTTCCCTTTGAGGCCCACCCCAACCCCAGCCCCTCTTCCAAAGTCCCTTCTACCTGCTCTCTGCTGCTTCTGGATGCTCACCTACTGGCCATAATACTGATGGCTGGAAAGAACTAAAATGCCTCCTCCCCACAACATTTGCATGTTCCCAGGTGTCTTTGAGAGCCAGAGAAGTGAATTCCCAGCCTGTGCTTCAGACCTTTCGGCCAGCAGGCAGGAGGAGAGGATTTCTATGTGTCTTGCTTCTCACATCTCACTGCCTTCTTCCCTGGCCCCCTGACTAAGCTCAGGAAACTCACAAATTGTTTGGCCAACTCAAATGATGCTGTTTCCGTGGCTGTCATCTGTTCACCCAGAAATCCCAGAGGAGAGGAGCACATCTTTCACCTCTATATTTCTAGTGCTGAACACACACTGAATCTTAGCAATCGCCTTATAAAGGCATGTGTTATGGACTGAATGTTCATGTCCTTCCAAAATTCATATATTGAAATCTAGTCTCCCATGTGATGGTATTCAGAGGAGGGGCCTTTGGAAGGTATTGGGTTTAAAGGAGATCATGAAAGGGGCGCCTGGGTGGCTTAGTCGGTTAAGCGTCCGACTTTCACTTAGGTCATGATCTCGCGGTTCGTGGGTTCGGGCCCCGCGTCGGGCTCTGTGCTGACTGCCAGCTCAGAGCCTGGAGCCTGTTTCAGTCTGTGACTCCCTCTCTCTCTGACCCTCCCCTGCTCACGCTATCTCTCTCTCTCCTAGAAATAAATAAAACATTAAAAAAAAAAATTTAAAGGAGATCATGAAGATAGCATCCCCACAATGGCATTAATATCTTTATAAGAAGGAGAAGAGAGACTAGAACTTGCTCTCTCCACCATGTGGGGACAAAGCAAAACAGAAAAAGGGCTTTCACCAGAAAACAAATCTGTTGGAACCTTGATCTTGGATTTACCAGACTCCTGAACTATGAGAAATAAGTGTCTGTTGTTTATGCCACCCAGTCTATGGTACTTTGTTAGGGCCTCCCAAACTGCCAAAGATAATCTGTATTAGTTAATGCATGTAGATTTTGGATAATTTAGGAATTCTTGTGCTTCACACTAAAGAGACAGCTTATCCGAACCCAGTTAAGTGGTAAGAAAAGTACAGAGCTGGTAATCAGACAGTGTTCCCCAGGCCACCTAGCCCAAAAAGATGGAGAAAGGTCTGGAGCCCAGCTCTCCTGATGTCCTGCAAAGAGCCTTTCCCATGTTACTGTGCTGCTTGCCTGGGTGACAAGGGTCAAATGGAATGGGACTCACTACAGCTGGTCATAGGATAGATACCCCTCCATGATATCCAAAGTAGCCAACATATCCCTTCATGAGCCAAATGCCTATGTAGGAAGTCAATGAGCACACTTTGTTTGGAGCTCTCCATTTTATAAGTCCTATCTCTCCCTGAGCCTGTTTCCCCATCTGTATAACATGGGTATATGACCAGAGGATCTCAGAGATCTCTGATTACTCTAAATTTTCCCAATTTAAAGACTGACTAGAAAAGAGTAATCAACACAATTATCTTTTTCCTGACCCCTATAGATAAGCCAGTGTTTTGACTGAGTGGTTGCCCGGGTGGGAAACTGAAAGGGAAGCTTTCTGAACAAAGAGAACAGAGAAATGTCACTGAGTTATCACCGCCCAGTACTGCTCCATTTTTGCCTCAAATGCAAAAAATAAAAATAAAAAAAGTAAACGTCACTGAGTTAGCACTGGCCAGTGTCATTCCATTTTTGTCTCGAACGCAAAAACTAATTTTTTTTAAAAAAGTTAACAGTTGACTATGAAGCTATTGGCCCCTGAATGCCCCTTTATCCATCCTGGGAGGTACACCACAGAAGAGCTTACACCAGCTGTGGGAGCAGGGTCAGGCCAACTGGAAGATTAATTCCAAATAAGCAGTTCTTTGAATACACTTATCTGTCAAAACTGAGAAGCTGCCCTGTGATCAGAAAAAGAGGAAAAGGTCCTGAAAGACTCCCAGAACCAGGAATTCCTCCATGGGTTTCTGAGAAAATTAGCCACCAGATACCAAGCAATGCCACATCTCCCTTCTTGTCCCCACCCCATCTCGGTATCAATAAACAATTAGGGGTGCTCCAAGCACTAGAGGCTCAGAACTCTCAAATTCCCTGAGCCTATGGGGGCAGATGGAGCCACATGAACAAAAATGCCTAAAACTTCACTGGATCCTGCCGGCACTCCCTCCCCGACCTTCTCATGCAGAAATTCCAACCCCCTGCCAAGTTACCCTTGATGTCTGGATCTTCCAGGAGCTGTATCGTGTGTGCTTCTCAACAGCAGAGGCAGCTGACTACTGGCAGACCCCACTCCTGCCCTACCCACATCCATGAGGCACCTACCTGCCAGCCATCATCGGTGGGCATCTGCCAGCTAATTCAACAAGACAAGGAGAGCCAGGCATTGTACACTCTTTGGTATGAATGAAAGAGACCATGATGCACAGGAATTGTTTCATTCTTCCAGAAGCCAAGGGTCCAGCTCATCATGCCTGGCTCCTTTTTTCCTTAAATGAATTTGTTCAAGAACCTCCAAAGGCATCACGCAAATGGACTTTTGGCAGGCCTGTTCGATTCATGCTCCAGGCATGCTTAATTTCTCACTTAGATTCCGGCTTTAAATCTCCCCATCTCACTGCCTGCTCAGAACTCTCCAATGGCTCCCTGTATCTTCAGACTGAATTTCAATCCCTGAGGTGGCACATAGAACCCCACTATGTGCATGGAGTATGTCTGGAACTGGAGGTTCACAGAAGGTGAGAAGTGCTCTCGGGGATGCAGTGCAGTGTGCTGGTTACTATCCAGCTCCAGCTCCTAACCTGGTTGGCTGCCCCAAGTCCTTTCCTTTTTTTTAGGATGTCCTCTCAACCTCATGGCCCTGCTCCCTGTTGACTCCTATAGTCCCTGGAGCCACTTTTGACCAACTCAATTACTCACCCACCAGCTTCTGAAATAAGGAGCAACCTCCACAGCCCAATAAATCTGTCACCAGAGACCTCCAACTTGAGTTGAGGCCAAGGCTCACTTTTACCTGTTTATATGGTGGCCACTCATGGTGGGAGGCTAACCAAGTGGTATCCACAATGAATGGATCCCAACTAGATACTCTTCTTGAGCAAACCTAACATGTAATTCTCTGCAAATATTGCACAATCAGTCCTCCTCCAGTATCAGATCTGTCCAGTCAGGGTTTTTATTATTTTATTGCCCCTTTTCCATATCTTACCCACTGGTAGAAGGGAAGGAATGGGACAGTGGCATGTAGGCATCGTGGATGGGATGCCACACAGGATTCCCCTGAGGCTTGTGGGACTTCAGATGTGTGTTCCTGATGCTGATTTTCACATCCATTTATCTAGTCACTCATGCCTCTCTGAACCTCATCTTCATCAATAAAATAACGTAAATATACAAACTACATCTGCCTATTGTGAGGATAACATAAGATAATATTAAGTGATTAGGAGTCAGATTATGGAAAGCCTCATATGCTGGACCTGTGTTGACAAGAGAAATATAAAAATCAAACCACATGTTAATTTTATATTGTGTTATACCCCATTAAATATTTTCAAGTAAAAGTTATTAGTTTTAGGAACCCCTGTGTGGCTAGCTAAGTCAGTTGAGCGTCCAACTTCAGCTCATGCCATAATCTCACAGTTCCTGAGTTCAATCCCTGCATCTGGCTCTGACAGAGCCTGGGGCCTGCTTCAGATTGTGTCTCCCTCTCTCTCTGCCCCTTCCTCACTCATGTTCTGCCTCTCTCTCCCTCTCAAAAATAAATAAGCATTTAAATTTTTTAAGTTATTAATTTTAATAATGCTTTAATCCTACATACCCCAAATACTATTTCAACATGTAGTTAATTAAAAACCTAATGAGTCATTTCATATTCTCTTTTTTCTTCCTTTGTACTAGATCTCTGAAATTCTGTATATATTATACACTTACCACATATCTCAATTCAGAGTGGACACATGTCAGGTGCCCATAGCTATATCTGGCCAATGGGTACCATATTGGACAGCAGACCTCTAGACTAAAGTTGGACTTCATTCTATGGACAACAGAGAGCCATGATGGATTTCTGCCAGAGAAGTGAAATATACCAAAGAAAGCAGTTTAGAGAGCTTTAATATAGCCTTGGCCAGGGGCAGAACTGTTCTGCCTCAATGGTCCAAGCAATAGACCAAGAGACAGCAGTTCTATTTTCTGTCTCCCTGGTGACTACACAGGACTTGACGGAGAGTCCTTGGTAATTGGAATGAATGAAACAATCAATCAACAATCACCAGGACAGGACTGCTGCCTGGATCTGTAGAGCAAGTTAAAGAGGAGAGTCTAGATGAGTCTGAAGGCTACAGCCTGGGGTCAAGACAGAAAGATGGGGCTCTGCAGGAAATAAACAGTCTGGAAAAGGAACTGGGGAGGTGGCAGAAGGACCTTCACCTTATACCTGGTAGTTGTCAACATGACAGAAGGCTGCTGAGACTAAGAGGCTAGACAGGGAGAATGAGGAGCTGGAGCTCAGAAGGTGTAAGTTACTTGGGCAGCAATCATTAGGTGACTGGGAGGCTCCAGGCATTCCTAAGCCCTAGGAAGGGAGTGGACATAGCAAAGAAGTTTGATGGGAGGGGCACCTGGGCGGCTTAGTCAGTTAAGCATCTGAATCTTGATTTTGGCTCAGGTCATGATCTCATGGTTCATGAGTTTGAGTCCTGCGATGGGCTCTGGGCTGACAGAGCAGAGCCTACTTGGGATTCTCTCTCTCCTTGTCTCTCTGTGCCTCCCTCGCTCTCTTTCTCCGCCTCCCTCACTCTCTTTCCCTCTCAAAATAAATAAACATTTTTTAAAAATGAAATGACAGTGCAGGTTTAAACGCATCTAACAACAAGAGGAAATTTCAAGTTCATGCAGACATTCAAGGGCTCAGATCCTTGGACCTGCAGGCAGCAGGGTGGCTGGAAGTAGGAAAGACCATTTGGAGAAGCGGCAAGTGGCAGGCTTGGACAGCCCATGGTAGCTGAGGCAGGCACGGCATCCTCCACCAGCAGAGCTCTGGCCAGACCATTTGCATTTCATTATTCATCTACGTTGTGGGGAAGGAGGGCACCTGGGGTGAGACTGCTCAGCAAAAGCAGCTGCTTTCACTTTCAACAGTTTTAGATCAAAGCCTGTGGCATACAAGCTCTCTGTGTGACACTGGTAATGAAGAAGAAAGTCTCCCCCAGCAGCTCAAAGAAAAAAAAATATTGAAAATAAAAGGCTTTGACACTTATCCAGAAGAAACTTGCTTCTCGATATTCGCGATTTCTGTGAGCGTGTGCGTCAAGGATGAGAAATGTCAGTGGTAATGAGCCAGTGGTACAGGTCATTCCAGGATCTGAGCATGCTCAGGGAGCTGCCCATGTCAGGGACACCATCAGGACTCCCTCACTCTCTGCCTCTAGTCTCTGTCTCTAGCTTTGTTCTCTCAGACCAGCTGTCTCAGTGTCTCCACGCTAACATCCTTACAGCCTCACAACTAGTGAGGAATGAAAGTCTTTTCCTGCCAACCTCAGTTAGCAGAGCCTCAGAGGTGCTCTCAGGCTGACCAGGCTTGGGTCACATGCTCATTCCTAGGCCACAGAGAACCACTGCTGGCCCAACCAAGTCAACATACTTGATCTATGCCCCCCACCCACCCCAGGTGTGTTTCCAGGCTAAATAAGACTGAGAGGTGGTAAACAACCAAAACGGTAGCCTCTATAGTCACTGACAGAAAGGCAACAACAAACTGAGGCCAGAAGACCAATCCTCCGGCTTAGACATTACCCATTAGTATTGATTCAACAAGTATATATTGCATTAGGTACTTTGCAATAACCAAAACAGACATGGCCCCTGGACTCATGGACACACAATCTAGTAAGAGAGGCGGAGGATAAACCAGTAAACAGATAAATAACTGCAAATTGTGACAAGTGCCACGAAGAACAGCAACAGGGTGAAGTAACGAAGAAAATTAGGCAGCTCTTCAGAGAGGATGTTTAGAGAAGGCCCTCAGAGGAGCCACTCAACCATGACCAAGACTGAAAAGGAGCTAGCTAGGGGGAGTAAGAAGGAGCTGGTTCCAGGTTCGGGGAGGGAGCCATGTGTGCTGAGTTCCTAAACTAGGAAGACTCTGTCCTGTGTCGGAGACCAAGAGAGGTTGCCACGACTAGGGCACGACTAGTCGCACAGTGAGCGACCCTCACCCGGAGAGAGGGGGTCTGCAAAACCCTGGAAAGCAGCTCAGATTTTACTGTGAGGCCCTGCAAGGGCACTGAAGGACCTTTACACAGCATACTATGAGATTATTTGTATTTTAATAGAATGGAAACAGAGAGATTGGGTAAAGGGCTGGGATGGCAGCGGTCCAGCAAGTTACCGGGGCTGAAACCATAAGCAGTGGCAGTGGAAATGGACAAACTGGACGAGTGGGAAATACATTTAGGAGGAAGAAAGAGATGGGTTTATAGGAGTGAGTGCTTGGTTTGAGGGAAAGGAAAAACATCACAGGACATCCCCAGGACTGAGCAGGTGGCTTCTGTTGGGGGGTGGGGGGGAGGCTCATGTACTGAGATAAGCAAATTGGAGTTAAACAGTTTGAATATGGTAGAAATGGAGAGCTCACTTAGGGTAACTAATTCTGAGTTACTGTGAGATATTGAAGTGGTAAGCAGGCATTTAGATATTCAAGTCTGGGGTTCATCAGAAATTTGGGTTAGTGAAAAAAATTTAGACGATCTCAAAATACAGATGATATTTAAAAGTGAGGGCATCAGGCACCTAGGTGACTCAGTCAGTTAAGGATCTAACTTCAGCTCAGGTCCTGATCTCATGGTTTGTGAGTTCGAGCCCCACTTTGGACGAGTTTGAGCCCCACTTCAGGTGACCCCAAGCCCTGCTTTTGGTAAAAACACAAGCCCCACTTCAGGTGAGCCCTCTTTCCTCTCTCTCTCTTTCTCTCTCTCTCTCTTCCTCCCCCCCCACTTTCTGCCCCTCATTCACTTGTGCCCTCTCTCACTCTCCAAAAAAACAAAACAAAACAAACAAACAAAACTGAGGGTATCAATGAGATTCCTTAGGAAGTGTATATGGAAATAAATGAGAAGACCTAAGACTGACTCATAGGACACTCAAAACAGGAGAGCCAATAGAAGAAATGGAAGATCAGATAAATGGGGGGAACCAAGAGAGAAGGTTTCCATAGACACCAAAAGTGAGTGTGTTTCTAGGAAGAAGTTGTGTTGCAGATGCCAAGAGGTCAAGTACAATGAGAACAGAAGAGGGCCATACAGATGGAGGTCTTGGACAAATATGCCCAGACCCATTCTGATGGAAGATGGGGGGCCCTCTGGACAGGGGGTGAGAGACGGAGTAGGAGCATAGAGAATAGAGACATTTTATGTATATAATATACCCTCTCAAGTCTTGTAAGAGAAGTAGAGAAGCGCAATGGTAGCTAGAAAGAGTCTGGGAGCCAAAGAATATTTTTAAGGAATCGGAAATAGATACAAGAAAGCACTTTTGTATCTGCTTTAGAAATTTGCTACTGGTCAGAAGTTCCCATTAGAACATAAGTGTTCTCAGGTTTTAAAAAGTGTATTTGACAGGACTAAATGTTCCCCCAAGGTCCCTTCCATATCTGTCATTCTAAAATTCTGCAACTATTCCTTTCTCAAAGGTCAGAAGAAAATATCCAGGACAGGTGTCTTAGTCCATTCACACTCATATAACAAACAACCACGCACTGGGTGACTTAAACAACATACATTCATTTCTTACAGTTGTGGAGGTTGGAAATCCAAGACCAAGGTACCAGTAGATTTGGTGTTGAGCGTTGGCTGTCTTCCTGCTTCACAGACAGTTCCTCAAATGGTTGAAGGGGGGAGAGATCCCTGGGGTCTCTCACATAAGGGTACTAATCTCATTCATGAGGGCTCCACTGTCATGACCTAATCACTTCCCAAAGGCCCACCTCCTAAACCATCACATTGGGGATCAGGTTTCAACACAGAAATTCTGAAGGGGCACAAACATTAAGCTATAGCAACTGATATCCAAGTGGCAACTCTTCCTTATCTTCTCAATTCATTTAGTCACTAATTTATTAATTTATTTCTTAAAAAGTGAGCACCACAAGGGCAAGGGCTTTCATGTTGTTCACAGCTAGGCATACAGCAGGTGCTCAATAAATATTTGATTAATGAATAAAGAAGTGGATGGTTTCAATAAGTAGTCCAGAGTGACACATGTGGAATTCATTCAACATTCACTCAACAAACATTAAGCATCAGACATGTACTAGGCTGTATGCTAAGCACAGCTTAGTCAGCTCCTCCTTAAAGTGGGAGAAATAAAACTGTTCTGCTTTCCTCACGAGACCATTAAGAGAATCAAATGAGAAATACGGGCTTAAAAACAAAACAACTCCATGTTATTATTAAACATGGCTTCTGCCCTCAAGGAGCCTACAGCGAAATGGAGGAAATGAGAAAGAAACACGGAAGCGGATGGAATCACTGTTTAGTGGGCACCACTGTATGCATCAGGCACTGGGGTGCTTTACATGCTTTCTCTCACCTACCTGTTAAACCGTACCGTGAGGGTGCATCATTACCCCCATGACGCAGATGCAGAGCGAGATGTCTGAGAAGTTACATAAATTGCAGAAACTACTAAAAGACAAAAATAGATGAAAATCTAGGTTTGTCTGCTTCCGAAATCCTTACCCTTTCAAAAATATTTTCTTTCACACAAAAGTAAGTCTTAGAAAGTATTTAAAATCATGTCCCTGAATACTGGGAGTAGGATGAGTGAGGGAGGAAGGAACTACTATGTACTGCATGTTTACTGAATACTAACCTCTGTATATGTTACATCATTTCTTTCTTATTTGTTATATAAGGTCTACCCCTGTTTTGCATACACATTTGCAACACAATGTCAGCTGAATCCCCAATCCACTGATATTTAACTTGACTCAAGCAGCTCCTCTCATTCTATAGAAATCCCATTGTTATTTTCAAGATTTTTGAAAATTCCCAGGTAGTTGACATTCTTGAAGAAAACTCTGGTTCCAAGAATTTAGCACACTTACCTCACCACATCCACATTTTGCAACTTAACCTCCCCCTTCTACTAGGCACCAATCAGGGTGTAAGATAAAGAATCTTTTATTTCACCCAAATCATTCACACAGGCATTCAAAAGCATGAGGCCAGCTTTGAGGTGTGTCTGAGGACACACAGTAGTGTCACATCCCAGCAAAGAAAACAGCTTAAGAAGGACTTTCAGACCTCCCTGCTCATCATACCCTTGTTCAGGTACCTCTGGGGATTTCTCACTGTCCAACTTTTTCTGAGGACTCCAGCCTTTCCCCCAAAAACACTCCTTACAAGTGAATTACCTTAGTGAACTCTTACGGAATTGCCTCCTAGCACCTCTTATTCTAAATCCCCACCCCTTATCCATCCACATGGATCCTGGAGGCGGGGGCAGGGAGGAGGGGCTACAGAGTTTTTACATGATCCTAGGTGACTGGTCAAAGTGTGGCCATCTATGGCCACATTCAGCCAGTGAGACCTTTTCCTGGAATTTTGAGAACTGAGACCAGAGAGAAAATTCAGGTCAGGCCTATAACATGTCAGGGTGGCCACTAAGGCTCAACATGTAACCCTCTGGAGGTGCCATGTTTCAGCAGGTAAAGACACTTTACTGGAAGAAAATTAAGCATATTTGCAAAAAGGAGCCAGGAGGTGAAATAATATGAGAAGGAGAGAGAGACAGTCATAGCAAATGTGGGAGACACCAGCTTCAGAGTTCCTGGAGCCCAGCCACATTCCTGTACTTCAAGTCCATCTCTCCAGCTCTTGTCTTCTAGCAGCAGGAACTGTGGGAGGGTCTGAAATGCTGGCCACCTTCTCTCCTCCAACAGCCTCCAGCATATGTAAATTTGAGCAACAGAGAGAATTTCTCCTCCCCGCATATGAATTGTGCCAGTCAGGTTAGAAGACAGAATCTGTTTACTCTTGAGTAAACAATCCAGCAAGTACAGACCACAGAATTGGGCAAGGGCCCAAATCTGAGGAAAGCTAGGGCACACTTATGCTTCTCACGAGGCATCCCTACCAGGCACCAGAGAGAGTCAAGTGTCAGGTTCTTAACACCCCAAACCACCTCATTCTCCGTAACTGCTGTGGTAGCCTTGTCTGTCATCCCATGACACACAAAAGGGAACAGAATCTCCAGGAATTTAAAGAATCTGCCAAAGTCACATCGGTAACAAGCAGAAGTTGAAATGAGACCTGTGTGTGTTTTGCTAACATCATGTTGGGACAGAAATGCAGGCCCAGGAAAGCATGTCTAGGGTACAGGGATGGAAGAAACCCATCAGGGGTCTATAGAGCTTTGCCTTTTCTATGACTGTTATTCCTTTTTCCCCTTCCTTTTCTCTCTTATCACCCCCTTCTTCCTCCTCCTTCCTTCTCCTCCAAACCTTCTGGCGCCCCAGGACTCTAACTGGAAGGAAGAGACAGAAGTGCCCCCACCCTGACTGCTGACGATCTCCCTGAGGCCCATTAGGGGACTCCAACCACTGGCTGATTCCAGAGAACAAGATGACCTGAGTGCAGTGGTCGCTGTGCTCCACTAAAGCCAGGTCACCACAGAAAAGACTCTGAGTAAGAAACAAAGGAGACTGGAAAGAGGGCAGCACTTTGCCTACCACAGTCCTTGGATGGCCGTCCTCTCTCTTCTCATTCTTTGAAGAGTGAACACTAATAAGTTATACCACAGACTACTATCTATTAAGCAAAATGGTTATGCTTAGTCCTGAGACCATGATCCCAGCTTCCATCCTGGTTTCCATAGTGGCAATCTGTATGACCTCTGGAAAGTCACTTAAGGAAAAGACAAAAACTCCAAGTGTGTATTGATGCGTGCTTGTACAAAAGAAAAAGACCAAAATAAAATGCATGGAAATATTGTGGGGGGGGGGGATTTCAAGTAATTTCCTCTTATACTTTTCTATATTTTCCACTGAATGTACAATAAACCTGAATTACTTTATAAACAGAAATTCCTCATTGAATATTTCTGGGCTTTAGTCTCCAAAGGTATCATGTGTGGGTCAGGCCTGTTTTGCTTGTCTAGTGCTATTTTGGGAATGCTGAGATAATGCCTAAAACTACATGATCCACCTAACCAGCTGAGGTTACAAACATGAACACATTTCTTTCATTTTCCCAATTAATCACTCCAGCGGCTCAAGCCCTTGTTATGAAGCCCTCTTACACTTTCCCCTTGTGGCATGTAAGAATGGGTTCTACTGAAGAGGCACCTGGGTGGCTCAGTCAGTTAAGCATCCCACTTAAGCCCAGGTCATGATCTCATGGTTCATGAATTCAAGCCTCTTGTTGGGATCTGTGCTGACAGCTCAGAGCCTAGAGCCTGCTTCAGACTCTGTGTCTCCGTCTCTCTCTGCCCCCTCCCCTACTTGCACTCTATCTCTCTCTCAAAAATAAGCATTAAAAAAATTTTTTTAAAGAATGGGTTCTACTGTAAGCATCAGAAAACCCAATTAACAGCGGGTTAATAACACAAAATAGATGTATTTCCCTCCCATTACAACAAATGCAGAGTTAAGCAGCCCAGGGCTCAACCACTGCTTGAAAATGTCCTCAGGGATCCAAACTCCTGGCTCAGCATCCTTAATTTGTCATTCATTCTTGTGGGCACAGGAAGGCTGCTGTGGCTTCCCATGGGAAGAAGGGAAAGAGCAAAGGACAAAGAGATTTTGCCTTTTCACCTGAAATGGGAACTCTGCCTACATCCTATTGGCTAGAAGAAGATCAGATAACTATAGCTGCAAGGGAAGCTGGGAAGTTGAGTAAGTTCATCACCCTCTCTGTAGAGACAAGCAAGGGTAAAGGAAGTTGTAAATATTTTTAGGTTAACCAAGCCCCTGAGTCTACCACACCACTGGTCCTGAGGGGTCCAGTTCTACTTCTGAAGGCCAGGTGGAGTGAGGTCTAGAAAGCCTCACTTGTCCACAAGGAAGCCCCAATTTTCATCTGTCACTGAGGGTGCCTTGCAGGGTTGCTGTAAACAACTGGCCCTACACAGTCAGTGGATCCTCTGTCCATGTAGAGGTGGTGCTATTATTACTCCTGTTCCCTGTACAGGCCACGTGGGCTCTTATGTTTGGTTTCCCATGCTGCAGTCACTCAGGTTACCCCTTAGGCACAGCCAGTATTTCTCAATTTTGGCTCTAGTGGAAGGGAGGCTCTAGTGGAAGGGAGACTACTAGGTCACAAAGGGCGTCTCACCTCAATCATACACTGTGTCAGAAATAGCCCCTCCAGGGGTGCCTGGGTGTCTCAGTTAGGCTTCCAACTCTTGATTTCGGCTCAGGTCATGATCTCACAGTTTGTGAGTTCAAGTCCCACACAGAGTTCTGTACTAATAGCTCAGAGCCTGCTTGGGATTCTCTGTTTCCCTCCCTCTCTGTACCTGCCCCACCCATGTTTTCTCTGTCTCTCTCTCTCTCAATAAATAAACTTTAAAAATTATCCTTTATTTAAAAAAAGATAAAAAGAAAAACAAAGAAGAAAGAAGGAAGGAAGGAAGGAAGGAAGGAAGGAAGGAAGGAAGGAAAGAAAGAAAGAAAGAAAGAAAGAAAGAAAGAAAGAAAGAAAGAGCCCTTTCATGACCCTCTCAGTGTTGCACCTGGGTCATCATTCCAGACTCTTCAGATGATGTCTGCTTTTTTCACTGTAAGACCTCAGACTACATCATCCCAGACCCTCAAAGAAGATTTGGTACAGCTGAACCTCTCAGGGCAGACAATCAGACTCTGCATGCTTTCCTCTACAGGAGATTCCTTCTGCAAATTTGCACAGCTTTTCTCCCCAGATCAGCTTTGCATGCAAGAATCATTGATAGGGTTTGTCTTCATCAGGCCATATCAGGCCCTATTCCGTCCTTTCACTAGGTCACTGGGAGGCTTACGTTTCTATAACTAAACACACAGACATAGACAGAGAAATGTCTCTGCTAAAAATAGTTTGTATTCTGCTGGATGCATCTGCTACATGCATGCAAAAGTGATCTAAGACAGAAGGAGGCCCAAGACTTCTAGGTCTGCAATATGGTGTACTCTTGTGAGCCATCCCCAAAGAAACACCAGGAATTCTAAGGAATACATCACAAATATTCTTTTACCTTCTCAGCGGAATCACAAAAAAAAAAAAAAAAAGAAAAAAGAAAAAAGAAAAAAAAAGAGAAGAAAAAGGAAAGGAAATCTCCAAGGCCTAAAAACACAAAGGAACGCAAAACCAGAGAGGCAAACATGTTAGTTACCTTACAGCTGCTCAGAGGGGCTGGATGAGGTGTCTTAGTTTTTGTTTACTTTTTTTATTGAGGCATAATTAGCATATAGTAATTGTGCAATTCTTAAATGTAGAGATTAATGAATTTTTACATATGTGTACAACCACATAACTAACCTTCACCCAGATCAGAATACAGAATATATCCACAAAAGTCTTCCTCAAGCCCCCTTGAGTCAATATCTCCACTCAGGTGTAACCATTACTCTGATTCATCACCAAAGAGTATTGTTTCTGCCTGTTATTAATTCTATAGGAATGGGATAATACTTTGACTATTTGTTTTAGTCTGGCTTCTTTTATTATGTAGTACATCTATGACATTCACCCATGTTATTGCATGTATCAGCAGTTTGTTCTTGTTCGTTGCTGTGTAGTATTCCACTATAAAAATAATCCAGTGTTTCCTTATCAATTACATAGTTAATGGGCATTTGGGTTGTTTCCAGTTCGGAGCTATTGTGAATAAAGTTGTTATGAACACTGTATATGTCTTCTGGTGGACGTATGAAGGATTTGGGTTTCAGTGCCATCTAAGGACACTGTGATATGAGACCATCAGTCTAAGCAACGTAAGGAGATGAAATTTAAAAGCCCACATGAAGCTAGGACTGTCGAAGGATTATTCCCTTGGTGATAGTGTAGACTGGGAAAAAAATCTACCCTTAGGTACAGGGAGAAAAGAGGACCCCTATCTTCTGCTGAGACCTGAAGAGGAAAAAAAAGAAACCCTCCCTGGAAATTTATAATCACAGCCCCACACCTTACAGAGCTTTATAGTTAAAATGTACACTATCATTGTAATCCAGAAAAACACAAGCTGATAAATTAGCATGGAAATTTGTTACAAGCTGGCAATATCCCTGGGGCCCCTGATAGAAGTAAGTGAAAAAGTAATATAGAAGGACACAATTTCATCCCACACTGTGGGTGATCCTAACAGATAAATGTCCACTGAAGATAAGATGAAAATTAAAAGGCAAATGAGGAACTACCCAACCTTGGGTGAGAGTCAGCAAATAAATACAATTTAAAGAAAAACAAATAATGCTTACACTCACAAGAGCTTCAGATAATAAGATAACATAATAAAGATTATAAATGTGTTTAAATTAATAACCCAAAATAACCAGAGTGGGTTAAATAAAAGGAAACAAAGCAGTTTTTTTAAAGCAGGTGAGTTTTTAAAATAAACAAATGGAATTCTTGGACATTAAAAATTTCAGCCATTTATACTAAGAACCATTGAATTGTACACTTTCCCAATATTGGGTATATTGTGTAGTATATGAAGTACATCTCAATACAGCTTTTTAAAAAAATATCGACCATCAAAATAATGTTTAAAAAACTTGAGAAAGGTTTAGCAAAATAGTACTAGACAAAGCTGAATGGAAAAGCAGTGAACTGGAATATGACTCTCAGGGAATTCCACAGACTCAGCACACAGAGAGATGTAAAAATATGAAAGAGCATTTAAGAGAGCTAAGGATAGAATGACAATGTCCACCTACATCTAATAGGATTTCCAGAAGGAAAAGATATGAATGAGGGAGGTAGTATTTAAAGAAATGATAAGAAGCAAATGATTGGATCAAGAAGATGTGGTTTATCTATACCATGGAATACTACATGGCAATGAGAAACAATGAAATCTGGCCATGTGAGGCAACATGGATGGACCTTGAGGGTGTTATGCTGAGCGAAATAAGTCAGGCAGAGAAGGACAAATATATGTTTGCACATATAGGAGGATTAGGAGGAACCTGACGGAGGAACAAGGGGGAGAAGAAGGGGGGAAATGGTGGGGGAAAGGGAGAGAGGCAAACCATGAGAGACTCTTGAATGCTGACAAAAACTGAGGACTGTAGGATGGGGGGGGATGGGCATAGAGGAGGACACTTGTGGGGATGAGCACTGAGTGTTATGTGGAAACTAATTTGACAATAAACTATTTGTTAAATAAATAAATAAAATTAAAAAAAATAAAGAAATAAAAAAAATAAAGAAATGATAAGAAATAATAGCTGAGAATTTTCCAGAATTGATGAAGACATGGATTCTCAGATTTAAGAACCATAATGACTATGAAGAAAATAAAATCTAAACAAATCTAAACCTATACACATAGTGAAACTACAGAATACCCAAGACGTAGAGAAAATCTTATAAGCACCTAGAGATAAGAAAACAAATTTCCAACACAACAATACCAATTACACTGGTATAGACTTCACAATAACAGATTTCCTGCAAAATAATAACAATTAAGCTGGTACGCATCAACAGTAGCATCAACAAATGTCAGAAAATTATGGGAAAATAGCTTCAAAATGCTGAGACAATACTATTATCAACCTAACATTGTGTTCAGCTAAACTATCACAGAGTTTATCACAGAGAGATTATTTCAAAAAATAAGGACTGCCTTCACCACTTCAGACCCAACTTGGAAAAAAAACTAGAAAAAATACTAAAGATAAAGGAAATTAAACACAGAAAGAAGCTACAATAAATAATTATGCTTATAATACTTTCCCATGGATTGACAATGTTTTTTCATGTTTATTTATTTATTTTTGAGAGAGAGGGAGAGCACACACACACAAGCAGGGGAGAAGCAAAGAGAGGAGATAGAGAATCCCGAGGAGTCTCTGCACCGTGAGCATGGAGCCAGACGCAGGGCTCACACTCACAAACCATGAGATCATGACCTGAGCCAAAATCAGGAGTCAGACACTTAACAAACTGAACCACCCTGGCACCCCTATAATGTTTTATATTTAAGATTAAGAGTGTGTGTGGGGTGTGTGTGTGTGTGTGTGTGTCTCAAGAAAGAAAGACAGAGCATAGGAGTGCTCTCTACATGAGATATCTGAAGATTATTAATACTGTCTATTTGGGGAAACTGTCCCTTTCCAGGCCAGACACTGATAATTAAACATATCATGGTAGGGGTGCCTGAGTGGCTCGGTTAAGCTGAAGAAACTCTTGATTTCAGCTCAGGTCATGATCTCACGGTTCATGAGACTGAGTCTCACATTGGGCTCTGCGCTGAGCACAGAGCCTGCTTAGGATTCTCTTTCTCTCTCTCTCTAACCCCTCCCCCCTCAAAATAAATAAATAAACTTTAAAAAATGAAAAAACAGCATATCATGGTAAAGTGGTGTGGTTTCAGAGACTATAAGCAGATACATGAGTGGGGTAGGGGAAAAGCCAAATTATTTCATGGTACAGAGAAACAGAAGTGCGTAAACATAGGGACAGAGCCAGGCATTGCTAAGACAAAGCTGATAGGATGCAATACGGGGGAAAGGCCAGACCCGAGGCAACAGAATTCATAACTCTCCCCCACCTCACAGAACAAAGATGACAAAGAAGCTTGCTCTCCCAAGTGATACAGGCAGGTGGGCCTCTGGATATACCACAAAGGGATGTGGCTGCAGGAGACACTATTCGTGTTATCATTGACGAATCAGAGACTGACTCCAGCCCTTACATAAAAAGCCTCGAGAATTTTTGATAGCCTGACCTGATGCCCTCTCCGATTCCATAAGGGTAAAGCCACATGGCAGTGGTTGAGAGTTCCCTGTGGCCTGCTGGGATGAAACAGAACAAGGCAGCTCCAATAAATGAGAACTTGTCTCTCCCTCAGATGCAAAAATCGTATCTAACTGAGAGGAAACTATGGAACCATTTCTTTGGGTCCAGAAAACTTTTAAAATTAAAAGATGTAAAATGATAAGAAAATCAAATACACGTTTCTGAACTAAGCAAAGGGGTTTTAGGTGGATCATTAACAGACGTGAAGGGCCTAAGTAAGATGAGACACAACGTTACTCAGCTCTGTATGTAGGTGCCCAATCCCCTTTCATGTGTTACCTTCCTTTGTTACAGAGCTCCTCTTTACTGATCTAAATGATATCCCATTATTTGTATAGGTGTCTAAGCGTGGGAGCACCCGGTACCTCAGTCAGTTAAGCGTCTGACTCTTGATTTTGGCTCGGGTCATGATCCCATGGTTAAGTTCATGAGTCCCAGCCCTGCATCGGGCTTTGCTCTCACAGTGTAGAGCCTGCTTGAGATTCTCTTTCTCTCCCTCCCTCTCTGCCCCGTCCCTGCTTGCTCTCTCTCTCTCAAATATAAATAAAAAGGAAAAAAAGATGTCTAAGTGTGAAAGTTGTTTTGGAAACTTGTGAAAGGCCATAAACTTGGTAAGAGTAGGAGATACTCATAGTTCGTTAATGGTATTTATGACTTCTCATAAATTGAGATGTCATAATTTGAGATGTCATAAATTGAGATGTTACTCAAAATGAACATTTTAAAATTATTTTCCTGCCTCATACAATCCCAGCTGTCTTCACTTTTGCAATTATAATTTGATTTCCCTTCTGAAGAAGTTTATAATAAATTTAAACAAAATTAAAACCGTTTCTTCTACTTTCTAGATCCAAATACAAATGCAGAACTTTTTCAAATATTTCCTTCTTGTTACTACAATAGCAAGTAAATGTGGTTGGATTTGAATTTTGTAATATAGCTCTGGACCAGGCACCTTCAGGCATGACGCCTGTTCTCGCATCTCTACTGCATCTTGTGTGTGTGATTGGTGGAGAGCCGTCTTTGTGAGATGGTAGGAAAAGTCGACAGGTCACAAAGATGAGAACCTTCTGAGGGTCACCATCCACACCTCTCCACACAGCCTCTTTCCCCTATTAATGACTGGCTTCCTCTATGCCAGGAAACAGTTTTTCATTTTGCAATTGGTGAAAGTAATGATTTAAATTCATATATTAAATTATTCATTAAGAGCAAATTGTGATGGATTTAGGGAAGGAAGAATTGAGCGCTTAATGTATATAGACTCCAAATAAGGCACATTGCTGCTGAATGTTTCCGTCCTCCCAAAATTCAAATTTGTTGTTGCTATTTTATTTTTTTAATGTTTATATATTTTTGAGAGGGGAGAGGGGAAGAGAGAGGGAGACAGAATCTGAAGCAGGCTCCAGGCTCTGAGCTATCAGCATAGACCCCAACACAGGGCTCGAACCCATGAACTGTGAGATCATAACCTGAGCCAAAGTCGGATGCTTAACCGACTGAGTCACCCAGGTGCCCCATTGTTGTTTATTTTAAAGAGAGAGAGTACACAAGCAGGGGAGAGGGGCAGAGAGAGAGAATCTTAAGCAGACTGCACTCTCAGGAGGGATCTATACCATGACCCTAAGATCATGACCTGAGCCAAAATCAAGATGCTCAACCAACTGAACCACCCAGGTGGCCCCCAACATTCAAATGTCAAATCCAAACCCCCTATGTGACAGTATCAGCCTTTGGGAGGTGATTAAGTTGTGAGGGTGGAGCACTCATGAATGGGATTAGTGCCCTTTTAAAAGAGACCTCAGAGATCTCTCTTGCCTCTTCCCCCATGTGAGGACACAAGAAATGTCTACCTACAAACCAGTTGGAGAGCCCTCACTGAACAATGAATCTACTGACACTCGGATCTTAAGCTTCCAGCCTCCAGAACTATGAGAAGTATCTTTCTGTTGTTTATAATCCCCCGGTCTATGTTAGTTTGTTACAGCAGTCCGATGGACTAAGACCACATGCATTGCCTTTTTCTAGTACCCACAAGCCTGTGAGGTAGACAATATTAATACTCCCAGTGTACAGATGAGAACTCCAAAGCCTAGAAACAATGAACAATTCTCTGTAGGTCCCACAGCCAGCGAAGATAGAATATGGACTTGAAGCCAGGCAGTGTGGTCCCAGTTGCAGACTCTTAGCTGGTGTGTTGGACCCTGAGAAATGGCCCACGAAACAGCAAATGCACTCTAGGTGAGGTGGGCAGTTGAGAAGGTGCACGATGAGCATGTTGGGCTGGTCGGGAGGGCTTTTTCAACTGCCTGTGCCTATATTCTGTGTCTGCTTCTGCACTTGTGACCTCTGACTTGGAAATGCTTTTCATATATTCTCACTTGAATGTCATTCAAATTCACAACCATGGAAGTCACCGGTTGTTTGCCTAGCTTGAGTTTCCTGAGAAGGCGCCCACCTCAGTGCACTGGAGGGCCTCCTCCTTGCCCCACACAACAGAAAGTAATGAAAGAAGGTGAGATTCTTTCCTTTTTTTTTTTTTTTCCTTTTTCTTAGTATCACTGTTTAAGTCCAAAGCCCAGGGTAAAGGCAATAAATTCCACAACATTCCCAGTTGAGAAAGTACCCAGCCAGAGGGGACAGCACTCCTTACAGGGCCTTCTGAAGGTCTTTGTCCCAGTACTCACCTCCTCCTGCCACTCCCGCAACTGCAGTCAGTGGAAGAAGAGAGATGAATGAGAGGTGTGGGATTTCTCAGCCTTTGGAAGCACACAGTGACCATAGGGTGAAGCTATTTCCGGCCCAGCCCTTGGGTCCCTCTCCCCCAGTGAGACCCCAGCAGGAGTGAAGATCCAAGCTGCAGGCCTCTACCGGGACGGTCTGAAGAGGGGGCTGCCCCAGCAGGATCTTAGGTTCAGTGGTGGGAGAGGTCAGGTGGAGCCAGGTCTCCAACATCAGAGAGTTGTGTTGTGAAAAGATCCCACAGGGCCCCCCAAAGAACTCAGCAAAGTACACCCAAAGACAGCCTGCGTTTGGGTCTTCTCCACACAGAGGGCACTAACAGCCTGCTGCACGGACTGGAAAAGCAGTCTGACCAACAGGGGGCCTGCAGTCTTCTCACCAAATAAGGAGATGGTGCCCTCTCATTCCCCACCAGAGAAGCCAGAACTTGGATCAAAAGATGGGGTGACTGATGAAGCAGCCACCCCCCACACAACCCCACCCCCAAAATAACATTTATAGACACAGTTCTGGGAGAAAGAGTCTTGAATCGATATGAGGTTGCATCTTTCAAGTGAATAGGATTCAGTCTTTAATACTGGAACAAAACACTTCTAATAACTGGAAGTAGTTGAAAACATTTATAATCTGGTCCAAGTGTTGATGAGAGACAGCCATTGCCATCTGGAAGAAAGGGAAGGTCAACACAGCACAGCTGGAGAGCAGCTATTAGAAGAAGTTATCTTGGGGCGCCTGGGTGGCTCAGTCGGTTAAGCATCCAACTTCAGCACAGGTCATGATCTTACAGTTCTTGGGTTCAAACCCCAGGTCAGGCACTGTGCTGACAATGCAAGGCCTACTTGGGATTCTCTCTCTCTCTCTCTGTTGCTCCCCCCTCTAAATAAATAAACTTTAAAAAAAAAAGTTTCTTTACACCTCAATAGTTGAGATGCCTCAAACACTGGTGATGTCCACTCATTAAAATAAAAACTTCAATCTTTTTAATGCTTAGTTTTATTTTTGAGAGAAACAGAGCGTGAGTGGGGGAGGGGCAGAGAGAGACAGAGACAGAATCTGAAGCAGGCTCCAGACTCTAAGCTATCAGCACAGAGCCCAATGTGGGACTTAAACTCACAAACTGTGAGATCAAGACCTGAGCCGAAGTCAGATGCTTAACCTACCGAGGCACCCAGGACCCCCAGAATAAAAACTTCAAATAATAACAAGTATTAGCAACGATGCAGAGAAATTTGTTGCTGGTGGGAATGTAAAATGGCATAGCTACTTTGGAAAACAGTGGAACCATTTGTTAAAAAGTTAAACAGAGACTTCTCATTCGACCAGAAATTCCACTCCTTGGTATATCATATCCAAGCGAATGAAGACATGTCCACACAAAAACCTGAACGCAAATGTTCACAGCAGCATTATTTATAATAGCTAAAAAGTAAAAACCATCAAAATGCCCATTAACTGATAATTGTGATACACCCAAACACTGGGATATTACTCAGCCGTAAAAAGGGATGAAGTACTGATGTCTCAACATGCAGGAACATTGAAAACATTATGCTACGTGCAAGAAGCCAGTCACAAAAGATCACAGACAATTCCATTTACGCCAGGCCCCTTATGATCCAAGGATTACGTTCCAGGTCCCCCAGCGGATGCCTGAAACCACAGAGTCCCAAACCACACTGCTTTTTCCTATACACACAAACCTATCATGAAGTTTAATTTGCAAATTAGGCACAGTAAGAAATTAACAACAAGACCTAAAAATGAAATAGAACAGTTATGACAGAATACTGTAATCAAAGTTATGTGTATGAGATTTCTCTCTCAAAATCTCAGGTTATACTGTACTCACTCTTCCTCCTGTGACGCTGTGTGATAAAAAGCCTACGTGAGGAGATGACGTGAGGAGATGACGTAAGCAGAACGGCGCATGCACTGTGACGTAGAGTTAGGCTACTATTGACCTTCTGCAGATTCGTCAGAAAGAGAATTATCTGCTCCGAGACCGCGAGTAACTGAAACTGCGGAAAGTGAAACTACAGGTAAAGGAGTAGGTAAATCTGTACATATAGAATAGTGGTCCTTAGGTTTGGAACGGTTGGAGGATACCGGCTACAAAGTGCAGGGCTTCTTAGCGGGGTGAGGACAATGTTCTAAATTAATTGTGGTGATGATTGAACAATTCTGTGAATTTATAAAAAGCCAAACCACTAACTAGTACACTTTATATTTAAAGTGAAGTATATGAATTATATGGTATGTGAATTGTATCTCAGTAAAGCTGTTATTGAAAACAAACAATAGTGGCTTAATGGAAGACAACAACCAGACAAAAGGAGAAATGGCTTTGGTGGATGGAGGGGTCTCTCACCCTGAGAGTGCCCAAGAGTCCACTCCAGTGGGCCTGGCCAGGGCACTGGTAGCTGGCACCAGGTGGTCCACCTGCAGAGTATCCTGACCACCGTGGAGAGCACAGCCCCAGGTCTGCTGTCAGGGCTGGGAGACCTGATTCAGGGACTAAGAAGCAGGAGAAGGTGAGAGAAGACAGCTGATCTTTGGACAACTGAGTATTCATGCACGTTAGTTCCTCCTTTGAGCCCCAGCTCTATTATCTGTGTCCTGCTACTCAGTATGCAACCAGGAGCAGCATGAGCAGACATGATCAATGTGCAGAATCTCAGGCCGTGCTCCAGAACTACTGAACCAGGATCTGCATTTTATTACGCCATGGAAATAACAATACCTCCTTCCAAAAGATTTTGTGGGGATCCTTATTAAGAGTAACTACTGCCATTAACTTGACACCCTTTATGTGCTAGATACTGGGATAATCTGAAGAGTTGCCTAATTCAGTGCCTGCACATAGTAAGTGTTCAATGTACGGCAGGTATTATGTGAAAGAGCCTGACTTGGGAGGAGGGAAGAGCCTGAGTGCTGGAATCTGGCGCACCTGGTCCTCATTCTGGCCCCTCTCTAACACTGAAACCGTGGGCAAGTGACTTAACTGGCCTGGGCCTCACCTTGCTGATCTGTAGTAAACTGGACTTACCTCACAGGGTGGTTGTGAAGATTAAAAGAAGAAAGGTGTCTGGTGGCTGCCCCACACCCAACAGCATGTAAAAGTCCAGGAGATGTTCAGTCACTTCCTCCTCCCTACAACCAGACCTCACAGGGCAGTACTGTGCAAGAGACCCAACCATGTTGAATCCTCCTTAATCAAGCACCCAACCCTGTTTTTCTACTATTCATTCACTTATCCACTGAGCAAATCCTTCCTGAGCACCTACTATGTGCCAGCCACTGTGCTGGGAGTGCAGATCTTGCAGCTGCGGTCCCTGAGTCATGAAACCTGCCTGATCTGGCCTTGCAGAGGAATGAATGAGCCTGTTTACCCACCTGCTCTGAGAGCTGTAAAAGCAAAAGTCCATTGTCTCTCAGCAGCCATCTGAAACAATTAGTCTCAACTCCCAACCCTAAAGTGCTTCCACACTGTGAAAAAGCACTTTTTCAAGGGGGGCAGGAGACATAAATTAGTATAATAATGCAATTAAAATGCATTTTCTTTCCATTTATTTAAATTACTCCTCTTTACATCTTGAGAAAATGCATCCTCCCTTGGAGCTATTTAAGGAGATTCAAAGAGGCTATTGCCACAAGCAAGAAATGCCCCCCACAGAAAACACAAACACCCTATCCTGCAGGCCAAGGAGAGCCACCCACCCTGGAGATGACTGCTCATGTCTACAAGACACTCAGCACTTCGGGGCTCCACAAAGGCCCTTGGATGAAATTTGCCCTGACAGGTTACTGGCTCTCTCTAAACACTCATTTGTTCATTCATTTGCCAACAATTGTTTTTCTGCACCTTTCCCATGCCCAGCAGTAGAAATAGCCCAAGAAGGATGGGATATAGCTCCTACCTCCTAGGGGACTGTCTAGGAGAAAGGCAGCCAAGCAAAAAAAGGCAGTAGAGCCACCAGTGCTGTGACAGCCAGATGCATGAAAAAGACACCCCACCCAACCTGGACATTGGGAAGGGGAGCAGAGGCCCCAGGATGAGGACGAATTAACCAGGGGGGAGGGAAGAAAGGCTCCTCCACGCAGAGTGACCAGCAGGGACAAAGGCACGGAATGTGGGAGAGCACTGTGGGTAGAACACGGAGCATTGAGTCACTTGGGAAGATCAGGAGGTAGGGAGTAGAGGAGGAGTAAACAAAGCAGGGACTCATTCAGGAGTTCAGAAGGGTCTGGGTGAGGCTAAAAGCAGGCACTTTGTCCTGACAGCCTTAGGAAACCAGGGCGATCCCCAGATAGAGGGGGCGGAGAATCCAGTAGCCTAGAAATCTCAAGAGAAAACCAGACACCCACCCCTCCACGGACACAGCAGCAAAAGCACAAACTGGTATCCTGAGTTAATTGGTTTTGTGTCGCTATCTGCTGGCAAGATGTCTTCAATGCAGCTGATTCAACAAAATGTTCCAAGAGAGAGAATCTTTTTAAAAAGTAGTAACAGTTACAGGGAACTTCCTTGAATTTACAAAAGACCAAATTGGAGTAACACATTGTAGAAAGAATAGTATTAGTTTCATTAAATTAAAAAAAAAAAAAAAACCTGAGAGGGGAGCATCACTTGAGAGTCAGGGGTTCAAATCCCACTCTGCCATTTATTACATGGAAAAATCGCTTCACTTCTTTGAGCTTTCTTTTAAATATCCATAAAGCAGACATAATATCTAACTATAGTTGCTGAGAGGAATCAAAGATATCAGTGTGTAAAGAGAAATATAATGGGAGCAGGAGTTAAAGTGGTAGGAAACCAGCATATGACCTGTCGCCACCTCCACCACCCCCATCACCTCGGCCACTGCCTATGCTAGAAAGATCAGCTTCCTCTTTTAGGCCCAAGACATAAGAGAATGCACACAGTTCCACAACCTCACCTCAGGCAGGGCCACTCCCTGTTCTCTTTTTTTTTTCTCCCTACAGAGAGTTGGCTGCCGCCTCTCTGCCCCAAGACTTCCACCTTCAGCCTGGCTGCCTCACAGGCAAGGGTTTCCCCATTGTCCCTCTTCCCACACTTCCAGTGAAATGTACTGAGATCTGACTGGCTGATAACCCCAAGGAAACAGAGAGAAGCTGAAAGGAGAGGAATGACCAAGCTGAAGGAATCTTCTATCTCTTACCTTCTGAGGTGGTAACAACAGATTTTCTGCAACTCACTAAACCCCAATTTCCTCCTCTGGGAAACCAGGACAACATACGGCCATGTGACAACTCACGTAAAGTGGCTGGCACAGGGCTACCACATGTGGTATGTTCAAATATGGAAATTACTGTTAGAATTGTGGAATTGTGCAAGGGTGCCTGGGTGGTTCAGCTGGTTAAGAATCCGACTACAGCTCAGGTCATGATCTCACAGTTCTCGAGTTTGAGTCCTGTATAGAGCTCTGTGCTAACAGTTCAGAGCCTAGAACCTGCTTCAGATTCTATATCTCCTTTGCTCTCTCTCTGCCATTCCCGAGCTTGCTTGCTCTCTCTCTCTCTCTTTCTCTCTCTCTCTCAAAAATAAACATTGAAAAAAAATTTTTAGAATTGTAGTAGTCTTTTTTTTTAAGTTTGCATTTATTTATTTTTGAGAAAGAGAAAAGCAGACAGACATACAGAGGCAGAGCATGAGCTGGGAAGGGGCAGAGAGAGAGAGAGAGAGGGAGACACAGAATCCGAAATAGGCTTCAGGCTCTGAGGTGTCAGCACAGAGCCTGACACAGGGCTCGAACTCAAGAACCATGAGATCATGACCTGAGCCTAAGTTGGACGCTTAACCAACCAAGCCACCCAGACACCCCATTGTAGACGATCTTATTGTAGAAGGGCTTCAAACATTAGATTGAGGGGAGGTAGAGACATATATAACTGTTTTGGCCTTTTCCCACCTGAACTTGACTCCAATATTTTAAGTCATCTTGCACATGTGGGAATGGAGCACAAGATAGGTCAAATGAGGGCTTTTTATATTTGTTTATTTACTTATTGAGAGAGACAGAGACAGAGAGAGAATGAGAATCCCAAGCAGATTCCTGGCTGTTGGAGTGGAGCCCAATGTGGGGCTTGATCTCACAAAGCATGAGATCATGACCTGAGCCAAATTCAAGAGTCAGTCGCTTAACTGACTGAACCACCCAGGTGCCCCTCAGGTTTTATATTGACAGGAAAAGAGCACAATGTTTAGGACCTTGTCAGGGTGACTTAGATAGAAATCTATAGCACTGGGGTCTCTGGAGAAAGATGGCACAGGTTTCTGGAGTGCATAAAGGAAATGTACAGTAAGAGATGATCCTGTCAATCATCACCACTTCACCCAGACACCCAAGCTAAAACTATAGTAGCAGTATGACTACTGCATATTGTACCTTACTTATGTCTCCCTGTGCTAAGCCTTTCTGTGTAATCAACTCATTAACTTAATGCTCTCAACCACCTTGTGAGGTAAATAGTATTACTCCCATTTTACAAATGAGAAACTGAGCTTGGAGACATTAAATAGCTAGTCAGTACAGCTGGTGAGCTATAAGGCCAGGATTTCAATGCTGTCCAGCTCCAGAGCCTTTGTGCTATCTGCCTTCTTCACTGCCACTACGTTCTGCCCTTGATTTCTTCAAAATGTCCCAAAGGCTTTCCTTCCTTTACATTTTTGGAAGTTCAGAAAATGCCATGTCACAACTGTACTCCAGCCTCCTAATTGATGGTCTTGCCCCATACTCTACTATATTCCTTCTTACTGCCACAGACTCTAGACCACTTCTATCCAACAGGACTTCCTACAATGATGAAAATGATCCAGAGGAGCACTGTTCAATATGCCAACCACTGGTAACACGTGGCTACTGAGCATTTGAAGTGTGGCTATTGAGTCTTGCAATTTTTTTACTTCAATTGATTTAAGGTTAAATAGGCACATGTGGACTGTGTCTACCATATTGGATAGTGCAATGCTAGGTGGTTCAGATGCACCTCAGGTAGAGCGGGACTTCATAGAAAACATGAACAGTTTAAGCCTAGTAATCCATGAGAACCCAAAATGATGGTTTGTGCTTTTTCTCATCCTAGAGTTATAGGAAACTACAAGGCACCTTGGCCTAAACAATCATTTTTTGATATGAATATCTGCCTTTGGTTGAGCACCTCCCTTACCCCAGTCTCTGTATTAGGTTTTTGATGTGTGTTATCTAAACCTCACAACAGCCCTGCAAAGTAGGTATTACCTTCAATCATATAGCCAACAAGCATTTATTGAGCACCAACTGTCAGACACTAGCCAGCCATTGAATATATTGGAATTAATAAGACAGACTCCTCTGAGTTTACATTCTATAAATAAGAGGGCTTGGAAAAAAAAAAAAAAAAAAAGAGGGCTGCATCCCAGTACAGTTAAGTAACTTGCTCTCTGTCACATCACTAAAATTGGAGCCCAGGCTACCTGATCTCACTGTTTCTTGGCCCCTCCTTCCCAGGCTAAAACTCAAATCAAGGCTCAACATTTCTCCCTATAAGGAAAAGTGTGGTCCAAAAAAATAACAAACAATGAATTTTTTCAAGAGTAAATATAATGACATCCACTTAGGTCTAAAGAAATAAAATTAAGTATATATGTATACCAAGAAAAGGGTTGACTGTCTACAAACAACACAAAGAACTGTGTAATGCAGACAGATGCTATATGGAAGCAGGTGCATAGCCCAACTCCTAACAAAAATATTCTTACTCTTCTCTGGGTTAGTTAGGCCACATATAGAGCCTGAAGCCATGTATCAAGACAGGGATTGACCAACTTGAGTTTGTCAAAACTCAAAACAAAACCACTGGTACACACAATACAGATGAATCTCACAGATATAACATTGAATGAAGGAGGCCAGAAATAAAACATTACATAATATATTATCCCATTTATATAGAATTTAAGAACAGTTAAAACCACTCCAAGGTGATAGAAGTCAGAAGAGTGGTCACCTTTGGAGTGGGTAAAGGCAGAAAGGTTTAGGAGAGAGGCTTCTGGGGAGCTGAATAGAAGTGTGCGCTTGGGAACAATTCAATGAACTACGTACTTAATATTGTGCACTTTATTGTATGCATCTTATAATCCAATAGAATAGTTCATGAGAAGAGAGGAAGAGGAGCAATGGTGAGGATTCTGTCAGGCAAATAAAAATGGTGATAATTCATTGCCAGTAGATCCTCACAAAAATACTACTAAAGGATGAACATTAGAAGGAAAGAAAGTTATCCCAGAAGAAAGATCTGATATGCTAAAGGCGATAGTGGGCAAAGAAATTGGGTAAATGGGTAAATTTAAACAAGTATCAATTATGTCAAAGAATGTCGAATTTGTGGGGCTAACATAATACAAATCAGATTTTTTTCTTTACAATTTTTTATTTAAATTCTAGTTAGTTAACATACAGTGCAGTACTTGTTTCAGGAGTAGAATCCAGTGATTCATCGCTTACGTACAATACCCAGTGCTAATCATAATAAATACCCTCATCCATCTAGCACATCATCCATCTACCTCCCTCCATCAGCCCTGAGTTTGTTCTCTATTGCCAAGAGTATCCAATGGTTTGTTTCCCTCTTTCCCCCTTCCCATATATTCATCTGTTTTGTGTCTTAAATTCCACATATGAGTGAAATAAAATGGTATTTTGGTCTTTCTCTGAATTATTTCACTTAGCATAATATACTCTAACTCCATCCACATTGTTACAAATGGCAAGACATCATTTTTTGATGGCTGATTAATATTCCATATATATATGTGTGTATATATATATACACCACATCTTCTTTATCCATTCATCAGTCAGTAGACATTTGGGCTGTTTCCATAGTTTGGCTATTGTTGATAATGCTGCTATAAACATTGGGGAGCATGTACCCCTTTGCATCTGTATTTTTTATCCTTTGGATAAAGGATACTTTACCTTTGCTGGATTGTATGGTAGTTCTATTTTTAACTTTCTGAGGAAACTCCATACTGTTCTCCAGAGTGGCTGCACAAGTTTGCATTCCCACCAACAGTGCAAGAGAGTTCCCCTTTCTTTGCATCCTCGCCAACACCTATTGTTTCTTGTGTTGTTAATGTTAGTGATTCTGACAGGTATGAGGTGGCATCTCATTGTGGTTTTGATTTGTATTTCCCTACTGATGAGTGATGTTGAGCATCTTTTCATGTGTCTGTTAGCTCTCTGGATGCCTTCTTTGGAAAAATGTCTATTCATGTCTTCTGCCCATATCTTAACTGGATTATTTATTTTTTGGGTGCTGAGTTTGATAAGTTCTTTATAGATTTTTGGATGCTAATCCTTTACCCAATATGTCATTTGCAAATACCTTCTCCCATTCTGTAGGCTGCCTTTTAGTTGTGTTGATTGTTTCCTTCACTGTGCAGAAGCTTTTTATCTTTTTTTTAAAATTTGATATGGTGAATCTTATTGCACATATCTCAATTTTAAAAATGTTTAAAAATCACACACACACACACACACACACACACACACTCATATATACGTGCATAAATCTTGGCCCACATTTTTTTTTCAGAAGCTTTTTATCTTGATGAGGTCCCAATAGTTCATGTTTGCTTTTGTTTCCTTTGCCTCTGGCAAAACATCTAGTAAGAAGTTGCTTTGACTGAGGTCAAAGAGGCAGCTGCCTATGTTCTCTAGAATTTTCCAATATAAAATCTGTAAGAATCTTGATAATCCTGATAGTCTGAGGTTAGTCCATTATTTTGATGATATCACGTTAATTAGACACGGTGACTAGGAAATTACAAGCACTCTGGACATCCCAGAAAGATACATTCATACCAGAGAGTAGAAAATAACACTAACAAAGGCTCAGATACTTGCCTCAAAGGTGAAGTTTTTAGGAGTCCATAGTCTGGAATATGTGAAAACATCCTCTCCAAAGCATAGGACAAGCTACTGAACTTTGTGGCACCTACCAGAAAAAACGCTGCTTGATTCAGACTTTGGATATAGCATACACTACACTTGGAAATACTGCCTGAGCCGATGTTAGGTGACATGGAAGGCTTCTAGTTTTGAGTGGGACGTAGAGCAAGAGGGAGCTTTGCAGTGCATTCAGGCTGCAGTACAAACAGCCGTACTGTGTGGGCATGTGTACTGGATGATTCAGTGATGCTAGAGGTGTCTGAGGCACTTAAGGACACTCTATCGAGTGAGTCTTTGGTAAGTCCTTAGAGGAGAGTTGAGCCTAGACCTCTAAAGTTCTGGAGCAAGACCATGCTGTCTTCAGCAGAGAACTATCTGACACTCAAAAAACAGATTCCGGCACAATACTGGATCCTGAGAGAAACTGAGAGACCATAGAACATCATAAACCAGAACAGTTTATCAGGCCTATCCGATCCTAAGCTGAGACAGACAAAATTGCAACCTGTTATACAATGAAAATAATACATTTGGAATCAGGCGCAAGCAGGTAGGGAGGAAACAAGTAAATTGGGTGAACAGGTGGTCCACATCTGTTGTAGGGTGTACAACAGGGTATAGGTCCTGCCTCTCTTGCACTGCTCCCTCACCATCAGTCCACATCTATGGCCCCTTGGGGATGTCTCTATGACCCATTAACAGAAAAGAAAAACAAAATAAAAGGCCTGATAACGGTTGTCTGCACAATATGTTGATGTAAGCCCAAAACAGACTGCTGCTACAAGGAAGGGCCCTGGAAAAGAGTGGTGAGAGAAATCGTCCCAGGGGGCAGAATTTAAGGCACAATTGCCCAAGGCCCTTGGGTGAAGAAGCCAAGTAATGGCAAATGGTTTGGCTGCTTGGTCAAGGGGCTGGAGGGAGCAAGATTGGAAGATTGGAAACAAGGATATTGAGGAAGACGCATGTGGATGGAGCTATGGGAATGAGCACATAGCATGTGCATCTTTGAGTCCCACATCAATGCACACCAGAAAGCATGTGTGGCAGAAGAAGCACTGAATAAGATGGTAGACAGGATGACTCATCCAGTGAATGCCAGTGAGCCTCTGTCCTCAGCCACTTCAGTCCTTACAAAGGAGCTCATGAATGAATGGATTAGTCATGGTAGCCTGACATGATGAGCACCCTTTCACCAAGGCTGATCTAGCTACCCACACTGCAGAATGCCTGACCATCAGGGGTATAGACCAATGCTAAATCCTTGAAATGGTATAATCCCTCAAGGACATAAGCTGGCATTTAATGGTAAGTTCATTACCTCGGATCTCTTGTACCCTGGAGAGAAACAAATTCATCCTTCCTAGAAATGATACATATTCTGATTATGGGTTTGCCTTTTCTGCTCATAGAACATTGGCCAGACTAATTATCTGTAAGTCACAGATTGTCTGCTTCTGGGGAAACTGAATCCTAGGTACCAACAAATCAAAAAGTTCATCCTTTGAAAGGTCTAATAAAATACACAGTATTCTGGCAAGATTGGAGGAAGAACAAATAAACAATATTGCAAATAAAAAAAGAAAAACTATGTATTCTGTTGACATATAAAAGGACTAAGGATAAATAACTGGATGAGAAAGGGAAATCTTTTTACAATAGAATGCCAAGTAATAAATATAGGGGAATGCAGGTGTTAAAAAATCATTATATTATAACCATCATAGTAAGGACTGGTACAGGCAAGAATCAATAATGGATGCTAAAACACGTGTGAAAGTTTGATGAGGAATAGGGTATTTCCACTGTTTCAAAGTATCTCCCACAAATTATTTATTTAATACAGAGTAAAATAGTAACTTTACACTGGAGAAATATCAGATACACTGTTGGATATCACCCTAAGTGATCAAAGTTAACATCACAAATCAACATCATTTGACTGGTGACATTCAAACCAGTAACCAAAAGATAAACAGAGCAGATAAGCATAGCTGCAATTTCCCCCACTCCCAAATCTGCTTATTCTCAGAATGCCATCTGCCACCTTGTTTCTGTAAGGTGATATTCATGCTTTGCCCAGTGGTGACCAACTGCTAATTTAGCTGTTTTTCAGGAGCTCAAGTTTCACCTCCTCTTAGAGCACAACAAAATGAAATCGATTCACCTCCATTTAGCAACTTCCTTTGTCTAATCTTGAGTCAAATGGCTGCTTTCCCCTTTACCTAGACCCTTTTCAGCTTGCGTCTAAAAATCCCTGACTCTCCCCCTTGCGAACGCAGATTTGGGCAGACTTTGGAATAAACTCTTGCGTTGCTGATCACTGTGCATCAAGCACAGGAACCTGGGCTCTGTTACAATGTTATACACTAGGAAGCAAACAACATTATATGGCACTCCTACAAAAACATGCATTACTTTGATCTTACTTAACATGAAGAAACAGACATTCAGTTTGAGACATCTACAAAACAACCAAGATGTACTCTCCATAACAGAAATGTCATGATAAATGGAGGAATCTCTGAGGCACATTATTCCAGGTGAAAAAAAATCTAAGAAGGATAACAGTAAAATGCAACCTTGAATTGTAATAATGCTATTGTAGGCAACAAATAATAATTTTTCCTCTGCCCTTCTAGATTCTTGGCTTGAGACCCTCTCTGATAAGACAGATTAACAGGAGAAAACTAAGAAGTTTAATAACATGTATACCTCCTATATACACAGGAGACACTCAAGAAAACTGAGTAACTAGCCAAAGAAATGGTCCAGACCATCACCTTACTAAATACCATCTCCAGCTAAAGACAAAAGATGTTGGGCAGTAGGTAGGGGGAGCCAGTTATGGGAGGTTACCTGGAAAAGTACAGTAGACAAGAGTAAGGTCGTTATGTAGACTGAAGTCATTGCCTTCTCCATGGATAAGAGCTTCTAGAGATTTTCAGTCCTCCTTCCCTTACAAATAGGGAATTCCCTTATAAAAATGTATATTTCTCTTACAAAAGGATAACATACCTTAGGAGGTACCTGAGTGGCTCAGTCAGTTGGGTGTCCTATTTTGACTAAGGTCATGATCTCACTGTTTGTGGATTCAAGCCCCGTGTCAGGCTCTGTGCTGACAGCTCAGAGCCTGGAGCCTGCTTTGGATTCTGTGTCTCTGTCTCTCTCTGCCCCTCCCCCATTTGTGCTCTGTCTCTCAATAATAAATGTAAAAAAAAAAATTTTTTTTTAAAGGATAATATATCCTCAGTTTTCAGAACTTTTCCTTGTCTGCTTAACATAAATATCATCAGTCTAAAACAATCCTTATACCATAGAGGCATATACTGGGGAGACAAATCCTGTTCCCTTTTGCTATTGAAGACATTATTGGAACAACTAGCAAAAGTGGAATGTGATCTATATATTAGATAATGCCAAATAGTCTAACACTTAGATAAATATTAAATTTTCTGAGTTCATTAAATTTCCTATAATTATGTAGGAGAGTGCCTTATTCTTAGGAAATAGGTACGGAAGGACTAAGGTTTGATACTGCAACTTACTCTGAAATGATTCAAGGGGGAATAATAGAGAGAGAGAGAAATGATAAAGTACATGTGGCAAAATATTATCAGTAGGTAAATCTAAGTAAAGGATATAGTTCTTTAGTACTATTCTTAAGTTTTTCTGTAAGTTTGAAATTATTTCAAAGAATAAGAATTTAAGTAAACTTTAAAAATAAAGGAATAAGAAGATATTAGGAACAATATTATATGAGTAAATTTGAAAATATAAATGAAATTATTAAATACCCAGAAAAATTTGATGGGGGAAAAAAACTAATGGCCTGAGGCATAAGGAAGCCAGTCAGGTTTCTTCTTTCTTTTTTTCTTTTAAGTTTTTTATTTACTTTGAGAGAGAAAGAAAGAGAAAGAGAGTACATGTGCACACAAACAAGGGAAGGGCAGAGAGTGGAAGAGAGACTCCACGCTGTCAGCAAGGAGCCAGATGCGCTCAAACTAAGAAGCCGTGAGATCATGATCTGAGCTAAAACCAAGACTCAGAAGCTTGGGTGTCTGGGTGGCTCAGTCGGTTAAGGGAACAACTTTAGCTTATGTCATGATCTCACAACTTGTGAGCTCGAGCCCCATATCCAGCTCTGGGCTAAGAACGCGGAGCTCGGAGCCTAGAGTCTGCTTCGGTTTCTGTGTCTCCCTCTCTCTCTGCCCCTCTCCAGCTCACACTCTGTCTCTCCCTCTCAAAAAAAATAAGCATTAAAATTTTTTTTTTCTTTTAAGTCAGAAGCTTAACAAACTGAGTCACACGGTGCTCCTAGATTTCTTTCTAAGTCACCGTGACTGTACATAAACTTTGTTTAAATCAAAAGCCTGATTTATGACTCACCAAGCATACATTGTATGTAAATGTACAAAGCATTTACGCTGCTTTATAAATGAGTGGCCTAAAGGAAAACCATCTTGTCCTTAAGATATCAGTTAATGCTCTTACTCCCTGCATTCCTTGATGTTAACACTTGTGCTTTCTGCCTATATGTTAATCTATAATCTTTTGAATTTTTACAATATGTAAAAAGGTATATATAACCTTGTAAAAACTGTTCGTTCTCCATAGCCTTTTCTTCCCTGTGAGAAGTGTGTTTCTCAGGCAGCTGTCCTAACATCAAATAAAACTCTTTCTTACTTTTAGAGATTCTAAAAGTTTTGTTCATTTGGCATCAACAAATCTAAGCTTATAAAACTGACTAACCTAGAAATTTTAAATAAATGTATAATCATTAAAGAAATCAAGTCTGTAGTTTATTTTTTTTAAATAGTTTATTGTCAAGTTGGTTTCCATATAACACCTAGTGCTCATACCCACAAGTGCCCTCCTCCATGCCCATCACCTCCCTCCCCCCCACCCCCATCAGCCCTCAGTTTGTTCTCAGCATTCAAGAGTCACTCATGGTTTGCCTCCCTCCCTCTCCCCAACTATTTTCCCCCTTCTTCTCCCCCATGGCCCTCCGTTAAGTTCCTCCTAATCCCTCTATATGTGCAAACATATGGTATCTGTCCTCTGCCTGACTTACTTCGCTCAGCATAACACCCTCAAGCTCCATTGATCTGGTCAAGTTGGTAGTTTAAAATGTTCCCCAAAATTAAACACCAGATCAGACCAAATGGAGTTACAGATGAGTCCTAAAGGAACAGCTATTTCAAACTCCTCATCTTTTTTCCTTGAAGCTATTGTAACCTTGATACCAAAAGCATACATTGATAAAATAATCAAAGTTAACATAGATAAAAAAAAATTACAAATGGGGCACCTGTGTGGCTCAGTTGGTTGAGTGCCTGACTTTTGATTTCAGCTGAGGTCATGATCCCAGGGTCATAGGATGGAGCTCCCATTTGGGCTCCACACTGAGCATGGAGCCTGCTTGGGATTCTCTCTCTCCCTATGTCCCTCTCCCGGGCTCACACACTCTCACTTTCTTTCTCTGTCTCAAATCTTAAAAAATTAACATTAAAAAAAATTATAACAAAATATTGGCAAACTGAATCCAGAAATCCATGAAAAATATAATATATTCATTATTAAGTTGAATCTATTGTAGGAACTTAAAGTATATTCAATATTCAAAAAGCATTAATAGAGTCATTAAATTAAAATACTAAAGGAAAAATAATAATACATTTTTTCTTATAGTTGCAAACAGGAATAAGTAATTTCTGTATAATTAAGAATCTGGCTGGTCTTTTTCCCCCATTGCTGGGACATAGCTTCTAAATCCTGACATTTTCGTGCTCGCTTCGGCAGCACATATACTAAATCCTGACATTTTCCTGAGTGCTAGGAGGGTCCTTGTTATTCATCGGGACCTTTAGACCACCTCTGAATTTATAAGATGACTTACAAGATGACTCATGGTAAGCCATTAAATAGTTTATGCTAAGATGTTGATTCCATGTGGGGGCTGGCTACTCAGAAAGACCAGCCCAGTAATTAAGGTGTTAATGATTGGAACCAGGCAACATCAACCGAAACTGGGGGAATGAAGGAGGGAGGCGAAATGCCACTTAAAACTGAATTCAATCACATGGCCAATGATTCAGTCAACCGTGTCTATGAAATGAAATCCCAACAAAAACTTAATAAAGTGTAACTTGAGTGAGTGAGGTTGGCAACACTCTGCATATCGCTACACATCAATGTGCTGGTAAGGTGACTTGAACTCACTCCTCACAAGGAAAAACACCACAAGCTAGGCCATTTAGGATCCACCCTGCCCTCACCCTATGCATCTCTTCTTTTGACTGATTCTGATTTATATCCTTTTTGCCATAATAAAACTGTAATTATAAATATAGCCGTTTCTGAGTTCTGTGAGTCACTCTAGCAAATTATCAAACCTGGTGGGGGGAGGTCATGAAAAATCCCAAACGTAGCCAGTTATTCAGAAGTGTGGGTGGCCCTGGAAACTCCCTAGCTTGTGGTTGGTGTCCAAAGTATGGCCAGTCTGTGGGGCAGTGTACTCTTAACCTATGAGGTTTGGCCTAACTCTGGGTACTTAGTGTCAGTAATCATTACAGCAATGAACAGATAAACCAAAACTGGTAATAAATGGTCCTATAAAAAGGGATGGAGACAACAGATGGGCTCAGATGAGCTAGAAGCTGGACTTCTCTGAATGTTCCTTACTTTATGGTGTTAAAAAGAGGACAACAGACCAGAAATAGAGTCACTTATGCTAAGCCCCATATCACTGGAAACTTAATTACAACTTTGGCTCTCCCAGAAATGGAATCTTAAACCAATCATTCAGGAATCACTTCATTAACACTAGTTAGATAATCTGCCTGATAGAACCTGAGCCAACACCTAGAGGAAAGTAATCTTGCAATAACCAATCCACTTTTGGGTCTACTCTAACACCCTTGTTCCTGCTCCTTTCTGCTTACAAAAGTCTTTTATTTTGTATAGCTCCTCAGAGCTCCTTTCTATCTGCTAAATTGGATGATACTCAATTCATGAATCTTTGAATATAGTCTACAAGATCGTAAAATTTTACTCAGTTGAGGGGTGCCTGGCGGCTCATTCAGTTAAGCGTCCAACTTAAGCTGGGGTCATGACCCCACAGATTTTAAGTTCGAGCCCTGCGTCGGACTCTGTGCTGACAGCTCAGAGCCTGAAGCCTGCTTCAGATTCTGTGTCTCCCTCTCTCTCTGTCCCCCCCCCAAATTAAAATAAACATTAAGAAATTTTTAATAAATTTTACTCAGTTGAGTTATGAGAGTTTTTAATTTTTTTTAAATATTTTTTAAGTTTATTTATTTTTGAGAGAGAGACAGAGAGCAGGGGAGGGGCAGAGAGAGGGAAGGAGAGAAAGAATCCCAAATAGGCTTTGCTCTATCAACACAAAGGAACTGAAACTCACAAACCACAAGAAACCAAGAGTCAGTTGCTTAACCAACTGAGCCACCCAAGCACCCTGAATTTTGTTTTTTAACTTTGGTTTGGCTTTAGAATCATGTAAATGTTTTACATAATTAAAACAGAAAATTGATTAGAAAAATAAAAAGCAATCTCTCAAAAGTAAAAACTAAAACAAAGCAACCTAACTCTATATCAAATTGGGAGTCTAACCACACAGAATTATTCCAAGTGACTGTAAACATACTATATTGACTGCATATCCCCATATGCAGATAAACTAAAAGGCCAGAACAAAACAAAACAAAAGTAATCAAAACTGCATTCAGGTGTCTTGTTTTTAGTTGTAATATTAGTATTGGTATTTTAAAAAGAGGTAGTATGTGGTGCCTGGGTGGCTCGGTTGGTTATGCGTCCAACTTTGGTTCAGGTCATGATCTCACCATTGTGGGTTCAAGGTTGTGGCAGGCTCTGTGCTGACAGCTCAGAGCCTGGAGCCTGCTTCAGATTCTGTGTTTGCCTCTCTCTCTCTCTGCCCTTCCTCTGCTCGCACTGTCTCTCTCTCTCTCAAAAAGAAATAAACATTAAAAAAGAAAGATGTAGTATCAATAAATACACCTCTAACCCCAAGATTATAGTCTCTAAATATTATTACCCTTTATTTTTTTAAAGTTTATTTATTTATTTTGAGAGAGAGAGCACAAGTGGGCTCCACACTGTCAGCACAGAGCCCAATACGGGGCTAGATCTTACAACCTGTGAGATCATGACCTCAGCCGAGATCAAGATTCGGATGCTTAACCAACTGAGCCACCCAGGTGCCCCAATATTATTAAATATCATTTTAATATTATTAAAAAGAACCAAAACTTTTTGGGCAAATAATTGTCCTACATCTGCGAAAGTAAATACACAAAAACAGCGAGGTACATCTTGTCATAACAGAAATCAAAGAATTTGTATCAAAGACTCCTGGGGGCACATCAATAGCACATTGGAGCCAACTTGAAGGAATTTCCACTGACCAAAGATGGGATAATTTGAGCATCAGAAATAATAATGATTTCAGTAGGTTGAGACACACCATTATGTAAAAATATACTTTAAAAAACACAACAAATGTATAAAAATTCATTGATTCATAATGATAATTTTATGCCATCGTTAATGTCTTTAGAGGTTGATAGGATGCCAACTCATAATTGGCATAAAAGAGAAGAATCAAACATTTATCTCTTCTTCCCTCTTCAGACTGTTTTTCAGGGTAACCAAATAATTGATGAAAGTTCTTCTTTATAGAAGAATCACAGCTAATAAATGTAGGAACAGTTAATGACTTAGAAAATAACTATTTTGCAATCTCTAATGAAATCACTGCCACAGATAATGATCAACAATGTCTGCCAAAAGCACTGGGTGAAAGGGAGATGGGAAACTTTATAAGGGATGGATTAGGCTGGCACCATCAGAGGCAGATGATCAGTACTACAATCACTGAAAGTGAAACAAGTAGATATTATTTCTCTCCTGATGTGATACAATAGAAAGTGCACACCACCACGTACAGAGGAATTTTGCCAAATAAATATTGCAAAATTTTAAACATTTTTAAAAAGGAAAAGGAAAAGCCTAAATCTAATGAAATCTTTGGTTCTAATTATTATTCTTCAGAAATACAAGGTATAGAATAACATGTAAAATAACAGGTCAAAAATTAAATCAGATACATCAGAAGGCAAGAAATTCTATAGCACAAATGATTGTTTTCATCAAATAAATAGCATTTTTAAAAAGAAAAGAAAACTTTAATAGGCTAAAAGATTCAAGAAACAAATTAACTATGGGACTAGTGTTTGAAAGAGAGGAGAGTTTTTCTATCTCTGAGGCTAAAGGGGAAAAAAGAAAAGAAACATATTAACCAAATGAAATGATGTACTTTTTTTTGCATCCTAGTTAAATAAATATAGAGGAAAATTACAATAGTTTAGATAATCAGGGAGGCTGGGTGGCTTAGTCAGCTGAGCGTCAGACTCTTGATTTTGGCTCAGGTCATGATCGCAGGGTCATTTGTGAGCCCCATGTCAGGCTCCCTCCGGAGCGTGGAGCCTGCTTGGGATTCTCTATCTGCCCATCCAGCACTCATGCTCACTTGCTCTTTCTCTCTTACTCTCAAAATAAATAAACTTAAAAAATAAAAATAATTTGGAGGGGCGCCTGGGTGGCTCAGTCAGTTGAGCATTCGACTTCAGCTCACATCATGATCTCACAGTCAGTGGGTTCGAACCCCGCATTGGGCTCTGTGCTGACAGCTCAGAGCCTTGAGCCTACTTCAAATTCTGTGTCCACCTTTCTCTTTGCCCCTCCCCCACTGGCGTTCTGTCTCTGTCTCTCAAAAATAAATAAACACTAAAAAGAATTTTTTAATAGTTTGGAAAATCAGGAAAAATTGAACTCAGACTGAATATGAGGTGATATTAAGGAATTACTATTATAGGAGGTAATCATGGCTGTCGTGGCTATGCTTCTTAAAAGTCCTTATCTGCTCGAGGTGTGCACCCTCACATTTACAGATTAAATGATATGCCACCTGGGAATTACTTTCAAATACCCAAGCCAAAAAAAGAGTAGAGAGAAGAGATAGTACAAGAACGGCAGAAAACTGATCATTGTTGAAGTTGGATGATGAATCATGATGATTCATGATAACATTCTCTGTTTTTATATAAGTTTAAAAATCTCTCTAATAAAAAGTTAAACATATGATCACCTTAATAGTTGCAGAAAAAGCTCATTTGATCCATTCCACACCCACTCATAATGTGCTTCTTAGCAAACTAGAAATAAGAGAGAACTTATTTAACCTAATAAGAAGTGCCTATCAAAACCTATAGCAAACATTATAGTTAATACTGAAACAGAAGCAGTTTTTAAAATCAAGAATGTGGGGTGCCTGGGTGGCTCAGTCGGTTAAACGTCTGACTTTGGCTTGGGTCAGATCTCACGGTTGGTGGGTTTGAGCCCCACATCAGGCTCTGTGCTGACAGCTCAGAGCCTTGAGCCTGTTTTGAATTCTGTGTCTCCCCCTCTCTCTGCCCTTCCCCCACTCATAATATAATAAAATTTTAATAAAATAAAATAAAATCAAGAATGCAAAAGAATGCCCCTACTAGGGGTGCCTGGGTGGCTCAGTCAGTTAAGCATCTGACTTCGGCTCAGGTCATGATCTCACAGTTTGTGTGTTCGAGCCCCGCGTCGGGCTCTGTGCTGACAGCTAGCTCAGAGCCTGGAGCCTGTTTCAGATTCTGTGTCTCCCTCTCTCTCTGACCCTCCCCTGCTCATGCTGTCTGTCTCTCTCAAAAATAAAGAAAACATTTAAAAAAAAAAAAAAAAGAATGCCCCTACTATTACCACCTCTTGGCAACATTGAATAAGAGAAATTAATCTGTATAGTAAGTCGAGAAAAATAAATAAGAGATGTAAGGATCAGACAGGAAAAAATGTGAGTTAATATTCTCAAATGAAATGATTGCATAGAAAAACCCCAAGTGACAATAAACAAATTATTAGAATAACTCTCAGAATACCTAAAAGTTTAGCAAGGGAATAATAAACAGTCAGGGTGGCATCTACCCTCAGTGGAGGGAGAGAGGATTCAGCTGGGATAGGGCACAGATAGCTTTCAAAAGTATTGGTAATGTTCTATTTCTTAGAGACAATAATTATTTGATTATTCTCTATACCTTATAATATGTGTATGTGTGATTTTATTTGTATGAAATACTACATAATAAAAAATTAAAAGCTGGGCACCTGGGTGGCTCAGTCAGTTAAGGATCCAACTTCTGCTCAGGTCATGATCTTGCAGTTCTTGGGTTCAAGCCCTGCATTGGGCTCTGTGCTGACAGGTCAGAGCCTGGAGCTGCTTCAGATTCTGTGTCTCCCTCTCTCTCTGCTCCTGCCCCACTCACACTTTGTTTCTCTCTCTCTCTCTCAAAAATAAATATTAATTTTTTTAATTAAAAGCAAATAAAAAATAATGAATTCCCTATGTCTAGAACTTCTAAAGCATTAAACATATGGCCATGTCTTTTGGGGGTGTAGTAGAGATAATTCCTGCTTTGGGAAAATCAAGTAACTTGCTCTTGAATGTCATTTGCCATTTTCAAAATTTTTCTTAACAGTCATATCACTGGATTGTTGCCACGTGGTAGTGTGAGCCTGGGGTTCCCCAATATTCAGATATTACAAAAAAACTGGAAATAAATTTTTTAAATTATGCAACTACTTTGAAGCACTCTGAAGTTCAAAAGAAAGGCATCTACCTGTAGGCTTCTAGGCTATGTCCTCTCTTCTAGACTCCAAGTCTTTGAAATAGCCTTCAACGCTGAGTGAGTGAGTCAGGTCATTTTAGATAGGGCCTGAGTCCTCCAGTTAGTTCATCCCACCCCTCTGTTCTCGCATTCTGCCTTCATTCTGCGTTTCCTGCCTGAGCCAGCAGATGGCTGAGTTTGTGAACCCGTCTTCCAGGATCTAGGACTTTGAAATGAATCTTCCTGTGTTTCCCCCGATTCACCATCAGAGGGCAGGCATGCAAAATAGGAGGAGAAAACCATAGCTTTTGCTACTACTGGTACTTTCAGGGAAAGGAATCCAGGATTAACCATGCAAAAAGTGTTTGTCTGAATTTTAACCATGAAAATGCTATGTGTTTATCTGAATTTAGAAGTATTCTGCAAACATAAGGTATGCAAGTGGGAATGTTCATGCTTTGCTAGAGCTGATCAAAAATCAGGGGCAACAGTTTGAAGTGAGACATCTACAGAGATGAAGCTCTGAGAATCAGAGCATGGCACTGCTCAGATACTTGGCTCAGGATAAGCAGGAACTTGGCTTATTTCAGAAATCTTTACAAATGAGTGAATGATTCAGTATCCACCGTCACAGTCACACCTGTCTGCTGAACATATCTCTTGGAGGGAATCTCTCCAGGTCTGCTGTCCTCAGGATAAGAAGCGAGGAGAGATTCTATATGGGGCAAGGAAAGGGCAAGCTAGACTCTGTTACAGACAGCGGGCAGTTGTACAGGATGAGGTTTACTGGGAAACCTCAATTTCCAACCAGTTTAACAACCAGTTTGCAAAACGAACAAAAAAGCTCTGATTTGCAGCATTTACCATCTCTGCTGTGTAAATGCTCCTACTTGGCCAACCTTAAGGAACTCACATTGCGTCTCTAAACACAGAGTTGGGAAAACATACACAATAGATTCTCACACCCAGAACAAACCAGCTTTATCGTACTACTGACTCCACCTACTCTTTTTACTTTAAAACGGGGGTGGAGGCCCCCGTTTTAAAGTAAAATCTTAACTGTAGAAACAGGCCCACCCTAACATTTTCAAAGTTTAGGGTGAGGATACAAATGGAGGCCCGTATACTTTATGTCTAAATATTTAAGTTACAAATCAAACTAACACATTGCTAATTAAAATATGTCTTATCCTGTTGCCATGACAAATGCACCTTCATAACTATCTGGAAAGCCAGGTTTAGATTTAGAATTCGATGCCTAACATGGCAAGGTAGAAGAAGCCATCCTGGCCCTCTGTCCCAGGCCCACCCCCTTTCCTTCTCACTCTCAGCACACACAAGCCCTAGACCATGCTTCCGAACTCTGTTTTATCTTGGAGGCAGCTGTCTCTTGGCCATCCCTTGGGGCCAGGTGTTAGCATGTTGGCAATGTGGTCTCTGCACAAGAGAACAGGCCCAGGGAAGAGTCCACGCCAGTGTAAAAATGGACTTGAGGTCATCTGGGCAATGAATTATGGAGTCCCAAGACCTGAAACATGGAAAATGGGGTTAGTTTCCAAGTAGGCATGTCCCCATTGCCCTAAGGATTCTTCAACTCTTAAAGACAGCAAAGCCAAATTTGGGCCTAAGCAGGGTCTTTAAAGTATAGGACTCAGGGCAGGAAGACCTCTCCCAGACCTGAGAGCGATTACTGCACAGAAGTCTTATTGTTGTGCAGATCTTCTGATGATTTTCAGCGTTTGACATTCCTACATTGACAGGACTCCAAAAATTTCAATCACTCAGGCAGAGTCCTGAGCACTTACTATTGGCTGGGACTGAGCTGTAAGGTGAGGAAATGAAAAGATCGTTCTGCCCTAGTATTCCCAAAAGGGTAATTCATTACATTCTTTGTTTAGACTTAACAGAAGTGTCAGCAAATCAGGATATGAGGGCCAAATCCTGGCAGGCTGGTTTTGTATGGCCCGTGAGCTTAGAATGGATTTTATGTTTTGCAAGAGTTGGGGGGAAAAAAGGAGTATTTCATGACATGGGAAAATAACATGAAATTCTAATTTCAGGGTCCATAAATAAAGTTTTATAGGAACACAGCCCTGCCCATTTGTTTACATGTTGTCTGTGGCTATTTTCACATTACAACAGCAGAATTGAATGGTTCTGTCAGAGACTATGGCCACAGAGCCCAAATTACGTACTCTCTGATCCTCTACAGAAAAAGCTTACCAATTCCTGTTTAGAGTTAAGTTTCTTTCCCCTGTTTCTCCAGAGAAGGTTGATGGTAGGTAGAGTAGGAAGGGCAGGGAGGGTACAAGGAAAAGGAGAGACAGAAGTTGACTGAGTTCTTTTTTTTTTTTTAATGTTTTATTTGTTTCTAAGAGAGAGAGACACCGTGAGCAATGGAGGGGCAGAGAGAGAGACACACACACAGAATCCGAAGCAGGCTCCGGGCTCCGAGCTATCAGCACAGAGCCCGACACGGGGCTTGAACCCACGACCTGTGAGATCATGACCTGAGCCAAAGTCGGACGCTTTACCGACTGAGCCACCCAGGCGCCCGCAGTTGACTGAGTTCTGACTGCAGAACTTTGCCTCCTTTCCCTGCAAAAAGAGAAGGTGTCCAAAGGCAGACAGGGGCTGTCAAGAGGACACCTGAAAGGACAGGAGAAGTGGGCATAGTGCCCTCTAGCGCCCGGGCCAAGCTTTTTTTCCTCATTAATCTCAGTTATAAGGGCACCTGGGTGGCTCAGTCAGTTAAGCAACCAGGATAAGCATCCAACTCTTGGTTTCAGTTTAGGTCATGATCTCACAGTTCATGAGTTGGAGCCCCACTTCCAGCTTCGCGCTGACAGTGTGGAACCTCCTTGGGGTTCTCCCTCTCCCTCTCTCTTTGCCCTTCCCCTGTTTGCTCTCTCTGTCTCTCTCCTAAGATAAATAAATAAGCTTAAAAATTATTTTAAATCTCACTTATAGCCTCCACTTAATTAGAACATTAGATCTCAATGGTGAAAGTCACTACAGTTCCTTTGCTGTGTGACTATCTTTGTAGTTGAAGGTGGCAAAGGGCACTCATCATAAAACATCGAGAGTAGCACTGCCTACTAGAAATACAATGTAATCCAGAATATAATTTTAAATCTTCTAGTAGCCACATTAAAAATTAAGAGGAACTAATGATATTAATAAAGTATCTTATTTAATCCAATATATCCAAAATATTATGAATTCAATATGTAAGAAACATAAAATTATTAATGAAATATTCTGTATTCTTTTTTCACACTAAGTCTTTTAAATCTGGCAGATATTTTATGCTTACAACGCATCTCTGCTTGCAAATTCCATGATTGGGGCGCCTGGTGGCTTAGTCGGTTAAGCGTCCGACTTTCACTTAGGTCATGATCTCGCGGTTCGTGGGTTCAAGCCCCGCATCGGGCTCTGTGCTGACTGCTGGCTCAGAGCCTGGAGCCTGTTTCTGAGTCTGTGACTCCCTCTCTCTCTGACCCTCCCCTGCTCACGCTGTCTCTCTCTCTCTCTCTCTCTTCTATAAATAAATAAAAACATTAAAAAAATAAAAAAAAAGAAAATTCCATGATCAATTTTTATCAGAAATACCTGATCTATATATTTTATGAAACTCACAGTTGAAAAAGTATATCATATACTCAAATCATTCTATACATATTTAAACATTTTCTAACTGAGCCAAATTTCAGTTTTTAGGCGTAAATTGAAATGAAATGAAATGAAAATTCAGTTCTTCAGTCGTACTACCCACCTTGTACGAGCTCAGTAGTTGCATCTATCTGGCCAGGGGCCACTACACTGAACAGAGCAGCTCCACCCAAATCCACAGCACAGAGGGGCCATGCGTTGCTCTCCAGGACTGGTTTCTACCAACAACAGGTAAACACTAAAATGGTACATAGCACTTGTTCTCTCCTGCTAAGCTCTCCAAACAACAAGGAAACAAGATCTACCATTTCTCTGCGTTGACTGCCTGCAAAGGTGACCCTTCTCAGGATCATCCACTTAGAGGAAATGGCTTATTTCCCATGACCCCCAAAGAGCCACCAAGAAGATGGAAATAACCAGCCTGTATTCCTCAGCTGGTTATTCCTCTTTTTTGGCTAACCCGGTTTCCAAAGGGCAAAGTTTTCAAAAAGTCCCAAAGATTGTAATATTTCCATACTTCCCATAAAATTCATAAACAAGTCTTGCCGGCTTTGTCTTTAAAATACAGATTTTAGTTGGGGGACTCGCACTCCCCAATTTTATTTCTTATATTGATTTTTAAAAATTTTTTCACATTCTTTTTTTGAGAGACAGAGTGAGACAGACTGTGAGTGGGAGAGGGGCAGAGAGAGAGGGAGACATAGAGTCTGAAGCAGGCTCCAGGCTTTGAGCTGTCAGCACAGAGCCTGACGTGGGGCTCAAACCCACGAACTGTGAGATCATTACCTGAGCTGAATTCGGACGCTTAACTGACTGAGCCACCCAGCCGCTCCCCCAATTTTAAAACCTACTACAAAGCTACAGTAATTAAGACAATGTAGTAATTGGCATAAGGATATTATACGCAATAAATATATTTATTAATATATTGATACATATTATAAAATAATATATTATAGATATACCGCCACCTTTCGTTCACCTGCAAAAGCCTCCTAACTTCTCTCTTGCCTTAACTCCTGCCCACTGTAACCCACTCTTCACACAGCAGCCAACCTAATTTGTATGTGTGTGTGATTTTTAAAATGTATGCATTTATTATGTCTAACTTTTTATTTTTTAATAAAGTAATTATTTTTTAATAATTCCATGCTTATTCAAAAGTTGCAAAAATAGTTCCACTGTACCCATCACCAAGCTTCCCCATCTTACATAACCACAGAATAATCATCAACACTAAGAAATTTACACTGTCCTATGAGCTAATCTATAGACCTTATTTAAGTTTCACCAGTTTTCCCATCACTGTCCTTTTTCCGCTCCAAAATCCAATCCAGGACCCATTATGCATTTAGTTGTCCTGTCTCCTTAGCCTCCACCAATCTGAGACAGATTCTCAGTCTTTCCATGTCTTTTGTAACCTTGACACCTTTGAGGAATACAGGCTGGTTATTCTGTAGAATGCATCTATATTTGGATTTGTCTGATGTTTACTCATGATTAATTTCAAGTCATGCATTTGGGGCAAGAACACCACAGAAGTGATGCTGTGCCCTTATTGGTCATTTTATCAGAAAACACATGGTGTATATTTCTCCATTACTAGTGATCATTCAGGTAAGGGGATGTCCCCAGGTTTCTCCTCCATAAATTTATGAGTTTTCCCCCATGTAACTTGAATCTTGTGGGAAATTATTGAGACTATGCACATAATCCTCTTTCTCATCATACTTTTGCCCACTAAATTTAGTATTGGTTGATGACTCTTTCCTGCACAAATTATTAGTATATATCGCTTCTCGGCCTTTTGGCTAAGATCAAGTACAAATTATTAGTATAGTGTTTGTCAAATGATTATTTTTCTACATCTGTCATTTCTCCTATATTAATTAATTCATCTCCTTAAGGAAGATTCGTTCCAGTTATTTGTTTATTTGCTTTTTAGTATACACACAGGTATTTATCTTATTCTATGAGATATAATTCATTATTATCAGTATTTTGTTCTATCAACTGTCCTGGATTTAGTCATTGGGAGTTCCTTCTTTTTTCTTTTTAAGTTTATTTCTTCATTTTGAGGGGCAGGAGGAGCCAGCACAAGTAGGGAAAGGGCAGAGAGAAGTAGGACAGAATCCCGAGCAGGCTCCGCACCACCAGCACCGAGCCTGATGTGGGGCTTGATCTCACACACTGTGAGATCATGACCTGAGCTGAGATCAAGAGTTGAATGTTTAACTGACTGAGCCACCCAGACACTCCAGTTGGGAGCTCTTTCAAGTTGGCTCCCAGGGCTTTGGAAACATTCCCATCTCTTCCCGAATACTTATTTGCCGTCTGGCACTGCAAAATATTCCAGGCTCAACTTGCACTTTCGCTGGCCCAGGCCTGCAGCCTCATCTTTTTAAAATATCATTTTGGCCAGGCCACCCCCTGCTTCATACCCCTCAATGACTCCTCAGACAATAAAATCTTTACTGTGGTCTCAAGGCCCCTTTTCACTTCTCAAGCCTTGATTCCTGCTGTTCTCACCCATTGCTCACTTGTGCTCTGGGTGCTTGGTGTTTTGACAGCTACTAGGACATGCCCAGCTATTTCAACCTCAGGGCCTTTGCACGGCTGGGTCTTGGTGCTCCTTTGGCTTCAACATCCATCACCTCTACAGAAAGGATTCCTTGACCTCTCTACCTAAAAGAGCTCCCAGGCTCCCATTGTCCAATTACCATCTCACTGCCTACCTCTCCTTAGCAACTGCATGTAATCTCTGCTATGTTTACTTTAAAATATACATATTACCAACACTTTTTGTTTATTTTTGGCATTTAAAAATTAGGATTAAATAAACACAAATACGCAGTTGTAAAGGTAGATTGTTAAGGCAAGTTGAATGGAGCATCAACTCTGACAACGTTGCCAACAGTAACATGATTTCCAACACCTTGAGCAACCCTTGGCGACGTGCCAAACAAAACAAACTACGTGCCAAACAAAACAAACTACATTCTTCTTTGATTTTTCATAATAGTTGTAGCCCTGGAAAATTCAGTGTTTATTAAAATCGAGCAGAAAATACTTTTGTGTTTACATATTAAGCAGGATTAGGTTTCAGGCTCCAAGCATTATAAGGAAGTGTTTTTACCTACGTGAATGTCAGGCAGGGCACTTGAGAGTCATGTGCAGTTTTCCGTTGAGCCAGACTATCCCAGGCTTTGCAGGATATTCAGCATCCCTGACCTTGCCAGCAAATCTTCCAAACACTATGTCAATCAAATGGATTCCTATTTGACTGAGATTTCTAAAACATTTAGATTTCTGAACCCGTTTGTTTTAGATTTCTACAACACTTCCTTGGGTGGTGAAGGGCAGTGTTTTTTAAGAAGTCATGATGCAGGACTGAGCCCCATGAGCAGAGGAACCATGGGGTAAAGGGGCTTACGCAGGATCGCTCCACCTTACCCCAGTAGTTACTGCTAGGTTAGAAGTGGGGGCTGTAACTGCCAGGAAGACATTCCCAGGCAAGAAGGAAAGAGAGCATCTTGATCCCAATGAGGAGTCACCTCCTCTTCCTCAGATCTCCCCATAACACAGCTCCTCTCTTGGGCCACTGAGGGTTTCTGTTTTGTATTAGCATTGTCCAGGCACACAGCCATCCTCCCTATTAGCCTCCAGGCCCCAGGAAAGCTGCATCTGATCAACTCCTGCACCTCCAGCATCCAGAATGGAACCCAACAAGTACTCCGCAAATGTTTGTAGTAGAAACAAATGTGTATGTACTTCAACCAGGCAACAATGGGAGGCAGGGCAGGACCAAGGCAAGTTCTATCCCAGAGCTGCTCCTAAACACACCACTGGCCAGCTAGGAGTACTGAGCCTCCATAGTGTGCCAGGCTCCGGGCTGGGCCTGTGATACAGAGATAAACAAAATGAGCAAGACGCCTACCCTTGGGGAGGAAACAGATCCCCATGCCTATGGCAACCATGGCAACTGAGAAATGCAGGAGACTGGGGAGTGTTGAAGGGGGGGAACAAAGTCTGCCTGGACCAGCTGGAGCCCAGGAATAGGTGTGTGGGATGGTGGTTGAGTGGAGTTAGCAGGAGGTAGCCCAGGTGAGGGCGGTGCTATTTCCCACAGAGGGAGCCAGGCTTGAGAAGTCATGTTAGGAGAATGGCAATGACCCACTCCTCCTCCAGACCCCCATCTGACACTGCCTTCCTCTGGTCACCACCATGTCAGGGAGGCAGGGAGAGTTCAGGAGACAGATTGGGGGCAAGTTCCAGATCATAACTTACTTATTTTTGTTATAATTTCAGAGTGTGTGTGTGTGTGTGCGCGCACGAGCTGGGGAGGGGGCAGAGAAAGAGAAAGTGAGAATCTCAAGTAGGCTCCATGCTCAGCATGGAACCTGATGTGGGGCTCAATCTCAAGACCCTGGAATCATGACTGGAGCCAAAATCAAGAGTCAGACGCTCAACTGACTAAGTTACCCAGGCGCCCCTGAGCATAACTTACTTTAAAAGACAAATAAGCTCTTTTATACAGCAGCCAGACCTGCCTTTTGCTCAGCAAGCCTCAAGAACTGGCCACGTTTTTACAGGGCTTAGAAAAGTCCTCTTGGCTTCCCGAGGATTCTACCTCTTGGAAGTACCTTTTCCTTGGGGTTATCATACTCCCAGGCTAAAATCTATTTTAAAAGTATAACATGATTCACTTAGTCAATCACATTCTCTCCCCTGGACCACCTTTGTGGGAAAGACAGAGACACTCAGGTTTACAGAGCTCCTACTCTGTGCTGGATGTGGTTTAGGAGCTCCACATAGGTCACCTTGTGTAACCCTCCTAACACACCACAGAGCAGGCATTAATATCCTTATTTACAAGAGAGGAACCTGAGGCTCAGAGAGGTCATGCCACTTGCCCTAGATCGCACAGCTCCTAAGTGGCATACCAACCTTCCCCATCCCCATGCCCTTGCTACAGGCTGCTAACAACTTCATGATGGCTGAAGGGGTGAAGAAATGATCCTTGTGAGGACGTTGAGAGCAAAAAGTCCCCTTGACCAGGAAGAGGAATTGGCCTACTCTGTGACAGAGGTGTAGTCTGGCTCAGATGACTCAGTAAAACACAAAAGATACCCACCTCTAGGATGCTCATCTGCATTAAATGGGCCAATGCCTGGCGCATGGCAGAGGCTCACTCCTGTGCATTCCCCACTCCGCTGTCCTGATCTGACCACGCTATCGTTATCTGTGGACTCTCTGGTTTCCAGCCTTTGCCCACAGTCGGTGCCTCAGTGTATCAGTCACGCTCCCAGCAGGAGACAGGCTGTGCACTCAAACGACTTAACTGAAGAGATTTTACACAGGCGCTAACAGGCAGGGATAAGGCAACCGACAAGAGCTACTGAAGTGCTAATTGTGCAGAGAAGCCCTTTCTACCCCCAGACCTGAAAGGCAGAGGAAGGGAAGAGAATTATTGGAGGCTAGTAAGAGTCGGGACTGCAGAGGAAGGTCTGCAGAGGAAGGAACTGTGGCCATACATCAGCAGTTCTCAAACTTCAGAGAGAATCAGAATCACCTCGGAGGGCTTATTAGGACACAGACTGCTGGCTGTCCTGGAACCAAGGGGCGGGGAACTAGCCAGCTCCCCGGTTGTGCATCCGCTGCTGAGGACATGACCACTGCCACGGAGGAACAGACCACGGCGGGGAGAGGAGAGGGCAATATGAACACCGAACCTCTCTCCCCTTCCACTTGCAGGCTTCTGCCAGTGTTTCCCATGGGCTGGGCCCAACCTGACACCAGGGAACAATGAGCCAGGGTGGTGGTGGCTGGGGAGGGCCCACCGCTGGGGCCTGGAGCCAGGAAGACAATGGGGCTGAGAGGCGGAGAACAGTGGTCACCAGAGAATGTCCCAACCTTCCCCTTGCCGTCCGCTCCACCAGTACAGTAACCAGAGGACCTCATTCTCATCCAATGCTGTTTTCTGCCCTCTGGCTTCTTTGAGTATTAGTCCTGAATGCTAGAATACATTACATTTTGCTCAGAGGTCAAAAGAAAATTATGACTCTTGACTCAATTAAATAAATAAGCTCTCATGTCTTGTTATCCTGCAGTAGTTTGATGCGTTTCTTACACTGAGAGATTCACCTCTGGAATAAAGCTTTTTTAACTGCCCTCTGTTCAGCCTTTTCCTCACAGCTGTTTCCAGGGGGCCTGTTTTCTGATTAATTCCTGCACTTTAGGTGGTTCTTTTTTAAACTAAGGAAATGATAATAAAATAGTACTTTTTGGACTTCCTTACAGTTTTGCTTCTTTTTTAAAAAAGTGTATTTATTTATCTTGAGAGAGAGAGCGTGCATGCGCACGCACGTGTGCCAGGGTGGGGGAGGGGCAGAGACATAGAGGAAAGAGAATCCCAAGCAGACTCTGCACTGGCAGCCCAGAGCCTGATGTGGGGCTTGATCTCACAAACCACAAGATCATGACCTGAGCTAAAATCAAGATTTGGACGCTCAACTGACTAAGCCACCCAGACACCCTCAGTTTTCTACTTCTTATATCTTTTTCTCCCAACTTTGAGGAGTAAAACTTTTTTTTTTTTTCTTTAGCAGTGAGCCTGAATCTTTGAAGATTTGGCATAAACAGTTCAGGAGGAAGAAAATCTAATTAAAGTCCGTTTTCTGTTTGTGAATGAAATCATAAACCACTGTTAGTAGATCCTCAAAAACCCCAAGTTCCCAAAGCTATCCCTGAGACTGACACAATTCCACCCAGCAACTCTCAGAACTCAGGCAAAATTGATAAGAAGAAACATCAGGCTGGCAGGTGCTCCTGGCCAGGAGCCTACAAAGGCTGGAATGTGTCCAAGTGTGACTTAGAGGAAGTATATCTTTGGCAGCTTCCAAGTCCCTGAGGACATTCCCTCTCATGGAATGTCCCCATGCTGCCCCACAGCCACCCACCAGCATCCCAGCTCTGCCCCCTCACTGAGGAACCTTGCTCTCCACCGACAAAGGTGAGCAAGTTTGTCTTATATCTCAATTTTCACCCAGTGGTAGTGGTAATCAGTAGTGCAGTGTTGAGACAAATTACGGCGCTTATCTTCTAGTAAAAAAGGAAACACACGAAGGAAGAAGATAATGACAAACTGTGGTAAGGAAAAAAATCGTAACAGTGAGAGTAATTGGTGGAGGCAGCTTTAAATAGAGGGGTGGTCAGGAGAGACCACTCCATGGTATTTGAATTTAAGCTGAAGAATGGCACTTTAAAACATACTCAAAAATGAAGCAAAGTCCTGGAGAAAGGGAAGAGTTTGGCCTATTCCTGGAACGGGACAAGGCCAGCATGACTGGAGTTGAATGATGGAGGGAGGGAGTAGTTTGAGGTAAGTTTTAGAGAATCTGGCCTAGGGTTGGTGCCCTTAGGGTGCATCTCACATCTTGACTCGGGCTGGCCAAAGAACCGTTGGCACTCTGTCTTGTGCCCACATTTATAAGCAAGAACACCATGGGTCTGACTTCCACGGTACCTGTTGAATGGATTTCAGCCTTTATTGCTGGGACAGCTGCAATTGGTTATCTAGCTTACAGAAGATTTTTTAAAAATGTTTATTTATTTTTGAAGGTGAGAGAGTGACAGAATGTGAGCAGGGGAGGGGCAGAGAGAAGGAGACCACAGAATCCGAAGCAGGCCCCAGGCTCTGAGCTGTCAGCACAGAGCCCAAGGTGGGGCTCAAACTCTAGAACTTCAAGATCATGACCTGAGCTGAAGTCGGCTGCTTAACCGACTGAGCCACCCAGGTGCCCCTGCTGTGACAATCTTTAACAAGGGGCACCTGGGTGGGTCAGTCAGCTTAAGTGTCCAACTTCAGCTCAGGTCATGATCTCACAGTTTATGGGTTTGAGCCCTGTGTCAGATTCTGTGATGATGGCTCAGAGCCTGGAGCCTGCTTCAGATTCTGTGCTCCCTTCTCCTTCTGTGCCCCCCTCTCTCTCTGACTGTCCCTTGCTCATGCTTGGTCTCTCTCTGTGTCTCAAAAATAAATAAACTCTGGTTCTGATACCTACTGACTGCATTTCCTGGGCACATTATTTAACCATTCTGTACCTCAGTTTCCTCATCTGTAAAATGAGAATAATGACTATACTTCCCTCATAGAGTTGAGAATTGGATGATTTGGTATATGCAAAGCTCTTTGAAAGCTTGTTAAACATTTACTACTGACTTTATCATTCCCCCTCACCCCCCATATAGAGGCTCCTAGAACTTTCTGTATCCCAAGACTAATAATAACGAAGAAGAGTTGACATCCTTCCTCCTGGACTCCACACACTGAGCTAGAATTTGAGGAGTTAAGCCCACTCAGGCATCTGCACCTCCTGGCAGGTTCCTTTAAGAGCAAGAGGGCTCTTGAGGAGGTGACCAAGTGATCAGCAGGACTCAGTAAACAAGTCTGTACTCTGGTAACACTTGCAACCTTGTAAGCCCTGAGACTGAGCTGGTCATTTATAGATAATGTACACACTCCTTAACCATACAATATGAGCATCACATCTAGTAGGCTAGAACCATAGACCTACATTTAATAACTGGGGTTACATAGCCATGTAACCCAACCTATTCACTCCTTTTCAGCCCAGAGGTTACTTATCTATATCAAGTTTATGCATTCTTCATCAATGTTCCAATTGTTTTAAGGAGATTAGAAAATAAATCACAGCACACAATTAATACTGATAAACTCTTTAGGAAAACAATATAGGATGTTCTATCACCAGGATCAAAATAAGGTTAACACTCTGTGACACATCAAGTTCCATTTCTGAGCATTTGTCCTGGGGAAATGATCCAACAGAAGGAAAGGCAATAGGGGGCATGAAGATGCAATATTGTCAAGTGGAATATTATGGAGTCAGGTCTTCTCATTTCCAAGCAATATGACAATTACTTATGCTTCAATGTGAAAATTGTTTTAAATACAAAATTATGTCTGTACTCTTATCATACAATAGAAGTACACAAAAATCATTTATGTAGATTGAAGGAAATAATAAAGAACATTGTTTTGGTCGATCTTCTCTCAACATCAGCTTTATTGGGCAAGAACTTTGGCAAAGACTCAGTTTCCTTATCTGTAAAATGGATATAATGATAACAAATATCTCTTAAGCATTTACCATGTGCTAAGAATTGGGTGCTCTGTGCTTTACAGACCTTATCTCATTTAACCCCTCAGTAACCCTGTGAAGTAGAAATTATTCTTATCACCATTTTCCAGATATAGAAACTAAAGCCCAGAGATGTGGAGACTTATCCAAGGTCACATAGTAAGAAGAGATATGACATTTGAACCCAGATTCCCACCCAGCTGATCTTTGAGCCAAGGCTCATGATCACCAGGCTATGGTTGAAAGTAACCGTTGAAAATTAAAGTTAATATGTAAAAGGCTTTTGGCATATAGTAGCTGCTACATACATAGATCTATTTGCCTTGTGGATAATTAGGTAAGGGGAAACATTAGCAGTGGGTGGAGCGGACATCAAGAAGGCACACAGCTGTGGAGGCAGTAGAATGTTGGGACCCAGAAAAGCATAATGATAGCAAATTTGTATAAAGTGCCTGCTTTGTACCTGGCACTGTTCTAATTGTTAACTCATCCAATCCTTGTAACAATCCTATGGCGTAGGCAGTATTATTATTCTCATTTTAAAAGTTAGGAAACTAAGGCGCTGATCAATTAAGAAATTTGCCTGAGGGGCACCTGGTTGGATCAGAAGATTAAACAGCCAACTCTGGACTTTAGCTCAGGTCATAATCTCATAGTTCGTGAGATTGAGCCCCAAGTGGGGCTCTGTGCTAACAGCACAAAGCCTGTTTGAGATTCTCTCTCTCCCAATCTCTCTGCCTCTTCCCTACTCTCTCTCTCTCCCCACCTCCACCTCTCAAAATAAATTAATTAATTAAAAAAAGAAAAGAAAAGAAACTTGCCTGAGGTCACATAGCCAGTAAGCAGAGTAACTGGAGGAACCAGGAATCAAATCCCAGGTAATGCTGGCTTTTCAGCTCAGTCTTTGCACCTTGCTATAATTGACTCTGAAAGATTATACCGATGGTTTGCTCCATTATGTGGTCATATCAGATCTACAGATTATTGGTAAATATTTCCCCCATTTTATTGGAAGTTCAATTACTGTTGCTATAGTGTTAATAAGATTTCTTTCAAAAGTAAAAATGCCTAAAAGTGGGCAAAGGACTTGAGTAGACATTTATCCAAAGAAAATATACAAATGACCAGCAGGCACATAAAAGATGTTGAACATCACTAATCATTAGGGAAAAGCAAATCAAAACCACAGTGTGAAACCATTTTGCACCCATTGGGTATAATAAACAAAACAAAACAAAACAAAAACATAACCCTTGTCAGGGTGTCTGGGTGGCTCAGTTGGTTGTGTGTCTGACTTTGCCTCAGGTCATGATCTCTTGGTGAGTTTGAGCTCCCTGTTAGCCTCTGTGCTGAGAGCCTGGAGCCTGCTTAGGATTCTGTGTCTCCCTCTCTCTCTCTGCCCCTCCCATGCTCATGCTCTGTCTGTCTGTCTGTCTGTCTATCTCAAAAATAAATAAAAACATTTAAAAAATTTTAAATAAACACAACAAGTGTTGACAGGATGTGGAAAAATTGGAACCCTGTGTATTGCTATAGGGAATGTATAATGGTATGGCTGCTGTGAAAAACAGTTTGGCAGTTCCTCAAAAAATTAAACAGAAAACTACCATATGTTCTAGTATAGAAACCCAAGAGAGTCAAAAAATTTTCTGTACGTGTTCATAGCAGCATTATTCAGGATAGGCAAATGGTGGGAGCAACCTGTTATGGGCAGAACTGTGCCCCTCAAACCAACCAATTTATATGTTGAAGTCCTAACCACTAGTACCTCAGAATGTGACCATATTTGGAGATAGGGCCTTTAAGGAGGTAATTAAGATTAAAGGAGGTCATTAGCATGGGCCCTAATCCAATACAACTGCCATCCATATAAGAACCGGAAATTAGGGGGCGCCTCAGTGGCTCAGTCAGATGAGCCTCCAACTCTTGATTTTGGCTCAGATCACGATCCCAGGATTGTGGGATCGAGCCTGGTGTCTGGCTCCACACTGAGCCTGGAGCCTGACTAAGATTCTTTCTCTTCTTCTCTTTCCCTCTGCCTCTCTCACCAGCTTAAAAAAATAAATAAATAAATAAATAAATAAATAAATAAAGGATGAACACGTACAACAGGAAGACAAGGCAAGATGCACAGAGAAAGTAGCATCTACAAGCCAAAGAGCAAGGACTCAGAAAAAAAATCAACCCTGCTGACACCTTAATCTCGGACTTCTAGCTCCCGAACTGTGAGAAAATAATTTTTTCTTCCTTAAGCCACCCAGTTTGTGGTACTTGTTATGGCAGCCCTAGCAAGCCATCATACAACCAAGTATACACCAACAGATGAGTGAATAATCCACATGTGGTGTATATATATATATGCATATATATATATATGGAATATTACTTACCTTTATAAGGCAGGAAATTCTGGGGCACCTGGGAGGCTCAGTTAAGCATTGGACTTCAGCTCAGGTCATGACCTCACAGTTCATGGGTTTGAGCCCTGCATCAGGCTCTGTGCTTACAGCTCAGTTCCCAGAGCCTACTCCAGATTCTGTGTCTTCCTCTCTCTCTCTGTCCTTCCTCCACTTGCTCTCTGTCTCTCTCTCTAAAATAAATATTTTTTAAAAAATCTTTAAGGAAGGAAATTCTGACACATACTACATGGATGAACCTTGAAGACATCATGCTAAGTGAAGTAAGACAGTCTCAAAAGGACAAATATTATACGATTCCACTTATGTGAAGTACCTAGAGTAGTCCAACTCATAGAGACGAGAAGTAAAATGATGGCTGCTAGGGACTAAGCTTTTAAAAATGGGGAGGTACTATCTAATGCATATGGAGTTTCAGTTCAGAATAGTGGAAAATTCTGGAGATGGATGGTGATGATGGCTGCAACAACCATGTCAATTAAATTAATGTCACTAAAATGTACACTTTTAAAAAATTATCATCTTTTCAATGTAATGTTTAATGCTAAATTTTTTAACAAAAATAATTTCTAATAACAAATAAAATGAAAATCGTATTAGTACAAATAGAAAAACAGAATATTTCTGTTTTATCATAGATATTTTAAACAAAGAGAAGTTAATACCGAGAATTGGTAATAAGGTGTTAGAAGGAGCAAAAAAGGAAAATCACCCAAAAGATTAACAACTGCAGAAAGCAGCTACTAACCCTGGAGCTGAAGAAGTAAAAGAGAAAATGGTATTGTCACCCTGAGCCCAGGAGCATGCATCTCTGAGGATGCCAAACCAAGGAGAGTGTACGGCAGGCCACAGCTTCTGCCACCGCTATGCCCAGGGTCACTTCTGGAAACAGGGATGGGGAAATGGCTTCTCCTTTTCTCCCACCTTCCAATCTCTGGCCAGTGCTTCCTATTGGAAGATTCTAACAGAAGCCAGCTGAGCAAGGATTCTGGGAAATATAGTTTTCAGGCTTCCAGCCTAGGAGGAGCAGAGAGGAGAACCAACCTGATTGGTTGACAGATTCCATCCAACTCATAGGTCTTTAAATATAGTGATCAGAATATGTGCAGTAGCATAGTTGTTGGATCGTGGGGTATTTGTACACTTAATGTGACTAAGTTCTGCCTGTCTGCTCTCTACAATGACCATTCCAACCTCCAACCTACCAACTATGCATGAGGGCTGCAAGAGCCCCTGGTCTCTACTAATACTTGACAGTGAAGGTCTTTCAAGATGTTTGCCACTTTAATAAAGTGATATCTCTAAAAAGTAAAAAGGGGTGCCTGGGTGGTTCAGTTGTTTGAGCGCTTGGCATCAGCTCAGGTCATGATCTCAAGGTCCCTGGGTTCAAGCCCCATGTTGGGCTCTGTGTTGCAGCTCAGAGCCTGGAACCTATTTCACATTCTATGTCTCCCTCTCTCTCTGCTCCTCTCTAGCTCATGCTCTGTCTCTCTCCCTCTCAAAAAATAAACACTAAAAAATATTTTTAATAAAAAATTAAAAATAAATAAGTGATCAGAAAGAAGGGAGCAGCAATGTGAAAGAAAATGAAGTTTGGGGGCGCCTGGGTGGCTCAGTCGGTTAAGCGTCCAACTTTGGCTCAGGTCATGATTTCACGGTTCGTGGGTTCGAGCCCCGCATCGGGCTCTGTGCTGACAGCTAGCTCAGAGCCTGGAGCCTGTTTCAGATTCTGTGTCTCCCTCTCCTCTGACCCTCCCCTGCTCATGCTGTCTCTCTCTCTCTCTCTCAGAAATAAATAAAACATTTTAAAAATTTAACAAAAAAGAAAATGAAGTTTTGAAACTTACAGGATTCTTATGGACATGTGTTACCTTCTAGCAACCCACCTTCAGTTTTCATAGAACTGCCCAATACTACTAATCCATGGGATTATGTGGGGCTGTCATTCAGGGAGGATGTCGCCTCCTACTCCACAAGGTCAGCAAGGGACCCTGGAAGAGTGATCAGTTCAGGGACAGGCACATGATCAGAGCAGGCCTAGTCACAGCCTTATGGGGGAATTGCTGGGCATAAAAAGGATCTCTCTCTTTAAGAGACCATGAGCTGTAAGGACTCTGTGAGCCTGAAGGTGCTGAAATCATCTTCTACTTAAGGAAAAAACGTTTGGTTTTTTTAGTCATTGTATCAAGTGCTAGTTAGTGATAAACCTGGCATACATTAAAAACCCTAAGCTGCTTCTGCTTCTTTTAAAAATTATGTCTTCGAAGTTTTGTCATGTGAAATACTGTTGATTCAGATCTCCTCACTTTAAGTTTACACAATGGACTTTTTAAAAATGTTTATTTGTTTTTGAGAGACAGGGAGTGTACAGAGAAAGAGCAAAACAGAGGATCAGAAATGGGCTCTGCATGGAGAGAGGAAAACAGGGCTGGAACTCATGAACCCTGAGATCATGACCTGAGCTGAAGTGATGCTTAACCAACTGAGCCACCCAGGCGCCCCTGCAATGGACTTTTTTAAACCCTAAATTCAGGTTCAAGTAGTTCAGTGATTTTTTTTTTTTTATATTACACTGCAGAGTTACACTCAGGAGCTACCCTCAGGGTGCAAGTCCCAGCACTGTGGCCCTATAATTATGTGCTTTGGGAGCTTCTGTAAATAATTGCCTTGGATAGCGTCCAAGCAGCTTTTTATTGAGCTCTGGGATATACAGAAAGGTGTCTCTGTGACCTGTCAGTGTATTTGTTTGCTTAGTGAGGACAGAGGTCACCAAAGCCAGGAAAAACCTAGAAACCACAGCAGCTAGCTCCATCACTAGGTGAAAATCAGAACCCCTTGCGTACAACCAGATACTTTTGGAGTTTCCTGTGCCTCTAGTTACTAATATGATACTCATATAAATGGAATTCTTTCTGTTGCAGGTAACAAAAACCCAAATCAAACCAGGCACAAGAGGGAACTTGATGATGTCTTAAATGAACATGTTAAGGAAATCCTCAAGTATGACTGGATCTGGACATGGGAACCTCTCTCCGTCTCTAGAAGGCCTTGTCTTCTTTCTTTCTGAGATTGCCATGCTGTAATTTTGTTCAAGCGTCTCAGGCAAACACAAGCCCAGCACCTGGTCAGAGCACACCCAGTGAGTGGTGTGCAGTCAGGGAAGTCATTCCCCAAGCCAGGAGTGAACATGTGCAAGAGGACACAGGTGGTGACGGAGCACAGATAGGACGATGGGAGTCATCCGCCCCAACAGAAGGAGGAATTCTATCACTGATATTTTTTAGAATTGCCTACTTTCATAATGATAAACAGCTTGGTGGCTCAGTTGGTTATGCGTCCAACTTTGGCTCATGTCATGACCTCACTGTTAGTGAGTTCAAGCCCCACCTTGGGCTCTGTGCTGACAGCTCAGAACCTGGATCCTGCTTCAGATTCTGTGTCTCCCTCTCTCTCTGCCCCTCCACCGCTGATGCTCTATCTCTCTTAAAAATAAATAAACATTAGTGGCGCCTAGGTGGCTCAGTCTATTAAGTGTCCGACTTCAGCTCAGATCATGATCTCATGGTTCATGTGTTTGTGCCCCCCATCAGGCTCTGTGCTGACAGCTCAGAGCCTGGAGCCTGCTTTGGATTCTGTGTTTCCCTCTTTCTGCACCTCCCACACTCATGCTTTCTCTCTCTCTCTTTCTCTTAATAAAAAATAAACATTAATTTTTTTAAAAAAAAGGAAATAAACATTAATTTTTAAAAATTTGCTGATTTATGTTCTTTAATTCTTGGCATAGTTCAACATCTATTCTTAAATATCTTTCTTGTCCTCAATGATTGTGTTTTACAAAATACAGTAATAAAGATATATATAATACAGAAAAAAAGAAACAAAAAAACCAGCTGTCTGATTGAGTCAGTATTTGTTACTGTTTTGAAGTTACCGACACACAGTACTCCATTCTTAAACCCAGGCCATTGGCTCCCACCGCCCTGACTTTGGCTCATGTAAGAGTCCCCCCCTCACTCAGTACATTTCCCTGATGCGCCTACCACTCCATACCTTCACCTACCACATCCTGGCTGGTGGCTTCCAAATCCCTCTCTCCCCTGCCAGCACCATCATCTGCCTACAGGACACTTTCACTTAAACATCCCACTATGTCTGAAATGAACTCCACTTTGCTTCTTCCCCTGGACTTCTGATCTCAACAAGATGCGTGTCTGTTCCGGGCAGCTAAGAGAACTATCTGGAATGCATGGGCTGCAACCTTAGTCTTTATGACAAATCAGCAAAAGCCTCCCTCAAGTTGCCCCTACTTGAGGGCCTCTCAGAGACAAGCCCCTGTGCTGGATATACTCTGGGGCTGACTGAATGTGACCTGACATTGACATCAAGTTGTCTGTTCACATATCTCCTTCACAAATGCCCAATTCCCATGGAGCCTGTGCTCTCTCCAAGTACTTCCCAGATACCCAGGAAAGAAAGGGAACAGAGTGCGAGTCTCATTCTGCACTTCTCCCCTGTTTTCCCACATGGACTCCAGCTTTTGTGGTGCTCAGGCCTAAAGGAGGTTCAAGAATGCCTGAAGAGGTTCTCTGAGTGACCTCCCACATAAAGCTGGCAGGCCCTGAGGCTTATGTGGGTCAGTGGAGGCAGGGTATGGGGGATAGGGAAGCCCCACAGAGATCAAGCATTTCTTAAATTTATCTCCAAACCTCACTCCTAGATACCAGTATTTCAGGAATTTCAGGGATTCTTTGGATTTACTTCCACAACATCACAACATTTATTCCCTACCCTGACAAGACTAGTCCATGAATGATAGTCATTAAAATGTTTACCAAATGCTCAACAGTCTTTTTTACATTTTACACACTTCCCTTTTCTTTCCAACCACCCTGTGAGGGCTGGAAGAGTTATTTCCCCACTTCAGAGAAAAGGAAATTAACATAACTTGGCTGCGATCCCACAGTTGAGTTATGCTCCAAGATCTCGTACAATGCTCACTGGCAGGGACGGATGTCAATACCCTGGGCAGGGCTACTCCACTCACAAGATGCTTCCCCCGCTGGCCTGTCCCAGCAAAAATCAGCACACCAACAGAGTCATCCCTTTGAGTAACGGCTGAGTGTTATACATTGGCTGGTGTGAATTCATTTATCAGATTGTCTCCTGAGATTACAGATTACAGGATGTAGGCATCTTGCCAGGAAGAAAAGGAAAATACTAACAGGCTTCCAAATGCTGCGTGGAAAGGGGGATACTTGCAAAGTGGGCCCTCGTGGGGGAATGAGCACCTTAGGACCTGGGAATTTCTAGAGAAGAACCAGAACCAGCAAAAGGACATTGGTTTGCCTTCTGGCTGTGTCTAGACTCTCTCCCTCCACAACGGGGACAAAGGCTGGCAGTATCTGTCTAGCTGCATTCATCCACCTGAAACCCTACAGCTAAGTGTGCTCAGCAGAGGGACAAACACAAGGAAGGACAAAAGAGATTACATATGAGGTTGTTACTTACACGGGTGCTCTTCCCTAAAACCATTGACTTGTCTGACTCCATCATGATCTTAAAGGGACATCAGCTCTAACTATGGTTCATTCAAACATTCCCTGAGGATTCCATGCTTAATTCTAGGGAGCCAAGTAGACACAGATCTACCTTTCAGGCCAACACTGATTTTCTAGCCTCTTCTAAAACCCCAAACTCCCCACAAAAAATAAAAAATAAAATAAAATAAAATAAAACCCCAAACTCCCTGGCCAAACTTGACCTTAGAGTTTCTTAACCTAGGATTCATTAGTTCCTGGAAGAAATCAATGGAACTCTTTTGTATTTTTCTTTATGAGTATGACTTTTTGGGGGTAAGAGTCCTTTCCTTGGCTTCACCAGATACCCATAAAATAACCCACTCTTAGGTCATTACCAGGGCACGGCTGCAATGTTGTTCTTCTGCAGAAACTTCCAATAATACATACTGTTCTGGAAATCCTTCCCGTTTGCTGCAGAAGGTTCTATAAAGGGATGGGGGCATGAATGAACCAATCTTGCCGTTCAACTTTCTCTACAGAAGTTACTTTTTTAAATGAGGACTAATTTTATTCACATTTGGTAACAGGAAGCTAGAGCTGTCAACACCGACGTTTATACACGTCATAAAGGCCCTAAAATAGCACTAGAAGCCAGCCACTAGATTCCACAAAGCTGATGCCTTAATGGAACCATTCTTTCCTTCTTACAAAATAGTCTCCACGTTGATAAACATGTTGTCAACTGTGGCAAAGAAACATGGGTTTAGGGTTTTTTAAATAGTAGCACTGCTGTCTCTCAGGAAAAACTATTTACATTATATTTTCAGGTTAATATTATATGGGTATATTTTAAGCGGTTTTAAAGGGTGAGAGTCCGTTTTCCTCTGCAGGAGTAAGATTAATTCACACTGTTTTAAGGAAATGAATCCAATCTGGTTTGATGGCTTCCCTGCTGGTTGCTAGCAGTACTGAGGGTTTTAGCAGTTCATTTGGAAACTTAACAAAATCATAGCAAGTGAAATAACACAAAATTTTATATGCAAGGATTCCTGATAGCATCTGTACTTAGCTACTTTGCTCACTCCTCCTTCCCTTTATTCCCCTCCTGAAAGTTTCTGAGCTCATAGCAGGGGATTCACTTTGCAGCCAGCCCCCTAGGATACTTGGTATCTTAAACAACTTTTAAGCAATTATTGAGTGACTACTGGGTTGGGCTTTAACAGAGGCCCTTAGGAAAAGACTAAGATCTAACTGTGAAGGCAAGACTGACACAAAATAAGTAGAAAGGAACATAAGATGATAGGTAATTAAGTATTAAATTATGAAGTTCTGACTCAGAGTGCTGAGTTTAGAGAACAGAGGTGGCAATGTTGGTTTGATTATTGTGATAGATTTGAAATAGAGGTAAAGATCAAGTTGGACTTTGAAAGAAGATGGTAGTGATAATACTAATACTAAAACCAATACCATTTAGAGGGGGGAAATAAAGTAAATAAATAAAGTATCAACTTTCATAACCTATTTCCAGCAAATTCTTTATTTGTATGAATTATCTCATTTAATCTTCAGGGTGATTCATTTCACAGATGAGGAAACTTGGGCTCCCAGAGAGGTTAAAGACCTTGGCCAATGATGGAATCAGGTTTCTCTGCAACTTTAGCCCATGTGCTTTCTACCATACCACATGTACCTCCACCCCAAGATGCGGGCCACAGCACTCTTCCTCTTCTCCTGATGACAATTCTTTTAATATTTTGGAGTTGTAAAACTTGAGTAATAAGGCTCAAGGAGAGCCAGCCCCTGGCTGCTCCTAGACTCTCAAAAGGTAGACATGGTTTGTTAACTGAGTCAGAGAAGACCTGGTCATTCATTTCGCTCAGAGGGTGTCCCAAATCCCCTAAGGAGTGGAGTCAGAAGGAGGGGACTTCTACAATCTAGAAACAAGAGACAGGAGGCCAAAAGGAAAACCACTACTACTATCCAAATAGGAAGAGGCAAGGAAATGTCTAGCTTTCTAAGAAAGGTGACCCAATGCTAAGGAATTCTGGGTAAAGATGAGGGGCCCCAATGAAACCACTGGATGCTTGGGAGACCAAGTCTGTATGGATCACAGGTGACAATCCAGTTTAAGCATAGGCTATGTGGTACCTAACCTCCAAAACAGCCCCAATGACCCATCTCTTTGATTTACACTCTTGTGTAATCCCCTCCCATAGTGCACCATTGTTGGTCTGTCTCGCAATAGCATCCGTGGAAGTGACGGGATGTCACTTCTGAGATTACATTATACAAGATTGGCTTCCATGAGCTCTCTTCTTCTTCCTCCTCCTCCTCCTGCACCCCCTTCTCCTCCTCATTCTTTTCTCTCCCTATTTCTCCCTGAAGTAGACTACCATGTTACAAACATCCCTATGGAAAAGCCATATGGTGAGAAGCTTGACAACAACCATGCAATTGAGCCAAGAAGCATATTCTCCAACCTGAGTCAAACCTTAAGATGACACTGGCCTAGGAGATGGCTTCACTGCAACTGCATGAGAGACCCTGAGTCAGAACCACCGGAAGCTAAGCTGCTTCCAATTCCTGACCTCGGAAACTGCATGAGATAATAAATATTTCCTATGGTAGGCTGCTAAAGTCTATATTAGACCTTAGACAGCTAATACAGAAGAGGATGGGCCTTAACAATCAGACAAACAAGATGCTCCTGATCAATATGGCCCAATAGAGGAAGTTAGCTGTTTGATTCTCCTGCCTCCAGGTCCCAAAGCTCACTCCCTTGTTCTTTGCTTCTACACAGGCTATTCCCGCCACCCGGGGCATCTTTCCCTATGTGTTGTCCTGTCTACCCTTCAGAGCTGGGCTCCAACATCACCTCCTACAGGAATCTCCCCTGATCTCAGCTTGCTGAGATGTTCTGTATCCTAGGACCCCATTCTTCCTCCCTACCCCATGCTTACCTTTATCACAGCCATGAGTTTTTATGCCTATTTAATTTGTCTGTCACTCCACTAAACTGTGAGCAACTTGAAGACAGAGCTGATCTCAGCATCTGACTAAGTACTTGGCACCTAATAGGTACCCAGGAAGGGCTAGAGGGGCTTCTGGAAGCTCAGGTCTATAGAAAGCTCCCGTAGAAGAGAAACACTCAACTGCAAAGCAAATGGTGACTGGCTTGAAGAGCAAGGAGAGAATCTTTAGGACACACAGGAAAGGGACTTCCTCCCAAAGAAGCCAGGGGGCAGTGCAGGGATCAAGGCAACGAGGCTGCCTGCCTCAGAGTGGAAATACCATTCAGAGTGGGCTGAGAAGGGTGACTTGGGGCCCAAGGCCTGAGACTGGGAAGCCAGTTCAGGTCAGGACACAGCATCCAACCAGAACTGGACATCAGGCCAACCCCACTGACCTTGGCATAGAAGCCAGATGGTCTTTATTTAGGAGCCAGACAAAGCAGCCACAAGGGAAAGGAGCCAGGGCCCAGGTGTGAGATCAGCAAGGTCAGCCAGTCCGATCTGGGACTAGCTTTGGTTAATCAGAAACTAGGTTTCTAGGGGCGCCTGGGTGTCTCAGTCAGTTAAGCTTCTGACTCTAGATTTCGGTTCAGGTCATGATCTCACAGTTGGTGAGCCCTGCACTGGGCTTGCATTAAGAGCACGGAGCCTGCTTAGGATTCACTCTCTCTCCCTGTCTCTCTGTCTCTCTGAAAATAAATAAATAAACTTTAAAGAAAAGAAACTGGGTTTCTAGAAGTAAGGCAATCAGGGAGGAGAGCAGTCCACAAGAGAAGTTTTGCAGTTGTTTCCTTCTTTTTTTAAAAAAAATATTTTTATTTATTTCTAGGAGAGAGAGAGAGAGACAGCATGAGCAGGGGAGGGTCAGAGAGAGAGGGAGACACAGACTCTGAAATAGGCTCCAGGTTCTGAGCTGGCAGTCAGCACAGAGCCCGACAAGGGGCTCGAACCCACGAACCGCGAGATCATGACCTAAGCGAAAGTCGGACGCTTAACCGACTAAGCCACCCAGGCGCCCCTGCAGTTGTTTCCTTCTTAAAATTTCATTGAGGAAAACAATTCAAACTTATAAGAAGGGGATTTTTCCTACATCATGATCAAGACACAGGAGTAGGGAAGCAGGATATCCTGAAGATGGAAATCTTCCTTGACCCCACTGCCACCCTAGTTTACCTAGATCGGCACAAGTGCCATACATTCAAACATGTGAGATCATGATCACCAATAGCAGTGGCTGCAGTAGTAGCTCACTGGTAGTCTGAGACCCAGGTGGGGCACTGCACATAGCACAGATGGGATATGCCCTGTTAATGTAAGTCCAGCAAGCCACACCGGCTGTGATGAACCTAGCCCAAATCCAAATCCTTGCCACAGTCCTCAGAACAAATATGCCCTTATATCCCAGGCCCAGTTTTGAGATCACATAGGTTTATATTAACACATTCAGAGTACTTTAAGAACAAGAGAAACCAGGTTTAAATATATACCCCAGTTTGTTCTTTGTGTTTTTCCTTTGTACATGGTATTTCTTATAGAAAATTGGCATTTCTAGAATCAAATTTACCAGTCCTTTCTTTTATGCCATTCGGGTTTTGTGCCATGTTTAGAGGAGGCCTCCTCATACCCAAATTACATCTTTTTTTTTGGAGTCTCCCATGATTTCTTCTAAAATGTTTATGGCTTCATTTTTACAATCAAATCTAAAAAACAGAATGCTTTTAAAAGTCTGTACCTAAGGTTACTTAAAATAAGAGGTGCCTAGATACTTCCTAACACTTCTCCAAATATGATAAGGTGTATGCATGTGTTCACCATATCCTAGAGTTTTTGCAAACAATGGTTGTATAAGCTCCATTGAGCTGGAATTTTCCCAAAGACAAAATTAGGGGCTCCCTAAGAACAGAGACCATTAGCTTGGGAGCTCCTTGAGCTTGTCTACTCTCTAACTGATCATTCTCTATGTGCAGCAATACAGTAATCTCTTCTTCCAGCAGGCCAGGTTAACACAGTAAGAGGTTTCCTCCTCCATCAGGAGATAGGGCTTTTTTGATCCTAGTCAGTGGAAACGCCCTGGGGCAGAGGATGTACCACCTCTGAAAACCACTGGGTACCTGCCCAACATACCAGCCACTCCTTCCTCCTTGTTGACTATTTCTTAAAACTATTCCTGGCTCTGGGGCTTGCTGAAGAGAAGATGGCAGTGTGTACTGTGGCCAAGTAAAAATAAAGACCGTTTCTGTTTGGTGTCCATTGCTGACATTCCTCCTGGCCAGCGAAAAACCACTTGGGGGTGGAGAATGGCCTCTCCTCACCCACAGCCAGGCAGCTCTGGTTAGATACACTTCACCCTGCTCGGTGGCCCCTATAGGACGAGAAGGTCTTCAGCTTGACCTCTCTACTTCCAGAACCCACCTCCTCCAGGATTGCCTCCACTTTCTCAACATTGCTGGCTACAGTCCTTCCCTGCCTAGGGTTTGCTTTCCTTTTCTTTCCCTTTGGCCATTTTTTCTTTTTCATAAACATAGGCTTTCCTCAGGAGGGCTGAAGAATGGAGCTAAGCAGAGAGTACTCTGGGTAGAGTGGTTATCTCTGGAGGGACAGACCAGAGAGCATAAGCTAGAACTCAGCTGAAAACTGGAAGAGGAGGGGGGAGGGTGCAGTCAGTACTTTCAAGATTGCCACAAGTCAAAGTTACTCACTGCTTCCCAGACGTTGTATTGGCAAGAGGTCATGATTAGTATTTCACTAAGAACAAATTAATAAAACATGCAATTAATTGTTCCCTTTTAGCAACCCTATCTTACTAAAGGCCTGTAGCCTCAGGTCTCCATTATGGGGCTTACTACACTGGCAGATCTGGTGGGCTCAGCTGTTTAGCACCTCTCCTCTGAGCCCAACAGTGAGCAGTGGGTGTGGCTTTGGGAGGGCCCAGGGCAGGGGGAATAGCAGGGGACTGAGGGGTATCAGGAGGTGACTGAGGGAGTGGAGAGTGTATTTCTAGCTCTGATGCTCACCCATGGTTTTACTAAAGCCCACATTTCTTCATTTCTACAAGGATGGTGGCAATGCCATCTCACAGAATTATCTTGAGGATGAAATGGTACTGAATATAAAGCACTTATCTGCTGCATAGAGGCTCAATAAATGGAAGTTATTATTCCAATCAAACTATACAAGACTCATTAGAATGACCTTGCTTTACTCATGGAAAATGTTCTTTTTTTTTTTTTTCCTAAGAGAGAGAGAGAGAGAGAGAGACAGCATGAGCAGGGGAGGGTCAGAGAGAGAGGGAGACACAGACTCTGAAATAGGCTCCAAGTTCTGAGCTGGCAGTCAGCACAGAGTCCGACACGGGGCTCGAACCCACGAACCACGAGATCATGACCTAAGCGAAAGTCGGACGCTTAAACGACTGAGCCACCCAGGTGCCCCTGCAATAGCCTTCTAATGCATTTCCTATTTCTTTTTTTTTTTTTTGCCTTCCTTCTGTCCAGTTTCCAAATTACAGGAGTGACCTTTCGAAGCTGAAAACCGAGTCCTTGCACTATGGACTTAAAACCCTCCATTGGGCTTTCATCTCACATAGGCTAAAATCCTTGCTGGGACCTACAAGTGCCTACTGAGCTGGCCCCCGGCCACCGGGCCAAGTCCATGTCCAAGCAGTCTTTCCGTGCTCACTCTGCTCCTGTCCCCTTTCACCTCCCTTTTCCCTTACACTCACTCAGGGCCTTTGAACTTGCTATTCCTGAAAAGGCACTTTATTTCTGCTATGAGTTGAATTGTGTCCTCCCAAAATTCACACGTTAAAGTCCTAACTCCCAGTACCTCAGAATGAGATCGTTTTTGAAAGATAAGGTCTTTAAAGAGGACATTAAAATAAAATCTAAAAAAAAAAAAGAAAAAGAAAGGAAAATTCAGTCACATAGGTGGACCCTAATCCAATATGACTGGTGTCCTTATAAGAGATTAGGACACAGGCACATACAGACTAAGGACAATCATATAAGGCAGCCATCTGCAAGCTGAGGAGAGAGGCCTCAAAAGAAACTAAACCTGCCAACACCTTAATCTTGGACTTCTAGCTTCCGGAACTGTGATAAAATAAATTTCTGTTGTTTGAGTGACCCAGGCTGCACTATTTTTGTTACAGTAGTCCTAGGAAACTAATACGACCCCCATCTTCACATGGCTGGTTCTTTCTTATCACCTCCACTCTCAACATAAATGTCATGTCCCCAGAGAGTGTCCATAGCCACTCAGTCTAAACTACATTTTCCCCTCATTTGTTTTTCTTCATAGAAAAGTTGCATCGTATGAAATTATTTTATTTGTTAACCAGCATATTGTCTAGAATACAAGCTTAGTCAGAGCTGGCCCCTTCAGTGTCTTATTGCTCTGCTGGGACAGTACCTGGCACAGAGTAGGCATATGGAAAATATTTATTGAATGTCCATGATGCCAAGTGCCAAAGAGGCTACAAAGACAAGTATGAAATGGTTCCCAACCTGGAGAAGCGTGGTCTCTACGGCGTGCCAGGAATCCTACTGCTCAGGGAGTGTACGGGCTTGAGGAATGGACAGGGCATGATCTTTAGAGGCTAGTACACTGTTTGAGTGTGGGCAATGCCAGCAGTTCAGCTGGCCTAGAAGGGCCTGTGCCTGCAGGAAGAGGTGGGAGAGGGGAGGGGGAGGTAGATGTGCCAGGCTAAGGGACCTGAGACTTCCTCTCCTCACTCCTCTTTGTCTCTCTCTCTCTCTCTCTCTCCTCCTCCTCCTCCATCCTTCCCTTTCTCTCTCTGATAAGGAAGAAAAAAAATAAACCCAACTTCATGGTTGTCTTGTGAGAACAAAATGAAATAATACATGTCTTGAGTCCCTAACTCATAAAAATTACTTGACTATTAAGTTAGTTGCATCACTGTAATAAACATTTCATTAGTTGAACCAGAAAGGATGGTATACTATTTCCAATCCACACTCACAATTTCACCAATTGATCACTTCTTTGATGACCTATCTACCTATGACCTACACACATCTAGCAGCTCACCACTACACTATATTTACATATACTGTCTTTGCCCATATAAGAGTAAAATTGTGCACGCACTTAATTTATAGGAACCAAATTATATGAGCAGTGGCTGCATTCAAGCCTGAAACAATCACATAGTTCAGCCAAAATTATTTTAATAATTTAAAGTTAATTCCATTGTGGCTGAAGAACATAATTCACATACTTGAGTCCTCTTAAACTCTTACAGATACAATCTGTTGGCCCAGAATCTGGTCTGTCTGGTAAATGTTCCCTGTGCTCTTGAAAAGAATGTATATTTGGCTGTTATTGAGAAAAGTGTTCTATACAAGTGTTCTATGCAATTAGGACAAGTTGGTTGATAGTTCAAAACTGTATATCCTTGCTGATTATCTGTCTCCTTGTTCTATCAATTATTTAAAGAGGGGTACTGAAATCGTTCTGATTATAATTGTGTATTTGCCTTTTTATCCTTTGCAGTTCTAACAGTTTTTCGCCACGTGTACTTTGTACCTTTATTTTAGCTAAATAAGTATTTAGGATTATTAAATCCTCGTGATGAATTGACTGTTAATCATCAGGAAATGATGCTCTTTATCCCTGATAATATTCTTTGTGTAGATATCTACTTTGTCGAATAATACAGCTCTTCTGCTTTCTTTTACTAGTGTTAGCATGGTATATCTTTTTTTCATCTTTTTGCTTTTAAGATATTTGTGTCTGTTATATTAGTGGGTGCTTTAGGGTTTACAGTGTACATTTTTAACTTGTCACAGTTTACCTTCAAATGATGCTATACTCTTTCACATATATGTAAGAAACTTATAATAGCATATTTGGGGGCATATTTTCCTGCTTCTTTGCATGCCTTTGTAATCTTTGATTGATGCCAGCATTGTAACTTTTATCTTGTTGGGTGCTGGATGTTTCTGAATTCCTATAAATATTTTTGACTTTCATTCTGGGATGCACTGAATTGCCCATAGTTTAGTCCTTCCATTCCTCACTTTTAAGATGTATTATGCAAGACCAGATCAGTGTTTAGTCTAGGGCTAATTCTTCCCCACTAGTGAGGCAAGACTCTTCCAAATACTCTACCCATCACCCCATGATCCATCAATATTCCACCGTGCTGATGGGAATAGGCACTATTCCTGACCCTGCAAGAATGCCAACGTGTCCCTCTAATTCTACGAGATCTTTTGTCTCCTTCAGGCAGTTTCCTCATGTGATTAATACTCAGCTGGAAATTTAAGGGAGGCCCTCTGGGGTTTTTGGTACTCTGTCCCCCGCACTCTGGCTGCTTTGGTTTCCCAAAATTCTCAGCTCTGTGTCCTCGATCCAGAGAGTCTGCCAGCTCTGCCTGGTTTCCTTCTTCCAGTGTTGTAGCTAGAAACTCTCTCCAGGCAGTAAGCTGAGGCAATGACATGGCCTACTTTGCTTCCCATCTCTCAGGAATCATTGTCTTTCATTGCTGATGTCAAGTGCCTTAAAAACCACTGGCTTATATATTTTGCCTGGTTTTTAGTGATATTTCTTATTCTTGGTACTCCCTCTTGTTTGGAAGAAGTCTTACAGAGCCCAAATTATGGAAAAGCTGTGAAAACAACTTAAAGTATTTTCCAATCAATGATAAGATAAAAATCAGATTGTTTAGCTGTGGCCAAGAAATGATGGTCTCACAGACATTCTGGAACAAGACCATTAAAGGATTAATTAAGGACAGAGAGAACCATTTTAAGTCCAAAACGTTCTTAGTATCCTGTATTTCTGGGAGATTTAAGGGTTTTTCCAAGGAATGCTGACTATGCCTGTGGGCTTTCCCTTCCAGCACTGATCTTTGACCCTAAACCCAACTACAAGGAGACTCTCCAGTCCTGTTCTCCATTTCCCTGCTGTTCACTCAACGATTAAGCAACCTAAGAGGGTAAGGCCTAGTGTTGAGGCCGAGGAAGGTGAAAAGCTGCTGAACTGGTTCTTCTCACACCAGGCTCAAGGAATTGGCCACTTGTGAAATAAAGCTGTTATCACTCTTCTCCCCACCAAACATTTGCTTCTTAGGGCATTACTGCCAAACCAGTTTAACCTTTTAACTTCTGGCCCCTGACCTAGGTACTGACCTAGTGCTAACTTCTTGCCAGGTACTATAAAGGAGAGATAATATCAAGGATCAGTTTGGCTCTGACCAAACAAGCATAGGTAAAACCATTAAGGAACTCTCTAAGGGTAAATCTTAGATTTTCATTTCCAGAATGAAAAGGCCCACTGGGTACCCAACACAATGAATACAAGGATCCCACCACCATCCTGGCGCTTTGTCATGGAATTTCATGAGAAGGTAAAGGCTCTAAAGGTTAAAAGAGCAAAAATCATGTTATATATAAAAGACCACACGTACAAATGGAGTCAAACCTCTCAGTATTAGTCCCAGAAGCTAGAAAACAATGGGGCAATGGCTTCAAAAGTCGGGGGAGAGGTGCCTGGCTGTCTGGGTCAGTAGAACATGTGACTCTTGATCTTCGGGCTGTGGATTCAAGCCCCACATTGGGTGTAGAGATTACTTAAAAACAAAATCTTAAAAAAAAAAAAAAAAGCCAGAGGGAAATGATTTTCAACCCAGAACCCCATACTTAGCCAAATTATCAAATGGGAAGATAAAATAAAAGCATGCATCATAATAATACTTCCTATATACCCTCTTCTTTGGCAGCTGCTGAAGGATGTTCTTCAGCAAAATGAAGTGGCAGATAAAGAGAGGGGAAAAAAAACAAAAACCATGAGATCCAGCAAACAGATAGGGGGCTTATAAATCCCAGGATGACAGTTGGCAGCCTAGAGAGCTACTCCTTCCTGGGGAGGCAGGAAGATGGAAGCATCCAGGAGGGAGGTCTTCAGAGGGAGCAAAAATGTGGGATTGATAGACTACTATTTAAACATTTAGAAAATAAGATTTCTAGGCCGTCAACAAATGTGATATGGCAAATATTAAGGATAGGTATAGAAAATTAAACCAATGGGGAGAAACACACAATTGTCAACTCCAAGAAGAGTGAACAGCTGTACACAAAAACCATTTGGCTTTGCAGGGGACAAAATCGACATAGTCATAATAAGATAAATAATTGCAGAGTTAACTGAAAGACCACGATGCTGCAAAAGTGAAAACACACGGCGGGGCTGGGGAGAGGGGAGGCAGAAGTAGAAAGGAGCTAAATCAGCATCTGTTATAAGAAGAGTGCCCAAAATTAATCCACCAAGAAAAACAACATGAACTGCTATTATTAAGAAATATGGAACTGAAGAAAAAGTAAAAAGTTGAAAGTGGTTACCTGTAGGAGCAAAAATGAGACAAAATTAAATGGGTCAGAAATCTGGTGTTTGTCATTATAACTTTTCTAACACTATGTATTTACTTTATAACAGCCATGTGCATTGCTTACATTACTTGTTTCATTTTGATAAAATAGTTGTAACATAAAATTTATCGTTTTAACCATTTTTCTGTGCACAATTCAGTGGCATTAAGTACATTCACATTATTGTGCACCCATCACCACCATCCATTTTCAGAACTTTTCCATCATCCCAAACCGAAACTTCATACCCACGAAACACTAACTCTCCAATCCCCTCTTCCCTTAGCTTCTGGTAACCACGATTTTACTTTCTTTCCCTATGAATTTGACTATTCTAGATATTTCATATAAGTGGAACCATACAATAATTGTCCTTTTATGATTTTTTTTCATTTAGCATAATGCCATCAAGGTTTATCCATGTTGTAGCATGTGTCAGAATTTCCCTTCTTTTAGGGGTGCCTGGCTGGCTCAGTTGGTGGAGTGTATGACTCTTTTCCTGGCGATGTGAGTTTGAGCCCCATGTTGGGTGTAGAGACTACTTAAAAATAAATCTTAAAAAACCCCACGAATTTCCCTCCTTTTAGAGACTGAATAAATATTCCATTATATGTATATGCTGTACTTTGTTTTTCCATTGTTAAAAAGAAAGCCACAGGCCCAAAATGGTGCCACTTAGACCCAATTTCCAAACCAAGGCTTGATACACTATCTTGTAATTAGATAGTTTAGTTTAGATAGATAGTTTCAACCTCCCCCAGAAATGGAGTCTCAACATGTCAGTCAGGAATTTTTCAATCAGAGCCAACAAGTCTACCACTTGGGCCCTCTCCATTTCCCCAAAGAAAGATGAGGTCATCAGCATAAGACCCTTTGCCTTTCTCCCAAGGGAAAGGCACCTTGTCTGAAACAATCTTCTTCTTTTGCTAATAACTTTCTTGCCTCCACCTTCCATTTTGTACATTTCCCATGAAGGCCCCTGTATTTGCTAGATGGGATGCTGCCCAATACATGAATCATTTAATAAAGCCAATCAGGTTCTGAAAATACAGTCAGTTGAATTTTTATTAAACTCCATTCTTCTGATAATGGACACTTGCATTGCTTCTACCATCTGGCTGTTGTGAATAATGCTGCTATAAACATTGGTGTGAACTTACCTATTGGTTCTCTGCTTTCAGTTCTTTCTGGTATATACCTAGAGGTGAAACTGCTGGAACATATAGTAATTGTATGTTTAAGTTTTTGAGGAACTGACATACGGTTTTTCACAGCAGCTGCACCATATTACATACCCACAAGCAGTGCACAAGAATTCCAATTTCTCTATCTTGTCCAACACTAGGTATTTTCTGTTTGTGTTTGTTTTGTTTTTATAGTAGCCATCCTAATGGGTGTGAGGTAGTATCTCATTGTGATTTTTGATTTGCATTTCCCAAATGATTAGTGATGTTGAGCATCTTTTCAAGTGCTTATTGGCCATATGTATATCTTCTTTGGAAAAATGTCTATTCAAGTCCTTTACTCATTTTTTGAATTGAGTTGTTTGCCTTCATTACTTTGTAATAAAAACAAAGAATTAATGTTGAAAGCAAGAGCCCTTCCCTCCCACAAAAAGTAAGATCCAAATGCCAACAGGAAAGTTGGATTTCAAAGCAGGGACCCCTGGTAAGGCCCTTAGATGGATTCTTCAGTGGGAAGTAGGGTACTTCTTCTGTATTACCACAAATTGTTAAATTCCCAGGCATTGTCCAGACACAATTTAAAAAAGTGTTTGCCCTTATCTCAACAAAATCTATACATTTCTTTGCAAGTTCTCCTCACCTTTCTAGTACCTTTGTCTTGGAAGGTAGGAAAAATGGGATTTTGGTTTGTTTGTTTTTTCCAAGCCTCCCAGTACACGTTCCTGAATTGGAACCTAAGGGAATGTTTTCTACAAGCCAACTGTTGATCTATTCTGGGTAAAATCCTTTTCTCTAACCTCCTTATCTGTCTCCAACACTAGCTGTGCTTTCATCTGTGTATCTAAGAAGGATCTTTTATCTCTGAATGTAAGTGTTACACAGAGCGGGTGATGGAAGTAGTGCTCAGTGGGAGATCAAACCTGCATGAGGGGCAACTGCCCTCATGACTCTCCATCTGGGGCTCAGATGTAAGAGCACAGTTGTCCTGTGGGCACCACCTCTTCATAAATTCCTCCGAAAGTTCCCCACCCCCTGCCCTTTTGTAGCAATTATAGCCAATGTTCTCAATCAACCAAAAAACAATTGAGATAGTGTAGAACAGAGGATGCACTTACAGACTCTGGAGTCAGACTACCTAGATTTTCATCCCAGCTCAGCTACTTGCTAGTTGAGTCACCTTGACAAAACCTCTAACCTTTCTGTATCTCACATTCCTCATCTGTAGAACATCCCTCGATAGGTTCTAGAGAGAATGAATTTAAGTACATGTGAAGATCTTACAACAATGCCCTGCATAGGACGAGGGCTGTAGAGTTCAGCTCTTCTGAAATGATTGCTATCATGGTATAGAGTACTCAGAAGGGCACTCTCTCAGCTCCTAACAATAATTTCTTCCTCTTTTTTTTTTTTTAATATTTTTATTTATTTCTAGGAAAGAGAGAGAGAGACAGCGTGAGCAGGGGAGGGTCAGAGAGACAGGGAGTCACAGACTGAAACAGGCTCCAGGCTCTGAGCTGGCAGTCAGCACAGAGCCCGACGCGGGGCTCGAACCCACGAACCGCGAGATCATGACCTAAGCGAAAGTCGGACGCTTAACCGACTAAGCCACCCCGGTGCCCCCTAACAATAATTTCTTCTGAGGAATGGGATTTAGGAAGGGACATTGAGGAGAGGATTTTCATTTCTATTTCATGCACTTCTATATTGTTTGAATTTGTTACTTTTTATTAAAAGCAAAATAGGAAAATAAATAAAATGCTATCTGGCTAAGAGAATGTAAAAAAAAATCTCTCCCAATTTCCCACTAAAATAGCTAAGAAGGTACAGAGATTAAAAGAAAAAAATCCTGAATGCGCCTGGGTGACTCAGTCGGTTAAGTGTCCACCTCTTGATTTCAGCTCAGGTCATGATCTCAAAGTTCATGAGATTGAGCCCTGCTGGGCTCTGCACTGACAGTGTGGAGCCTTCTTGGGATTCTCTCTTCTTTTCTCTTTCTCTCTTTCTCAAAAATAAATAAATTAATTAATTAAAAAAAAAATCCTTGGGCACCTGTCTGGCTCAGTCAGTAGAGCATGCACCTTCTGGGGGTGTGAGTTAAAGCCCCCTTTGGGGGTAGAGTTTATTTAAAAGAACATACTATCTAACCATTTAAAACTAATGCTGCCCAGTCCCTTGGCTGGCTCAGTTGGAAGAACACATGACTCTTGATCTTGGGTACTTGAGTTTGAACCCCAGGTGGGGTGTAGAGATTGCTTAAATAAGCAAAACTTAAAAAAAAAAACACAAAAAACTGATGTTGCCAATGCAAGGCTTGAAACTCATACAAATTTTCTGTACCTACAAGACCAATAAAATCTAAGTGTGTGTGGTGATGGGGGAGGGTAGCATCGGTGTCTCATCTATGCTCCTCCACGCTCACACAAATAGCTACTAAGGACTTTTCTTTAGCCCATTAACAATTAAAATTCAAGGTCAGGGGGCATCTGGGTGGCTCAGTCAGTTAAGTGTTTGACTTTGGCTCAAGTCATGATCTCGTGGTTCATGATTTCGAGTTCCGCATCAGGCTCTGTGCTGACAGCTCAGAGCCTGGAATCTGCTCTGGATTCTGTGTCTTCCTCTCTTTCTGCCCCTCCCCTGCTAGTACTCTGTTTAATAGTCTCTCTATTAAAAATGAATAAATGTTAAAAAAAAAATTGAAGTCAGTAACAATCAGGAAATAGAGTAGCAGTGCCCTCTACTTTACAGTAAGTTTATTAGTTTGTTTTGAGATAAGTATCCTGTTGAGCCCACCCCTTCCCCACCAGTTTCTCTTTCTAGATTCAATTTAAAAAACTACAACTCCCATAAGTCCCCTGGGAAGTAATAGGGAGGTTGGGGGCAATGAACTTTGCCCCACTCACCCGGCCTTAACATTCTCCTGGAAAAGTACCTGGAAGCTCAAGAAACCTTCTCTTTGTGCTGGTCTTGAAGGAATCAATCACTTGAAGGCATGTTCTAGTCAACAGGAGTGATGACGTATGGTTATAAAAGAGCAGGCAGATGGCACTGCTGTGAAACTTCAAGCATGGCAGCCAACTCAACCCCGCATCCCCACAAGAATGATGCAACCTCTGCAACCATATGCAAGTGGGCGGTCCCCATGTCTTCCAGCCAGAATGTGCAGGGGGCAGAGTCTCCTTCCACGATGGCGTCTGAAGGAAGTTCAAAAGGAAAGGGTCACATATGAACTGTTATTGCTCATAAAGGAAATAAAATAACACAGAAGAGCTCTGGCTCCCTCCTCACTGGTTTTAGAAGATTCATTAAATGTAATTACTGTGACACTCACTATATAAAAAACAGGGAGCTAGAAATACATCTATAATGGTGCAGTCACTTTGAAAAAAAGTCTGGCAGGTATTCAAAGGTTTAAACATAGAGTTATCCTAAGATCCAGCAATTCTATTCCCAAGAGAATTAAAAATGTGTTTCTGGGTGCACCTGGTGGCTCAGTTGGTTAAGCGCCTGACTTCAGCTCAGGTCGTGATCTCACAGTTTGTGAGTTTGAGCCCCTCATTGGGCTCAGTGCTGAGAGCTCAGAGCCTGGAGACTGCTTGGGTTTCTTTGTCCCTCTTTCTCTGCCCCTTCCCCGCTTGTGCTCACGCTCTCTCTCTCTCTCTCTCTCTCAAAAAACCAAAAACACTCAAAAAAATGTATGTCCGTGCTAAACCTTATATGCAAACATTCATGGCAGCATTATTCATGATAGCCAAAACGTGGAAATAATCCAAATAGCCAATCAGCTGAGAATGGATAAACAAAATGTGGTATATCCATACAATGGAATATTGTTCAGTTGTAAAAGGGAATGAAAAAGTGATATGTGCTACAACGCAAATGAACCTTGAAAACATTATGCTTAGTGAAAGAAAACAGACAAAAAAGGCCACATATTGTATGATTCTATTTATATGAAAAGTCCAGATTTGGTAAAACCAGAAATATGGAAAGTAGATTAGTGGTTGCTGCAGGATAAGATTGAGGAGAATGGAAGTGACTGCTAACATGTGTAGGGTTTCCTTTAGGGTGAGGACAATGTTCTAGAATTAGATAGTGGTGATGATTGTACGACTATGAGAATATATTAAAAAACCACTAAATTATATACTTTAAATAGGTGAAGTTTATGGCATGTAAATTATACTCCAATAAAACTGCTGTCAGGGCGTCTGGGTGGCTCAGTCAGTTAAGTATCCTTCTCTTGATTTTTGCTCAGGTCACCATCTCGAGGTTCGAGGTTCATAAGCTCAAGCCTCCTGATGGGTTCTGTGCTGACAGTGCAGCCCAACAGTGCTCTGTCAGTGTGTGCTCTCTCTCTCTCTCTCAAAATAAATAAAGTTAAAAAAAAAGAAAATAAAAAGAACTACTATAAAAAGAAAGAGATGGTCCCCAAATGTTAATGAAACAGTTTTGGGGAAGTGTGGCTGGGTGCCAATTTTTATTTCTACTTTTCTGGGGTTTTTCCCCCCAAAATGTCTCCCATCTAATGGGCAGCAATTACTTCACCAAGTGGACAGATCTTGCTGGATTCAAATCCAAGTTCCTTCTCAATTAACTGGATAATCTTGGGTAAGTTACTTAGTTATTCTACATTTCTGGCTTTTCATGAAAAATTGGGGTGATAATATTGCTTGCCACAGGAGAATTGTGAGAATTTAATAAGAGAATGCTGTAAAGTGCTTAGATCAGAGCATGGGTATTAGTAAGTGCTCAAGAAATATCAGCTGCCATTTTTTTTTTAGCTTTTTTATTTTTTCAAGTAATCTCTATGCCCAACATGGGGCTTGAATTTACCACCCAGAGACCAAGAGTCATATACACAGGGAGCCTGGTTCCTCAGTCAGAAGAGCATGTGAATCTTCGCCTTGCAGTTATGAGTTGGGAGGCCCCATGTTGGGTGCAGAGATTAGTAAAAAAAATAAATTTTACCAAAAATAAAATAAAGTTAATGTTTTTAATATCTTCTAAAAAAAAAGTTACATACTCTACTCAGCCAGCCAGCTGAGTCCTCCTGCCATTTCCATTATTAAGAATACAAGACAATAAAATAATACTAAGTTTTACAGATAGTACTTATACAGCACTGCTGTAGATGTTTTACATATTTTAATGTATTTAGTCTTCACAACTTCTTTGTAAGGTAGGACACTCTTCTGTCCATTTTACAGAGGAGTATTAACTGTGATATTTACCAGTGACGTGCAGTCTGCACATTTCGTAGGAATGTAGGAACACATAAAGAGCATAGAGAGCTGAGGCAATCAAGGAAGACGTCATGAAGAAAGTGGCCATGGAACGAAAGATGGGCCCTGGATAATCCCACATGGCTGGGAAAGGTGAGGGCCCTGCAAGTAGAATGGAAATTTCCCAACAAAGCTGTGGAAAATATTATTTGTACCACGTGGGTGATGAGTACAGATTTTGCATTATTTTTCGTACCTTTGTGCACCTTAGAAATAATTAGCTATTAACAAAAATGAAAAATATTTAATTGCTGTGTTCTAGAGAAAGAACACATTTTCTTTCTCTAAGTCTTTAAGATGTACATGTTAGTGATAATTTTCTTTATTCTTTCTAAAATAAACCTTGGTTCTATTCTATTTGCCTGTTAAGCTACTACGCCTTGGAGTTTATTTTTTCCTAGGGATCTCTCTTACTCCTTGTTACAACTGCATATTCCACAGTAGGAATGTTTCATAATTTATTTTTCCCTTCCCTACAGATCCTAATTTTCTGTTACAAGCATTATTTGTAAACACTGTACCCCTGTAAAAGCCTTTCCTATGCACTGAGGTAGATACCAGGAAGAGAAAATGCCATAAATCCAACTTTCAAAAAGCGAATCAAACAAGGGGTGAATGGAAAATTTCTGTACTTCCTTCCCGATTGTGTTGTAAACCTAAAACTGCTATTTAAGAAAGAAATAGTCTTAAAAAAAAAAAAAAAAGTCAGAGACGGACACGGGGGTGAACCGGGAATCTAGGCAGTTTTTCGCGTGGTCGGGGCCGGAGTGGGGGTCCCATCAGCCCGCCTCCTGGCGGGCCCAGGCGGCATCTGGTGGAGCCTCCGAGCCCCTGGATTACGTGCGAAAGCACGGTGACCTACTACCCTCGGTACACGCTCTCTGCCCCGCCTCGAGGCCCTTCAAAGAAGATGAAAAAAAAAAAAACAAAACCAACCTTGGCGATCACGTGAAACCGGCGTGCCGGCCAGATGACGTCACGCGGCGCAGACCAATGGGAGCTTCTGTTTATGTCAGGGGGTCATCAGAATATCAGAGCCTCGGCGCGCAGCCTCGCCCCGCCGCCGCCGCCGCCGCGCCGCTCTCCGGCTCTGGTGGAGAGCGCCCAGCTGGAGCGGGAGGCGGTGCGGCTGTAGCGCCGCGGGGAGGGCCGCGCCGGTTGCCTTGTGCAGCCGCGTCTCCGCTAGCGGCCCCGTGCCGTCCCTGGGGCACTGTGCAGTGTTAGCCCGGGACTAAAGCTGCCGGCCTTCGCGGGTGGCTGGATCCGCGTCCCGCCTCAGCGCCCGGAGGACATGCGGGAGAGAGAATGAGCCAGAGGGACACGCTTGTGCATCTGTTTGCCGGGGGGTACGGTCCACTCTGGGAGTGCGGGCTGGGGCTGAGGGTGTTGGTCTGAAGGCCGTGGCCTGACACGCGGGCGAGAGGGGTGAGGGGGCTCCAGCCAGCGGGGCCAAGAGGGTGAGGCCCGGGCGGGGAGGGGTGAGGGCCTTGAGCCACGGTTGCTGAGGGGGCCGAGGCCGGGAGGGTTGGGGGTTGAAGCCGGGGCGGGGCTCGAGGCCGTGGGCCCGCGGAGCCGCGGCGAGGCTGGAGCAGGATCCGCGAGCTTGAGGGGCGGCGGGCGGGGCTGGAGGACTCCGCGGGCCAGGGCCACGCACCGCGGCCTAGCGGGTGTCTGAGATGCGGGGCCGCGGGGAGCAGCGTGGCTGCAGGCCTCAAAAACGTTCCTAGGCCTGGGGGGGTACTGGGCGGAGGTGCGGAGGCCGAGGACAAAATGGGCGCCGGGGCCGCCTCCTCCCTCCCCCCGGTGCCGCGCGTGCTGCGAGGCCTCCTCACGTCGCTCACGCCGCACCTCGGACCTCGGGGAGCCGATTTCCCGGCCCCCTCGGCCGGGGTGGGCCCTTCGGGGGGCTTCCGGCACCCGCGGGGCGGCTTTGGTGTTCGCTTGCCCGATGGAACTGTAGCTTTATCGCTCTCGGAAAATTTTCAGGTTTCGAGATGCGGTGCGAAGCGGCAGTGCCTTTGGGTCAGATTCTTTTCGTGAAAACCAACCCTCTTGCACGCCCGGTGCATTTCGTCGGCTTAAAGGGGAAAGTCGGGGGTAGGGAGAGGTCAGATGCTTTGGCCATAGTTACTGTGTATGAGATTAGGGCTAAGCCTTAAGTCTCAGTTCCCTGATCGCCACCCTAAAGCCTGCAGATATTTTGTTGAGCCAGTTTACTCTCTTTTTTAGGTTTATTCCTTCCAAATTATTTGGGAGCATCCTAGAATTTTTAAGTTTAAGAGTTTCTTATCCGTAGGATCATGTTAATAAAAAAAATGGCTTTGATGAATTCTGCTGAGGCTCTTTTCTGTCTACATGACTATGTAAAGTCTCATCCTTTTAAAGCGTACAGTTTGCTTTAAAATCGACCACTTTAAGACTTTATTGCCAATGATGGTAATACTTTCCTTTGGTATGGGAAACATGGACCAGTCACTGTTCTCGCATAAAAAAATTTTTTTCTTTTAATCCATGAGGGCAAGTTTAGGTGATGTACTCTCCACCTTTCTGATAGATAATTTTACCAATGATCCATATTTCTAATATGTTAAACAATAATCTTGGCAAATGAAATCATTTTTCTTTTAAAAAGACATTAGCTATGTAGGTGTTCTTGTAAAGGTGTCTTGTTATGCAAATAATTGGGCTTCCTTCTGTAATTCTATCGCAAGGTAACATCTAAAAGTTAGGAGACCGGGCATCACTTCTGGCTGCTATTTTGAATGAAAAATGAACAAGACCTTTTGTTTTAATTGCTTCATTTGTAAAGTGAGGAAGGTATACTATATGATCTCTGAGGCCCTTCCTAGGTCCTATCATTTCTATTACTCTGCATTCAAGATTCATATATCAAGTTTTGTTAAAAGTGGGGCACGCTAACTTGAAGTGTTAGCTTGATTGCATTGACTTCCCAGTTTGAATTAAGGTCATCAGTCACTTTTTTGTCATTAATACGTGTAAAGGCTCTCCTTGTTAGATTTTTCCTTAACAGCAGGAATGGAGAGTGTTTGCAGCATCTAAAAACCAATAAGATTTAGGAGCCTCCCCTCCCCCAAAGAACCCGCATTTACAGGTTACTTGGAGAATTAGGAGGTGCTGGAATGTAGGGCCTGATACAACAACATAGGTGATCAGCCTTGTAAATTCCCTTTCTTTGCATCTCTTGATTTTACATTTATATGTGGTTGCATACTTTGTTGCAGTAAAGCCTTGTTTATCTTCCCCGCCCCCCCCCCCCCATCACTTTGAGAAACAGCAGAACTAGGAAGGATGGTCGAGATTATTTGGCTCAGCCACTTAAAAATGTGGAAAAATACTGAGGTGTATTGATTTTCCCAAGGTCAGATAGTTTTCCATTCATGTAAAATGAGAGAAAAATAATCTCTAACAGATCCTTCCGTCTCTATATTATATAAAGTCAATTTTGAGGAATATCCTGGAAGTTGTATGCTAAGCATTGTGGAAGTGCACACTGGGTTGTGTTGGTCACATTGTTCTCATTTGGATTGGAGATGTTGAATTTTTTTTTGAATATTAAAGTTGCTTACTTAGACATTGTTTTCAGGACGTTCTTCATAGAAAACTAGAAACTAAATAATCTTTCACAATGGCATTTAACCTTAGGCAAAAATTGTCTGAGTATGGGGCATTTGGATCATTTCCTGATAATTATAATTATATTCAAGTAAGAGTTTATCAGGATTTCAGAGAGATTTCTAATAGTCTAGTAGCTATGTTATTAAATTTATTTAATAACTAGTAGTTATGTTATTAAATCAGAAACATTTGCAACAGACCAATGCTGGACCTTGGGTCTGAGTGACATACTCCTATATGTAACTTATGCTTTCTTTAGGGCACTCTTTGGTCTCAACTGTATTTGCCAGAGTTCATATTCAGAGTTTATAAGGTCATTGGTTACATCAGTGAAGTTACAGAAGCAACTCGTGGCAATCTACGAAAGGGATGTAGATAAGATTTATTTAAGCTGTACTTTAAAAATTTTTTTAATGTTTATTTTTGAGAGAGACAAACAGACATGAGTGGGGGAGGGTCAGAGACAGAGGAAGACATAGAATCTGAAGCAGTCTCCAATATCTGAGCCAGACGTGGTTCTCAAACTCACCAACCGTGAGATCATGACCTGAGCCCAAGTTGGATGCTTAACTGACTGCCCAAGCCCCCTAAGCTGTACTTTCAATAACACTGTATGTATGTGAAGATATAAGCAGTATGAAATTTATTTTTAAATTCTTTAATAGAACTATATATTGTCTGTTAAAGTATCAGCACCAGAGGCAGTTTTCTTTTTTCTTTGAGAGATTGTCTCCAAAAGGAGGAATAAACCTTGGAAACTGTCATTTCTAGATTTTTTGATGTTGTAGAATAATGAACCTGTATGCTCTTCCAACTATCAAACTTGGCTATTCTTTCCTTGCTGATCAATGCAGTTAAAGCAAATGAGCAAGCGACTTTGAATTGTAACTTTTTCTTTTAACAGAAAAGCATCCAGTCTAGTAGTTTATTACTAGTAGTAGCAAATTACGTTGGTGATACCTTGCAAGTGATCTTAAGTCATTGGTCACATCACTGGATCAGAGGGACTCAGGACCAGTTGGAAGGCAAAAAGAAAGTGAAAGCCTGCTTTAAGGCACTTGGAGTGGGGATGGTAAGGGGAAGTGTGAGAGGAAGTTTGGAATGTAGAACCAGAGAGACTTGAAGATGTCAGAAAGCCTCTGTATGACTTATCAACCCTTCCAACTGATGATTGTTAGCCATCAGTACCAAGGAGCTTCTTCACATGGTCTTTTTTTTTTTTTAAATAGTGTATATTTAAGGTGTATACAACATGATGATTTGATGTAAATATGCATAGTGAAATGATTATAACATAACATCTGATGTAGTTAACATTTTTTTGTATGTGAGAGCATCTGAAATCTACTCTTTGCAAATTTCCAGTATTCAATACAGTAGTATTAGTTTTAATCATTATGTTGTACATTAGAACTTTAGACTTCTTCATCCTACGTAACTATAGTTCTGTACTGTTTAACTAGTACCTTCCCATTTCTCACAGCGTCTTGCCTCTGTTAACCACCCTTCCATGGTTTTTGACTTCTATGTTGTTTGACTTTTTTAGATTTTACATATAAATGAGATCATGCAGTGTTTTTCTTTCTGTGCCTGGCTGATTTCGCCTAGTATGTCTTCCACATTCATCCATGTTGTTGCAGCTAGATGGCAGGATCTTATGCATCGCCTTCTTGATCTTGGATTTTTCCAGCCTTGCTATGTTATACATTTCTAGTTTGCAAACTTTTTCTTTACTTAATTTTTAAATGCTTATTTTGAGAGAAAGTGTATGTGTGTGAGCAGGTGAGGGATAGAGAGAAGAGAGAATCCCAAACAGACTTTGCACTGTCAGCACAGAGCCCGATGCGGGGGTGCAGGGCTCGAACTCGGGAACTGTAATCAGGACCTGAGCCAGAATCAAGAGTTGGATGCTTACTGACTGAGATACCCTGGTAACCCTATCTTGCTAAATTTTTTAAACATTATATTGGTTGTACAAATTAATGTTCATGAGGAGTTTGCTCATTATAAATAGTGAGCAAACTATTTAAATCAGTATTCATTGCTAAGAAACTTTCTTCGTGGGAGGCTAGAATAAAACAATTTTAAATGTTATGATTTTTATATAGAATATTTTTAAAATATTTTTTAATTTTTTTAGTCTTTTTTTAAACTGTTTTATAACTTGGTTGGCTTAATAAAATAATTGTGCTGTCCAAATCTTACAGATTAATAAATGAGAAAATAGTATATATTTAATATATCTTAGTTGTACTCACATCCATTTATTTATGAAGGTGAGTATGCATCATTCCTACTCTCCAGCTGTTAAGTTAGCATGCTGCTTTAATCTTGCACTAAATTGACCAGTGTGTAAAAAAATACCTGTACCCCCAAGCTACTTAAGGTATGTAATAGTACCAATACAGAAGAACAAAATTCTTCTTATATCCTTCCTGGTTAAATCGCATGTAATTTAGTACAGACAGCATGCTTCAAATTGTATAGCAACCCATTAGTGGATTATTAAATCAATTTGGTTTATAACCAACATTTTAAAAATAATAAGATAAATATTCTGCAAAATTTTTGTGCCTGGGGATATGCTGCACCTTGATGTAAAATATTCCTTGTGGATTGAAGTCAAAGATTTGAAAGGAAGAGAGCTGGACTAAGAATCAGGAGATTTGGTTTGTTCTTTAATTGACTATGAATGCGAAGCAACTAATTTTCCCTTGCAGGATTTTTGTTTCCTCATCTGAAGAATAAGGAAGTTGGGCCAAATACATGGTCTCTTAACTCTTAAATCCGGAGTTATCAAACGCTACAGTGTCCACTTACTCAATCAACATGAGTGCTTGCTGTGTCACAGGCATTATCAGAGATGTTGGGGTTATAGTAGTGTATGTAAATTGCTGATTTCCTGTTGCTAACATTGTAGCATCAGGGAACACAGAAGATAAAGTAAAAAAGTAAAATATTTAGAGTATTTAGTATGTTAAGTGACAGAATGCATTGGCTGTAGAAAAGAGTATTGCAGGGGAGGTGGATAGAGTGAGTGTAGAGCTTTTTTTTTTTTTTTTTTTTAAGTGTTTATTTTTGAGAGATGGACAGAGAGTACAAGCAGAGAAGGAACAGACAGAGAGGTACAGAGAATCCCAAGCAGGTTCTGTACCGACCTCAGAGAGCCCAGTACAGGGCTCGAACTCCTGAACCGAGCCATGAGATCATGACCTGAGCTGAAGTTGGATGCTCAACCGACTGAGACACCCAGTGTGAGGGATTTTTTTCTATGGTGATCAGAGAGGTCATCACTGAGAAATGACAAGTAAGCAAAGGTAAGAGGTGAGGTAGTAACTCATTCTCATATTTGAGGCAAGAATATGAAGACGAAACAGCTAGAATGGATATCCTAAGACAGGAGCATGGTTCATGTATTAAACTCTAATTATACTTAGACCAGAGGCCAGTTGCTTAGCCAGGATGGACATGATGAGAAGTGGTCAAGATTCCAGATTTATTTTAGGGTACTCAGTCCAAGACGCTTGCACACCATATACTCATTTGTCCAGTGAGTGGGTCCCAGAAACATCAGCCACGTGCTGTAAAAAAAAAAAAAAACGAAAACCCTGCTGTTCAAAAAAACAAATACTGTTGGAGTTTTGACTAAAATTACTTCAAAAATATATGCATATTTTTAAGCTGCCTTAATATTTTTATTAATCAGCATTCCCCATCTCTCCCCCCACCCCATACACACATTTCCTTCCTAGTGGGAACTTAGTATATGTCTTAGCTATGTGGAATTTTCTTCATACTTTCTGTTCTGATAGATGAGGATTTAGTTAAACCATTCCCTAATTCCTGTATCTTTCCATCCTCTCATTATATAGTTAGTTACATCACAATTTTTTGGGTAAATCAGTGATGAGTGCTTACTTTATTGTGACAGTATAAATATTATAGACAGTAGGGCTCAGTTGTTGACCTTTTCTTTCTTGAATAACTTTATTTTTCCTCCCTTGGAGTTAATAATTGGTGCACATTTAAAAATGCTTATTGGGGCACCTGGGTGGGGTTAAATGCCTGATTTTGACTTAGGTCATGATCTCATGGTTTGTGGGTTTGAGCCCTGCATTGGGCTCTGTGCTGACAGCTCAGAACCTGGAGCCTGCTTCGCATTCTGTGTCTCCCTCTCTCTGCCCCACCCCCGCTTGCATTCTGACTCTCTTTCTCAAAAATGAGTAAATGTTAATTTTTTTTTAAATAAAAGTGCTTAGTAATGTGAGTACTTGAATATTTAGTTTCATATCTTCAAATATATTCATCTGTCAGTGAAGAACTTCACTTCATTCCTCTGAACTTTTCTGTTACCCGAATCCTTTCTGGACTGGTTATTTTCTAATCCTGACATTTCTTGGGATTCCTTTCTCCCTCTCCTGTGTTATTCATTCTATTCCTAAACTCAATCCCCCTGCTCCCATTTTATTGAGATATCATTTGACATATAACATTGTATTAGTCTTAGGTATAATCCCTCCTTTTTAGATTAATCCCTTAACTCACAGAACACATTCTTTAGTAGCTGTATAAGAAAAGGTACAAGGTAGGAAATTTCTTAAATATTTCTTTGTATGCAAGTGTATTCTTTCTGCTTGACAGTTAGGTTTGGTACAGAATTTTAGAATAAGTAATCTGCAGTTGGGAATTCTGATGCCATTTTTTTAAATGTATGTGACCTTTTATTCTTTGTGGAAGTTGATGAGATCTTTGTTTTTGCACCTTATTTTTTTGTTCTTTTTAAGTTTATTTATTTGTTTTATTTTGAGAGACATAGAGAGCAAGTGAGGAAGGGGCAGAGAGAGAGACAGAATCCCAAGCAGTGTCCAAGCTGTCAGCACAGAGCCCAACGCAGGGCTCGAACTCACTAATTGTGAGATCGTGACCTGAACTGAAGTTAGACGCTTAACTTACTGAGCCACCCAGGCGCCCTTTTGTTCCAATATTTTAAAAGATATAGTAGTGCAACTTGGTGTAGGGTTTTCTAGTATCTATTGATTCTACCTGTGAAACCTGACCTCAGAGATTCTTTTAAACTTTTTTTTAAGTTTATTATTTATTTTGAGAGGGAGAGAGTGAGAGAGAGACAGAGACAGAGACAGAGACTGTCAGCAGGGAAGGGGCAGTAAGAGAGGGAAAGAGAGAATCTCTAACAGGATCCACACTGTCATCTCACGCTGAACCTGGGACTCTAGTCCATGAACCTCGAGATCATGACTTGAGCCAAAACTAAGAGTTGGACTCTTAACTGACTGAGTCACTCAGCCACCCTGGCCTCAGAGATTCCTAAATTCATGTTCTTTGGAGATTTAAGCTTCTACACGGGAGCATAGTTTTACTCATTGTGTGTGTGGGGGGTGGGGGGGTGGGGAGGGGTAGGTCCCACCCAGTATCCCACCTTCACTATATAGCCTATCAGCCAGCCCTTCTATTTCCAGTTCTTTGCTTTACTCCATCTTGACTACTCATGCCCTTAATCTTTAGGTGTTTCAGATTCTGCAGGGCAAAACCGTTGCTTTCCTTGTTGCTTTCCTTTAGTGTTTCCGCCTGCAAGCCTTTTTTTCTCTTTGTTAAGTCAGTTACCCCTTCCTTTTTGCTTCATTGCTTGAAATCTTACATTTTGTTCATTTCTTTTTTTTTTGTTTTTACAAATAGTTTATTGTCAAATTAGTTTTCCACATAACACCCAGTGCTCATCCCCACAAGTGCCCTCCTCAGTGCCCATCCTCCCTCCCCCCCACATCCATCAGTCCTCAGTTTTTGTCCGCATTCAAGAGTCTCTCATGGTTTGCCTCTCTCCCTTTCCCCCACCATTTCCCCCCTTCTTCTCCCCCTTGTTCCTCAGTTAAGTTCCTCCTAATCCTCCTATACATGCAAACATATGATATTTGTCCTTCTCTGCCTGACTTATTTCGCTTAGCCTAACACCCTCAAGGTCCATCCATGTTGCTACACATGGCCACATTTCATTGTTTCTCATTGCCATGTAGTATTCCATGGTATAGATAAATCACATCTTCTTGATCCATTTGTCCCTTGATGGACACTTAGGCTCTTTCCATGTTTTAGCTATTGTTGAGAGTGCTGCTATGAACATTGGGGTACATGTGCTTTTTGTTCATTTCTTTAATGGTTCTCTGTCCATGTGGTATGTTTCTTTACACAGTTGAGATATTTGACATGGACTAGAAATAGTCTGTAGTTAATCCCTGTTTTCTTAAAGTAGAGATTTTAAATATTTATTGACTCCAGTACTTTTTTTCTCTGCATCAGTTTTAATGATTTCAACTTGCATAATAATTTTAAATGACTTTAAAATAAAAGCAGCATGAGAGATACTGGAGTGTCACCCCTGTGCTTGCATACTTACTGCATTTTGTACCATAAAACTGCTTCAGAACAGCCTAAGTGCTTGTTTGAACACCTACTTACATCACCCCCCACCTGTGTACAATTTAGATCCTCATTACTTGTTGAATTATGTTTTTAGGAATCATAATATATATATCTTGTCTGTGGTATGGCCTTAAAGTAGTTGTAATAGTTATAGTATATTAGGTATTGCTATTGGTAATAGATGATGATAACTTCAGAAGGTAATAATTTTTAAGTATTTTCTATGTGCTATGTCATAAAATACTATACATGGGTTATATCATGTATCATCTTTACAAGAAGACTGTTTTCCCCCAGTAGGTTGTTTTCTTTGTATAATAGGTTTATTTTCTTGGAACTGGGAGTAGGGCAGGAATCGTGGCCTATGTGCTACCTTGGCTTTTTGTTTTTATTTATTTATTTTAATTTTTTAATATTCTATTTCGAAGTCATCTTTACACTCAATGTGGGGCTTGAACCCATAGCCTCAAGATCAAGAGTAGCACGCTCCACCGACTGAGCCAGCTAGGTGCAACTATATTTATTTATTTTAGTTATAGAAGTAATTCATGTTCATTGGGAAACCCAACAATACATTTTTTTAATATTTTACAGAATATAAAACCAAAACAAATAGGCATGGTTATTAAAATTTTGGGCCTATTTGGTTTTTATGTTCAATAAATACACAAAGTAAATATACTAAGTAGTTAAAAAAGCCAGGTAACTTCACATTAAAAACAGCTATAATTTGCTGTAAGTAAACCACTATTGTAGTGTGAATACAATGTGTTTTTACCACATAGGCTGTTTTCAGTTCTGCAACATATACTACAGCCTGTACTGTGATAATTCACATTTCTTGCCACTTAGCCCTCAACAGTGAACAGAACCAAACTTGTGGCTTCTGTTTAAGATTTTGCTTCTGGTCTTTTATATAAAGTTGACCTTTGACCAACATGGATATGAACTGCATAGGGTCCACTTACAAGCAGATTTTTGGGGGGATGAATACAGTACAGTACTGCAAATGTATTTTTCTTATGATTTTCTTAATAACATTTTCTTTAGTTTTATTGTAAGAATACAGTATATGACACGTATACAAAATATGTATTAACCAACTTTATGCTATTTAGGCTTCCAGTCAACAGTAGGTTATTTAGTAGTTAAGTTTTTGGGGAGTCAAAAGTTATGTGTGGATATTTGACTGCATGAGGTGGGGGGAATTGATGCCCCTAACCCACATGGTATTTTAAGAGTCAACTGTAATGAGGTTTTAAGCCTATTTCTAGCTTTTTAAAAATAATATCTGTTCCTTGTTTATTGAGAATAGAGTCTTCCTTGAGCTAGTTAATTTTGTTTCAGATCTCTTACAGCCCTATTATTTATCTAGTTGATATGTTGATTTCTGACAATATAATTATGGTTTTGATCTTTTCTTTTTTGGAGTTTAATTTTTTTAATTTCCTATTTAAAGCTATAAGTGGAATTTTTAGGAAACATTAAGTTCATTGTGATTAAGATTTTAACATAATGTAATTATATTCAATTTCAGGTAGTTCATATAACTATTAACATTTTTCATATAATAGTTCATTAACATTTTTTTACTAGTTTTCACATACTCAGTTTTTTCATCCGATTTACCAAGGTACATATAATACAACTCACCCTTTGTTAATTGTATAATTCAGTGAGTTTTAGCAATTATATAAGGTACTGTAACTACTACTATAATCAAGCTATAGAACATTTCTTTTATCCAAAGAGTTCTTCTGTGCCCTTTGCAGTCAGTTCCTCCCCACTCTACTACCTCTTGGTAATCACTAATCTATTTCTGTTCTTCTAGTTTTGCCTTTTTCAAAAAGTTATAAAAAAGAAATGTCATAAAATAAAAGCCTTTTTGTCCCTGACTTTTTAAAGTTAGCATAATGCTTTTGAGGTTGATCCAGGTCGGTGCTTTTTATTGCAGGATAGTAATAATTCATTATACTGATATACCATAACTTGTTTATCCTTCATGAGTTGATAGACATTTTGGTTGTTTCCAGTTTGGGGCTATTAAGAGTACAGGTGCTGTGGGAAGCCTGGATAGCTCAGTCAGGTAACCATCTGCCCTGCCAGCACAGAGCCCAACTCAGGGCTCAAACTCAAACCCATGAACTCACAAACCGTGAGACATGACTTGAGTCAAAATCAAGAGTCAGATGTTTAACTGACGGAGCCAACCAGGCATCCCTTGGCTGTTCATTTTCTTAACAATTTCTTTCAAAGTGTGGAAGTTTTTAATTTTGGTCAAGTCCAGTTTATCAATTTTTTTCTTTTATGATTCATGCTTTTTTTGGTTGTTATCTAAGAAATATACCTAGCCCAAAGTGAAAAAGATTTTTCTCCAAATGTTTTCTTCTAGAAGCTTTACAGAAGCTTTACATCTAGGTCTATGATTCATTCCGAGTTAATATTTTAAATATAGTACGAGGTAAGAGTCAAGTTTTATTTTACATATGGATGTTCTCTTTTTAAGTTGTACTTTTCACTTTATCTCATAAATTTTTTTTTTTAATTTTTAAATGTTTTATTTATTTCTGAGAGAGCGAGAGAGGGAGAGAGAGAGAGAGCGTGAGCAGGGGAGGGTCAGAGAGAGAGATACAGAACTGGAAGTAGGCTCCAGGCTCCGAGCTAACTGTCAGCACAGAGCCTGACATGGGGCTTGAACCCATGAACCATGAGATCATGACCTGAGCCGAAGTCGGATGATTAACCAACTGAGCCACCCAGGTGCCCCTGGTTTTATTTTCTTGATGGCATGTACTGTTACATCAATATAAAATACCTTATTTGAGAATTTGTCCTAAATTTTGTTTGGAGTGATATTGTGGCCATGCCTCCTTTTTTTTAATTATGTTTTTTATGTGTGTTATATCTATCTATCTATATACATATATATGTATAAATTTTTTTTTTTTTTTAATTCCAGCGGTAGAATTGTTTAGTGTATTTCTCTGGTGGGCTTCTTTTCTTTTTCTTCCTTTAATGGCCATCTTGGAGGCCCAGGTTACCTCTGATTTGGCCTGCTTTTCCCTTTGACTGGGAAGAGCACTCCTCAGTGATTTTCCTGTGGTTAGAAAGCAGTTCTATTAATGCTTTAATTATGTCCTCTTCCATTTAAAACGAATAATTATTCAGCCTATCTCTTAAGTTGCTTTAAAAAGTTTAAATGATGTCATTTGTTAAGAGCATTATTTTATTGGTTATCCAGTTTTTTTATTTAAATGGGATTCTTCTAGCTAAGCCTGCCTATGTCATTTTTTTGTAGGTAAAACACTTCTGAGTATTTGAATACTTAAAATAGGAAATGTATGATTAACCATGAGTGGTTAATTTTTATTGCTCTGAAGACCATTTCTTGAGTTTTGAAAGATAGGATAGGAATTTGAGAGAGAGGATATAGCTCAAACAGTGGTCTAGGCTTCAAGAAAGCCACAGGTAATATCTGGGCAAGGAGCACCAAAGAAACACTTAGAACAGTATTTCAAACTATGTGACTGATAGTAAATTTTAGTAAAAATACCCACCATTGGGAGTCTTCTTTAGTTATTCTTGCTAGGTAAAACCTAAGCTCAGTTCTTTTTCTTTTTCTTTTTTTTTTTTTTTTTTTTAAGTTTATTTTTGAGAGAGAGCATGCACATGCTTGTGAGTAAGAGAAGGGCAAAGAGAGGGAGAAAGAAAATTGCAAGCAGGCTACATTCTGTCATTGCAGAGTCCCATGTGGGGACTCAATCCATGAGAGGCTTGAACTTATAAACCATAAGATCATTGACCTGAGCCAAAATCAGAAGTTGAACACTTAACTCCCTGAGCCTCAGACACACCTGGCTCTGTTCTTTTTAGCTACTAAGGGTGTTTGTATGCAGACAAATAAACATTAAAATTGTTTAGTCTTCTAAAATAAAAAAAATCTTACATTTTTGTGCCTTGGTGAAGCCCCTAGTTGCTCACTTATTTTATAGTCTAAATGTGTATACTAAGTAGACTTGTTCATTTTTTCCTAGATGTGGTGGTACAGTAGGAGCTATTCTGACATGTCCACTGGAAGTTGTAAAAACACGGCTGCAGTCATCTTCTGTGACACTTTATATCTCTGAAGTTCAGTTAAACACCATGGCTGGAGCCAGTGTCAACCGAGTAGTGTCTCCTGGACCTCTCCATTGCCTAAAGTGAGAGCACAGTATTCGTGAATTTGTTTTGTTTTGTTTTGTTTTGTTTTGTTTTTTTAGTCTGTTTACCTTAGTGATGCCTGTGTGTTTTGTTCATTTATATTCTGCCATGTTTAAAAAGGTTTTTTACAAACTTAATAATAGTTTTTACTCCATTATATTCATCAGAAATGATTATCCCTAATGGAGAAGAGTAGTAGTTGGATAATATAAAATGTAAGATTATTTCCAAATCATGTGTATTTGGAATATTTTTCTGCGTTTATCCAATGGATTTATTTTCTAACAGTATAATAAAGGTATTCTGTTTAGATTATTTATTTATCTTTGAAATGTGATATTGTTAAATGCTAACTCTTTTTGTGTGTGCTTTTAATTTTCAAGTACTGATGTACTGGCACAAGTAAGTACATCCAATTAGTGGCAGTTTGTGGTTTTAATATAACTGAAAGATAACTGGGATTTAAAGCAGAGATCTACTGATTTTAAAAGACATTTCAGTGTTTGCTTGACATCTCTTGGTGGTTTGAAAAAGATTTGTTTTTATATTTTACCATACTTCATTATGTTGCAAATTGGATTTCAAATTTCAAAACTACTGAAATTAGGTTTTACATGTTCAAACTTAGGTATGTAACTTGTATTTGCCATATCAGGTCACTCGGGACATGATCTGTTTGAACTTAGTTCAATAGTGTTTATTTTGTGGTAGTAAATAAACTCATACTGTGTGTTTACCATAGTTACCAAAAGATTTCATCAGTCTTTTATTTTTTTAAACTAAGTGTAGAGGTAGAGTAAAATTGTTACCAATTAATGAATGCTATAAATATCTGATGAATAAGAGTATAATCAATCCTGATTAGTAATAATATTTTGATTAAAAATACAATATTTTATCTATTAATAGGTTATTTAAATATCATTATTTTCCCTTTATTACCATTAATTATCTCTTATTAAACTTCTTCCTTTGACCTTTGTGACAATACTATATTTTTTATTCTATTTTTCAATGATTTGCTTTCTCTGATTTTCCTCAGCAGTAGGAGGACCCTCTCTGCTTAGTTTTAATTTCTCAGTTTTTCAGGTCCTCTTATTTTTTTATTTTAATATTTTTTATTTATTTCTAGGAGAGAGAGAGAGAGAGACAGCATGATCAGGGGAGGGTCAGAGAGACAGGGAGTCACAGACTGAAACAGGCTCCAGGCTCTGAGCTGGCAGTCAGCACAGAGCCCGACGCGGGGCTCGAACCCACGAACCGGGAGATCATGACCTAAGCGAAAGTCGGACGCTTAACCGACTAAGCCACCCAGGCGCCCCTCAGGTCCTCTTATAAGAGCTAATTTAACATGTTTCACCTATCTTCAGTATTAAGGTGACTTCCAAGTCTGCATTCTTTGCCTTAACGTCTCTTTACTCTCATTCCAATTGTTTTCCTATCCGGGCTCTGTCCCAGTCAGTCTGATTCATGGCATGTTTTTTAAATTTTTCTTAACATCTTTATTTGAGGTAGAATTCACATACCATAAAATTCACCAATGTAAAGTATACGATTTGTTGTTTTTAATATATTGACATAATTGTGCAACTATTATCACTTTCTAAATTTTGAAACATTTTCAGCAGCAGCAGCAAAAGAAAGCCTTATCTGTTAGCAGTCACTTCTCATTTTTCCCCGTTTCTCTCCCCCATCCTCCATTCCTAAGCACCTCCTGTCTACTTTCTGTCACTATAGATTTGCTTTTTCTGGACATTTTATGTAAATGGGATTATATACAATTCTTTTATGACTGGTTTTTCATTTGGCATAATATTTTCAAGGTTCATCAATGTTATAACAAGTATCTTTATTGCCAAGTGTTCCATTTTATGGGTATATGCCACATTTTCTTTATCTCCTCATTAGTTGATAGACATTAGGAGTATTATGAATAGAGCTATTATAGAGATATGCATTTTCATTTTGCGGGGATATACTAGGAGTGGAATTGCTGAGTCATATGATGACTTTATGTTTCACATTTTGAGGAACTGTCACACTGTTATTCAGAGTGGCTGTATCATTTTACATTCCCACCACCAGTGAATGAGATTTTCAATTTCTGCACAACCTTACCAACCTTTGTTTTACTATGTCTGTCTTTTTTATTAAAACCATCCTAGTGAGTGACGTGTTTCATGGTTTCTTAACCAGCAACTTTAGGGAACCCCTGCTGAGCTCCCTTAGTTTCCTTAGGTAGCTCATGGATGAACTTCAGGAGCTCTCTAAGTTACATGAAATTATATGCAAAATTCTGAGTGTTGGCAAATGTGTATTCTTTAAAAAAACACTAACTCCCTCAATTTCTCAAAGGGATTTATGATACAGAAAAGACGACTAACTAGTACTGAATCTTCAAAACGTGTTCTGTAATTTGTTATTTTTAACTCTGCTTCTGTCTAGTTTTATCAAAAGTGGTTCCATATCACTTGTTTCAGTCATCTGGAAGCATGGTAAAAATGCAAATTGCTGAGCATTATCCAATACCTATTGATTCAGAATACTTAGAGAGTGAGATCAGAGAAATTTGTGTGTTTGGGGTCGGGGGACGGGGGAAGAGTTTTTTTTTTTTTTTTTTAATTTAAATCCAGGTTAATTGACATATAATGTAATAATGATTTCAGGAATAGAGTTTAGTGATTCATCACTTACATATAACACCCATGCTGAAATTGCGTTTTAAAAAAATACTCTGCCAGTAATCAATATTAAGATTTGTCAAGTACTTACTGGAAGCCAGGTGCTCTTTTAAGCTCTTTATGTATTTATTTACTTATTCCTCACAGTAACCCAAAAAAAGAGTAGTGTTTTTCTCTGCTTATTACTGCTGTAAATAAAGATAAAAGTCATTACTGTATGTTCTTATAACTAGTCATTTACCAAAATTGGGCTTCATGTTAAGAAGTCTGGCCCCATAACTCAGGCCCTTATTGAACCATTATGCTCAACTGACTTTTAAGAAATTATTCTCAAGTGTATAGGTGGTTGAGAACCACTGCCCTAGCCTATTAACTCTAAGTTAAAAACAGCTAGTCTCTTTCAGTCTGTTTCTTCTCGCCTTCGAAACTTAGTAACTCACCCTCAGAAAGCCTTCTTCATGCTTTCCCTGCTGGGCATGTTTATCTATCTTTTATAGTACTTGCTTATTAATAGAGTCTATTGAATCATTTGTTTCAATATAATTCCTTTTTCCACAACTAGTTATCAAATTTCTCAGTGGCAGGTGTCTTACCTTCTTTTTTATCTCCTTAGTCTGCTCAGTTTTTATATAGTAAATATTCAATATAGTAAATGTTAACTGAATAGAGAAATGGTAACAGACTAACCATTTTAGTAGCCTAAAGGAGGTTAGGGTGACAGATTTTGACAGTATTTCACAGGAATGGTTGAATGAGATAATTCTGCAGTACTGAGAATTATACCAAGAAAGGACCCCAAATACTACCCCTTAGTTTCCTCAGGTAGCTCATGGATGAACTAATTGGGAATTGAATTTGATGGCAAAGATTATAAAATGGAGGATATTGAAGATAAGAGTAGCATGAACATATGAAAATAAATGTAGAAATTATACTGTAGTCCTTAAACGTTTTAGGAAAGAATCAGATTGGAGTTCTTTTTTTTATTATCATTTATCAGTCTATGTTGTGTCAAGAAAAAAAGATGTTCACAAGTAAGAAAAACGAGAAAAGCACATTATAGTAGAAACATACAGGTTTAAAACTCTAAGTTTGCTATACAGATAAAGTACTAGACTTTGAAAGACATTTCCTTTCTAAATAATATTTTTCTCTTTCAGGGTGATATTGGAAAAAGAAGGGCCTCGTTCCTTGTTCAGAGGATTAGGCCCCAATTTAGTGGGGGTGGCCCCTTCCAGGTAAAAATAATTTTTTTTAAGTTAAGCAAAATCGTGGCAGTCTTTTCTTGTTTCAAGCTTAATGACAGAAGATGCTGAAGAGAAGTTAAGGTGGTAGGTAAGGATAAAGCACTAGGGTATAAAGAACAGACCTCTGTAACCATCTAAAAGGATGGGCAGTTTGCACCATGTGGAGGTCATTGTAAAGCAGTTTTGTACCAAGTTTCAAAAGGCAGAGACCAAACTAAAGGAACCAGCAGTGAGAAAGAGGAATACCTAGAACTGTAGAACTAACCCTATTTTTTGGATTCTAGGACAAGCTAAATAGAATGGTTTCATTGCCTATTAAAGAAGCCAAAAAGACCTTAATACATTAGTCATTTTTCTCTGAGATCCTTTCATCTTAGACTTTCTTCTTCCATGATCCAGTCCTATAGAGTTCACATTCAGAATGAAAATGGAGAAAATCTAGGTCTGTATCCCATGTACTAAGTCTATGTCTTATTATTTATTGGGTTTCAGCTTTTTATGAGCTCTTTACTCTCTTAAAAAGCTATCTTAAAAATTTTTTCCTTACTGTAGAAATTTTTAAAAATGTATGGCATAAAGCTTGCTTGACATTCCATCTTAAACACATCACCTGTCATACTATATGCCTTCCTGGAGATGTTTACACTTATCTTTACAGATAACATTAAAACAGTTTAGTATATAGTCTTCCATTAATTTTTCTGACTTACTGTGTATGTAAAATGTATAATATATATACCTAACATTATTTACATTAATTTTTTTTATTTTATAAATTTACTTATTTAGATTCAAGTTGGTTAACATACAGTGTAGTATTGATTTCAGGAGTAGAACCCAGTGAGTGATTCATCACTTACATATAACACTCAGTGCTCACCCCAACAAATGCCCTTCTCCCGTCTAGCTCATCCCGTCCACACACCTCCCCTCTAGCTACCCTGTTTGTCCTCTGTATTTAAGAGTCTCTTATAGTTTGCCTCTATCTCTGTTTTTATCTTATTATTTCTTCCCTTTGTCTGTGTTCTTCTATATTAATTTAATCATATTTAATATAGTTCACCAAATTTGTGTTGAAGGTTTTCCCATTGAAAATATGTAGGGTTTTTTTTTTCATTGCATAGTATGGCTACTCTGTCATTAATAAGCATTCCCTTACTGATAAACCTTTAGATTTATCTGATTTCCACATTTTTTCTGTTGAAAACAGTGGTTTTGTCAACATAGCTACACTTTTATCTTTGAGTACTTAAGCAAGTGTATTTCTTCATGATAGTTACTTAAAAGTAAAATTTCTGTAAAAAAGAACACATGCATATTTGAAATCAATGAATATTGTTCAATTGCCTTCTAAAAAGGCATCCCATATTTTTATTCTCAAGTAGTGAATTAGTTGCTTTTTATCCACGTATTACTCATGTTGGCTACTATTCATGTTTGGAGTTGTTTTTTGTTTTTAATTTTTTTATGTTTATTTATTACTGAGACAGAAAGAAACAGAGCATGAATGGGGAAGGGACAGAGAGAGAGGAAGACAGAATCTGAAGCAGGTTCCAGGCTCTGAGCTGTCAGCATAGAGCCCGACACAGGGCTTGAACTCACAAACCATGAGATCATGACCCAGTCCGAAGTCAGACGGTTAACCGACTGAACCACCCAGGCACCCCATTCATGTTTTTTAATACTTGCCAAAGAGAATAAACATGATTTTCACTGTTTTAATATACATTTGTTTAATTTTTGGTTCAGTTACACCATCATTCCTGTAACTATTTGCCATACGTGTATCTCTTCCATGAATTACCTGTATATATTCTTTGCCTCTCTTCTCATTAAGAGGTCTTTTTTCTTATTCATTGCTAGGAATGCATTGTTTATACCTCTTCATACTTCATCATCTTTAAATATATTTTTTTTTCTTGCTCATAAAGTAGAATGTTTTTGTTTTGTTTTTGAGAGAGAGCATGAGTGGAGGAGAGAGGGAATCTTAGACAAGCTCGATCCCATGACCCTGGGATCATGACCTGAGCGGAAATCAGGAGTCAGACTCTTAAACGACAGAGCCACCCAGGCACCTCAGAATGTTTCATTTTAAATTATATTAACTTCCATTTTTCTTCAGCACACTAAAAAAGGCACAACAGTGAGACTCTGGCTATTTGTATTTGTTTGCCTATTATGTGGACAGATAATTAGGATTATTGGGAAATAACAGGATATTTGATGCAGCAAGCAGGTAATTCAGAGCCTAGAAACCAAAAAAATGAGGAAGTAGTTGGGATGCTTAAAGTCATATTCAATAAATTAATGGGACGTGTTCACAGATTAATGAAATGTTTACAAACATTAGAAGATATCATATGATGGAGGTGATTTCTTTTGGAATTATTTTGTCTGTTTAAGGAGACTGTGTACTACTCTGTATAATGTAGAGTAGAATATACCACCGTGTCTCAAATTTGTTTAATATATTTTTATTAATTGAGTCAGTTCTTTAACCCTCCCCTCACTTAAAAAATATCATATATATAAAATATGTTATATCTTAATAGTTTATAGTAATATAAACTAATTATATTAATTACACATTTAACAGTGTTTTTAAGTGCTCAAGCCGTATTTACTTCACTCAAGTGTGTTTAGTTAAGCTTTACCATTACATAAAGCCTTCCAGCCTTATATGTTCCCCGCATCAAAATCTTCTAAAAATACTTTTTATTTCAGTTGGCTATGAAAGTATTGGGGCAGGGGTGGTGGGTGTCTTTTTGTTAGAGGATGCTTTGCATTTGATGAACTTGACATCGAAGTTTGTCTTTTTCTTTCTTTGTTTAAAGTTTATTTTTATTCATTTTGAGAGAGAACATGCAAATTGGGGAGGGACAAAGAGTATCCCAAGCAGGCTCTGCACCACTGGTGCGGAGCCTGATGCGGGGCTCGAACCCACAGACTGTGAGATCATGACCTGAGCCGAAACCAAGAGTTGGACACTTAACCAGCTGAATCACCCAGGTGCCCCAGAAGTTTGTCTTTTTCTTAATAAGTCATTATAAGAAGTACTTCAGGATCTTTGTGGAAAAAATATAGAAATTAACCTGATGTTACATGAGAATGTGACTAAGACTTTATGTTTGTTTTTAGATTTCTCTAAAATTATAAAGATTAATTTACTTGTCATTCAAATCTTATGAATTAGGCAACATGCTTATTGATAAAATTTAAATCTTTATTTTAGAGCAATATACTTTGCTGCTTATTCAAACTGCAAGGAAAAGTTGAATGGTATATTTGATCCGGATTCTACCCAGGTACACATGATTTCTGCTGCAATGGCAGGTATGACTATATAATATTAAAAGGCAAAAAATCTTCTGAAGGCTAGAGACTTAATACTGAATGATGATGAATTTACATTGTACATTTAAGACAGTGAATGTGCTCTTCATTGATTAGCATCTGCAAACATAATTCTTATATTTATTAGTATATAGTAAATTTTATCTGGAGGTATACGTAAAATCTGTTATCAGTTGACGTTTTTAAATTAGGTTTGTGATAGCATACAGGTGATATAATATTTACATTGTCTTCTGTATTCTGCTGAATATTTAGTTATCATTTTTAACAGTTTAAAGAATCCAACCATAATTACATATAAATAAGTTATGGAGCTGTAATTTACTCTTCTCTCCTCAATTTCTGTTAGTGCCTTTTCCCTTTTTGCTGCATGTTTTGGCTTCTGTCTGAAATGTGCCGGCAGTTCTTGGTAAAGTATTCATTTTGTCCTGTGCTCAAATGAAGTTTTTGTGATGTATTATTAATAACTAAGAGTTCCCATAATTTATGTATTTTGAATACTATGTTTAGCATTCCATATGAATCACACTAGATAGCACTTGAAATTTAGGCATTGGCTATATGTATATGCTTGCTATAGATATGTTTTCTAGGGACTCTTCTATCATTATTGTTGAATATATATGATTCTAAAAGCAGCTAGTTCTGGGCCTCTACACTGCCTTAAAGATAAACTAGGAGATTGATTTGACCAATCTGGTTCTGAAATCATTTGTTGCAATGCGTGTTAGACAAAGCCACGACCTTTGTTTGGTTCATTCTCTGCAGCTTTCTGAGATTCGTTGCATATTTAACCATACCTTATGTTTCCAAATTATGCTGTGACTTTATTAATCAGATTATGACTACTTTCATCAATTGTTGAGCAGTAAATTGAGTGTCAATTACATGTTTAATAATGAGTGCTTTAAACTGTTAACCATTTTCTGTTTAGAAATAAATTGGATCAATTTGAACCACATACTTTAACAAACTAAGTGTAAGTTGGAAATAACTAATATCTGAAAGGTCAATAGCCATAATAATCTACCATATACCTTATAATTATTTTCAAGGCTTTTTCTATTTGGTAATTGTTGACTGACTTGTTGAAGTTTAAAAGCTGGAAGGAAAAACCTTAGAGGTCAAGGTAGTAAACTACTCTTATTTACCCAGGAGGAAAGATCTTGGGCAAGTTACACAATTTATATGAACCTCTCTTACCTTATCCTTGGATGTAGGTTGCTCTACAAAGACTTGGATTTTGACAATTAGTTTTTTAATACCATAGAGATCATCTAGTTACAACTAGAATTTTTTAAATAATACTTTTAATAGATGTTGAATATGAATAGAAATGATTTTACCTCTACAAATTTGAGTGGGTATAAGGTAAAAGTTAGTGGCTTAATTTCAAATTATATGACCACTGTATTAGGATCTTTAAGAATGTATTTCTGGATTACCAGTGTTTATGTTTTTGTTTTTTAAACTCAGGAAATTGTTAAAGAAATGTTAATCTTTCTTTTTTTGTTTTGGAAGACTTGAAGTCAAGAAAGTAGATGAGCGGTAATTTTTATTTGAGGATAGTTGTTATATATTCAGTGGTGTAAATTTAGGGTTTCAGAATACCTTAATTCCCAGTGGAACATCTTTTTTCATTAGGATATCTCATCAGAATTTATTACTATTTTTGTATCATGTTGCAAAGAATTTCAGTAGAATTGTCATTTTGTACTTTTTTCTCAAATGTGTACAAATGTCAACTCATAGTTTTATATCTATACATTGATACAATTCTCCAACTTGAATTCCTTGAATTTTTGTAAATTGATGGTCCTGTTGTTCAGAGATTATTATACTATATACTTATTTTGTAATTTGAAAATACTTCTTCCATTTGTTTGCAGTTACATTTTTCTGAGAATTGTGCTTTCAGAGCTTCCTTGCACTGTTCATGAGCATTAACACTTAGCTTTGCAGTTTTTATACATAACTACATGGTTGGTGAAACTGAATGGTCCCATGCAGACTCATTAAGGGAGCCTTTTGCCCCCTTTATTCTTGAAATAATCTAGACCAGATTGCTTTGGTTTTTCTTCAGAGTTACTTTTAGAAGTCTTCTAAATATAAATTGGGGGTACAAAGTGCTTAGAGGCAGTCATGTGAAAAATTGTGTTTTAACTGGCTATTAAAAAAATGCTAACCTTGTCATGTTAGTATCAAAAGGTGAACTAAAATAGACTGTAGTGATATTGCCTGCAAGATTTTGCCACATTAAACAGGATACACATTAAGGATTTAGTAGCAGACCTTATATGTAATTTTTATTCCAGATAGCCTGTTGATTTTGTATTTTATCCACATGAACTCAAGTGTTCAGATAGCAAACCTTTTTTCCTCAAAATTACAATTTATTTAAGATGGATCTTCTCATTTGTTTTAGTGTTTCAAGAGAAGACTATAGGAATTTATAAATTTAAATTTGGAGGTATAAATTAAAAAAATTATTTCCAATTGGAAGGCTATTTAATCAAATTAGGTAGTGTTGAGTCTTTATGTTTTACCTGTTTGTTTTTTCCTTCCCAACGTGTACCCTTTGTCAGACTGAGAGTATTTGTTTGCTTGAGGGTATTTGTATGTTTTTGTTTAAATGAACTTGCTTATCCCTCTGTATACCCCTGACACAAGTGTGCATACAAATAAGAGTATTGTTTCTTTATGGTAATTCCTAATTTTCAAAAGTTTTTATCTGGAATATATATGCTTTTCTATACAACATTACAGATTTAAATGAAAATTCTGATTTTTATTGGATTATATATTTAAGTAGTTATCACTTAATTTTTAAAATACCAGAAATGTAATCAGTTGACATTTACAGCATACCTTGTGGGTTTTATTTGCTCTTAGCATTCACTGTTATTTTTCAAGCTACATCTTTCTATTTGACCTAGTTTATTATTAAAGATTTTTTCCTCATTAAGAAGAAATTTTGTCTTTCCTAAATAAAATATATTTTTTAATATTTTATTTGTCCTTGGCAGTTTATTCAGCCAAATGGATGTTTGGACAGATGTTTTGTGTGTTTGTATATAAACATTCTTCCTGTTTTTTTGTTTTGTAGAACACAAGAACTTAAATATAAAATAATCCAAAATATTCCATAAAAATGGATGTGCAATATTATTGGCCATAGTGCAAAGGTTATAGGTATTATTGTAGCAACATATACTTTATTTAAAAAATTATAAATTATTACAAAGCGTTACTTGAATATTCTGGTTTTTTTTTTAAGACTTAGTAAGAAAAATATATTTACTAAGTAAGCTGATTATTAAAGCATAGAAAATCATGATTTCACTTCTGATCATGGTAGATAACTATGATTAGAAAATGGGATATGACAATCCCTTCTAAATATTTTTTTAGATTCCCCATTGACAAGGTTAGCATTTTTTTCTTTTAAGACAAAATTCGTCTTTTAGGTAAGTATTTGGACTCTGAAACTGCTGCAGATGGCAGAATTTTCAGTACTCGGTGCATTTTTTTAAAAAATTTATGGCCCATTCTGATATTCTTTTTTGTTTTTTAACTTAAAATTTTCAAAAGAGTTAGATCTCACAGTAAATATTTCTGAAATCCTTCCAATGGGATTCATTTTGTACACATGTTTCTGATGAGGTCACTGCTTGTTGTTATGATACAGAAAAGCCTGTGTCTATTTTAGGCATTTACTGTACATTTCTCCCGAGAAAAGAGTGAGATCGTGTCATCTCATGCTCCCCATCCGCAGGTCACTTCCTGTAGAAATATGGACTAACTTAAACCTCGTGAGTACTGATCTGAGCATCTCTTGCAGCCTCTAGTTATAAGAAACACACCCTGGGAATTTATAATAGCTATGGAATTAATAGAAGGCGGGAAGAACTTTTATTTCCTGAATTTGTGTGTGCGTTCTGAGTATTTTATAAAACTTTAATTCTGATCCCTTTATACTATTCCTTCTAGAAGGAAGAATGGGGTAATTTTTCAGTCATTGTGTAATAAAAGCCTGGGGTCTTCAGCTTGGCCATAATAGCCTTGACCTCCAAAGAATTTGATGACAATATTTAAGATAAATGTAGTTGTAAATGGTATAATACCATCCTACAACTTTTAGGAAAAATAGTAGTTCCCTTTGCTTAGCATAACATATTTTAAAAGTCTAATACGATGCTTTCTATTCTCTTGTCTGTTGATACTTAGCCTTCTACTTTCTTGCAAAAATATTGATCTTAATACCTACATTACTTTCCAATAAACACAGGTTAAGAATATGTGGGATCTAAGTTGTTTTAGTTTTAATTGGATTTTTTTTTTTGTAATTTTAATGTATTTTTCTTAGAAGATTAGGTGGGCTTAATTCTTACAGAACTTGACAAAATAAAAAGTGCAGAAAATGCAATACTACAGGTATCACTCACTTAATGAAATAGACATTTTCAGCAAGTTTCTTATAAGCAGGATTTCTCTTCATCTGGTTTCCATTATCAAATGGAGTCTTAGATGAAGGAAAACTTTAAAAGTTGCATTTTAAGAGTTTTAAACATTTTTCTAATAACATTCTAACTGTACTACTAACAGTATGGCCAGTACACTTCCATTTTGCTTTAACTGACTGGAGCAATATTAATTCTTTTTAACCTACAAATAGATCTTTCATACCTCTAAGTCAGTTTTAATGTTTAACAGGTACTCAGAATATTAATATGAACTAGCATATTACCAAAAATTCACAAAATTGAAATGCCACAATAAACAGTAATAGAAAATTTCTAAACTTCAGGGACACTATTCCCAGTATCCTTGTGTATGTTTGTCTTAGAAGTAGGAAGATCTGTTTAGCTTTGGCTGTTGGCCAACTTCAAATTGTCCTACTATGTAGAATTCTAAGTTGGTGAAAAGTTTTTGCTTCTTCCCACTTGTTTCATTTCTTGAATTAATAGACTATGTTTTTATAGATTTAATTAGCCTAATAATGTCTAGTTAGTTTAATAAAGTGTGGTTAAGAGAATGTAATAGCATCAAAATCCAGGACTAGAGTTGTAACTGTGGTAAAGACCAGTAACGTTATGCCTAGATTCTGTCTAATGGTTTGCCAGCATTTAGGCTAGTGTCTTTATTAAGATCTGGCTTATTATTGGGGGATTTGAGCCAGAACAGCTCTAGTAAGCACTGATGAGGGATAAAATGACAGCAGTCTCTTACTTACCTTAATTTTAATGTGTCCTGTTCTATAGATTAATTTGTATCTGGAAATGAATTTTAGTTAAGTGAGAAATACCTGTTGTTTGCGTCCTATCATTGTTCATTAGTGTGTACAGAGAATAATTAAAAATTTTATTCATGGATATTTAAAAATTAATTTCTAGTAATATTTAAATATTTTTGCAATATTTTAAAGTTTACATATATGGAGCTTTTTTCAGCCTTTAATTGAGGAATTTTGTGAGTTGGGAGAGTATTAAGCTTGGGTACTAAGTTTATATCTTTAAAAATAGAACTTCTATTTAAAAAAAAACTTTGATGCTCATCTTTACAAATAAAGTATAATAGATTGAATGAGATATTTACTTAGGCCTTTTTTTTTTTAAGTTTGGCATAAGGATTCCCAGTGTTAGTGAAAAGCAAGTATTTTTTCTTAATTTCTACAGGATAATTAATAAAAACTATTGTGAATATTGAAGAATATTTTGTTGCCTTATGCAGTTTTGTGACCTTTTACTAATAAACCCCTAATATTGCTCTACAGATATTCAGCTAATAGTAAATATTTAAGTTTAAAAACAAAGAATTATCAGATTAGAAGTATGGCCAGAATACTGATGTCTGGTGCACATTTGCTTTAAAATGTAATTTGAATGTATTTAGTTTGAGTTTTTCACTTAGGAAAATGAGAATCCTTAAAGCTGGAACATGCAAAAAAAATCTTTCCAAAATATTTAAACTGATCTAACAGCTTCATATTTTTATTCTCTTTTCCTTTTCTAAGAATTTATATATGAAAAGAAACTTTCTTAAAAAAAAAAAAACTCTTATTTTTATTATTCCTGACACCTGGTCCAGTACTTTAAATTTTTATTATTTTAATACTGGCACATAGAAAATTGTTGCTCCCTTACTAGTTTTATACATATTTATGTAGTATTAAAAGCACTAAAGAGAAATGGAGACTATAGACCTATTACAAAATTGTGAAAGGTGTTATCAAACCAAATTTCTATTCCACTTATCATGTTTTATAAATAGATTCAATTTAAGCATCGCTTTGTGAGATATCTGGCTATTTCTATGGTGTTAAAACAGTGGATTAAGGGAATAAATTTGAGTTAGCTAATTACCTGACATTATGGAAGGGAAAAGAACTTATGACACTAAATTCTACTTTGTAAACAATTTAGTAAAATTATTTTGCATTTTAGATATATCCATAGTAACTTCAAAAGCCAAGAAAGGATAATGATTGGTTGTGCACTATAGGTTAACTTAAAAGCCAAATTATTTTTACGTGCACCATAGCATTTTTCTTTCTGAATTAACTTTATTCATATTAAATGTGCTGGTTATATTTTACCTTTTTAAAAACAATGTACTTCACCTGCCTAGTATTTGATAGAAAGTATTAAAACAGTTAGGGCCTTAGACATTTCTGCCTGTAAGTTTCACTGAATTTAAAGTCCAGTTGAATAAATCTAGCTTGATAGGAGTAGTTCTGTGAAGTTTCTGTAGTGGTCTTCAGTGTTCACAAGAAATATATTAAAACTCTATTTTATATAGATGAAGCAATCTTCATAAATTCCTGTTATCAGGATGACATTTCATGTGCTATTTTTTAGTAACAGTAGGAAGACAGCAAGTAAAAGATACACACTAGTCTAGAGACCCTGGTCCAGAGATGTTAGTTTACTAACTAGAATGAGCCATCTTAGGTGACCACGCTCTGCACTGATAGTATATAGTACTTAACTCTTAAAGTAAGTTAGAACTACCTTCTACTCTGAGTTTCTCTCTTACATATCTATAAGTGAGAGGGAAGTTCCAGTTCCTAACTGTTTGAACTTTTGAGTTTTTGTATATGTTTAAGTGGATGAAAAATAGATCTTTCCTGTTAACCCTAACAGAAACCTTACTTCTGTGATACCATTATTTTAACAGTTTTAGTAAGTATATGTTTATATAAAGCATTTATAAGGGCAAACAACAGTCCTGTTATATAATCACCTTAAGATCATATATAGTAAATGCTGGCCTTTAGGTAGAATCCACTTTGAAGAATAGGAATTGTGTAAGGACCTCAAGTAGCTGTGTAGAGTTTGCATGCTAAAAAGCCTTAGGATATACCAAATTTCTACAGATTTGTCTGTAAACATGAGGTTTTATATTTAGCTTTGAGTATAGAGGGTGCCCTAGAGAATAATCTGAATATAGTGGGAGAGGAATTTATATATAATCAGAATTTGCTCTTAAAGTAAGGTCAGAATTTGAGAATGTAGATTGGAAATAAACTACAAATGTTCATGATTGTATGGGTTTATAAAATAGAAGTGTAAAGTATATGTCACTTAATAGTTTCTTTAATATAGATTTATATAATATTTAAAACCTTTAAGTTAATAGTTCTTCATTTTTACCAGAGTTCATTTTAAACATATTTGTTTAGGTTTTACTGCAATCACAGCGACCAACCCCATTTGGCTTATAAAGACTCGGTTACAGCTTGATGCAAGGTATGTTACTTCATCAAAACAAAATTAAAGTTGGTTTTAAATAATTTTTTCCTGTGAATTTATCCCTGTGAAATATCAGTGCCATGTATCTAACCATGTTTTTTCCCTTCTTTTGCTGCTGAATTTGTTTTTTTGTTTGGTTTTTGAAACTTGGGTCTACCATCAGAAGCAAAAGTGATGTATATAATAGTTGGCAATATGAGACTTTCCAGGGAGGAAAGTTATGTGTTTTTATTTATTTATTTGCTTGCTTGCTTATTTCCTTACTTCTTATTATTTTCCCAAGAGCACACATGAGAGTAGGAAAGAGGCAGAGGGAGAGAATCTTAAGCAGCTCCACACCCAGCTCAGAACCTGATGCGCAGTTTGATCTCATGACCTCAGCCAAAATCAAGAGTCAAACACGCAACTAACTGAGCCACCCCGGTGCCCCTATGTGTTGTGTTTTTAAATAAAAGAAAAAGAATATATATTAATCTAGGCCAAACAGTGGTACTTTCACTACATGAATGATTTAGTAACCTTATATACAGAGAGGCCTGGCATGGCTTCATTTAGCTTTCATATATTCATAGACTTGATCTGTTACCACTGACATCACGCCGTATGGTAGCACAATTCATTCATTTGAGAGATCTGTGTTGAACAGATACTGCTATGTTCTAGTGATATACCAAGAAACATTGGGGGCCTACTTTAAGTGGAATAGGCAGGGAATGTTTTTTTGAGCCCATTTTTAAGCAGAGGCAGTGGTCAGTACAAACATCATAGGTCTTAAGGTTAGGGCCTCTGGTGTGTTTTGGGAACTGAACAAAGGCCAGAAGCAGTGCAGTTTTGAATCTTGCCATCTCAGTTCCTATTGGCCTTTAGTATGGATGATGGGAAAAATAGTACTTTTATAGGGAGAGGATCCTATTGGTGTATTATAATATTAATAAAAAGACTTTTGAAACTTTTTTAGCCTTTCTTTCTAAAGTAGACTATAACAAATTTCCACTTTTTTTTTTTTTTTTTTTTTTTTACATTTTATGGCATGGGGAAGTAGTGTTATATCTCATAGACTAAATAAAACTGATTTGAGAAATCATTAATAATTATGCATGCTTAAATATCTGTTTTTTACATTTTATCATGTTGGACTGTCAGCTAGTTGGAGACTTGAAATAGCTCTAATTTTTGTTTCATCCAGAATAATTTTTAATGAATCCTAAATGGTGAAGCAAAACTCAAAGTTTATTTCTTAAAGCCAAAGAGATCTGAAAAGTAGTGGCAGATAAAACAATCCAAAGGTTAAAGAAATGTGAGGTGCCAGTCTATATTATACTATTATAAGCTACCAGGAGTATACTCTAGTATAAGGGGGTCCTGAAAAAAAGTATGGCTTAAAACCCTTTGATCATTTTTTTCACTTCTAATTTTAACACAAAGTAGCACAAGTTCTTGGGCCTGGGGGTGGTGGGGAATGGAGTGAATTTGGGGTAATAGTGAAAGGCTGGTTTGAGGATGCTCATTTATAACTGTGAGATCAAGAACAGGGCTGGTGTGTTTGCATATTACCCTTTGGACTTGTAGCATTTTAACTTCTTGTGAGGAAGTCTCTGATGGCAGAAACTGATTACAGTTGGTTGCATGGATCACTCAACTGAGAAAGTATTCATACAGTGTTAGTAGTTGAGAACAGTCATTAGCTCAAAACAATAACTAGTTCATAAAACTGGAGTAGTCTATATGTAGGTTATCAGGTGGGTGTCCTAACTGTGTTTTTATTTTATATCTGAAACAGGTTGTATGTAATTTATAAATAGGTAAATTTTCTATTTCTTTTCCTGTGAGTAGCATTTAAACCCATTTAATATGGCTCTATTGGGAGAATCATAGTATAAAGTAATATTTTTACAAATTCAAAATTACATACTTGTGTCAGAGTAGTTGCTGTGACCTTAAGTAGCACTAAGGAAGTTTTGTTGGACACAGTCCTCGGTAACTACTTGAAACTATAAGGTCCTCATTTACTGTGCACCATGATACTGGCTGTTGCCTTAAAAGAATCATAGGAAATTTGTGTTTAATTCATACATTTTGGGGGAAGAACTGAGTGGGTTTCAAAGAATCCCTCAGATGTTCACATACTAGATTAATTGTACTTGCTTTGTGATAAACGGTCATCACTGGTGTCTCATTCACTCTTTTATGTTAATAAGTTCAGAAGAAATCTCATTTGAACTAGATTTAATGTAATGTGACTGTTTTTATCTTGAGCTGTGGTCACAGTGTATTTGGACTAAAGGATTTTGTTGCTTATCCCTACAATACAAACTTCAGTGAGGACCTGAAACTGAAGATTGAATATAGTGTATTTTGCATTAGTAGAAGAAAGTACTTATATGCTCCCCAGATATCTACTATGACAGACTTCGGGCAAATGAATAGGATATCTAAAATGAGTGTTTTAAAATTTTGGTTTCACTTCTTGATGAATTAGAGAGGATCATTCTGTACTAGAGTGGCAGATTTCTACTATATTTTCTTTATTTAAAAATCTATATACTACTTTATTAATAAGATTTTTCATTTTTGCTCTTCAGGAACCGTGGGGAAAAGCGAATGGGTGCTTTTGAATGTATTCGTAAAGTGTATCAGACAGATGGACTTAAAGGATTTTATAGGGGCATGTCTGCTTCATATGCTGGCATATCAGAGACTGTTATCCATTTTGTTATTTATGAAAGTATTAAGCAAAAACTACTGGAATATAAGATTGCTTCTACAATGGAAAATGATGAAGAGTCTGTAAAAGAAGCATCAGATTTTGTGGGAATGATGCTAGCTGCTGCCACCTCAAAAACTTGTGCCACAACTATAGCATATCCACATGGTAAGAGGAGTTTGAGTTTATGGGAGTAAAAGTCTATTAATTTAGAAATATTTTCACATGTCAGCCAATAGCCCACTTACTAGCACATTTGTAATTATATTGAATTCCAGTAAAACAATATATAGTTTCTTGGGAGTTCATCATAATGGGATTAAATCTGTGTTAAAAGTGTTTTAATAGGTCAGTATATATTATAGTAACATGGTGATTTAGCATGGACTTTGGGCAAGTCACATTTCAGCCCAGAGCCAATCATATTACAGCCAGGTGACTTTGGGGCAAGTTTCTTTAAATTAAAAAGTATGGATATAGGTGGTATACTAGATACTTTATATACATTATTGCTAATCTACAAAAAATTCTGCGAAGTACTTACCTTCTCTATTGAAGTCTAAGTATGCTAGTACATAACCAGAATTTGTCTTTATTTTCAAATGAGAAATAAGAAATGTTAAGATTAAGTTGCTCAAAGTCACACAGCTTATTTAGATCACATAATTTTTTAGTGGAGGAGCTCAAATTTGAAATAGAGTCTGTAATCTCAAAGGGCCAGCCTATTTTACATTATTTCATGTTGGCAAATAAGTACATATGAATGATTTATTTCTCTCTGAAGTTTTACTTTATTAGCCTATTTCATTAGCAGAAAACAAAATTACTTAAGAATTTGTCTGCAGCGTGCTAAGGGTTTTTTGGGTAATTTTTATTGTTTTGTTTTAAATGTAGCCTTTGATTTTGTTGTGTTTGGGGTTTGTTTTGCTTTGGGATTTTTTTTGTCTGTTTATTTTTGAGAGAGAAAGAGAGAGACCAAGCTTGAGCAGGGAAGGGCAGAGAGAAAGGGAGACATAGAATCTGAAGCAGGCTCTAGGTTCTGAGCTTTCAGCGCACGAGCCATGGGATCATGACCTGAGCTGAAGTAGGATGTTTAACCAACTGAGCCACCCAGGTGCCTTTTTAAGATGTTATTTTTAAAGTAATCTCTACACCCAGTATGGGGCTCAAACTCACAACCCCAAGATAAAAAATTGTATGCCCCACTGACTGACCAGCTGGCACCCCTGCTTTGGGATTTTACGCTAGATGCTTCACTCTTGTTATACTGATGAGCATTTATATTCATCCTTGTGATGCGAAAGCTCTGTGGTTTTAAAGCTATATGAAGACAACTGAATCAGGGCTCTGAGTAAAATGAGAATTTTACTTGTAAAATGTAATTTATGAGTAAAACCCTCGAACCAATATGCACTGTGAACTTCTCTTAGTTTCCAGAGGGAAGTTCCTAACTTCTTTCTTTAAGAGAAGTCAAAAGAAGACAGTATCAACATTGCTTAGGCTCTGGCTCCTATGGAATGCCTAGAACTGTGGTGAGAGACAGAATTTTAGAGTTGTAAGCACCCCTTCTTTTCAAGTAAACTGATGTCATTACAAGAAGAGGTAGTTCATAAACAATATTTTGGAGTGGAATATATAAACGGCATTAATTTTTAGAAGCAGACACAAGAGATTTCAGATACTAACATTTGTAGTGAAAATGGCTCTAGGCCATCTCCCTCAGGCCCATCAGGAGTAGTGTGTTGGAAAAAGTCTTTAGTAGAGAGCTCTGAATTCTTATCCCAGCCTCTATCCCCAACTGACAAAAACCTCTCAGCAGTCCTGTTTCCTCGCCTTTCAAAACTAAGAACAATGGACTAACTATCCATGGACAGATCTATAGATAGAGATCCATAGATCTCTTAGAGCTCTAAAACTTTATGAGTTTTGCTTAGTTGCTTCCCAGATGGCACCTTTCAGCTGATTGGCTAGTATTTTGAACATTTCCAGCCTCATGAACATGAAATTTCATGTTGGCACTTGTGGACCATGGTGAATAGATTAGTAGCACTATTTTTTCGTTGTAGGGTCCACTTAAAATCTTTTCTGTTTGTCACTGTGTCTTGTGTATTCGTCTTTGATACCACCTTCATTCCTTTTTCTGTTTCTTCACTTTTTTCTTACCACATCAATTCTCCCCTTTATCTATATTTAGTATGCAACTGATACTTTTGTTTTATTCTTTTACCATTCAGGAACCTTTGGAGTTTTGTAATTACTATTTATTATTAGTGATGTTAGCCAGTTGTCTTAAAAGTCTGGTGTTACTATAATATGACCAGTTTCAGTAAGTTATACATTAAAAATCACTCCTTACTTATCCTAAATGTACACTTAAAAGACTGGTAAATGGCATATACTCAGCACTAGGAGGGTATAAAGATACCACTAATTTTTTAAAATGACTTTTTTCCCCCTAAACAGAAGTCGTAAGAACAAGACTACGTGAAGAGGGAACAAAATACAGATCTTTTTTTCAGACACTGTCTTTGGTTGTTCAAGAAGAAGGTTATGGGTCTCTTTACCGTGGTCTAACAACTCATCTGGTGAGACAGATTCCGAACACAGCCATTATGATGGCCACCTATGAATTAGTGGTCTACCTTCTCAATGGATAGCAACTTGGGGCTGCTGTACTATGAAGAGGGAAGACCAAAAGATGACAGTGGACCATGCAGTATCGAAGCCAGCATGGTGGACAGAAGAAAATAGCTTGGGAACATGTAACTATGCCTAAGGGAAAGTTTGGTTGTAGGAATTAAAGTAATTACAACCGCATTACTTGGTCTTTTAAGTAATGTGAAAAAAACCTAGGCTGCCTCTAAGAAAAAGCCTTTAGAAGCACTACTTCTTTCCAAATTGCCATTTTCTCTACCATGTCCCCGGGACATAGTTGGATTTTATTGATTTATGGCAGAATATAGTGTTTATTCCATGAGCACTTTTCCAGTCTCCTAATAAAGCCATCTCTAATCGTATAAATATTACAACTATCCAAAGATAGTATTGACAGTCATAAATGTCTTACCTCTGGCTTCTGTGTAATTCCTGTAAAATTGTAAAATAACAGTAATAAGTGAGATCCTTAGTATTGTTTTCACATTTCCTTGAGAGGATCTGGAATATTTTAAAGTTAATTATTTGGCATTAGTCGTTACTAGTTTTGACAGCCAATGAAATAGTATCTAAATATCTTGCATATTTTTAGCTTTAAAATATTTGGTTTCCACTACTAACAGGAGTTTGATGTTCAGCGTAATAAGGACACTTAAATTGTTGGTTAACATATCAAATTCAGTGGCAATAGTTTGGTTCAGAAGAAACCGGTAAGATGTTGACTCTTGGCCATTTCAGTCACTTGAGCATTTTCTCCTGTCTTTTCTGACTCTCTGATGTGTGAATGACTGCAGTTGTCTTTTCAGTGGTTTATTAGTTATGAACTTAAATTATCATCCATCATACCTTGGTGTTCCTTTCTTAAAGTGAAAAAAAGTACCACTTCTGAATCTTTTCTCTGTTTGCTTTCACATTAGGAATTTGAACCTTTGAGTTATTTCCAGATGATCAATATAAATTGCATTTATTTTGTAGAGAAAATGGTAATTTTCAGCTTTGCCATAATAGGTTTTTTTTTTAAGGTGGCATTATAAATATCTGGGGCAGTATAAACATAGAAAGGGGTCCCTCTGCCATCTGACCGAACAGGCAGTGATCCTAATTGACTTACAGTTTTGTAAATGAACAAATGAACTGCTATTGACAAGAAATGTATGTTATCCTAATTTCTTGAATGGTAAATCATAGAAAGATTCAAGTTAATTCAGATTAAGTGTGCTAACAGGATATAGCTTTTACATTTTGCTATTGAGTTCACCTCTACCTTTTAATACTTAAATGTATTATATGTATGGCCTTTATGAAGATGTTTGCTGTAATTCTGTTAAAAGACTTTGCATATGGATGTTGCTATACTGGTGTATAAAACATCTACAATTAAACTCCAACGTGGTACTCATTTCAGTATAGATGAACTGTACATTTTGTGCAATGGCTTTATCTTAAGAATGACTCTTCGTGAATGCACTTTGTGGCCTTTTTTGGGAGGTGGGATAAGAGTAAGAGAGAATTCCACTTTAGGAATTTTTTTTTAAACATTGGTCGTGTATTAGGCAGAAACAGTGTTCAACAAAATGTTTTTCTGGGTTTTAGATACGGTGTTTTGGAGATCTTTAATACCATAAATGTTTTACATATTCTATGTATGCTCTAGTACCCCAACCATAAATTGTAGCACGTCATTGCAAGCTTACTCTGCTGTCACCAATGAAACAGTACCCTCTTAAATTCCTCACCTTCTTAACTCCTTATAATCAACAGTAACTGGATGTTTTTGAGGTGCTTTGATTGGAATTTAAAAACATTCCAATCTCTTTGGAGACCAAAGGCAATTTCCATTTCATTACCTTTGGGATTATTCATACCTTTATGGTGACTTTTAGCTTTGACATTTATTGTGAGAAACATGCCAAAAAAAAAAAAAAAAACAACCAACCCAATAATAAGGGTTTCTAACTTAAATCTGGAGAGAAGGTCTCAATCTATAGTGTTTGCCTTTTCAGGTGCCACTTATACTGCCTAATACAGTGCCATTTGCCTTGTGAAGATGCATAAACATTAGTTGTGTTGAATGTAGGACAGAGATTCTCCATAACTGTAATGATCTCAGTACATCACAGCTGATTAAGAATGACATGAAAACCAGCAGCTAAGGAACATCTTATTATTTAGCTGTAGCAAATTCATACAAGTGTCCTTCAAGGATGAACATGTATTCTATTCCGGTTTGTATTTAGCAAGTGAGACTTGATGTGTTGACCTTTAGTGCATTATATTCAGCCTTTAAAAAGTGAGTGTTCTCTATGTACTGGAAGAAAAGATCTTAGAGTCTTAGACTTTGTTTCTTTTTGCAACAACTGGAAAGGAGCAATGAGGCTTATTTTAATTTTTTTCCCCAAAGCACAATTTGCTGTAGTTTACTTTATGTATGACAGAGATAATTTAAAAAAGAAAACTATGTAAAAGTTGTGTATAAAGTTTGTCTCTGAAACATTTCTTTGGAGATTGTTTTAGTTGATGCAAATGTTTAAAAAAAAACATACTTAAAGGATTGCATTTTTTTTAACTGTTTTGTTTTCATCTATTTTCTATCAGATGACTTTTTATTTCTAGCTTAGAGATAGGCAGCACTCTTCAAACTGGTCTGCACTTTTATTATGCAGTCTTCTCAGAAAATTGAATTGAACTTAAACAAGTTAAAGCAGTAGATACTGAAAGATACGCTCATAGAGCCCCAGATACAACTTTGGTACCTGTAGCACATAGACCGTTTCCTAAATCTCAAAGTCCAAATCTGAGAATTACCAACCCTGTGACTGGGTACAGTACAATGCTTTTAAATCCAGGAAAAAAACAAAAAAACTATCACCAAAGCTTTTTCTTAATTTTCATTATGTATGTAACTTTGTGGAACCAACCTTCCTAGATGGGGCCCACAAGTAATAATATAACTTTGAAACTAGGATAGAATATTGTTAGATTAATCAGCCTTTTGTCTCCTAAAACCTAATGCCCAATGTGGCGTAGCATTATTGTATTAGGACCAGGTTGTTAAAAATGATGAGTGTTTACTCTTTTACTGGAGTATAAACATGTCAGCTTTTTTAGATTATTTGAAATCACTAAAAATACCAATTTGAACTTGAAGGATTTAAGTGCTCGAAATCAGTCTGTCCTTTACTCTTCTAGCATTGTTCCTGCCTATCTTTTGTTGTTTACATGCTCTTCCGCCCAGACTTTAGTACTGTCTGCTGATCATGACTAACATTCCTAAGAATAAAGGTATTTCTGAATGATCTAAATTAGAAGGAATTTTAATTATATGAAGGTGTTTAATATAATGTACTTTCTGCCCATTCATGTCTCATCATGCCCTATACTTCTTGTTAATCTAAACACTGCTTTTTAGAATACCCCTTTTAGAAACAAAATTCTGGTTTCAGTTTTTATGTTAAAAAACATTTGAATGTGTACCCCTCATATGTGAACAATTAAATTATGATCTATTAGTCATAGCTAAATCAACTTCAGAGGAGTTGGTATCTTTTGACCATTTATGTAAGGTTTGCTATTCTTGCATTTTGTGTACATGGCTGTAAATTATGTGCATTTATTCTATTTATGTTAACTAGCTGCATTTTATTTGAATTGTTAAATTAAAAAATTAAAATATCCTTATGAAAATATGGGTTTTTTATCCTATAATGTATTCTAATATTATGGTGAGAATGTTATCACGCTTTCTTAGGATTATGTGAAGAACAAAAGTGCATTGCCATTTTCAACTGAAGTGTTAGGCCCCTGTCTGCTATACATCGTGATATCTCTAGAGGAAACAAAAGGTCAAATAATCTACTTCCTTTGTAGTTCAGTAAGATATTTCTGTTCTGCCTTATGTTCCACAGGTTTATTGATCTTTAGGTACCACACTTTTTCATGTATCAAAATATCCAGTTTGCAAAATATCTGAGAAGTTGGAGACAGACTGTTATTTGATAACTCCTTGAATTGTAATGATTTTTTTTTTAACATGAATTTTTGTTAATTTTGGTTTCAGCCTTTCAGAAAGCTAAGAATATTACAAGTTAAAGAGCTGGACACTTGTTAGAATAACCAAATGAATCCACATATGACAAGTTGCAACAGTGACACAGTGATGAGTTAATAGTACCTACCCATTTTACATTTTGTCCATTTGTTTTAAGTTTTCACAAATTGTAGCAACTATCAAACATCATGTTTTATAAGTGAGGAAATCAGGACAAATTTGTTGTATCCCTTTTCTCAAACATAAAACTGAAATCTTTTGGCCTGCTTTCCACTGAAGACTGAAATAATGAATGAGGTGAAGACCTTGGCAAAATAATAGTTGAGGTTGTTATGACCAGCACAGTTTAATAGTGTCCCAAGTTTAAATTGTGTGTTTATTACTGAATATCAGGAGTTGTAGAGGAAGGAATTTGTGAGTGTGTGATTTCTTGAGGTTCAGATATGACCTTCATACAACCAATAAACTCAGGCAAGAAGGCAAAATGTAGTTAAATGGTTTCCTTTATTTTCCTCTTTTTTTTTTTTTTTTTTGCATTGCAGAAACTAGCTGACTATCTTAATATATGTGGTATCAATTCAGTAATTTCAGGTCATAGAGTGCTCTCTTTATACAGTGATTTCATGTGGTTTTCCAACAGCCTAGAGGTTGGGTGAATAGACAAGTGGTATTTAAGGGGAAATTAATCACAGTGTGCTATTTTTTGGACTTGGGTATTATTCTGAGTCTTAGTTCTGCGTTTGTTACACTGGAATATTCAGTAATATTGGGGATGACACTGAGCCGATTAACAAAACAAAACTCATTTAGAGAGAAGACCTATGGGGATTGGCTCAGAATGAAACCTACTGGGGGATGATAAGAAATAGAGCTACTATTTAGTTTACTGTCCTTGAAGTTGATCTATATAGAACTTAGATTACATTTGAGGCTACTAGGAACCACTGGATTTTTTTCCCCCAAAGCATTTGTGTAACAACTTGGCAACTCAAGTACTAGGTTCAGGGGGTATTAGAGGAGATGTTCTGTGTTCTCTGGAAGTGTTATGGTATTTTATTTTTAGAAAGATCTGGAAAGATTGGAGAAAATAGTATTGAAAACAAACTGAAACGGTAGATATTTGACAGGCTGATTTAGGAGGGGCATTCCTTGTTGAAACAGAGATCAAAGTGTTCTAGTAGCCTATCAGGAGAAATAACCTACTTTCTCTTATTCTCTCCTGGGAACTGATAACAAAAATAACTGTCTTCAGATTTTGAAACTAGTAGTGGACCTAGGATTCTAAACCTAGACTCACTCAGAGGATCTCATCACATCCAGCTCAGTGAAATTTAGTGCTCAACTCCTGTTTTCTGTGTCCCAGTCCCCCACACTTCCAAAGGACCTCAGTTCCTCCTTGAGTCTTCATCAAGGATAAAAAAAACTTTCCAAGGTAGGCCATTTTCAATTGCTATTTATGAATCTTTCAAGATTATCCAGTAAGATTGATCTCTGTTGTATGAACTTACTCTGAGGTGATTTAGTGGCTTAGGTTATTTGATCTAAATTTTCCTAAGTTACATGTGTATATATTTTGTTGTCTCTCCCTCCTCTGCCCCCATAAGTGTGTTAGAGCAACTGGTTATCAGTATGAAAAGTAAACCATTACTTCACCATATGTAAAAGGTGGCTATGGGTCAAAAGGTAAAAATTAAAATTGCAAACCTTGAAAAAATGGGATTATCTTGGCAACCTTGGAGTAGGCAGGGTTTAGAGTCCACAAAACACCATTAAAACTCCTCAGACTTAAAAATTGAAGGTAAAAATGCAACCCCAGACTACAAGAAAGTATTTACAATACATCTAACAGGTTATACACACACCAACCTAAACACTTTAAAAAAAATATAAACCTATGTAAAGATGTTTAATATGGTTAGTAAGACAAATTAGGACCACAAAGGAGATAACACTACAATAGAAGGACAAATAGAAACAATACCAAGGATGGAGAAACAAGTGGGACTGCTATATTGCTGGGTTTTTTTTTTTTTTTAATGTTTTTTGTTTTTCTTTTTTGAGAGTGTGCAAGCAGGGAAGTGACGGTCAGAGGGGGACAAAGGATCCGAAGTAGGCTGTGTACTGACAGCAGAGAGCCCAATGTGAGGCTCAAACCATGAGATCATGACCTGAGCACTGAGCCACCCAGGCACCCTGGAAAGATGCAGTTTTTGAGAAACTTTAAAACGATTGCTACGCTATAATCTAGAATTATTACTGGTGGGGATGGGAGAGGTAAGTTTCCAAGAGAAACGAAAGTCTCTACAAGTGTTCCTAGCTGTTTTATTTCTCAAAGTGGACATCATGGGAAAGTCAATTGTAAATTCATGCAGTGGAATAATACATTGTGAAACAAAAACCAAAATAGGAATTATTGCTACATGCAGTAAAGTGAACGCGTATCAAAACCATGTTAGATGAAAGAAGTCTGGCACAGAGTATACATACTGTATTCCATTTATATGAAGGTTAACAGGCAAGAGTAGTCTGCTTGATAGAAGCCAAATTAGTGTGCCTGGCGGTGGAGAATTGTTGACTTAACAAGGGCCTGGTGGAGTTTATTGGAGAAATGGAAAAATCCTACCTGTTCATCTGGTTAGGGTTAAACAGGTATGTACATACTGTGAAGATACATTAGCTGTTACTTTAAGATTTGTTCACTTTAAACATGTTTTAAAAGAATCTAATCAATGTAAAAAAAAATGCTTAAGGAAAAGTCCATTTGAGTGAACGCTACAGAATGAAACCCATGAAGACTTAAGGTACTGGAATTACCATAGTACAGTTCATAAAATAGAGATGGTGAATGTTTCAAGAAGTAAAATGGAGGTATTGAAAGTAAGTTTCTGATTTTGATACCAAGTAAGCAGGACCTCTGAGCTATGCAGCTCCATGACACATCTCAACATGCTTTTTGAGGCATTGCTCACAAAAAGTAGAAGCGTTCCCCAGGACTTTTCCCTTTTCCTCCCCCATCCCAAGCCCCAAGCTAAACAATTAGAATGACATGTGGATTCATCAGAGTAGGGGCTGGTGCTGGGGCTTTGATCTCCAGGAGGAATTAAGTCTGGGGTCTGGGCCCAAAGAAGGGGAGTCAGCAGTCTGTTGTGCTTCCAGGATGGGGGATACTCTCCCTGGATACCAGTAGAAGCAGAATCAAATCTTTGGAGGAAAGCTTTCCAAGTTAGGCCTAGAGATTCACATAGCGTTGCTTATGTGTTACTAAACATGTAAGACCTGCCACTGGGAGTGATTACAGAAACTACAGATTCACACCCTCAAGGACTTAGAGACAAAATGCAGAGTAGGTAGTAGCTATAATTACAAAGATAAGCATACAGTATGAAATAAGGAATAAACACACTTTAGTACTTAGCCATACAAATGAAAACTACAGGCACTGAAATCAAGAACTCAATGGGTGAGCAAAAAATAGACTAGATGTAACTGAAGTGACAAACTCGAAGATCCATCTGAGTTGTGCAGAAGACCAGAAACAGATAAAGAGGACAATGAAAGATCTGTTAGGAGATAATGCATGGAATGAGAATGTCTAAAATACTTCATTATATTCAGTAAATGAAAGAGAAAAGGGAATACTTTTAAAATAATTGGAACATTCCCAGAGTTGATAAATGTGAATCCATAGCTCCATGGATCCCAATGCATCCAAATTTGGATTAAAACCTGCCTCTAAATGTAGTGATAGGAAGAACATCAAAGCAAAGTGAAGATTTTTATTTCTGCTACCTGCAGTGGGCTAGGTTTTAGGGCCAGTGCTCCCAATGACTACAATTAAAATGCTGGAAAAATATTCTAAAAATCTTAACATCTGAGAGTAAATATAATAATGAGGAATGAGCGGGCCCAAATCCAGGACATGCTAAGAACCTGGAAAGTTAAGAGAGCGCTCCAAGCCACGTAGGACCTAGAAGTGAGTAAGACAGGTGGAGGTGGCCAGCCCCCATTTAAATTGAGAAGTCAGATAGAATCCTTCCTGTTAAGTTGGGGCCCCAGTAGTAAATTTGGATTCTTTCTTCCCTTTCCATGGGACTAGACAAAGTTTTCTCGGTGCCAAGCAGAACACAGAAGTAAAAAAGAGAGCGGATCCCTGAGGCCAAATACCCCTGAGCAGAATTAAACCCCAACTTTGCATTTCTAGAGTGGAGAGGGGGCCCTAAGATCATGAACTAAAGTGGTTCCAGGCACACAGGATCCCAAGTACATGGTAGAAGCAAAGATCATTCTTTTCTGGAAAAAAAGCACTCCTTGTCCCTGGTCATGATGAAAGCATATCCATAATTTCAAGGACTATGAGCAGCACCCAGTCAATAATAAGCACACGAGGAAGCCACACCACTGGTGACAACCCTTAAAAGCAAAAACGGTCCGCTCCCAAAAAGAAAGATTCTGGAGTTACCAAACATAGATTGTAAAATGCAAATGAGCACTTTTTAAAAATAAAAGACATGCTTGAAAATAGGATAGTGGGACACTAAAAACTGGCTGAGCAGATTTGAAAACCAAATATAACTTCTAGAAGTGAAAACAAGTTGAAAGCACAGTTGGACAGGGCTGATGAAAGTTGTTTAACTGAAAGATGGAGCAGAATGCCACAAAGAGGAACCAGAAGATAAAAGAGGACACGGTGAGATGTCGGCGGGACACACAGGAAGCCTAGCACAGGTGGGACTGCTGTCCCAGGGAAGCAGAGAGAATGGATGTCAGCTCAAGTGATGGAGGCTGAGGATTTTCTACAACTGATGAAGATCTCAACTCTGTGGATTGCAAGTCCCAAGTATTCCCAAACAGAATACATAAAAAGGAACCCCTATCTACAGACAGTACCGTGAAACTAGATAACCAAAGGCACAGAAGGTTTGGGGATAAAAACATCCAGACTTTTACCCCTGACAGATCCTTCAAAGCAATGTCAGCCAGTCTGACAACTCACTTAACATGCATGAAAGAAGAGAGTGGAGCAATTTCTTACAGTGTGCTGCCAAACTAGAATTTTATAACTAGTAAAGATCCTTCAGGCATGAGAATGGAATAAAGAAATTTCAGAAAAATTAAAACTGGGAGTGTGTCATCAGCAGGTCATCAAAGGAAATCCTAAAAGGTGCATTTCAGGCAGAAGTACAGATGGAAGGCCCGCAAGGCAAGAAAAAAATGCTACATGAAAAAGTAAGTTAGGCGAGCAGTAATAATAATGGGATTTTTTTAATGTGACAAAAATATAGCACATTATGATTTTATGAAAGAAGGGAAGGAGATAAATGGAGTTAAAGTGTTCTGTGAGTTTTACATTATCCAGGTGGACGAAGAAGATTTTAATTCATTTTAAGTCTTCACTATGGAGGTACCTGGGTGGTTTAGTCGGTTAAGTGTCCGACTTCAGCTCAGGTCATGATCTCACAGTTTGTGGGTTCGAGTCCTGTACTGGGCTCTGTGCTGACAGCTCAGAGCCTGGAGCCTGCTTCAGATTCTGTGCCACCACCACCACTCTCTGCCCCTCCCATGCTCATGTTCTGTCTCTCTCAAAAATAAACATTAAAGAAAATAAAAATGTTAAGTATGTGTTGTAAAATGGAGGATAACCAATGAAAGAACAGAAGTAGTATCACTTCCATACCAGTTGAAGGGGAACATATGAAATTATTCTTTTCAAAACTCAGTTTAAAAGGAGTGCCAGAGGGGTACCTGGGTGGCTCAGTCAGTTAAGCATCCCACTTCAGCTCAGGTCATGATCTCTTACTTCATGGGTTCAAGCCCCACTTTGGGCTCTGTGCTAACAACTCAGAGCCTGGAGCCTGCTTCAGATTCTGTGTCTCCCTCTCTCCCTACCCCACTTATGCATGCACTCTCTCCCCGACCCCCATAAATAAACATTTAAAAAATAAAATAAAAGGAGTGCCAGAAAGGAGAGACAAACGACATGAAATTATATCGTTGGGTTTTTTTTAGGTAAACTCTGTGCCCAATGTGAGGTTCAAACTCCCAATGCCGAGATCAAGAGTTGCATTTTGAAACAGCCAGGCACCCCAGAAATAATATGGCTTTAAATCCAAATAACCCAGTGGTTAATTAATATTAGTGAAAATGGACCAAATGCTCCAGTTTAAAGATTGTCAGACTGGAATTCAACAACAACAAAAAGCTATTCGTTAGAGACATGGTTAAACCATAAGGACATGTGAAGGTTGGAAGTAAAAGAATGAATAAGGATAAGACTTGAAAATACTACCCAAAGGAAACAGATGTAAAGCAAGAAACAGATTTTACTGTTTTTTATATTACTACCAGAGAAAACAGATTTTAAAGCATTACCAGGATTCAGGAAAGTTGGTCACCGTGTGGTAAGAAAAGGTTTGTTTCACCAAATATACAACTACTTAAAATACTCATATGCCTGATAAAACTTCCTCATATAGTTCCAAAGCTGAAAGAACCACAAAAAGAAACAGACAAATCCACAATAGTGGGAGTCTTTAACAAACTTCTCTCAAAAATTGATAAAAGAAAGCAGTAAGTGTATAGATTTCAAGGGTATGGTTAACAACCTTGACCCAATGGAAATGCATACAAAATTGCACTTAACATCTTCAGAATATGCATGCTATTTATAGAAACTGACCCAAGCAACCTCATCAAATTTCAAAGTATTGAAATCATACAGAGGATGTTCTCTAACCACAATGCAATCAAACTAGAAATCAACAAATAAATAATTAAAGAACTTCATAAATTTGGAAATTTAGACACATGCTTCCAAAGAACCCACAGATCTGCTCAACCACATGGGCAAAATATTTTGAAGTGAATGATAATAAAAATTCTAACTGTCAAAACTGATGAATGCAACTGAAACAGTCCCTAGGGAAAATCTAAATTTTAAAGCCCATGAATTATAAAGAGAAAAAGGCTGAAAATTAATGAAGTAAGCATTTGTATTAGTTAGGTTTGGCTAGGGCACAGTAGTTAGAGACTCAGATGCATAATGGCTCAACCTGATAGACATTTTATGGCTTGCTCATTTAATGATCTTAGAGGAACAGGTTGGTTCCGCTCTAACATTTGTCTTCCAAGGTGGACTAGGGCTGTGGTTGTTAGACTTCAGCCTGTATCCAAATCCCATGGAAGGCTTGTATTTTGGGTTTGTTTTTTTTTTTTTTTTGGTGTTGTTTAAAGCAAAAAATAAATGTTATCTATCTTAGATAAACTGTAAGCAGGGGTGAAAAATTCCATCATTTGGGGAAACAATTCAGAGAACAGAACTACTAGATATATTTTTCCCATATCATTACCATAGTATTTTCTTCTACCTACCCCGCCTCAACTTTATTGAGATACAATATTGTGTAAGTCTGAAGTGTACCACATGATGATTCTATACACTTATACATTGCAAAATGATGACCACAAGAAGGTTAACATTTTCATCCCCTCACATAGTTACCATTTTTGGGTGTATGTGGTTAAAGCATTTAAAATGTACAAGATTGTTAACTATAGTCACCATGTTGTACTTTAGGTCCCCAGAAACTGCTCATCTTATAACTGGAAGTTTGTATCCTTTGACTAACATTTCTCCACTGCCTCCACCTCCCTGCACCCCCTGGTAACTACCGCTCTGTTCTCTATTTCTGTAAGTTCTACTTTTTAATTTTTTATTTGTTTTAAGTTTATTTATTTTGAGAAAGAGAGAGAGAGTGCTGGGGAGGGACAGAGAGAGAGGGAAAGAGAAAGAATGAATCCCAAGCAGGCTCCATGCCCTCAGCACAGAGCCCAACACGGGGCTTGAACTAGCAAACCGTGAGATCATGACCTGAGCCAAATTCAAGAGTCAGATGCTTAACCAACTGAGCCACCCAGGGGCCCCATAGTTCAGCTTTTTTAGATTCCACATATAAATGAGATCATGCAGTATTTGTCTTTGTCTATGTGACTTATTTACTTAGCATGTTGTCACAAAAGGCAAAATTTCTTTCTTCTCTATGGCTGAATAATATTCCATTGTGTATATATACCAAATTTCTTTATCTGTTCATTGTTTTCATGTCTTGGCTATTGTGAATACTGCTACAGTGAACATCAGGGCACACAGGTCTCTTTGAGACTGATTTCCTTTCCTTTTATGTATACCTCACAGTGGGATTGCTGTATCATATGCTACGTCTATTTGTAATTTAAAAAAAATTTTTTTTAAATTTTGAGAGACAGAGACAAAGTATGAGCAGGGGAGAGGCAGAGAGAGGAAGACAGAATTCAAAGCAGACTCCAGGCTCTTAGCTGTCAGCACAGAGCCTGATATGAGGCTCGAACTCACAAACCATGAGAACATGACCTGAGCTGAAGTCAAATGATCACCTGACTGAGTCACACAGGCACCCTATTTGTAATTTTTTGAGGAACCACCGTACTGTTTCGATAGTGGCTCCACAAATTTCCTTTCACACCAACAGTGCACAAAGATTCCCTTGTCTCTATATCCTCATCAATACTTCTTATCTCTTATCTCTTTGATACTAGCCATTCTAACTAGCATGAGGTGACATCTCATTGTGGTCTTGATTCACATTTCCCTGGTGATTAGTGATATTGAGCATCTTTTCATGTGCCTGTTGGTATTTGTATGCCTTCTTTGGAAAAATGTCTATCTACTCAGTTCATTTGCCCATTTTAATCAGATTATTTGTTTTTGTCGTTGTTCATGCTGGGTTCTGTGAGTTCCTTATATATTTTGGATATTACCTCCTTACTAGATAGATGGTTTGCAAATATTTTCTCCTATTCCACAGGTTACTTTTCCATTTTGCTTTATTGTTTCTTTTGCTGTGAAGGTTTTTAGTTTGATGTAGCCCCTCCTGTTAATTTTTGCTCTTGGTGTTACAACCAAAAAATTATTGCCAAGATCAGTGTGAAGGAGCTTTATTCCCCTATCTTTTCTTTTAGGGGTTTTACAGTTTTAGGTCTTACACTTAAGTTTTTAATCCATTTTGACTTAGTTTTTGTGAGTGGTGGAAAATAGGAGTCCAATTTCATTCTTTTACATGTGAATATCCAGTTTTCTCAACAGCATTTATTAAAAAGACAAACTTTTTAAGAATACCATTACGTATTCTTGGCTCCCTTGTCAAATATGAGTTGACCATGTATACATGAGTTTGTTTCTGGGCTCTGGATTCTATTCCACTGGTCTATGTGTTTGTTTTATGCCAGCATCAGATTATTTTAATTACTACAGCTTTGAAATACAGTAGTTTGAAAAGAGAAAGTGTGGTATCTTTAGCTCTGTTCCTCTTTCTCATGATTGCTTTGGCTCTTGGGGTTTTTTGTGGTTCCATGAGAATTCTAAGATTGTTTTTCTTATTTCTATAAAAATGGCATTGGAATTTTAATAGAGATTGCATTGAATCTATAAATGGGTATATGGACATTCTAACAATATTCTTGTGATCCATGAACACAGGATATTTTTCTACTTGTGTCATCTCAATTTCCTTCATAATTTTCTTTCATAGTTTTCAGCATACAGATCTTTCACCTCCTCAGTTAGGCTTATTCCTAAGTATTTTCTTGTTTTTGATGGTACTATAGGATTGTTTGCTTCTTCTTCAGATATTTCATTTTATGTTTAAGGTAATTACTGATAGGTAAGGACTATTAATGTCTTCTGATTAATTGTTTTCTGGCTGTTTGTTGTCCTCTCTTTTCTTTCTTCCTTTTTCTGCTTTCCTCCATGGATTGATGATTTCATTCCTGGAAAGCTTTGATTTCCTGCTCTTTACCTTCTGTGAATCTACCATGGGGTTTTGCTTTGGGGTTACCATGAGGCTTACATAAAACATCTTATAGGGGCAGCTGAGTGGCTCAGTAGGTTAAGCATCTGACTTCAGCTCCAGTCATGATCTCACGTTCGCAGATTCAAGCCCCACATCAAGCTCTGTGCTGACAGCTCAGAACCTGGAGCCTGCTTTGGATTCTGCATCTCCTTCTCTCTCTGGCTTTCTCCCATTCGCACTCTGTCCCTCTTTCTCTCAAAAGTAAATAAACATTAAAAGAAAATTTTAAAAAATCTTATAGGTAGAAGTCTATTTTACACCGTTAATGATTAACTTTAACTGCATACAAAAACTTTGCCCTTTGACTCCCCCACGTTTTATGTTTTTGAGGTCACAATCACCTCTTTTTATATTGTGTATTCATTAACAAGTTATTGTATCTATTGTTATTTTTAATATTTTTGTCTTTTAACCTTTATACTAGAATTAGGTGGTTAATGCTATCATATTACAATATTAGATTATGCCAAATTTGACTATATACTTACTCTTGTCAGTATTGTATATTTTCATGTTACTAATTATGCCCTTTCATTTCAGCTTGAAATTCTAGAGAGCTTGTTAAAATACTGATTGTTCAGCATCACTCCCCAGAATTTGATTCAGTAGGCCTAACCTAAGTCTGTGGTCCAAGAATTTGCATTTCTAACAGCTTCCCAAGAATTTGCATTCCTAACATGATGCTGTTGTTGGTCCAAAGACCATACTATGAATCCCACTGAATTTTGGGTTATCTATATCCAAGTCAACAGGTAAGAACAGTGAGCAAGGAGGGGTATATAACTTCTGTCCACATTTCACTGGCTAGAACCCAGTTATGTGATCACACCTGACAGGAAGGCTGGGAAATAAAAAGTTGATGTTGGCCCAGAAAGAAACAGAAACATTTGTGTGAAGAATTCTGTGACAACATCCCTCTCAATGAATTAGAAAAAGAAAGTAGAATGAACCCAAATAACCTAAAAAGAATAAAATAATTAAGAACAGGACTTGATGAACTAAAATCTTAAAATACAATAGAAAATCATCAAAGCCAAAAACTGGTTCTTTAAGAAGACTAAGAGTGATTTTTAAAAAAAATTTTTAAAAATAGTTTATTGTCAAGTTGGTTTCCATATAACACCCAGTGCTCATCCCCACAAGTGCCCTCCTCCATGCCCATTACCCCCCTTTCCTTCTCCCCCGCCACCCATCAGTCCTCAGTTTGTTCTAGCGTTCAAGAGTCTCTCATGGTTTGCCTCTCTCCCTTTCCCCCACCATTTCCCCCCTTCTTCTCCCCAATGGTCCTCCATTAAGTTCCTCCTAATCCTCCTATACGTGCAAACATATGGTATCTGTCCTTCTCTGCCTGACTTATTACTCAGCAGAAAACCCTCAAGCTCCATCCATGTTGCTACACATGGCCACATTTCATTCTTTCTCATTGCCATGTAGTATTCCATTGTGTAGATAAACCACATCTTCTTGATCCATGCGTCAGTTGATGGACACAGGCTCTTTCCATGTTTTGGCTATTGTTGAGAGTGCTGCTATGAACATTGGGGTACATGTGCCCCTATGCATCAGCACTCCTGTATTCCTTGGGTAAATTCCTAGCAGCAGTATTGCTGGGTCATAGGGGAGTTCTAGTGGTAATTTTTTGAGGAACCTCCACACCGTTTTCCAGAGGGGCTGTACCAGTTTACATTCCCACCAACAGTGTAGGAGGGTGCCGGTTTCTCCACATCCTTGCTAGCGTCTAGAGTGTTCTGATTTGCTCATTTTAGCTGTAAGAGTGATATTTTAGGGGCGCCTGGGTGGCTTAGTCAGTTAAGCGTCCGACTTTCACTTAGGTCATGATCTCGCGGTTCGTGGGTTCGAGCCCCACGTCGGGCTCTGTGCTGACTGCCAGCTCGGAGCCTGGAGCCTGTTTCAGTCTGTGACTCCCTCTCTCTCTGACCCTCCCCTGCTCATGCTGTCTCTCTCTCTCTCCTAGAAATAAATAAAACATTAAAAAAAAAAGAGTGATATTTTAGAATACTGTAGATCCTCAAATAGCTAAAAATAAAAAGATACGGTTAATGAGCCACTAGTGGAGACAAATGGAATACTAAAGAAAAGCTAGGAGAAGAAGGGTTTTGGAAGAACATAGAACAAATGAGATAAATGGAAAGCAAATAGCAAGATGGTAGATATGAACCTTACTATATTGATAAGTACATTAAATATAAGTGTTCTGAACAATTGATTGAATGTCAGAAATTGTCAGACTGGATAGCAATGCAAAACTCAACTATGTGCTGCTTCATTAAAAAATTTTTTTGTTAATGTTTATTCATTTTTGAGAGAGAGACAGAGCTTGAGCAGGGGAGGGGCAGAGAGAGATTTAGACACAGAACTCAAAGCAGGCTCCAGGCTCTGAGCTGTCAGCACCGAGCCCAATGCAAGGCTCAAACCCACAAACTGAGATCATGACCTGAGCCAAAACCTTTTTTAAAAAACCTTTTGATTTTGAAATATTATACTTACAAAAATGTTGCAGAAAGAGGACAAAGAGTTCCCATATACTTTCATCTAGCTTTCCCACAAGGTAATATATTATACAATGATCACAACTGGGAAGTTAACATTGAAATGACATTATTTATAAATGTATACACCCTACTCCAATTTCAGCAATTGTTTCACCAATGTTATTTTTCTGGCCTAGAATGTAATCTAGGATGCCACACTGCATTTTGTTATCATGTCTCCTTTGTTGTCTCTAGACTTGCATGGTTCTTTAGTATTTCTTTGTTATTCATGACCTCGACACTGTTGAAAAGCCCTGGTCTGTTATTTTGTAAACTGTCAGTTTGAGCTTATCTGTTGTTTCTTCACATTTAATCAGGTTGTGCAGTTTGGGCAAGGTTATAAAAAATGATGGTGGAAAATGGAAAATAACCATGACACTAAAGGGTGGTTTTTATTTTTTTTAATTAAAAAATATTTATTTATTTATTTTGAGAAAGGAGAGAGAGCATGAGCAGGAGAGCGGCAGAGAGGGGGAGGAGAGAATCCCAGGCAAGCTCCAAGTTGTCAGCACAGAGCTCTATGCAGGGCTTGATTTCACGAACCGTGAGATCATGATCTGAGCCGAAATCAAGAGCTGAACACTCAACCGAGTGAGCCACCCAGGTGCCCCCAAAAGCTGTTTAAAAAAAAAAATCAGTAAGATTCACAAATTCTAGCTAGACTATAAATAATAAGACACAAATGAGTGATACTAGAAATAAAGCAGAGTTATCCTATAATACTATAGTATTGAAAGGATAAGAACATATTGAAAACATTATGCCAATAAATGTAACAACTGAGATGACATAAATAAATTCCTTGAAATGAGAACCTGTGTGGTGCATCTCTGTCTACTACAGTTTACGCAGTCAGGGCCACTTCTTCCCCGTGTTCCAAAAGCAGCTATCAAGGGCCAGACTGCTCCTCCTGAGGAAGAGGAAGGCTAATGAGATGAATTACCAACACCCCCCCACCCCCAGCACCGCAGCACCGCAGCTGGTCTTGGAGCTGCAACTAATACTCATTGTTTCTCTGTTCCACTCTCCATTCTAGACTTTCCTCCCTTTCAAGTCAAACTTACATTAGTCTCAGTGGCTTATATGGTGGCATGAACCAGACTCTTATCTCTGAAAGATCTTTCCCAAGCACAGCCCGCCCTGGCTGTAGCAGACCTGCCTTGTTGGGAATTCAATCTTCTTGGGAGCTGGACTGCTCTGATGATTAAGTCCTGTGCCTGGGTCTCAGCTCTCTCTGCCCCCTACCCCGCACGGCAGAGATGAGTCTTCTCAGTGTCCTGCCAAGGAAGCCCTCTGGCTTTCACAATTGGCTTACAATTGCATGTGAATCACTCTTAGCCTTTCATTGTCTTTTCTAGAGCTGCAATAGAATTTAGCAATAGCCGCCTAATTCCATGTCCTTGCGTTACTAGTTCCTCCATGTTTTTCAAAGGCATGATGTATTACACCACGTAGGGCATTCACTCGCACAGTTTTTACAGTGCAATGGAAACCTTGGGCCTGGGGTCTGTCTCCAAGTAGACCATGTCTTGTTCCCTAACCTTTTCACTTTATCCTGCCTAGAATGTAGTCCCCATGCTTGAGGACAACCAACTAGTGATACGCCAGTTACAAGCATACGGTATGTAACTAAGCAGAAAGACAAAGGAATCTAAGTCCCAGACGACATTGTGGAATCATGTAACCACTTAGGATAACCAGCCTTTGATCTTACCATTATGCGAGAAAACAAAACCTGCTGAAGCCACTAGATTTTTGCATTTCTGTTACAAACATGTAATTCTTAACTGTATGGTTATGAAAATGTTATGTGGACGAAGCTGCAAATTAAATAAAATGAACAAATTTTTAATAAAAACCACTTACCAAAATTATCAAAGCTGACTTACGGGGGCACCTGGCTTAATTGGTTGAACATCCAACTCCTGATTTCGGCTTGGGTCATGACCCCAGGGTTGTGGGATTGAGCCCCGTGTCAGGCTACATGCTGAGCATGGAGACTGCTTAAGATTCTCTCTCTGTCTTTCTGTCTCTGCCTTTCTGTCTCTTTTTCTTTCCATCTGCCCCTCCACAGCTCATGCCCTCTCTCTCTCAAATTAAAAATTAAAAAAAAAATTAGGGGCACCTGGGTGGCTCAGTCAGCTAAGAATCCTGGAGCCTGGAGCCTTCTTCAGACTCTGTGTCTTCCTCTCTCTCTGTCCCTCCCCTGCATATACTCTGTCTCTCTCAAAAATAAACATTAAAAAAGTTATTTTAAACTGACTTATGAAAAGAAATTTAATCTATAGTTAAAAGTTAAAAAATTTTTTTCAGGGGCACCTGGGTGGCTCAGTCAGTTGAGCATCCAATCCCGGCTCAGGTCATGATCTCACAGTTCATGGTTTTGAGGCCCACGTCAGGCTCTGTGCTGAGAACCTGCTTTGGATTCTGTGCCTCCCTCCCTTTCTTCCCCTTCCCTGCTCATGCTCTGTCTCTCTCTCTCTCAAAAATAAATAAATGTTAATAATAAAAAATTAAAAAAATTTTTTACAGTATTAGCAAATCCTAAAAGGTTTTAATTATCAAATTTTATCAATCACTTATAGAATAGATAACTTCAAGTTTACACTATTTTTCCAGAGAAGAGAAAACAAGTATTAACTCTTTGATTAATTTTTGAGTTACTATATCTTGATTGCAAAAGCAGGAACAGAGTACAGTAAGAAAAAATGGAGTCAATCTCACTCATAGATTTCATAAGCTTACTGAGCCTGCATTAGTCAATACCATTGTTTTCTTGTTTAAAAGACGGTAGGTTGTGACCCAGCTGGATTAATCTCAACAACACAAGATTGGTTTAACATTAAGTAATTTATTAATGTAATTTCACCACATTTTCTTTAGTGAAGAAAAACCATATGATCACAGGTATGAAAAAGCATCAGTGAAATCTAATACTCATTCGTGATAAAACTCTTCATAAGCTAGGAATAGGAGAGGTTTTGTTTGTTTGTTTTGTTTTGTTTTAAGTAATCTCTACACCCAATGTAGGGCCTGAACTCACAACCTGGAGATTAACAGTCACATGCTCTGCCGACTGAGCCAACCAGGCACCCCAGAAAGAGAGTTTTTTTGATCTGATAAAAAATATCTTCAATAAACCTATAATGAATATCAAGTTTATAAGTGTTATGGTAGTTCTCTCAAAAATAAGTTAAGAATGCCTGCTATTACCACTTTTATATAACATTGTCCTTAAGATCCCATTCAGAAATGATTAGAAAAAAACAGAAAATGAGCTATTATGATTGTTTGCATGGAAAACTTTAAAAAATCTATAGGTAAATTATTAGAGCTATTGTATGTTTAGTAATGTTCCTGGATATATAGCAACAATTCTGTTTTATGGGGGCAACAAGAAATACAAATTTTAAGTAATACTATTTACAATAGCAAGAGCAAAAAATAATGTACTGTACCTAGAACTCAAAAAATATGGAGAAAATGATAAAGCTCTTTTGGAAAACCATTAAAGAAGTTCCAAATAACAGGAGAAATAGAACACAGTGTGGGTAGGAAAACTTAGTAGTAGAATAACACCAACTGGCTCCACGAGACTATGGGTTCCGTACAATTTTAATCTCAACAGTATTTTTCTTTGAATTTAATTAAAATAATTTCAAAATGTGTATGGTAAAACAAAGGACCAGGGCAAGCTTGATGCTTCTAAAGAAGGATACTGACATTATTGTCAAGTTCGAGTAATTAAGACATGTATTATTGATACAGGAATATATAATCAGAATAATGGAACACGAGATGGAGCCCACAGACACACACCTACACAGAAAGTTGGTTGTTTCAGAGAGAGTATTACAGAGTGGTGGATGGACCGCTCAGCATGGTACTTGTTCAAGGTTATCCATTAGAAAAATTATGAAACTTGATATGTTTATCCAATTAATGGATACCTTATACCATATTAAAAGAATCCGTTTCAGAGGGAGTAGACATGTATGTGAGAGGCCAAACTTTTAAAGCATTAAGAGAAAATGCAAGATAAAGTCATTACAAGCTAGTGGGTGTAAAATGCTTTTTTAAAAATTTTTTAATGTTTATTTATTTTTGAAAGAGAGAGAGAGAGACAGAGCATGAGCAGGGGAGGGGCAAAGAGAGAAGGAGACAGAATCTGAAGCAGGCTCCAGTCTCTGAGCTGTCAGCACAGAGCCCGATGGTAAGGCTTAAACTCACAAAACATGAGATCATGACCTGAGCCACCCAGGCACCCCGAGTAAAATGTTTTCTTAAGCAAGACACTTAAAGTGCGCATCATACAGGACATGATTGATAAATTAGACTACCTTAAGCTTTTTAACTTCTTTTCCTCAAAATACTTCAAAAAGAATGAAAAGATCATCCAAAAATTCAAAGAATAAAGTTGTAACACATATAACTGACAAGGTATGGTACTAGAATATATAAAGAACTCTTGTGTATTGATTAATTAGACCACCCAATAAAAACCTGGACAAAAGTCATAAATAAACAATTCACAGGAGGATAAAACTTAACATGCAATAAAGTATGTGAAGAAAACATTCATTTTAGTAGTTATTAGGAAACTGCAAATTAAAATTACAAGATGTCATGTGATAACCATCTAAAAGGCAAAAATGAGTACATCAGACAATCTCAAATAGATGTAAAATGAAGGAATTCATAGGCACTCCAGCTGGAGCTGTAACATGGTATCATCACTTTGGGGGAAAAGATTGCATTCTATTGTATAGTTGAAGATGTTTATTCCATATAAGCCGGAATGTCCGTTCGTAGGTGTATACCCCAGAGAAACCCTGGCTCACATGTTCCAAGAATCACGCACAAGAATGTTCACAGAGTCTGGTTGCAATAGCAAAACACTGAAAACATTCTAAGTATCCAAGGACAGGGGAACAGAGAAATGCACATCAGTGAAAATGAATGAACCATATGATCAACATGGCTCAATCTCAGGAACTTAATTTTCTTTGTTTCTTTTTTTTTTTAATTTTTAAATGTTTTATTTATTTCTGAGAGACAGAGAGAGAGACAGCGTGATCAGGGGAGGGTCAGAGAGAGAGGGAGATACAGAATCTGAAGCAGGCTCCAGGCTCTGAGCTGTTAGCACAGAGCCCGACGCGGGGCTCGAACTCAAGCGACATCATGACCTGAGCCGAAGTCGGACTCTTAACCAACTGAGCCACCCAGGCGCCCTAGGAACTTAATTTTCTTTAAAAAAAATATTTTAATGTTTATTTATTTTTGACAGAGAAAGATTGAAACAGATACAGAGAGAGAGCAAGGGAAGGGCACAGAGAGGGAGACCCAGAATCTGCAGCAGGCTCTGGACTCTGAGCTTTCAGCACAGAGCCCGACAATGGGCCCGAGCTCACAGACTACAAGATTGACCTGAGCTGAAGTCAGGGGCTTAATCAACTGAGCCACCCAAGTGCCCCAGGAACTTAATTTTCAATCAGAGAAGCAAATCACAGAAGCATTCATATAGTGCAATTCTGTTTACATGAAGTTCGCAAACCTGCAAAGTAACAAAATCTGCTTAGGCAAACATACATATGTTAAAATGATTTTTTTTTAAAAGCAGTGTAATGATAACAATTCTGGCTAGTGGTTACCTCTGGCAGGAGAAACGGGTAAGATGGGGTGGGAAGAAGGCACAGGAGGCTTTGAAGGAACCAATGCTTCTTCAAGCAGCTGGTGGGCCAGATAATTAAAAAAAAAATTTTTTTTTAATCTGTCACTGCATAACAAATGACCGCAAAGCTTAACAACGTGAAGCGACAAACACCATTTCTGTGCATCCGAGCCCTCCATCTCAGGGACTCTCAGAGGCTGCAAGTTCTCAGCTGGGACTGCAATCAACTCAAGGCTCCACAGGAAAGCATCTGCTTCCAGTCTCACTCACGTGATTGTCGGCAAGATTTGGTTTCTCACCAGTTGTTGGACGGAGTGCCTCAGATCCTTGACAGCTCTTGGCCAAAGTCCACCCTTGGTTCCTCGACATGTAGGTCTCTCCCTAGGGCAGCTCACAGAGTGGCAGCTGGCTTCATCAGAGTGAGCCGAAGCAAAAGAGGTAAGCAAGAAGGAAGCCAGTCTGTATGACCTAAGCTGAGCAGTGACAGCCCGTTATTTCTGCTGTGTTCTCTTCATTGCTGTAGTCTATACCTGGGAAGCCAGTCACACGCCAGCCACGCTGGGAGGGGGATTACATCAGACTGAACCTCAAGAGGCAAGAGTCACTGATAGCCACTTAAAAAGCTGCTAACAACATATTTGAAAGTGTATTTGTTCTCTATTAAATATTCTGTAATAAAAATCCCTCTGGGGGCTCCTCAGGAACTTCAGGGTAAAAATCGTTTCCTATTTTTTTAATGTTTATTTATTTTTGAGAGAGAGACAGACAGACAGAGCATGAGTGGGAGTGGGGCAGAGAGAAAGAGAGAGAGAGGGAGATAGAGAGAGACAGAATCAGAAGCAGGCTACAGGCTCTGAGCTGTCAGCACAGAACCTGACACAGGGCTCGAACTCACGAACCACAAGATCATGACCTGATCCGAAGTCAATGCTTAAGCAACTGAGCCGCTCAGGCGCCCCTAAAATCACTTCCTTTCTATGGTCATTTGGTGCTTGGAAGCCCCCTTCATGGACTGGCCTTGTCTGCCTCTGACCTCCACCATTCTTCCCATCAGATTGACCGACTTGGGTTTCTCGAACCCGCCATGCTCTCTGGTCTCCAGATATTCCCCACACTTCTTACACCTTGGGTGTCTTCTCCTCATGGACCTTCTCTACTCCTTTACCTCATGCCAAAACCCATCTCTGTTCTGGCTGTTGTCTCCTAGCCCTTGGGCCCAGCTTGGGTTCTGCTGATCTCAAAGCAGCTCGGGCACTGGCCCCACTGTCTCTGGGCCCTCAGAGGGGACCCTGTCCCCATGGTTTGCCTCCCAGAACTTGGTCAGCCCAGAGCTCAGCCCATGAGCCCCCCCGTCAGGAGAAACAGTGAAGGGATGCTGGGGAGCAGTCACAGCAAGGAGTAAATAGGCACTGTGAAGAGCTTTGTGACAGTTCAGGTAGGGCTTTGAAGCCACAGAGTTATGAAAAAAACTGTTTTAAGAGCTTTTGTGTTTCAGATAAGAGATTGTGCATTTGTGTTTGCTTGAAATTTCTAGCACTATTATAAGATGATTTTTCGATTAAACTTTTCATTTTGAAGAAATTTCAAGCTCACCAAAAGTTGCAAGAATATTGCAATTAGCTTCCATATACTCTTTTTCTTTAAGATTTTACTTTTTAAGTTATCTCTACACTCAACGGGGGGCTTGAACTCACAACCCCAAGGCCAAGAGTCACATGTTCCACAGACTGAGCTAGCCAAGCGCCCCCATGTACTCTTCATTTATTGTTTTCTTCTTCTTTTTTTAAAATGTTTTTAAATGTGTTTATTTCTGAGAAAGAGAGAGAGAGAGTGAGAGAGAGAGAGAGAGAGAGAGATGTGAGCACGGGAGAGTCAGAGAGAGAGGGATGTACAGAATCTGAAGCAGCCTCCAGGCTCTGAGCTAGCTGTCAGCACAGAGCGTGACGCGGGGCTCAAACCCACAAACTATGAGATCATGACCTGAGCCAAAGTCGGACGCTCAACCAACTGAGCCACCCAGGCATCCCTCTTCTTTTTTTTTTTTTAATTTACATCTAAGTTAGTTGGCATATAGTGAAATAATGATTTCAGGAGTAGAACCAAGTGATTCATCCCCTACATAAAACACCCAGTGCTCATCCCAACAAGTGTCCTCCTCAATGCCCCTTGTACATTTAGCCCATCCCCTCCACCCCAAACCCCTCCAGCAACCCTCCGTTTGTTCTTTATATTTAAGAGTCTCTTATGTTTTGTCCCACACTCTGTTTTTATATCATTTTTGCTTCCCTTCCCTTATGTTCATCCATCCACACAGTTGCAAATGGCAAGATTTCGTTCTTTCTGATTGCCGAGTAATACTCCATTGTGTGTATATATAGATACACACAATGTATCTGTATATATATATACACAATGTATTCTGTATCCATTCATTTGTTGATGAACATTTGGGTTCTTTCCATAATTTGGCCATAGTTGATAGCACTGCTATAGATATTGGGATGGATTTGCCCCTTTGAAACAGCACACCTGCATCCTTTGGATAAGTACCTAGGAGTGCAGTTGCTGGGTGATAAAGTAGTTTTATTTAAAAATTTTTGAGGAATCTCCATACTATTTTCCAGAGTGACTGCACCAGTTTGCATTCCCACCAGCAGTGCAAAAGGGTTCTTCTTTCTCATATCCTGGCCCACATCTGTTGTTTCCTGTGTTGTTAATTTTAGCCATTCTGAGTCGTGTGAGGTGATATCTCATTGTGGTTTTGATTTGTATTTCCCTGATGATGAGTGATGTTGAACATCTTTTCATGTGTCTGTTAGCCATCTGGATGTCTTCTTTGGAAAAGTGTCTATTCATGTCTTTTGCCCAATTCTTCATTGGATTATTTGTTTTTTGGGTGTTGAGTTTGAGAAGTTTTTTCTTTTTTTTATAGATTTTGGATACTAACCCTTTACCTGATATGTCATTTGCAAATATCTTCTGCTGATTGTTTCTTTTGTTGTGCAGAAGCTTTTTATCTTGACGAGGTCCCAATATAACTTGTTAACATCTTAACCCATTTGCTTTCTCTCTTTCTCAGTGTGTGTGTGTGTGTGTGTGTGTGCGCGTGCGCGCGCGCGTGTGTAAGGCAGAATAATGGCCCCAAAGATGTCTACATCCTAATTCCTGGAACCTATGAATATATACCAAGAGCAAGGGGGAATTAAGCTTGAAGACAAAATTAAAATTGCAAATCAGCTGAGTTTACACTAAAAAGATTATCCTGAGTTGCCCAGGTGGGACCAATGTGATCACAGCAGTTCTTATAAATGGAGAGAAGGAAGGCAGAAGAGTCAGGACTGAAAAGACGGCATGGGGATAAAGACTAGGCCATCCATGCATCCAGAAGGAAGCATGCCATGATGAGCCAAGGAATGCAGACAACTTTTTTCCAGAAGCTGGAAAAGGCAAGAAAACACATTCTCCCCTATATCCTCCAGAAAATAATACAGCCCTTCAGACACCTTGATGTTAGCCCAGTAAGACCCATTTCATAATTCCAACTTCCAGAACTGTAAGATAACGAATTTGTGTTATTTAAAGCTACTAAGTTTGTGGTAATTTGTTAAAGCAGCAACAGGAAACTAATACAATGTACATATCACGTATGTATATGTTTTCACCCCATTTTTTTAAGTTAAATTTTTTTCAGTTAAGAGTAAGTTTCAGAGTAAGTTCACAAGGGCATGCTCATACAGTGGAGTACAATTATCAAATTTGGGAAAAGTAACATTTACACAACACTATTTTCTTTTCTTTATAGACAGAGAGAGCAGGGGAGAGAGGCAGAGGGAGAGAGATAGAAAGAGAATCTTAAGCAGGCACTATGCTCAGCACAGAGCCCAACACGGGCTCGATCTCACAACCCTGGCCGGGATCATGACTTGAGCTGAAATCAAGAGTTGGTCGATTAGCCAACTGAGCCACCCAGGTGCCCCTATGTGACACTATTCTCTAGCGTACAAGTACATGCCCAGATATTGCTGGTTGCCTCAATAGTGCCCTTTACAGCAAAAACCTCCAGCCCCAGAGTCACACACTGCATGTAGCTGTCGTGTCTCTTCGGACTCCTTCATTCTGGAGCGATTCTCAGCTTTTCACTTTTAAGACACTAATATTTCTCATCAGAGTAAAGACCACTTCTTTTGTGGGATGACTCACAATTTGAAATTGTCTTGGTCTATCCTTATGATTACATTGAGTTTATGCACTTTGGGAAGGAAGACGGAAGGCATTTAAAGATCTGATAATTCTATTCCTGACACAACTATAAAGTATTTACAAATGCAATCTAACTTTTGATTTACATGAAAAATAGTTTAGGGAAATAATCCACTCTAATGTTTCTCTCAATCCAAACATTTTCCTAGTTGAAAAGGCCTTAGGAACAAAATTAGATTAAGGTGTATACGGAAATAAGGTGTTTTACCCCTTTGGAAGCCCTAGGGGGCGCCCGGCAGCTGCTATGTGGCTTGCTGTCTGTCTGTCTCCAAGGCCTGCTGCTGCTGGCTCTTCCCTTCTAGAGATCAAGAGCTGGCACCCAAAACCCTCAGAACTTGGAAACAGCATCCATCCACAGAGGAGTACCCCTGAAAGTTCGTTACATTAATAATTTAGGAAAATCTGGGAGATGCCTAAGGGCCTGATAAATTACAAACATTAAAACATGGAGAGAAATAAAGAACGGTTTTATAGTTTTCTGTGATGATAGAAGGCAAATTAAATGTAATCTGAATAAATATATCCACCATTAGATACTTGTCCTCTAAAATACTATTTCGTATGGTTGTATATGTGCAAATGTGAGGTGCATATTAATAATTCCATGGTTTAATGAGATAATTTAGCCAGAATGAGATTGTGAAGTCAAAAACAGCAGCTGGGTGCTCCCAGATTCTCTGCCCCATAGGGAAATAGTCTGCAAAATATTGACATTGTATCTTTAAAACAGTTTGACTCTGATTCTAATTGCAGTTGTGATAAATGCCCTCTTTTATCTTCCTCTGGCCCCTCTCCTTTTGGGGGATGGGATTTCATGCTGCCTTTAGTGGGCATTAGAGTAAATACTTTGCTGTGCCATACAGGAAATCAAGGGTTTAAAGTAATATTGTGTTTATTGGTGCAATTTCCTCTTTGTTCTCAGAGGGTTTCACTTTAAAGCAGGTGGGATGCAGGGGAGCGTCCATGACTGGCATAGGCTGTTCCAGGCCCACCCTCCATCTCCTCCCCTGAGAGTGCATTCTCAATCTGTGGAAGCACAGAATACACTCATCAGGTTTCTTGTTTATTCGTTTATTCATATTCAGCAAATGTTTACTGAGTTATAGAGAAATCCTGGCAGAGCTTGCTGGAATTTAGAACTTCCTTCAACAGTTCTTCATTGTTCGTAGTGAAAGACCAATATAATTGTACTGGGTTCTATTTGCGGGAGAGACAGAACTGGAAGGAGACAGAGCCGCTTTCTAGAGGATTTTGTAGGTAGAATTTGCACTTACCACTGCACCCTTAGACTTTCAGATTTGGGGATTGAGGCAGATTACAAGGGCAGAAAATTCAGCTCACTGTGCTACACGATTCTGCCCGATGAGGCAGTGAACACCCTACCCATGTGCGGTGGTAGAGAAGGGCAAATTCGTTCAATCAGGTAATTATCAAAGGGTCTGCTAGAATCACCATGGTGTCCTGGTTCGCACAGATCTGGGTTCAACTCCTGAACCTGGCACCTGCTCTAGGAAGTGGAGCAAATCATCTTGTCTGTTTCTCCCATCCATAAAATGAGAAGTATGAGCCCTACCCCAACACAGCTTCTTTGAGCATCATACTTGGGAAGCACATGTGAAAGTCCTGTTGCACAAAAGGCCAAACTGTGCAGCATCCTTAGGGGCCTCTTGTCATCCAGTCAGAGGAGAAAAGTCAACAGCACCTTTATTTATTTATTTTTAAGAGAGAGAGAGATACAGAACATGAGCGGGCGAGGGGCAGAGAGAGAGAGAGAGGGAGACACAGGATCTAAAACAGGCTCCAGGTTCTGAGCTGTCAGCATGAAGCCCGACATGGGGCTCAAACTCCAGAACAGCGAGATCATAACCTAGACTGAAGTCAGACACTTAACCGACTGAACCCATCCAGGCGACCCAATAGTACCTTCATTTAACCCACCATCTGCCTCACTATGCTTCAAGAAACTTCTGCCAGTCTAAATCTTCAGTTTCTAGAAAAAACAACAGTAATAACAATAACAAAAACCTTGTGTTGCAAAGGGAAGAAGTGAATAAAGAATTTTTCTTTATTTCAGTATGAAAAAACAGGGGCCCCTGGGTGGCTCAGTCGGTTAAGCGTCCAATTCTTGATTTTGGCTCAGGTCATGACCTCAGGGTTCATGAGACTGAGCCCTGCATCAGGTTCTGTGCTGATGACACAGAGCCTGCTTGGGATTCTCTCTCTCTCCTCTCTCTGGCCTCTCCACCTCTCAAAATAAATAAATTAACATTTTTTAAATGAAAAAATATATATGAAAACAACGAGAGGGACTATGTCAGTAAATTGAGTGTTCACCCAGTGCCTACTGACAGGAGAGAAATCACACTGTAAATTCACGGTGCCAAAGTTCTGCAAAGTCAAGCTGATGTTGGAAGATAAAAAAAAAAGCTGGTCCATTTTTTTTGTAGAGGAAATATGCATTTTTGTGTATTTCATACTGATATTTCTCATGTTACTGGTCTTGGGACTGCTATAAGTTCCTTCTTGCAACTGAATAACAGCCAGGGCTGGCTGTGGGACTGAATCTAAAGAGAGTTCCTGCTCATCCATGTTGCATTGCAGGCTTAATGTTTGTTAGTGGAAATCTGTCACAAAGGCATTTTCTCTCGATTCTTACAATACAAACAAAGCATCATTAGATTATAATTTCAAATCATCCAAGGATTAATTAGCCAACCCAAATTTAAGTGGCGAGTGCCTCACAAGATAAATGTGCAGTGTTGACTACGTGTTTGTTTCTAAAACAGAAGGAATTGTGTTGATAATTATCTTTCCTTATTCTTTGTTAGACCTCTTAGCAGTTCGGAAGTTAAGTTGTTGAGCGACTCAAGGCACAGCTCTTTTGGCATCAATAACTTCCCCATTACTTCTGGTTATTCATCTGGCAAACGGGGACAGTGATACCTCCTGGCCCTCCAGAGTCATCCTTGTGTTCCAGAAGGAGCATGAACTGGAAGGCACTACTCAGTGTGTCGACCTCACTCTCTTTCTGGAGCTGCTGAGTTGATGTCTGCCTCTCAGAGAGCGGTGTTCTGCCAGCAGTTTTCAGCCAGGACAGTACCACCCACTAGGGGGCGCTGAGCTCTGTGCTCAGGTTGACTAGAGAGGAGTAATGGCGGGTGTGGTGGGGATGGGGACTGCATTGTCCCCTGCAATGTGCAGGACAGACCCACACAACAGAGCTGTCCTCCATCTCACACAAATTCTCGGTGTCCTAACAGAAAATGATGTAGATGAAAAACCTGTTCATGATTAGCTCACCTAAGAACTCCTGTTTTATATATAAACAAAGTACTTTTGTGTGGGTCTAATATTGTGTTTCCTGGAAATGCATCTAACTATGTAAATCAGGGTAAAAGTATGCTTTGTTACATTATTATTGAAACTTTCCTGGAGATGTTTCCTATTTCAGAAAGTCACACCAATGACAGTAGCATTCCTGTATTTCAGTCACTAATAAAGCACTCCTGTTAGCCTGCATTGGAAGCTGCCAATTGCTTGATTTCCTGTATAGATACTGGCTTCTGACTACCTCACTGTGTCTGCTGGTGTACTGGTGCCCAAGCATTTATATAACGGAACCAGTATTTCTACAAATTTCTTTTTTTCTCCTTTATATTAGAATTGGAATATTATATTGCTTTGGATATATTATATGTGATTTAAAAAAATTAATTAATTATTTATTTTTGAGACAGAGAGACAGAGCATGAGCCGGGGAGGGGCAGAGAGAGAGGGAGACACAGAATCTGAAGCAGACTCCAGGCTCTCAGCTGTCACCACAGAACCCGACTCAGGGCTTGATCCCACCGACCATGAGATTGTAACCTGGGCTGAAACTGAGCCACCCAGGTGCCCCTATTACAGGTGGTTTTTATTTCAAAATGGTAAAGGGGATCTTGCAAAATATTTGTCATGCAAAAGAAAGTTTTATCAAGAAGGCTGGTAGGCGCCAAACTAGAGCATCTCTGAGGATCCAGGACTATGCACTGCTTCTGCTTTTGATGTTGTTGTTTATATCTGTTTGGATTAGGCTCACCTGCCCTGAACAAAAAGTCCAACTAAATGGCTTTAACAAGACAGAATTCTGTTTCTCTGTCCCATAAATGAATTCCAAAGATAAAGAAAAAATTTCTTTTTGACACTTGAGTTAAAGGTGGGAAGACTTTATTCAAGGGGGGGCCATTGCAATGCAATTTTGTTGTAGAGGAAAGAGACCAGGCTCAACTCTGAACACAAAGGACAAGTGGGACTTTACAGCCAAGGAACAGCATGGAGGTCAGTGGATGGGAAATTGATAAGAGCATGTATCAGGGGTGAGGAGGGTTCTGCTGAAACTGACCTAACAGGATTCTTGCTGAAGGCAGGGCATGGTGACCAGACATCACGTGGAGGATGGTGGGGACGAGGAAGCTGATCAGATATTGAGGACAAGGGGTGGTTCTGCTAAACTGACTTAGCAGGATTCTTGTTGAAATTGGACAAGGCAGAGATGAACATGGAAGCTGGAACATCAGGGCCTAGTTGGAAAGAGAGCACAGGGCAGCTTGAGTAGAGTTAGACCCAGGAGAGAATTATGGTCACAGGCACACAGGGGTGGCAATTTCTCCGTCCTCAGGGACCCAGTCTCCTATCTTTCCATTCCCTTATCCTTGGTGACAGCCTTCCTTTTCAGACCTGTTTTATGATCCAAGATGGCACTGGAGCTCTAGTCATCTTGGCCACAATATTGGCAGAGAGCAAGGAAAGAGATGTGGGCAATGGGGGAGCCTGAAACTGCCTGTCCCCTTATAAGGAGCACCCAGGAGTCCCTTCCAACAACATCAGCTTACATCTCACTGGCTGCCCCCAACTGCCACCTGACAGGCTGGGAAATGTAGTCTTTCAGCAATATGCATTGTTTTCCAGAATATAATGGGAATTCTGATAATAAGAAAGAAAAGAGAATGGACATTGGGGTGGCATTTAGCAATTTCATTTGCTGCTGCTGCTGCTGCTAGTGATTTTGATTGTAGATAATCAGTCTACAATCAATCCGGGCTTAGGGAGCTTCATTATTACAAACTCCAAGAAACTCTGGTTACACTGTAGACTGTCCACTTACTTACTGTGTGGTGACCTTAGCTTAGTGACTTAACCTCTTTGAGCCTCATTTTCCTCATCTGTACAATGGGGGTACAAATGGTACTCAGCTCCTAGGGTGGTTGTGAGGCTTAAATTGCTTACGGTCTTACCAAAAACCCCCCAGGACTGTTCGGCTCTCCTCCTCCCACACATGCCCAACCACACCCGTCTGTGAGAAAGCCAGCTCTCACTTTGCTTCAGACATCAGCTTGGTCAGCAGAGGACCCAGGTCTCAGGAAAACACTTGCCTCACACCTGCCAGCTCTTGGCCAGTGGCTCTGCGGGAAGGATGCGAAGACAGCTGGGCTGGGTTTTCCTGGGCTTTTCTCCATGGTCCTTTCCGGCAGGGCCAGCCAGAGGCCAAAATCTTGAATGCGGTGAGGTTGCTTTTGCAGCATCTGTCTCCCCTGGCTGCTCCGGAAAAGATCTGACCAGTGATTATGGGAAATGCTTGTCTGTTTCACTTCCACAGGGAAGGGCTTTTAAAATGATTGTGTTCTGTTAAGCACCATTTACCACCAAAGGAACCAAGGCTCCTTGGAGAAATGGCTGACTCCATGGCTGTGGTTCTGGACACGGGCAAGATAAGCTTGGGACATCTTGTGCCGGAAAGCGAGGAAGCTATTGCGGCTACCAGGTTCTGTGGAAAGGAAACGGAGTCCGATTTGAAGGGGCTCACTGTGGCCACTTTGAGCATCAAACAGAATAATGATTACAATTCATTGAAATATCACATATGCTTTAAATCCTCTTTAAATCATCTTCATAAAAAACTTACGGGTTTTTGTGTGTTTTGTAGGGAATAAATCATTCTGAAAACAGGCAAGTAAGAGGAAAGAAACAACCATTTGTCTTGTCCTTACTGGATATTTCAGAATGATCAAATAGTTGACAGAGAAAAGTTTATCTTTATAGAAGAATCTTGGCTAATAAAAGCAAGAAATGTGACTGAATTAGAAAACTACCATTTTGCAACCCATATTGGAAGAGTGGATCTAAGCCACAATAGTCATCAATGCTATTAAAACTCTGAAGTGGATAAATCAGGTGGATGCCTGAACCCTGAGATCAATTTTAACATCAGCCAAAGGTCAGCACCCGATGTGATATGCTTCTAGCTATGGAGCCAAAGAGAACACACAGCACCACTCTGAAGTATGATCACTTTCCAAAATTGACCCTGAATCAGACCACACCTCTACATCTTCCAGATGACAGAAAACATAATGGGTGGAGGAGTGTATTAAGAAACTCTGTGAGGAGAGTCGCCTGGGCAGCTCAGTCGGTTGTGTCTGACTTTGGCTCAAGTTATGATCTCACAGTTCATGGGTTCAAGCCCTGTGACAGGCTGTGTGCTGACAGCTCAGAGCCTGGAGCCTGCTTTGAATTCTTTGTCTCCCTCTTTCTCTGTCCCACCCCCATTCGCGCTGTCTCTCTCTCAAAAATAAATAAACATTTAAAAATTTAGAAAGAAAGAAAGAAAGAAAGAAAGAAATCAAGAAAGAAATCAAGAAAGAAATCAAGAAAGAAATCAAGAAAGCAGAAAAAGAAAGAAACTCTGTGAGGAGATAATCTGCCCAAATCAGAAAGTTGGAAATTCTACAGCATAAATGACTGTTTCTCCTGTAAATGATGCAGGGGCAAAGAATGAAAGGGTGTGTTATTATGGATTAAAATAAATTTAAGACTTTAAGAGACATAAGCCATATGTAAAAGGAACATAATTGGATTTCGATTTGGACACACTAATGACAAAAAGACATTTTATTTTATTTTATTTTATTTTTAATTTTTAAAATGTTTTTTATTTATTTCTGAGAGTGAGAGACAGCGTGAGCAGGGGAGGGTCATAGAGGGAGGGAGATACAGAATCTGAAACAGGCTCCAGGCTCTGAGCTTACTGTCAGCACAGAGCCCGATGTGGGGCTCAAACCCACGAACCGTGAGATCATGACCTGAGCCGAAGTTGGCCGCTTAACCGACTGAGCCACCCAGGCGCCCCAACAAAAAGACATTTTAACACAACTGAGGAAGCAGGGACATGGGTTGGGTATTATATGGTTGTAAGAAATTACCATAATTTTTGTGGGTGTGATAATGGTATTGTGGTAATGTTTTTACAACTCCTTATCTGACGGTAAAATGCTCAGATGTCGGGAATTTCATTTAGAATGGTGGGAGGTGGGGAAAGTTAAGTGGATAAAGATAGGATAGATGAGAGAAGTACTAGAACTCAGTCACATGTCCTGCTAACTGCAAGGGAGGCTGGGAAGTATGTGTTCCCAAGTGCCCAGCCTCCGACTGATGATAACGGATTATGACTGAGGCGTATGATTAGCCCCACCATCTGTACTTGAGGTTAAAAAGAAGAGTAGGGGAGCTAAGAAAGTAAAGGGAAATAAGCAAGAAAAGAAAGCCAATGGACTTCATCAAAATTGGTATTGCTTTTCTCACATCCCTGAAAGGCTCAGGCAAGAACTCAGTGGCCCCTAGGACTGAATCTCATGCATCTGCTGCTCCTACTCTGTATGGTTCAGTCTCAGGAAGGTTCTTACTTCACAGGATGCCCGTAGCCTCTTGAGGCCAACTATGCACCCATCTTTGCTGCCATTCCAGTGGAGAGAGGCTCTCTTGGCCAAGTGGCCAACAGAACCCTCTGGACTGGATCTGCTTGACTGACCTGGGTCTCCTGCACACCCCTGAGCCAATCATTGTGCCCTAGGGATCAAATATGGTGAGGGGCCTGGCTAGATCAGGTGGGAGCCCAGCAGCCTCACCTGAATCAGAGGAGACTGGGAGTGGGCAAGGGGAAACGGGGTTGCTATTGCCAACAGGGGGACATGATCCTTGGCAGAGGAGGCACTCAGACACGCCTTCATCATTTCACCATCTCCAGCCTCCATTCCTCATCTGTAGCATGGAGCTGATGCTAGCCAACTGAGGAGTCAGTGAGATCTGTGAAGTCCTGACACTCAGTAACATGACAGGTGTAACTGTTCTCATCTCCACTCTCTCTGATGGGTCTATTCTATTTCATTTGTGGAGACAGAGGTACAGGCAGCCTTTGAGTCAGCATGCGTGTGCTGTATGACAGCCGCCTCATGTCACCATCCACCCTCTTCTGTGGTTCTAGAGAGCCCTAGAATTTTGCCTAGAATTGGCAAAACCCCTGGTGAGGAGGACTACACACCAATTGGTTAGACCACCTCTACATACTTGCAACATATTTTAAGTTTTGCATTTTTTAAGATTATTTATTTTGAGAGAGAGAGAGGAGAGAGAACGAGCAGGGGAGGGGCAGAGAGGGTGGAAGAGAGAGAATCTGAAGCAGGTTCCGTGCTTTCAGTGCAGGGCCTGACATGGGGCTTGATCCCACAAACCGTGAGATCATGACCTGAGCCAAAACTAAGAGTAGGATGCTTAACCGACTGAGCCACCCAGGCGCCCCACAAAATATGTTTAATGGACCCAGCAGTTGTTCGGATTGATTGTGCTTCAGCACAACTATGTGTGGTCAAAAACTCTCTCCTTTTAATGTTTTTTTTTTTTTTTTATTTCTAGGAGAGAGAGAGACAGTGTGAGCAGGGGAGGGTCAGAGAGAGAGGGAGTCACAGACTGAAACAGGCTCCAGGCTCTGAGCTGGCAGTCAGCACAGAGCCCGACACGGGGCCCGAACCCACGAACCGCGAGATCATGACCTAAGAGAAAGTCGGACACTTAACCGACTAAGCCACCCAGGTGCCCCAAAAACTCTCTCCTTTTAAAAAACAATTGTTTTAAACATCCGAAAACACACATTTATTGTGACATGACTGTCTCTAAGTCAAGCAATTTGGCAGCATGGTTTCATTTGTCCCTACTGAGAGTTCGGATGTTTCCTGGCTTTTGAGAACACAGGTTGAGGAGTTTTTACTGTTTTGTTTTTGTGATCTTGGATAAAAGTCGTGTACAGGAGGCCAAGAACTCACCATTTACCATATAGAAAGAGTCCGTGAAGAAGATAAAAAATATAGGCTTTGGAAGTGGACTGCATGGTTTAATTCCTGATGTGTGACCTCGGACAAGCATCTCTTAGATCTAGTTTCCTCATCTGTAAAATGAGAGCTAGAATTTGGCTGTGAAGTTTAAATGCAGAAACTGGCTTGCTCCCAGCTCACACAGGCAAGTGCAAAAGGCACCCCCACCTCCCCTTTCCCTGCTGTGTCAAACCAGTTTGAGGTCCAGGCCCTGGGTGGAGACCACCCTGGTGCCTTTGCATCCTTTGTGTGACCCCCCTTTACACCATCTGTCTGGCCAGGGGTACCGCCTGCCATCTGAGCCCAGCCTGCTCCCCTCCCCCGGCCTTGGGGCTGTCCAGGGCCTCCCTGGGAACAATGCAGGGACGCCTTCTGGGGCCCAGGTCAGGCCTCTGCTTTGTGTCTGCCTGGCGGCCTCACAGCCAAGCCCAGATGGGCCAATGGCTGGGCCCCTGTGGTGGGCGTTGAAGGGGGGCTTTAGGGACAGGACTATGGGGGCACAGAGGACAGAGTCACAGACAAACAGCCTCCTAAACTCCCTCGCTGTTCACCCAGGCCGTGGCACTGTTTCCTCAACGGGGACAGTTCTGAGTCCGTATGGGGACTGACCAGTCCTGACCATGCACAAGTGGGTCTGGATTTATGGTAACTTTATGCAAAGTTAATTCTGTTTTCTGTGAACTATTCTTCTTCCTTTTTGGACATTGGTCCATGTAACACATTTGGGTGGCGAGTTCTCACTCTCATGTAATTTTCTTGCAATTTCCCTGGATTTTTCCCCCCAGCTTTATCGATATGTTGACATATACCCTATATCAAGTTTCAGGTGTACAATGCAGGTGAAGAATCATGTGATGATTCGATACACATGGATATTCAAAATGATTACTACAATAAGGTTAATTATCACCTTTATCCTTCCATATAATTACCTTTTTTGTGTGTGGGTTGTAATAACCTTTAAAATCTGCTCTCCTAACAACTATCAATTGTACCATAGATCCCTGTTAATTGTAGCTGCCAGGCTGTTCCTTACATCCCCGGAACTCACTCATCTTATATCTCGGAGTTTGTACCCTCTGACCAACACGTCCTCATCTCCCCAACTCCCAGCTCCGTGACCAAAAAAAAAAAAAAAAAATTCCCGATTTTTGTGAGTTCAGCTTTAAAAAATTTTTGTTTTAATGTTTAATTTTAATTTTAACTGAAGTAGAATTAACGTACAGAGTTATATTAGTTTCAGGTGTACAATATAGTGATTTGGCAGTTCTGTACATGACTCAGTGCTCATCACCATGTGTACGCTTAATCCCTTTCACCTATTTCACCCATCCCCCACCCACCTCCCATGAGTTCGACTTTATTACACTCCACATAGAAATGAGATCATACAGGGGCTCTTGGGTGGCTCAGTCGGTTGAGCGACCGACTTCGGCTCAGGTCAAGATCTCGTGGTTTGCGGGTTCGAGCCCCACGTCGGGCTCTGTGCTGACGCTCCGAGCCTGGAGCCTGTTTCAGATTCTGTGTCTCCTCCTCTCTCTGCCCCTCCCCCATTCGTACTCTGTCTCTCAATAATAAATAAATGTAAAAAAATTTTTTTAAAAAAGAAATGAGATTATACAGTATTTGTCTTTCTCTGTCTGACTTGATACTCAGCATAATGATCTCAAGGTTCAACCATGTTGCAAATGGCAGGACTTCCTTCTTTGGCTGAATAGGATTCCATTGTGTATTGAGACACCACATTTTCTTTATCTATTCACCGTGTCAGTGTACACTTAGGTTGTTTCCACATCTTGTAAATAATGCTGCAGGGGCGCCTGGGTGGCTCAGTCAGTTGAGTGTCCGACTTTGGCTCAGGTCATGATCTCGCTGTTCGTGGGTTTGAGCCCCACGACGGGCTCTGTGCTGACAGCCAGCTCAGAGCCTGGATCCTGGTTTGGATTCTGTGTCTCCCTCTCTCTCTGACCTTCCCCTGCTCACACTGTGTTTCTCTCTCTCAGAAATAAATTTTTTAAAAAAACATTTAAAAATTTAAATAAATAAATAAAAAAAATAAAAATAATGCTGCAAAGAATATGGGGGTGCAGATATCTTTGAGACATGTTTTCTTTTCCTTTGGATAAATATCCGGAAGTGAAATTGCTGGATCATTTGGTAGTTCTATTGTTCATTCTTTGAGGAAGCTCCATGCTGTTTTCCATAGTGGCTGCACCAATTTGCATTCCCAACTGTGCAGCAGGGCTCCTTTTTCTTCTGTGGACTTTTTCCAAGTTAGATACAAGCACGGGGCGAACTGATGGACTGACGCTGTGTGATTACGTATAGGGGAAGGGAAGTAGGAAAAATAGAGGAGGAAAAGAATAGTTTCAAATAATTGAGGAGAAACAGTTCAATTTGTATTTATGTATACAACATGAAGCTTCAGATATTGAGGTTTTACTATTTCAACATAAAATGAATGAGGAAAGACATTCAGAGAGAAGAATCACCAGCAGGCAGATCTGTCTTCACAGCTAAAGAAATCAAATGAGTTCCTTGTAGAAGAATTTTACCTTTGTTGTGCATTTGACCATCATTCATAACCGTGTGAGGCAGGAAATAGAATCACAGCAGGGCCCTGGAAGTTAAAGCTCGGAGAAGGCAAGTGAATCGCTTACAGTCACACAGCTGGCAAGCGACAGAGGCTGACTCACCTGGGTGTCTCGCTGGTTTAAGCACTAACCAGTCTCCTGCGAGACTTCGAGTGTCCTGTGAGGAAAGTACTGTCTTATTTTGAAGAGCAGTGGGAAAGGCCCCTGGGCCTCACTGGTCTCCTTCCCTGTGAAGTGAGGATATTACTCACTTCACTGTAAAGGTGGTCCTGAGCCTTAAGTGGGATCGAGATAGGGAGGAATTGTTAAGTGTCAAGAGCAGCTGGTCTCTCTGCAGGTCCTGCTTTTTACCCCCAGCCTGGGAGCCCGTTGCTTGCTTTAATTGGCGCATGGGCATTCTAGGCGTGCTCTGCAGTGGCTCAGGGATCTCCCACACAGAGAACGGGAGAGACGAGAGTGCTCTGGTGGAGAGCGGGAGGCTGACCGTGATGGCTCTGGAAAGGAGGAAGAGGAAGGGGTAAGATGAGTTGGCTGAGGTGTCCACAGATCAGGGCAGGATAGGGGGCACACATCCTGAGGGAGAGCCAGGGAGGAGGCCTGAGCAAGGAAGGGGAAACAGACACACATGACAGAAAGCCAGCCACAGCAAAGACGCTTTCTCAGCATCTTGACCTTCCCACAACTCTGGATGCCCCACGATACACACACACAACCCACGGGGTGCCCCAACCTGGCCTACTGCCCAGTGCTTTTACCAGCCTATCCCCCAAAACAGTGAGGGTCCAAATAAAATAATTTATAGCAAATGTTTTTCTGGTCTAGGCTCCAATCCAGGGTCGTGTATTACCTTTAGTTATCAGGCCTCTGTAGCTCTGGCATCGCCTGTAATCTGTAACAATTCCTCATCCTTTCTTTTTCTTTCATAACATTTGACATTTTGAAGAGTACAGTCATGCCAACTGTTTTGTAGAACGTCCCTCAGTTTGGGTTTGATACTTCCTCGTTAATAGTTTCAGATTATGGCCAGAATGCCACAGAAGTGACGTTGTGTTCTTCTCAGTGCAACATATCAGGAGGCAATGGTAACGACTTGTCCATTACTGGTGATATTAACATTGGTCATTTTCTTAAAATGGTGCCTGCCAAGTTTCTATTTCCCTTTTCTAATTAATAATTATTTTTGTGGAGAGATTTGTTGAGACTGTAAATATATTGTTCCCCAACAGCCTTTGATGATTCTTGCCTGGCTCCATTATAGGGTGGTGATTTTCTAACACCATAATTCCCTCTGCATTTATGTTGTATATTGGCATTCTACAGTAAGGAAGAGCTGTCCTTTAGGGATGGATGTATATATTTGTATGGACTTCTGGATTCTCATTGTACTCAACTGATTGTAATCCATTATTGTCATCTAGTTGGATGCTTCATGCCTTCAGGTGTTTCCTGTGTACTCTTGATATATTCCTATTATTTCTTATTCTGTCACTGTTCAGTGTTCCCAACTCATCTTGTGCTTGTCTTGCCCTAGTCCTCAAATCAGTTATTTCTCCAAGGATCTCTGGTTCCTTTTAGCAAAGAGTGTTTTTTAGGAACCAAAAACATTGTATGCTAGAGTGTACTCATTGCCAGCTATGTTGGTGTTTCTAGGTCTTTCCATGGACAAAGCTAAAAATCCTGGTATCTCTAATTCTAATCTAACTCTGGAGGGTTTGCCTGCTTTGCCCCATTTCATGGTCACCTCTCCTTTCTTTCAGGCTGAGAACTCTGATTCCCAGCATTAGTATATCCATTTATTTGTTCAGACCTAAAAACATAAAAAATAGCTCCAGAATTCTTATACTCACACAGAAAACCAAATCTATTAAGTAAAATACAAGGCTTCTGTAGTAAGTAAAATCTGAGGCTTATAAATGCAGTTGCCAGAATGGCTGAAATGTATCAGGATTTGTCCCTGAGGCTGGATATAGTGCCACTGGATGAAAACTGCTGTTCTGTTAATGTAAAGGATAGGGAAGGCTTCTTGGTGTGCAACCAATAAAAACAGCTGGCAGTTCCTCTGGGGGCTATTTGTTGAACACCAAGGTAGTGACACGACAGAGAGGAGACTGGACTGCCAAGGTCCAGAGGAGAGATGATAAAGGCCTGAACCAGGGAAGACAACTAGGGACATGTTGCACATGATGTCAGCTAAGACCTTCTAGAATCGTACGCATTCTAGTCTGTACTAGCTCCCTGGATAATACATATGCACTCTCCAATGTCAAGAGAATACTAGCTGTGTGACCCTGGGAAAGTTATTAACCTCTCTGAGCCCCACATGGGGTACTTTGGTGCTTGGAGAAAAGATGTGAGCCTGTCCATGATGTTGCTCAGAGAACGTTTCCAAATTTACTTCGAATCAATGGTTGTGGCCAACAGCATGTTTTTCTTTAATTGGCAATTGCATGTTTCTTTTAACACTACAGGAATCCCAAATCCTTTTAATATAGGGCATTGTAATTGTAGTTTTCATCTTAAACCATTCATTTTCAGAGGGAATGAAAGACTATGTCAAAAACATAATGAGATAATTCAATGAAAAAGATGAAATTCTTGACCACCACCCAAGTAATAGCTGACAAAAAAACCGTCAAGCGGCAATGTAGATCAGGTAGTGCAGAGTCGGTATCTCTAACCTGTTTAGGTGGAATATATTTCAAGTTATTAATTCCCTATGTATTCAAGGCCAGACATCCTCCATGATGGCCTGACCCGGCTTCCTCTCAGCAGAAGAGGTGCTATCCATGTTAGTAGTGGAGGGTAGTGACAACAGTCAGGGCTCTGGAGTCAGCCAGACCTGTATTCAAGTTCTAGCTCTGTTATTCATTGCTGTATAATGCTGGGCTGTTAAAAGGGGGTAAGAAATCCTGACCATGTAAGATATTACGGTGGCTCTGATAAGATAATGAATGATGGAAGCCAACCACACGGACACACAGTGAGTGAAGGTTCCCTTCTCCCTTTGCAACTTCCATGGATTTACTTTTGTGCCCTGACAAAGCCCTATTTATCCATATATCCTCTCAGCTACACGGTGGTCTCAGCCTAATGTACCATCAGCCAGCTATGATGATTAGACACCAGAGAAACAAGAGCCAAGAGGAACCATGCTTCTTCCAATACCTCACCCAATATTTCTTTCAGGACTCAAGGAGCATTAAATCATCTGCTTCTCTGTTTATAAAGAAAAGTTTTACCCAGTACTCAGTTTCTGTTCTGGATCTTGTGGATGATACAAAGAAATATAAGATGTAGTCCCTGCTTTCCAGGAACATAATATCCCAGTTAAGACCCAAGTAAGCACAATGCATAGCAGGCAGACCTGGGTTCAAGTCCCAGCTCTGCACTTACTAGCTATGTGACCTTGAATAGTCACGTAACCTTTTTTACCTCTATTTCCTTACCTGTAAAATAGACCCACCAGTGTCTACATCATCAGGTCATCACCAGGTTTAGAATAGCTACTACATGGAGGTGCGTGGGTGGCTCAGTCAGTTAAACATCCGACTCTTAATTTCGGCTCAGGTCATGATCTCACAGTTTGTGAATTCCAGCTTAGTTTGAACCCCACATCGGGCTTCATGTGCAGAGCCTGCTTGGGATTCTCTCTCTCTCCCTCTCTCTCTGCCCTACACCCACCTCTCTCAAAATAAACAATACAAAACTTAAAACAAAACAAAACAAAACAAAACAGAATAGTTACTATATGTAGCTGGCACAAAGTAGGCACATGGAAAATCTAAGTTCCTTTTTCCTCAAAGCACATTATAGTTAAATAATGTAACAGAAGATCTGTTATAGGACAGCCTGTAATTCATCGCCAAGTGAAATGCCCTGAAATAAAAGGTTGTTAGAGTTCACTGAAGAGCAAAAGTATTCAGGCTGAGGTGGTGGGGTAGATTCTTGGATAAAGAAGGAAAGTAATTGGCATCCTCCAGAGATGGGCTGATTTTCTCAGATGCATCATGGAAGCCTTCTTTCCTGCACTGATGATAAGGAATAAAGACTTGGGCACCTAGGATAAGAGTGGCACCTTGAAGACTAAAGAAAGTCACTCAGTTATGCACCCAACGCCACACATTCTTTCAGGCGGGAGGGCACATCCAGACTCTGTTGTTCCATCTTGGCTGGAAGCAGAAACAAACCTTCCTGTTGTACATAGCCAGAGCAACTTACTGATGTCCCTAATTGAAAACCCTGGTTGAAACATTACCTTGTTTGATTAATGTGAGGATTATATCACTGTAATGTGCACATGTACATGCCCAGGATGGTGCCAGTACAGACCAAGTGTTCAATTAAAGTTAATGTACTAGTCAGTATTGCTGCGGCCACAAACAGCCACACCTCAGTGACTTACAATAACAAACATTTCTAACTAATGTGTCTGCTGGTATATTGGTGTACTTACTGCTGTCATGACTCAGCTGTGCTTAATTTACCTTAATTACCAGGCTTTCTCATTCTGGGACCCAGGTGGAAAGTAACATCATCTAAGAAGACTAGAGCATAAGGCCACGTAAACGACTCAAATGCAGTTAATGATTCTGCTCTGATGTGGTGCCTATTGCATCCTCCCATATTTTATTGGCCAAAGCAGGCTCTATGGCCATCCTGAAACTCAGTGGGATCCCACTGTACTCTGCTCACAGAGAGTCCTGATGTTCTTACAGAAGAAGGAGCTGATAACTGAAACAATAACATAATTTACCATAGCCACCGATTGTTAGTAACATCCTCTTCTATAAGTAAATCTCCCTGTACATTTCCTTTCAAAGAAATATTCCATTGAGAAGTATTGGGGTGAGCACATTTCTTCCTTTAGCATTTCCTTTATCCGGACATAACTGTCCTCCATTTTGTTTGCCGTTGCCCAGTGGACTCTGATTACTGCAGAAGGAAGGCCGATTGGTTCATTGTGGGCTGAAAGACCCTGAGACAGGTGGATGGTGAGAACTGGCAGTTTGAGGGCAAAGAATGCTCTCTAAATACAATAGAATTAAATTAGAAATTAATATGGAACAATGATGGGAAAATATCCAAATACTTGGAAACGAAATAACATGATTCTAAGTAACTTATGAGTCAAAAAAGAAAGTTTGCTAAAGTTACAAAAATATCTTGAACTGACAAACTGAAAATGCTATGCTGCAAAATCTGTAAGATGCAGCTATAACAGTACTTAGAAAGGACTTTATAGTAGTAAAGGCTTATATTAGACAAGAAAAATGGTCACGAATTAATGGTCTCCACTTCCACCTTAAGAAACTAGAAAAAGAAGAGCAAGTGGATGCCGAAGTAAGCAGAAGAAAGGAAGTAGTGAAAGATCAGAGCAAAAATCAATGGAATCAAAACCAGAAAAACAAAGAAATAAATGAAACCAAAAGATGATTCTTTGAGAAATCAATGACATCGATAAACTGCTAGCCAGACTGAACAGGCAAAAAGGAGAGAAAAGACCTTAGTTACCACTATCAGAAATACGAGGAGTGGTACCACTACAGATTCCACACATATTAAAAAGAAAATAAGGAAGGGGTGCCTGGGTGGCTCAGTCAGTTAAGTGTCTAACTTCAGCTCAGGTCATGATCTCACTGCTCATGAGTTCAAGCCTCACACTGGGCTCTGTGCTGACAGCTCAGAGCCTGGAGTCTACTTTGGACTCTGTCTCCATCTCTGCTCCTCCTCCACTCATTCTCATTCTCTTTCTCTCTCAAAAGTAAATAAACATTAAAAATTTTAAGTATAATAAGGAAATATTATAGACAACTTAATGCCAATATATACAACAATTAGATGAGATGACAAATTTCTTGGAAGATATGAACTACCACAGTTTACTAAAAAAGAGAGAGCAAGAATAGCTCTATATCTGCTAAAGTAATTGAATTTCTATTTAAAAATCTCTTCACAAAGAAAACTCCAGGGCCAGACTACTTCACTGGTTGATTCTATGAAGCATTTAAAGAGGAAATAATACCGAATCTACATAAATTCTTCCAGAAAATAGAAGAAAAGGGAACACCTTAACTCACTTGTGAATTTGATGTCAAAACTAGGCAAAGATAACAAGAAAAAAAAAAGCTCAGGCCAGTGTCCCTCATAAACATGGATGTAAATGGAACCCAACAATGCATTCAAGGATGATATATTATAGCCAAATGGGATTTAGCCTCAGAATGCAAAGCTAGTACCACATTCAAAATTCAGTCACAGAATGACCGGGGGAAGGTTGGAAAACCAGATCCAGAAAAATGTGGGCAGGAACAACAATGACAGAGTCAACAACAAATTCAGGACAGCAGAACCACAACTGTAATCACACCCCAAACACAATCTGTTGCAGACACTGCTGCCATGGCCAGGTCCCTGGACAGTGGACACGGGGGTGGGCACCACAGGCTAACACCATCGCTGGGGTCTGGATGTTGCTGCTGCTAACCCTGCCCCCATCAGATGCATTCTCCACCATCTTTGTTTCTTTGAATGGCCAGCTTTGAAGACCCAAGAATGAGGTTCTGATTGGCCAAGCTGTCAAGAAGACCGGATAAGACAGGGTAACAGAAAACGTTCTTAGCTGTCAACAACAGATTCAATGCCACCTACTTCACACAGGTGGGGACTTAGATTAAATAGCTCACAGAATTTAAGCAATTTGGGATTGCTGAAAACTAGGCCATGGACCAAACTTTCAAGGAAATACACAAGACTACACTGCAGAGCAGGGCCTGGTAAGGCAGCTTCTGCCACAACTGAGATCTTGCTCTGGACCACTGAAAAGAGCTGCCTCTACTTCCCCAAAAGTACCAGCCAGAATGGATGTCCCAGGCCCAGAGAGTTTACTCAAGTAGCTCACTTCTTCTTTTTTTTTTTTTTTAAGTTTACTTATTTGGAGAGACAGAGAGAGAGAGAGAGAGAGACAGAGAGAGAGAGAGAGCGCGCACACAAGCAGGGGAGGGGCAGAGAGAGAGGGAGAAGAAAGAATCCCAAGCAGGATCTACACTGTCAGTGAAGAGCCTGATGCGGGTGAGATCATGACCCGAGCCGAAATCAAGAGTTAGATGCTTAACGACTGAACCACTTAGGCGCCCCTCAAGTAGCTCACTTTTGAATTAGACTGGTGTATCTGTTTGGGAGAATCCAGATTACATCCACACTGAGTAGCAAGGGAGGCTAGGGAATGAAGGGGTTTGTTTGTTTGGTTTTACCAAAAATAAAATGTGAAAAGGGTTCACAAGAGATCTGAGAGAGCCATGAGTGAGTGCTAGGCTTTTTGTCTCTCAGTGAGAGACCTTCCTACCCAGAGGGAGGGAACCTTCCCCCTTCATGTGGAACTTCATGAGCGAAGTTCCTCAAGCTTTGCAAGGTGTTCCATTGCTCAACTTCCAAAAGTGACTGATGGAAAAGCACTAGAGAAAAGCACTGTTGTTACTTCCATCGTACAGACTGGAAATTGAGCTTCCTGGAAATTTGGTAACTTGTGCAAGATCACAGTTTGAAGAACAAGCATTGGCCAAACCTTTACAGACATCACTGTCTTTAATCTTCACAGCTCTCCATGGCAGTTATTATCACGCCAGTTTATATAAGAGAAAAATGAGCTGTCTAGGGATCCATTAGAGAGCTCAAAGTCCTGTGGTGTGCTCTGCTGTAACCTGCCCTCTATCCCACCTCCTCATCCCAATGAGCCAAGGTGCCTTATGACAATAGGACTCGCCAGGTCTCTAGTGTAGATGTACATTTGCCTTTGTGTGTTTATGTGTCCTTAATATCTTATCCTGCACCAAGTTCAGTGTTCACTGAATAAATTTGGGTGTCTCTGTCACTAAGTCTCACTTTTTCTTCCTACACACTAATGTGTAGTATCTACACTAATTCAGGTATCTGAATCTCCTGGGGTGCTGAGATGTTTGGGCCCCGCTAGCTCTAATGATCTAACAAGTAAAGGACAATGGATGGGGTATGGAATGGTCTGGGATCTATAGTCATATCAGGATGCAAATAATTTACTTATATGCAAAGTATTCTAAGGAAATGGTGTCTGGGATCCCTGGGTCAATCTTTCTCTCCTGTGAATGATGCAAAATACTTTTGGTGTACATGACCCTCAGTGTTTCGTGGCTAGACTGAAATAGTTTTCTTTTAATAGACTTTATTTTTTTTAGAGCAGTTTCAAGGACACAGCAAAACTGAGCAGAAGATACCAAGATTTTGCATGCAATCTGTATAGCCTCCTCGTTATTGACATCCCCTGCAGAGTGATACATTTGTTATGACTGATAAACCTACACTGACACATCAGTATCACCCTAAATCCATAGTTTCCCTTAGGGTCATTCTTGGTGATGTTCCAAATAAAATGAACTTAAAAAGATCCACATGAAGACACATTATAATTTAAATGTCAAATGCTAAAAACAGGGAGAGAATATTAAAAGCAGCAAGAGAAAAACAACTTGTTATGTACAAGGGAACCTCCATAAAAGAATCAGCAAATTATTCAGCAGGAACTTTGCAGCCCAGAAAGGAATGACACAATGTATTCAAAGTACTGAAAGAAAAAACACTTCCAACCAAGAATACTTTACCTGGCAAAGTTATCATTAAGAATTGAAGGAAAGGCAGTTTTTTCAGACAAGCAAAAGATAAAGGAGTTCATTACCACTAGACTGGCCTTGTAAGAAATGTTAAAGGGATTTCTTTAAACCAAAAAGAAAGAGCACTAATTAGTAACAAGTAAACATATGAAATGATAAATCTCTCTGGAAGGATAAATATATAGTAAAGGTAGAGGATTAATTGCTTATAATGCTGGTATAAAAGTTAAAAGACAAAAGTAGTAAAAATAACTAATTATAGTCATTAGTTAAGAAATACACAAGATAAAAAGATGTAAAGTATGATATCAAAAACATAAAATGAGTAGGGAAGGAGAGTAAAAATATTGAGCTTTAGAATGGGATCATTCTTAAGTTGTTGTCAACTTAAAACAGCCTATTACAGGGGCACATGGGTGGCTCACCTGGTTAATTGTCTGACTCTTGGTTTCAGCTCAGGTCATGATCTCACAGTTTGTGAATTTGAGCTTGCATAGGGCTCTGTGCTAACAGCACAAAGCCTACCTGGGATTCTCTCTCTCCCTTTCTCTCTGCCCCTCCTCTGCTCTCTCTGTCTCTCAAAATAAATAAACTTAAAAAAAAATAGATTATTACAGATACAAGCTGTTATATGTAAGCTTGTACCACAAAGTAAAAACTTTTAGTAAATACACAAAAAGTAAAGAGAAAGGATTATAAGTGTACCATTAAAGAAAGTCATCAAAGCACAAAAGAAGAGAATAAGAATAAAGAGGAACTGTAAAAACAGCCAATAAACAATTAACAATATGGCAATAAGTATCAATAATTATTTTAAATGTAAATGGACTAAATTGTCCAATCAAAAGACATAGAGTAGCTGAATGGAATAATAAAAAAAATCCCATCTATATGCTGCCTATAAAACATACACTTTGTTTTTGTTTTTTAACTTTTATTCATTTTTGTGAGACAGAGAGAGCTAAAGCACAAAAGGGGGAGGAGCAGAGAGAGAAGGAGACACAGGATCCGAAGCAGGCTCAAGGCTCTGACCTGCCAGCACAGAGCCTGATGGGGGCTCGAAATCACTGACAGCAAGATCATGACCTGAGCTGAAGTCAGACACTTAACTGACTGAGCCACCCAGGTGTCTCTAAGACATACACTTTAGATACAAGGACTCACACGGGCTGAATGTGAAGAATAGAAAAAAGTATTCCATGCAAATGGAAACCAAAACAAAGTTGGAGTAGCTACACTTAAATCAGACAAAATAGCCTTTAAAACGAGGACTGTAATAAGGGACAAACATGGGGGCGCTTGGGTGGCTCAGTCGGTTAATTTCAGCTCAGGTCATGATCTCATAGTTCATGAGTTCGAGCCCTGTGTCAGGCTCTGTGCTGACAGTTTGGAGCCTGGAGCCTGCTTCAGATTCTGTGTCTCCCTCTCTCTCTGACCCTCCCCTGCTCACGTTGTCTCTCTCTCTCTCAGGAAAAAAAAAATAGAGAGACAAAGATGGGTATTACTTAATGATAAAGAGGTCAAACCAACAAAGGGATAGAACATTTGTAAATATTTATCCACCCAACATAGAAGCATCTAAATATATGAAGCAAATATTATCAGACCTAAAAGGAGAAATAGACAGCAATGTAATAATAGTAGGGAATTTTACTATGCTACTTACATCAATGGATAGATCATTCAGACAGAAAATCAATTAGGAAACATTAGTCTTAAATGACATGTAGAACTAGATCTACTGACAGATAATATACAGAACACTGCATCCAAAAGCACCACGATACACATTCTTCTTAAGTGCACATGAGACATTTTCCTAGATAGACATATGTTAGGCCACAAAAAAAGTCTTGAAACCTTTAATAGGAAGCAGGGATTTTTTGCTTTTGTTTTCTTTGTTTTGTTTTGTTTTTACCACAAGGGTATGAAACTAGAAAATAATTATACAAAGAAAACTGGAAAATTCACAAATATGTTGAGATTAAACACATGTTACATGAACAAACAATGGGCCAAAGAAGAAATAAAAAAATATCTTAAGACAAATAAAAATAGAAATAAATTTCTAGGATGCAGCAAAAGCAGATCTAAGAGGGAAGTTCATAGCAATAAATGCCTACTTCAAGAAAAGAAGAAAAGTCTTAAATAAAAAACCTAACTTGGTACCTCAAGGAACTAGAAAAAAAAAGAATAAATGAAGCCCAAAGTTAGTAGGAGGTAAAATAACAAGATTAGAGCAGAAATAAATGAAATGGAGACTATGAACACAATAGAGAAGAGCAGTGAAACTAAGAGCTGGTTCTTTGAAAAGATAACAAAATTATCTTTTGAGCTAGACTCACCAAGACAAAAAGAGAGAGGACTCAAACAAAATCAGAATTGAAAAAGAAAATGTTACAGCTGATATCATAGAAAATACATTGGGTCATAAGAGACTACTATGAGAAATTATATGCCATCACATTGGACAATCTAGAAGACATGGACACATTCTTAGAAACATACAACTCATCAAGACTTGATCATGAGGAAATAAAAAAATTTGAACAGACCAATTACTAAGAAGGAAATTCAATCAGTAATCAAAAAACTTCTAACATATAAAAGCCCAGCCACGCATGGAGTCACTGGCAAAATTCTACCAAGCATTCGAAATATTCTCAAACTCTTTCAAAAAATAGATGGGGGGAGGGGAGGGTGCTTCTAAAGTCATTTTATGAGGCCAGCAATATCCTGATACCAAAAACAGACAAGGACACCACAAGAAAAGAAAATTATAGGTCAATATCCCTGGTGAACATAGATGCAAAAATTATTAACAAAATATTAGCAATCTGAATTCAACAATACATTAAAAGGACCATACATCATGATCAAGTGGGATTTACCCCAGGCATGTGAGGATGGTTCAGTATCCACAAATCAGCCATTGTGATATACCACATTAACAAAATGAAGGATGAAAACCATATGATCATCTTAATAGATGCAGAAAAATCCATTAAACAAAATTCAACTTCTATTTATAATAAAAGTTATGATATAACCAAGACTGGCTATAGAGGGACCATGCCTTAACATAATAAAGGCCATATATGATATGCCCACAGCTTTACACTCAGAGGTGAAAAATTGAAAGTCTTTCCTCTAAGATAAGGAAAAAGACAAGAATGCCCACTCTTGCCATTAAAAAAAAATGTTTATTTATTTTGAGGGAGAGAGATAGAGAGTGAGCAGGGGAGGAGCAGAGAGGGAGGGCAACAGAGAATTCCAAGCAAGCTCCATAATGTCAGCGCAGAACTCGATGTAGGGCCTGAACTCGTGAACTGTGAGATCATGACCTGAGCTGAAGTCAAGAGTCAGGTGTTTAACTGAGCCACCCAGGTGCCCCACTCTTGCCACTTTTATTCAACATAGTATTGGAAGTACTAGCTACAGCAATGAGGCAAAAAAAGAAAGGAAAGAAGGGAAAGAAGGAAAGGATGGAGGGAGGGGAAGGAAGGAGGAAAGAAAGAAAGAAAGAAAGAAAGAAAGAAAGAAAGAAAGAAAGAAAGAAAGAAGGAAGGAAGGAAGGAAGGAAGGAAGGAAGGAAGGAAGGAAGGAAGGAGAAAGGAAGGAAAGGAACTCATTAGAAAAGAAGTAAAACTATCACTATTGGCAGATGACATATCATATAGAACCCTAAAGACTCCACCAAAACACTGTTAGAACTAATAAGCAAACTCAGTACAGTTGCAGGATACAAAACAATATAGAGAAATCTGTTGCATTTCCGTATACTAATACACTATTAGTGAAATTAAGAAAATCCCATTTATAAGTGCATCAAAAAGAATAAAATACCTAGGAACAAACGTAACCAAAGATATGAAAGACTTGTATATTGAAAACTATAAGACATTAATGAAGGAAATTGAAGAAGACACAAATAAATGGGAAGATCTCTGTGCTCGTGGATTGGAAAAATTAATGTTAAAATGTCCAAAGCAATCTACAGATTTAATGCAATCCCAACCAAAAATCCAATAGCATTTTTCACAGAAATAGAACAAATGATCCTAAAATATGTATGGAACCACAAAAGACCCTGAATAGCCAGAGCAATCTTGAGAAAGAAGAACAAAGCTGGAGGCATCACACTCCCTGATTTCAAACTATGTTACAAAGCTATAGTAATTAAAACAGTACAGTTATTGGCATAAAAACAGACACATAGATCAATAGAACACAATAGAGAGCCAAGAAGTAAACCCATGTATACATTGTCAATTAATTTATAACAAAAATATACAATAGGGAAAGGACTGTCTCTTTAATAAATGGTATTGGGAAAACTAGACAGCCACATGTGAAAGAATGAAACCTGACCACTATCTTACAGTATACTTAAACAATCACTCAAAGTGGATTGAGACTTGAATGTGCGACGTGCAACCATTAAATTCCTAGAAGAAAATATAGGCAGTAAGCTTCTTGACATAGGCCTTGGTGACGATTTTCTGACTCTGACATCAAAAGCAAAAAGCAACAGGTGTGCCTGAGTGGCTCAGTCAGTTAAGTGCCCAGCTCTTGATTTTGGTGTAGGACATGATCTCACAGTTGTGAGATTGAGCCCCATGTCAGGCTCTGTGCTGTGTGTGGAGCCTGCCTAAGATTCTCTCTATCCCTCTCCCTCTGCCACCCATCTCATCTCTTGCTCTCAAAAAAAAAAAAAAAAAAAAGTAAGAAAAAGAAATAAATGGTACTACATCATACTAAAAAACTTCTGTACAGGAAAGGAAACCATCGACCAAATGAAAAGGCAACCTACAGAGTGGTAGAAAATATTTGCAAAGCCTGGCAAGAAAATAAAAAATCCCCCACCAATTCTATTAAAAAAATAAGCAGAAGTTAAAAAGTAAAAATTTCAAAAATTAAAAAAAAGCAGATCTGGATAGACATTTACCCAAAGATGACAAACAGATGCCAATAATATGAAAAAATGCTCAACACCACTAGTCATCAGGAAAATGCAAATCAAAATCATAGTGAGATATCACCTCACATTTGTTAGAATATCTATTATAAAAAAGGCAAGAAGGGCACCTGGGTGGCTCAGTTGGTTAAGCGTTCAACTCTTAATTTCAGGTCAGGTCATGATCTCATGGTTCATCAGTTCGAGCCCCATTTCAGGCTCTGTTCTGACAGTGTGGAGCCTGCTTGAAATTCTCTCTCTCTCTCTCTCTCTCTCTCTCTCTCACTCTGCCCCTTCCCTGCTCTCTCTCTCTCTCTTTCAAAATAAACAAACATTTTAAAAATTTTATGTTTGAGAGAGAGAGAGAGAGTGCAAGCCGGGTAGGGGAGAGACAGACACAGAATCTGAAGCAGGCTCCAGGCTCCAAGCCTTCAGCACAGAGACTGACCTGGGGCTTCAATTCAGGAGCAGCGAGATCATGACCTGAGCTGAAGTCAAACAATCAGCTGACTGAGCCACTCAGGTGCCCCAATAAATAAACATTTTTTTTTTTTTAAAGAAAAGAGATAGTAAGTATTGGCAAGGATGTGGAGAAAAGAAAACCCTTATACACTGTTGGTGGGAATATAAATTGGGGTAGCCAGGATGGAAAAGAGTATGGAGGTTCCTCAAAAAATTAAAAATAGGACTACCACATGATTCAGGAATTCCAGTTCTGGATATTTATCTGAAGAAAATGGAAACAGTAACTCAAGATATCTGTACCCCATGTTCATTGCAACATTATTTGGTATATATATACAATGGGATATTATTCAGCTATAAAAAATGAAATTTTGCCATTTATGACAACATGGATGAATGCTGAGGGCTAAGTGAAATAAGTAAAAAAAAAAAAAAGACAAATACTCTATGATTTTTTATATGTGGAATCTAAAAAAATAAACCAAGTTTATAGATATAGAGAATAGACTGGTGGTTGTCAGAGGTGGGTGGGGGAGAAAGAAATGGCTAACAGGGGTAAAAAAAGAGGAAAAAAAAGTAAATTCCCATCCATAGTTATAAACAAGGACAGTGCTCATGTTCTATGTTACTACTTTCTTTTTTCTTTTTTTTTAAGTAGGTTTCACACCCAACATGGGGCTTGAACTCACACCCCTGAGATCAAGATCTGAGTTCAAAAGTTGTATACCTAACTGACTGAACCACCCAGGAGCCCCTCTATTTTACTACTTTTAACATTAAATCTACCATCATATTCTCAGTGTATAAGCATATATCTTTCCATATTCTCTACATTGAACAATATTTAGTAATTAAAATAAATAATTAAGTATATTTTTACGCATGTAGAACACATAGGCTGATAATATCAAATAGTACTTTAGGTCATTTCTGGGTTCCTGAAAAGGCTCATCATTAGATATATTGGATTGTGCTCTATAGGAATCATGTTATTGAGTCCAAAAAAAATTAAATGTATTAATCGAATGTGGTAGATGTAGCATAGTCCCTTAAATGAGTTATTAAAAAAACACTTTTTTAAAAAAAGATGCTTTGAAACTAGTAGAAATTATTGGTGCTGAGAATCCATTTGATTCAAAAAGTCCTATCTTTGTTCAAGCATAGAGTTAAACTTCTAAACTGAGACACTCTTTTCACAGACTTTGAATTATGGTTAACTATACAGTTGGGCTGACACAGTTTAGCAATCAAGGTAGTATATGCATTAAAAAAAGAAGAAGAAAAAGAAGAGAGAAAAATGAATTTTGCTAAGTCAGTTTAACAAAAATCTCCCACTCTGGTCTCTGACCACCCTCGGTATCTGAACAAATTCCTCATCCCTCAACCAAGTCTGCCTTCAGCAAGAACCCTGTTGGATTGGTGTAGCAAGGATCCTCATCACCCCTGATGTGTGCTCTTAATCATTTTCTATCCACTGACTCCCACCCAGTTCCTTGGCTATAAATTCCCACTTGTCCTTGTATTGAGTTGAGCCTAATCTCTTTCCCCTACAACAAAACCCTACTGAAGTAGCTCCCTTTGAACAGTCTTCCTTACTGTCTTTAACAAGTGTCAAAAATGGTTTAACATTGTGTTTGTCCACCCAATGAACTATGATAAGCCATGGAAATGAAGGGACTGCCGTTGCATGCATCAATGAGGATGAACCTTGTTGAGTCCAAATGGCCAGTCCTAGAAAACAAGATACAGTATAGCATTAATAAATTTCACAAAACAAGTACATAAAACTGAACAGATAATGTTTAGACATATACATATAAATTTTTTTTCAAGTGCCTGTATAAGTGTATGTATGTCACTTTCAACAATCAACATAGTGTTTTTGTTCTTTTTTTTTGTTTGTTTGTTTTTTGTTTTTGTTTTTGCAAAGGCAAAAGATGTGCTAGGAAAGGAGCACACAGGGAACTGTAGGAGCCTGGGTTTGGATAGTGGGCTTATGGGTGTATTATATTGTGAATAAACACATAAATAAATGTAGGTGTCAGGAAGACTCCCTGGAGAAGATGACTGGCATACAGGCAGAGAGCTGAGGGTGAATCAGAGTTAAGTGGGGTCAGGCTATATCAGGGAGAGAGGTCAGCGTGTGCAAAGACGTGTGTCAGGGAGAGAGAACTCAACTTGCTAGAGCTGCTGAGAGGGTTTCAGAGCTGTATCGTCCAGAGCAAAGTTGCAGAAAAGTTAGACTGGAGCTCAGGAACTAGCCTCAGCTAAGAAGTGGGAAAGCATCAGGTAGGCCATGGCGTACCCGGAAGGGAGAACACTGACTTTAAGAAGGGAAAGTACCAGGACACTGATCTTAGGACGACAGCCCTGGCTGCGTGTGCAGTAGAAGTGAGTAGGCTGCCCTCAAGCAGCCTAACCACTGTCTGTCCCTCCAGGTTCGTCTTACCACCTTCTGCTCAGATACCAGTCATGCTATAGGCTCTGTGCTGGGGTGTGTACCTAGCCAGGTGATCATCCTGTCCCTTGCCCCCAGGAGCTAATTGGCTTAACCACCTTCACCAGGAAACATTCCCAGACTGCACTTCCCAGCCCAGGAAAGGAGCCCCAGAATCTCCATCAAAACATTTTCCTCACTGGTTTGAATTGTCTTTATCTGTCTATGTTCTTGATGAAATGGGCGCGTGCTGCATTTAAGCTCTTTGGTGCCTGGCACAGAGAGAATTGGGATCAGACCATACGATTGTGGAATGGAACTGAAGTCAACTCTGGGAGCAAAGATGAGGACACCCAGACCAGGAACTTTCAATTTCCCCAAGGAAGCACCCCCTCGGCCTCCGATCTGGCCAAGCCCTCTTCCTTATCTCAGCTCAGGCTGGCGATGAAGCTGCCCACCATCATCTCTAGTAACCGGCAGAGCAGAGAGACCCACCTCCCTGAGACTCGGTGGGTGGGGAAGGCTCCGCGAAGCAGGTGCAGTGTGAAATTGGAATTTAAAAGACGAACTGAAGCCTGCTCTTTAAAAATAAAGTGTGGACACGTGTCTGAGGAAGAGGCTATTCAACCATCCTCATTTCCTGGCTGCTACTTCCCACGTGCGTTGGGTGGAGACACCAAAGCTGCCAAGTGACCGTGGGTGTCTCCTCCCTCTCAGGGGCACCCACCCTGGAGCTTCCCGCGCGCTTCAATGAATGGGGGAGGACCCGTGCACATGAATGAGTGCGGGAGTGAGGGAGTGCGCGGGTGAGCCGGCGGGTGAATGGCGACCGCGCCGACTCGGCACAGGGGCGCGGGCGCGGGCTCCACTTCCCTCTCCCGCCAGCTGGTGGCCTCGGGAAGGTGGCGGCGCCGGCAGCGGCCCGAGCTGGGACGGGCCGGGGCGCGGGATGGTGGGGGAAGGGGCGTTCCCGGCGGCCGCGCCTTCCGCGGCTATTGGATTAGTGGCCTTCAGGGATGAGCTCAGCCGGATCGGCTTTCAGCTGCAGCCTCCGGGCCGGCCGGGAAGGCGGGGAGCGGGCGGCGGCGGCGGAGGAGGGGGAGGCGGCGGCGGCTGCAGCATCCAGAGCTGGCCGCGGCGGCCGGCGCGCCCCGCGCACAAAGGCGCCCAGCCCCTGGGGAGGGCGATGAGCGCACCGCAGCCTGGGCCCGGACCCCAGCTCCAACTACCGAGACGTGCGCCCAGGGCGCCAGGGAAGACGCAGGGCGCGCCAGGGGCCAGCGGCCGAGGCGCGGCCCGTGATCCCTGAGCTCGGGACTCGCCGCCCTCCGGGTCAGGCGCGGAGCCTCGGAACGGCTAGAGCGCGGGCCTTGGCGCGTCCCCGGGATCCGCGCAGGAAGGCACTGCCCCACTCCCACCCGACCTCTCCCGCTCTCCCGCCTCGCCCGAGCGCCAACTTCCCCAAGAACGCTCCAACTCCAGGCCACCCTGCCGGGCAGAGGGGGCGCTGCTGCTGGGCACCGGCCGTGAAGACGCGCCCCTGGCCCTGGGGAGCCAGCCGGCATCTTCGAGGTTGCTCGGGCGCCCCTGAGTGGGCGGCGGCGGCAGACGCCTCTTCAGGGAGTGCAGGACCTGCCAGCGCTGGCGATTCCTCCCGGCAGGCGCTCGCCCTCTCTTTTATGGTGAGTATTGTCCAGCTTCTGGTGAGGGGCGCCCTTGGGCGCGCGGGAGCCCCGGAGCCAAGATCTGGCAGCGCGGACCTCGTGCGGGCCGGCACTCACCACAGCGGGAGCTCCTGGCACGGGTCCTATCCGGGTTCCCGGGAATTCCTCTCTGCAGGCTGTGGCAGTCCCAGCTGGTCTGGTTTTGCGCGCAGCCTTGAGGCGTTTGGGGCTGGCCCCTCTTACCGTAGGTTCGAAGTCGGCTGCTTCTCTGTGTAATGGAGACAGAACGGAAAACTGTCCCCCGAGTCACCCTGCCTGGGTTTGGGTCCAAGATCCGTCATTCACCGTCTGGGTGACCTTGGGCAAGCTGCCAAACCTCAGTTTCCTCATCCGTAGGATGGGGATGATCATGGTACCTATTTTATAGGAGTATTGGTAGGATCTACGAGGTGGTGCTTGTAACGTCCGTAGACCTGTGCCTGGCACATAGGAAGTACTCAGTCAAATGCTAGTACATTATTATTAGCGGTGTGAGCCCAAGCGCGTCACAACTTTCTGGAGCTGTAGCAGCTCCCTCGTCTATATAACGGGGACTGAATAAATTCTGGGGGTCGGGGTGGGGGACAGGGGATTCGGAGAGGCGGAAATTAAGGGCCTGGCACGCAGTAGGCTGTGATGAAGTGGTGGCTGTTCTCGTTTACTCTAGACCCTGGGATAGAGAGGCTAGTCGCCTGGCCCGAGCAGCGGGGCCAGTTTCTGGCCTTGCTTGGAGACAAACTTGGTGATGCTCAGGAAGGGAGGGGGTCGCGAGCTCAGCGAGTCGGACGAGGGTAGGAGGTGGGGTCTGGGAAGGAGGGAGGAGGCCAGAGCCTGGCGCGCGGCAAATGTGTCTGCCCGGGAGGCGCAGGACGCGCCACGGGCTCTGAGCCAGGAGGGGACACGGAGACCAGGACCTCTCTCTGGTGGGATAAGCTGAGAAAGTGGCCGCTGCAGCCTCCCTAATGGCCGACCGTGGACTGTTGCGGACTGGCATGGAGAGGAGGGCTGTTTTGTACCGCTGTCACGAAGAGGTGGAGAGTCTGGGCTCTGGAGTCAGGTTAGAGTTCGAATTCCGCCTCCACCATCAGCCCTCCGTGTGACCTTGGGCAAGTACTCTAATCTCTCCCAGTTTATTTTCTTCGTCTGCCCTATCCTCCTCCGGGGGCTGTTGGGGGGCGGGTGTGAAGAAAGGAGTTCTCTCCTCTCTAGGAATCTGAGCCCCCATCTTTCCACCCACCTTCTGCCCTCCCCGAAATCCGATGAGCCTAAATCCGGAAGACGTGAAATGTTATGCCTGAGACTCAGGGAAACGCTATTAAAAGGAGAATCCAGGCTCTGCCCACCCTCTTCCCGGCTGGCCACCGCAGCATAAGAAGAGATCAATGCACTAAATCTCTCTCAGTTTCTTCCATCTCTGTTTCCCCACCTTCTCACCTCTGTCTTCCGGCCCTATCCTGCAGCTTGTCACTCAGGCTGATGGGGGAACCTCTCCTCATCCCCTAAAACCTTCATTTGTTTTTAAAGCTCTGAAGATTACTGGAGTTTGCAGAAAGACAAAGTGTCAGTAGCATGATCTAAGCAAGCTTTACACAAGGGCATATTCTTCTGAAACACACCCTCTGATTCAATTTTTAAAACATCCTTAAAAAGTAGTAATAAGAGGAATCTAAGCCACCTTTGGTAAACAGCAAACAAAATTCAACTTGCTGGCCACCCCACTCAAATATCTCTTCAGTTGCTGTTTCTATTTTATTTCAAAGACTGATAAATTCAATTATATAAAAAGAAACTCTGCATGGGAAAGAAAGCACCATAAATAGTCAAAAGTCAAACCAGGGGGAGAATTATTACTCCTATCACAAAGGGCTATCTCTTTAATATGTAAAATGTTCCTCAAATCAATAAGCAAAAGACCAAAATTGGATAAAGACCATAAACAGTCCACACACGCAAAATGAAAGTGAAGTAATACTTAAACATATGACAAGATGCTCTCCCTCCCTCAATAAGAATGTAAGTTAAAACTGCAGTAAGCTAGGGACCCTGGGGAGGCTTGGTTGGCTGGGCTACCAATTCTTGATTTCAGCTCCGGTCATGATCCCAGGGTGGTGAGATTGAGCCCTGAGTTGAACTCCATGCTGAGCATAGAGCCTGATTAAGATCCTCTCTCTGCCCCTCTCCCCTGCCTGTGATCTTTCTATCTTTATTTAAAAAAAAAAAAAAAAAGCACTACAATAAGATTTATATTTTTTTTCACTTCTGCAGATAGTAGCAATAAGCATTTATCAGAAACCTCTCTTAAATTTTAAATAAATTAAAGTCCTCTCTATCTTAGAGACTCCTCGAAGCTGCCACGCAGTAGGATCTGGTCACCACCAGGGACTTCCAGGTCTGGTTACTGCCCTTTCCTCCTTTTGGTCATCATTTTCTTCCTGAATTGCCCTCTGCTCTGGGCCTTTCTGGTTTTGCTGCAACAGTGGAAGGACTTCCTTTTGCTGTTCCCCCTCCTAGACTACTTTTTCTCTTTGCTTTTCTTCAGATTGGCTCCTTCTCCTCCCTTGGGCAGGCCTGTCCTTGGGGGGCGTCACTCCTCTCCCAGGAAGTGGCCCAGGCCTGCGCCAGTACAGAGTTCCTCATCCGTCTGTGAAGAGACCTAGTTCAACTCACCAGACAGGGGCTGCTTAATTCCCTGAGTTGCCTGGCCTGTTGTCACACAGCCAGGTTCTTGAAAGGTCCCTTCTCTGTTGTTTTCAGAACGGAGGGTCTCAGGCAGCTCCCTGGCTAGCACAGGCCATTCTGCGTGGAAAATCAGGCAGGTGGTGGGACCCGGGGTGAAGTTACCAGGCAGGAGTTTCTGCCTCATAGTCATTTAAAAAAATTAGTACATAAATGTGTGCACTTAATTTATGTGAACATAACCATATGTGTTTGGTTAAAGAAGATCAACAGCAAAAAATACATAAAAATATCAACACATTTTTAATAAAACATGGTTCCTAAATAAGTCAACTAGTTCATCTGCTGCTGCTCAGCTCAAGAAATAAGGATCTGTTTGGAGGCTGTGGGAAAACCTGGTGTCTCTGATGAACCCTTTGGGGAAGAGGATGGTAAACCCAAATCAAGTGTCTTGAGCCTTGTGGGCCTTTCCAGGCCGGTGTTGACTGCATGTGCTTTTTGCTTCACATATTGAATTTAGAACTTAATCCCCATTTAAAGTGTGTACCTTATTTTTTAATGTGTAGTTTAATTTTGAAGAAAAGTGTGTGTTGCTTCCAATGCAAATGATACGGGAGATGTGGAGTGGATATTCCGTCTTCAGCCCAACAAGTACTTTCTAGCCTCGCCAGAGGGAGCAGGTGCTGGCTGGATGCTGGCAAGAGGTAGAGGAGAGTTGGGTGCTGGCTTTGCCAGCGAGAAATGCGGCTCGCAGTACAGAAGACTGCAAAGATGAGGATGCACAGAGATGGAGGGCTGGCAGGGAGGCTGCCCAGCCTGCTTGGGGGGAGTAATCAGCCAGGCGAGGGGAAGTGGGAAGGCTCCTAGGACACCAAGGTATGGACAAAATGTGGTGCTTGGGGGGCTCTGGCGTGGCCACTCTGAGCTAGGCCGTGCTGGGAGGCGGTGTGGGAGAAATCAGCAGGAGCAGGTCGTGGGGACTGTTGTGCCAAGCCACGGGGTGCAGCTTCCCCCAAGAAGCCACGTGGAGACGTGAATGAGAAGGTGGGTGGTGGCGTGATCAGATTTATCCCTTGGCAATGTGGATGTGGGCTTAGGGGACACCGACTGGAGTTCAGGAGCCCCATTAGGAGATCGTTGAAGTAATCCAGGCAATAGCTGAGCTGAGGGAGAGCCGGAGGCATTAAAGGAGAGAGATGGGGAATCCGTGGCAGAAACGGGGGGGTGTACAGAGAAGAACCTGGTATGCTGGAGAGGGAAGAGGCTGAGGTTCAGCCCTGGACATATACTGTTGGGTCTTCTCGTCCCCAGATGTCTGATATCCCGAGAAGGTGAGCAAGCCCCCTAGATGAGGATTGTGGTAGAAAGAGACCAGCTGGCTTTACAAGGCTGTTTGAAGGAGCACCTAATCTGGTGGGCAGAGGCTTCCCGGAAGAGGGTTCTGGTGATGAGGAGAGAAGGCAGGGCTGGATACCCAGTTTGGAAGAAACTGCAGAGGCCGGAAAGGAGAGAGAGAGGAGCAGAAATGGAATACGTGACCTAGGGGTTACCCCATGGTTTATGGGGCAGGCGAGGTGGCAGGAAGCTGCCGTGTGCTCTATACCTCCATGTGTGCACAGAAGGAGAGGCCAAGAGCAGCTCCAACGTCACCTACCTGGCGTAGCGCTGTGAAATGTCATTGATGGTGAACATGGAGCTCTGCTTTCTCTAGGAGGGAGACAAGGTTATTCTGGTTAATCAGACCACAGAGATGGCTCCCCTCTCAGCCATGTACTAGTAGATCAGTTAAGTTACATAGATTCCTGGGGCCAGGGGCTCCCTCTCACATGCCCCCCCCCCCCATCTTCTCTCTCTGTTTCACAACCGCCCTCTGGCCTCCCTGTTTTCACATTTCCTCACCAGTGCCTTTCCTCTCCTCTGCTCACTGGTATCTCAAAAATGCTCCCAGAGACCTCAGGCTTAACAGAAGGACCTTCAGAAATCCCAGCAGGTGCCTATCATGATCTCCTCAATCAAGCCTGAGGCATGAATAGCTTTGATTTTCTTTCAGGCATCCTGTGTTTTCCCACAACCAGTTAAACCAAATGGGCAAAGTTCAGCTTGGGAGATAATTGAGGGGCTGGACATGAAGGTTATTGTGTTTTCCTCATAGAATTTTCCCTAAGAGGGTCCCAAAGTGAAGCACGTTCCCCCAGCCCCTGTGGCCCAGCTCTGTTCTAGCCCGAGCCACAATGGGCCTCACAGAGGCCAGCTGCCCCTCAGAACAACCTGAATGTGTCTGGGGCTGCCCTCTGGGTGTGGGAGCCACTGCAGGGTGACCAGGCCTGCCCAGGCTGCTTGTGTATCAGGGCCTCTGGCCTCCGCAGCCTCAGAGGTGTGTCTCTTTCAAATGACCTTGCAGAGCATGCCGCCTGGGTCTCCACCCAGCAACCTCCTTCATCCCGTCCTTTGCTCTCCTTGCTGGCTGACAGCCTGAGCTTCTGCCTTGGGGGCCCCTGGCTCAGTCACACGTGGGAGGATTCCCATGGAAACCCCAGAAGAAGGAGAGGCTGGGGAAAGCCTCACTGATTCACACTCTAGGAAGACAGGCGTGAGACGGGTCCACCTGGAACCGGACAGATGGCTCTCTTTGTGAGCTCTGGGGAAGAAAAGACTTGCCCAGCCACTGGTAGTGTGAGCTCCCTGCATGCGTATAGAGGGAGAAAGATAATGGGCATCCATGGATAAAATCTTGAGGGTTCTTTAGTTCATTCCTCATCTGGGGTTTCATTCTGAATGAGCATCTTGGAATGAAGCAGCCCCTCTACTTACTATTTGTATTAAGAAAATCTTCAAAACATCCCCGTCAAACCAGGTTCAGGTAGGTATCCTTGGCTCCGTTGTACAGAGGCAAACACTACAGAATGAAGATGGAAATAAATTGCCTGAGCTCACGGAGCTCTGTACTTCCAGCTCATGCCTTGGTGGAGGTTCTTTTACTCATTTGCTCAGGCTTGTGCCTTGTGTAGACATTAACCTAGCCCTTGCTCTGAGCCAGGGCCATAGAGAGTCCTCGGGACCGCAGTGAAGGGACCCATCCCTGCTCTCGAGTTGTTTCCTAGCTGGTCTTGGGAAGGCAGATAAGGAGAGTCACAGCCTCCTGTGATAAGTCTGGTGGAGATGAGTATAAGAGCTCTGCGAGCAGGGAAGGAGGCTTCCCGGAAGTGTTGATACCCGAGCTGAATTACCCATCTGTGTGCCTGTGAGGTTGTGCAGGGAGAGGGAAGGGACGAAGGCAGCAGCGTGTCGGGACAGGAAATGTGTGGGCTTACGTGTGCCCGTTGGGAAATTCTGGCAGGTTGGTAGGGATGCAGTGAAGGTGTTTGCAGAGGATGATGGGCCAGGGGAGCACTTTGGGAGGTTAGGGTTAGGGGTCCGCACTTTATCCTGCTGTGGAAGATTGTAAGCAAGGACATGATTAAATTCGCTTTGCATTTTACAAATGCTGGAGTATATATTTTAAAGCAATATGCCATCTATTAAAGGAATTCAAATGGTATCAAATTGCACTGTTGTTCGTTTTTTTATATAGTCCTTGTCATTATTCAAACCTGTCGCTGAGTGTGACCCCTTTGGTGTGAGCTCTCCCTAGAGGGAAGTGGTCTGGTTTTATATGTTCCTCTATCCTCAGATCCCCAGGGAAGCAGCATCACTGTTGGTTACACGAAGAAATGAAATCCGTACCAACCCCTAAGTCTGCCAAAGGCCGCACTGAGAGGAGGGCGGCTCACCCAGTCATTACCAATTCCTGCAGCAAACCCTATGCCTGGGTGAGCCTGGCCAGACTGGCCTCCAAGAATGGGATTTCTGGTCCCGTGCCTATGAAGACTGCGTGTCACATTTTGCAAACTGCCGAGGCTCCTTAAGCGATGCAACCTCCACACTTCACATCTCCTCGTTTCTCTGTCGGGTTCTAGCACCCACCAGGGTCCTGGAGAGGGCAATTGGCAATTTGGGTTTTTGTTTTCTTGCTCAGTCATCATTGAAGCCCCAGTGCGGACCCTTCCAGATAATGTCATTAAGCATCCCCATCTAAGCGTAGACTAAGAAATTAAGTTTGGTTTGGGGAGAAATGTAAAAGAGGAACCATTAAGCATTGTTCAGCATGCCCTCTGCTTACTGGGTTGAGAGACGATGTTATTATTCCTATCAGGAAGTTGGACTTTGTTGTATCTCCTGTGTGCCTGGCCCAGTGCCACGTCCTGTGGTGGAGACAAGAAAGGTGACAAGCACCCATGCCTTCTGGCTGAAGGCGAAGGCAGGGACTGAGCCTGACCTGGCCACTGCTCTGTCTCTAGCTCTCAGCAGCACAGAGCCTGGCACGTGACAGCTATCCTCCAGGTGTTTGTTGAATGAATAAATGAGGACTAGGGCAGGAAGCGTGCACAGCAGTATCTAACAAAGGGGCAGACTGGATATAGACAAGAGTCAGGTGATCAGAGGCGATGACAGTGTTAGTGGCAGAACTAGGCCCCACGTCCCCATCTCCTGGCTGCATCCTCTGAAAACCAGAAATGAGACCTCCCTGAAGCTCAGTGTCCCCTCTCCACACGCACACATGGGCTCTGCCCTGTCTTTACAGCATGGTGCCTGTGTCTGTGCATGGTGGGGAGCAGAGAAGTACAGGTGAAAGATTCCTGTCCTCAGGGGAACACCCCTAGAGAAAAAAAGCAGATCAGCAGGACTAAAGAGACCAGGCCGGCTCTGGGTGGACAGAGGTGCTGGGCAGGTCCCTGAAGGCCTGGTGGATCAGGGCAGGCTTCCTGGAGAAGGTGGAGCTCTCAGGCAGGACTGGGGAGCTGAGGAAGGAAGGACTAGGGGCTCCGCCCACCTGGACAAAGACCTGAAGACTGACCTGTGGCCCTGGTTTAGGAGTTGGGACCTGCGTTACTAACTTCCTTTCTCCCAGCTCTGGCCTCGAGCCTGTTGTCCGCTGGTCATTCTGTCCCTCAATTCTGATCCTGACCATTGCCCTTGACAAGTTCCATGGGACTAAAACCAAATTACTTAGCCCCTCTTTTATTTGTTATTCACTCACCAGTTGCAGGAGACTTCAGGAGCTGGAACTTCCCTGGGGTGAAGACTGTAGAGGCAGTGAGTCTTCTTGGGTACAGGGAAGGTGAGGACAGAGTAGGGCCCCCACCGCAGACCAGGGTCTGAGCTAGAAGTGAACACATAGTCCCCTAGTGTTGAGCATTTGCACTGATCTCCATTATTTGCCGCTATGAACCACTCTGCCCTTTGCTCTGTTGCTGAATCCTAGTGCACACCCATGGCCGTTTCTTTAGGATGCATTCAGGTGCCAAGGGGCGCCTTGGTGGCTCAGTCGGTTAAGCATCCGACTTCGGCTCAGGTCATGATCTCACGGTTTGTGGGTTCAAGCCCAGCGTCTGGCTCTGTGCTGACAGCTAGCTCGGAGTCTGGAGCCTGTTTCAGATTCTATGTCTCCTTCTCTCCCTGACCCTCCCCTGCTCATGCTGTCTGTCTCTCTCTCTCTCTCTATCAGAAATAAATAAAAAACATTAAAGAAAAAAGATGTATTCAGGTGCTGAAATGGCCATGTCAGAGAACACAGTTTAAAGGAGCACTTATCATTTACTGGGTACCTCCTGGGTGCCCTGTGCCATTCCAGACAGGCTTGCAAAGGCAGGCAAGGTTAGCACAGAGTTAGCAGTACTTTTCAGGTGAGTCTCCGAGAGCTTATGTCCTTGCCCAAGGCCCAGTGGGCAGCCGGCATTCAAAGCTGGCCCTTCATGATAAGGAGCAGTCACTAGTTAGTGGACATGAACACTCTGCATGGGTCCTGCCTTGGGGGCAGCAGCAAAGGGGCCATCTGTTATAAGTCTCACCCCCAGTGTGGGCAGCCTATGGGATACCCACCTGCCACTGTTGGAGCAGAGGCCTCGAGACCCTGAGACTGGGAAGGAGAGCTCTTGCCCTCAGTGACCCAGTGCAGGTCTCCTCTGGGGATGTGGTTTGGCTGTCGCTTTCAGACACATTAAAGGTGTTTCTTCAACAGCAACAACTCCAAAGTTGGCCAGCTTGTCTATGAGGATAAAGCAGTTTCCCTTAGACATGCCCTATGTGGGCCACGCAGCCCTGATGACAGACCTCTGCCTTGTTCTTAACAGTGTGGAGGAAAATGGGAGAGCTCGGGCTTGTCCTGCCATGGCCCAGGGTCGCTCTCAGTCCTGTCACTTGCTAGGAACCTCTCTGAGCCTGGTTCCTCATTTGAATAAAGGGGCGGATGCCTTACAGTTCCTGTGAAGCGGCTGTCATGCCACCTGGCACAGAGTAGGTGCAGATACTTAAGATTAGTATTGGAGAAAGCACAGAGGAGCACATGGGGACTTTGGGTTCAGGATGGGAAGAGCTGTGCTGTCCTTTAGCCATTCACTTCGGTCAGGCTGCTTCCTCTTGGCACCTCAGTTTCCTGGTCTATTAGAATGGGACTGTAAGATGCCTTTAAGTGAATTAGAAAAATGGCAGATTCCGACCCCCTCAGTCAGTTGCTTCGGGCAGACGGTACAGACACAAAGACAGCTCTGGATGAGTGTCAGTTCTATTAACTGAGTCCCCACACACACCCTGCACCTCACACACAGTATCGTGCTTACTTCTCCTAATCTGGTTGAGGCTCAAGGGGTGAATGAAGGTTGCGTGAAGCTCGAAGGTGAATAGAGAAAAAAAGCAAGTTGTCTTGCTCAGTGAACTACAGTGTCCAGTTTTCTGGTAGACACAACTGGTCCTCCTTTCCGTTTGGGCCCTTTGGGTTCGATACCCCACCCCCTCCTCACTCCCCTGCCTCTTCCCTTTGACTCTTCCCCTACCATCCACAGAAATGGCAGCACACCTCACATAAGTTTCTGCACTTGGTTTGACTTCATCATCAGTATGTTCTTTTCTCCAGTTGCATAGTATTCCATTACATGGATTTACCATAATTTATTTAGCCTGTCTTTAGTTTTGTTTCTTTCCCAATATTTTTCTGCAAGTGATGTTGAAATGCATTACATATAGATAAAATATTTGATATATACATTATATATAGTATATATTATATGTGTCTGATGTATTATATGTATGTACATAGTTCTGCATATTTAATACTGAATAAATACTGGAAGTGGAATTGCTAGGTCAAAGGGTATGTGTATTTCCATCCTGAGGTCACACCGTTTCACCTTCACTTAAGCAACTTGTGAGCCTATCTGCTTCTCCAGGAAGGTCTTATCCAACTTTTTGAGCTTTGCTAATCTGATAAACAAAATGGCATTTCACTGTAGTTCCAATTTGTTTCTCTTTCTTTTGTTTAAATGTTTGTTTATTTTTGAGAGAGAGCAAGTAGGACAGAGACAGAAGAGAGAGAGAATCCCAGATGGGCGCCATGCTGTCAATGCAGAGCTCCCCATTGGGGCTTTGAACCCACAAACCGTGAGATCGTGACCTGAGAGGAAATCAAGAGTCCAAGGTTTAATGGACTGAGCCTCCCAGGTGCCCCCTAACCTTTTTGTCTTTATTATGCATTTGACAGAACATCTTTTCAAAGGAGCCATTTGTTTTTCTTTTTGTGTGAATTATTTGTTGTATCTTTCACATTCTGTATGTGGGTTGGTCTTCTCTTACCAATTTGTAGTAGTTTGTCATATATTTGCAATATGTGTCATAAGTATTTTCTCCTATTAAAACAATAAGCAAGTCTAACTTCTTTTATGAGTGCTTTTTGCTTTGCTGTTTGGTCATTTTCTATTTTCATTTCTTTTTTCTTTTTCTTTTTTATAATTTTTAAATGTTCTATTTATTTTTGAGAGAGAGAGACAGAGTGTGAGTAGGGGAGGGGCAGAGAGAGAAGGAGACACAGAGTCTGAAATAGCCTCCAGGCCCCAAGCTGTCAGCACAGAGCCTGATGTGGGGCTTGAACTCATGAACCAGGAGATCATGACCTGAGCCGAAGCTGGACACTTAACTGACTGAGCCACTCAGGCGCCCCCCCAACCTTTTCATTTCTTATGTTTGTGTCTTCTCCCCACCCTTTACATGATTGGCTTAAATGGTTTATATGTTTTATTGTTTCTTTATTTTAGTCATTGAAATCCTGCATTTAAAGTGTGGTTAACAATACATGAAAATGTTAATTATTTAATTTTAGGTGAAATAACCTGAATAAAGGCCCATGATGCCAATTTTTAAAAATAAAATTCAGTAATATTTTATAAATCTTAAAAAAAAAGATAAAATGAAATCATCAAAATGCTAACAATGTTTCATCTGGTTAATGAGATAGGTGGTGATTTTTAGTTTTGTGCATTTTAAAAATTTTCTAGAACTTGGAACTTGGTTTAATGTTTTCTAATTAACAGACTTTAGTTTTTAAAATAGCTTTAGATTTATAGAAAACTACATAGAAAATATGTAGAGTTCCCATATACTCACACCCAGTTTTCCCTATTAACATTTTACATTAGTATGGTGCATTTATCACAGCTAATGAACCAATATTGATACACTGGTTTGTTTTCTACATTTTTAATGTTTACTTATTATTGACAGAGAGAGACAGAGCATGAGCATGGTAGGGGCAGACACAGAATCTGAAGCAGGCTCCAGGCTCTGAGCTGTAAGCACAGAGCCTGATGTGGGACTCGAACTCACACACTGCAAGATCATGACCTGAGCTGAAGCCGGAAGCTTAACGGACTGAACCACCCAGGCACCCTGATACGTTGTTAACTAAAGACTATGCTTTATTCAGACTTCCTTTATTTTCACCTACTATCATTTCTCTGTTCCAAGATACCATATTAAATTTAGTTGTCACATCTCTTTAGGTAGCCTCCTCTTGACTGTGATAGTTTCTCAGATGTTCCTTTTTCTTTTTAAAATTTTATTTACTTATTTATTTTTGAAAGAGAGAGCGAGTGTGTGCCCTCAAATATGAGAGCAGGGGGGAGGGGCAGAGAGAGAGGGAGAGAGAGAGAGAGACTCCTAAGAAGCCTCTGCACTGTCAGAGCAGAGCCCAATGTGGGGCTCCAAACCACAAACCATGAGATCATGGCCTGAGCCAAAATCGTGTTGGGCGCATAACTGACTGAGCCACTCAGGTGCCCCAAATGTTCCTTGTCTTTAGTGGCCCTCACAGTGTTGAAGAGTATTGGTCAGGTATTTTGTTGGATGACCCCCTTGGAATCTGTCCTATGTTTTTGTCATGATTAGACTGAGGTTTTGTGGAAGAAGACCATAAAGTACTATTTCATTACATCGTGTTTTATCATTTCATTACATCCTATCAGCATAACGATCTAATAATTAATAACCGTATAATAGATAATATGGTAGATTAAATGATTGTATTAGATAGGTTTTGTGTTGTATTGCTTTTGTTTTTGTGGTATTTTTCCCCCAAAGAACTAGTTCCCATATTAGTTCTATTATATTTCTATTTCCTTATGCTTAATTCATGTATTTTCTTTTTTTTATACTTACTAGTATAAGTACGCCAGCCATGATATCTCTGAGCACTACATTAGTAGGATCCCACAGGTTCTAAAATATGGAATGTGTTTTTTTATTCTTACTCTCTATATATTCTGCAAATTCTATATAGATTTCTTTTCTGATTTGAGTTGTTTAGAAGAGAGTTTTTAGGGGCACCTGCTTGGCTCAGTCAGTTAAACTTTTGGTTTTGGCTCAGGTTATGATCCCACAGTTCATGGGTTCAAGCCCTGCATTGGGCTCTGCTCTGACAGTGTGGAACCTGCTTGAGATTCTCTCTCTCTCCTTCTTTCTGCCTCTCCCCCACTCATGCTTGCATGCTCTGTCTCTCTCAAAATAAATAAACTTTAGGGAAAAAAAGAGTTTTTTAAAATACCCGCATGGTAGGGTTCTGTATTATATTTTTGGGATTAATTTTTAGTTTTTCTTTTATGCTAATAGATTTTGTATTATCTCTGCTTTTTTGGTAAGGCTTACTTGTGGCCTGATAAATGGGAAATGTTTGATATATAACCCTGCCTTATTAATTATGCAAATTTTATTTTTTATGTCTTTACTTAATTTGGTTAACTGATCTGTCATAAGCTTAAAAGGGTACATTAAAGTCACCTGCCTCTCCTGTGTATCTGTTTGTTCTTGTTTTTTCTGTAGCTTTTGCTCTGAATTTTGGTGCTATTATTTGGTATGTTAGATCTTTAATATTGTTGCATCTCTTTGTTTGGAGATGTCTCTTTTTTAAAAATTTTTCAAATGTTTATTTATTTTTGAGAGAAAAAGAGACAGAGACAGAGCATTAGCAGGGGAGGTGCAGAGAGACAGAGACACAGTCTGAAGCACACTCCAGGCTCTGAGCTGTCAGTACAGAGCCCGACTCTGGGCTCGAAATCACGAGTTGTGAGATCATGATCTGAGTTGAAGTCGGACACTTAACCAACTAAGCCACCCAGGTGCCCCTGGAGATGTCTCTTGTATGTAGCATATGGTTGGGAGTTTTGTCTTATTTTCCAATCTTAGAATTTTTTTTTTCTGTATTTTACTATGGCCACTCATTAACACAGCTAGTATTTCAGGCTTAGTTTTACTATCATATTTTATGTCTTTGTGTTATGACTTCTTTTGCTTCTTACAGCAAAATCTTTCAGTGTACGGTCGGTTTTATTTTGTGTTGTGTTCTTCCTGACAATTTGGAAGCTTTTCACTTTATTTTTAGTTCTTCTAGAAGTTGCCTTTATAACTATGTTAGACGTATTTTATCTTTTTTTTTAGTTGTCTCCCTTCTGCAATAAGTGATCACAAAATTAGTTTACAAATTTAGTCACAATTTTTATATGCTTTGTGGCAGCGTTCTTCTGGTGAATTTTCTTGGTTTGCCATTTTTTTTGTTGTTCTTTTCCTCCTTTATTTCTCCTGTAAGCATCTTTGACTACATCGTGTACTTATTCCTCTAGATCAACATTTTGCAGTGGATTTATGCAGAGAGGAGATGCCAGGAAGTATTTTAGGAGAGCAGGATTGCTCTCCGGTTCATGGTAATTTTGTTCCCAAGACTGTGATTTCTTTTGGCCTTGCTTCTACCCAGGTAGCAGAGATCTGTAGCCATGGGCTTCCACCAGTTCAGGCCCCCACTCGGCCTCACCAACACACTGCTTCCTGTGACCATGGCAGGCCTGTGATTGGCTTGCTAGCCCTGCCCTCCTCTGCCCTCAGGGTGTCCGAGGCAGCTCCCGAGGCCAGACCGCATACCCTGTTCCCACTGTTCTGTTTAGGAACCATTGGTTTTTTCCATCAGAGAGTGCCAGCTACTGGTTGGCTCTGCCAGCTTAGCCGAGATCTGCAGCCACAGGTGTTTTCTGTAGGTGTTTTCTCACCCCCATTTGATCTTCACTGCTTTTGGCAGCCCTCTACTGTTCTTGGCAGTCTTTCCATTTAAGTTGTGGTTTGGGTTACAAATGTGTTCTAGTTTTGCTGAAGATAAAATTTACATTTCTCTTTCTCCTTTATTTTAGGTGATTTGGGATATGAAAAGAAGTAACTGTATTCTGCTATCTTAGGCCTGTCTAGTGTTGCAAAGTTTTACGTGCTCTGGTTTCCCCCAGATTAAACATTAGCCAGAGCTCTCTGGATAGGGCTGGCATGTGCTGAAGTTAGGGTCTGCAAATAGAAAAAAAAGAAGATGGGAGTTGAGAATAAAATAGGAGAGTTCGACAGGAATCCATACTATACTTGCTGTGCTGTGAGGCAGCAAGCTTCTTTCCTTCTCTGGACTGTGGCTGCGAGTGAGCCGCTGTTTGGGTGGGAGGTTGTGGCCAGGTGGAGCAGGGCATGAAGAACGCCTGCCTCTTGGTCTGTCTCAGGGGAAGTCGTTCTGAGCCCAGCAGCCTCTGCTCCGGCCTGGCTACAGGGCTCACCTCTCCATCTTTCCTCATACCCAGGGCTTGTCCACGGAGCTCAAGCACTCTGGGCTCTGGCTGGCCTCCTAGAGATGGTGGCCAAGTCCTCCTCGCTGAAAACCAGGATCCTGCCTCAGAGGAGGTTGTCCGGGGTCAGTGCTGTTAATGGTGTTTATGTGCCCAAAGAAAGAGCATGCCCATCCGAAGGGAAGGGGTGCTTGTGGCATGCCCAGAGGATAGAGCCAGAGAGGACAGAGCCATAGAGTCTCAGGCTTAGCCCTTTATATTATTGTCTCTCAGATCACCACACTACCCAGAGGGTGCTATTTATCCCCATTTTGCAGATGAGGAAACTGTAGTCTCTGAGAGGCTAAGGGTCTTCGGTCACACAGCTTAGAGATGGAGACAGGGATTTGGATGCAGATTTTTCTGGCTCCAGAGCCTGGACACTAGCTCCCTCCTTCCCCCTGGCTCCCACTCACCTTCCCACGGAGACCCCACCCCATCCTCAGATGGTTGTTCTGTGTCCATGTTCAGGTTATTATTAATGCAGCCCCTGGGCATAAACGGCTGTCGATGCTGCTATTGTAACCCGTGCCCTTTGCTTCCTTCCAGGAGCTTGGGCCCCTGCCCCAGCCCGGGAGAGGCTGCGGAGGTGTACGGTCCAGAAGCCTGGTACCCAGCCCGGTGGCCCATCCCTGGCGGTGGGGAGCGGAAGCTCCCACGAGGTAGCGGTGGCCTGCAGCGGCCCCCGCCCGGCAGTGAGCCATGGGCCAGAAGCTCTCGGGGAGCCTCAAGTCGGTGGAGGTGCGAGAGCCGGCGCTGCGGCCGGCCAAGCGGGAGCTCCAGGGAGCCGAGCCGGGGCGGCCGGCACGGCTCGACCAGCTGTTGGACATGCCCGCGGCAGGGCCCGCCGTGCAACTGCGGCACGCGTGGAACCCCGAGGACCGCTCGCTCAATGTCTTCGTCAAGGACGACGACCGGCTCACCTTCCACCGGCACCCGGTGGCCCAGAGCACCGACGGCATCCGCGGCAAGGTGGGCCACGCCCGGGGCCTGCACGCCTGGCAGATCAACTGGCCGGCACGGCAGCGTGGCACGCACGCCGTAGTGGGTGTGGCCACGGCTCGAGCCCCTCTGCACTCCGTGGGCTACACGGCCCTGGTGGGCAGTGACGCCGAGTCGTGGGGCTGGGACCTGGGCCGCAGCCGCCTCTACCACGACGGCAAGAACAGGCCGGGAGTGGCCTACCCCGCCTTCCTGGGGCCCGAGGAGGCCTTCGCGCTGCCGGACTCGCTGCTCGTGGTGCTGGACATGGACGAGGGCACGCTCAGCTTCGTGGTGGACGGCCAGTATCTGGGCGTGGCCTTCCGCGGCCTCAAGGGCAAGAAGCTGTACCCGGTGGTGAGTGCGGTGTGGGGCCACTGCGAAGTCACCATGCGCTACATCAACGGCCTTGACCGTAAGTGCAGAGTGAGGGTGGCGGGGGATTTCAGGCGCTGGCTGTCACTGGTCGAGTTGGGGAGGGTGGCAAGAAGCAGGGGAGGCCCCACCCTCCACAGCCACTTGGGATAACCTTGGCGTGTGGAGGACATGGACTCTGGGACTCTCCTTTCCTGGCTTGGTGATCTTGGGCTGTGCCTCAGTTTTCCCACCTGCAAAAGTGGCACAAGTAATCTTGGGCAGGGTTGTTGTGAGGACCAAATATGCTAATAATGTACGTGAGGTGCTTAGAACAGTGACAGGTACCTAATAACGGCTTCCTGTGTGGATACAAATCATAAATCTTGCTGTCTGTATAACGCATATGTAAAATGATATCTCCTCTGTGCCGGGCCTCAGGCTCACACAGGAGGAGAGTGACAGTGGAAGACAGAGTCCCTGCACTTGAATGCCATACACTCTGAGTTAATACTATGATAAGTATAATAAGTAATGATAATAACGACTATTATGTATTATGTATTGACCCCCAGCTGAAGGCAGAGACTGAACACTCCATTCCCAGCTCTTCCTGGTGACAAGGGGGCAGTTGCCCCTCATTGTTATTTGATTATTGCTTCCTGGAAATGAGAGCCAAACGTTGTAGAATCTCTTCATTTTTCCAAGACCCAGAAATCTAGATTTGTGTGAAAGATCCCAATTTTTAGAAGTGGGCAGCAGCTGAAAATGCCACATGGGCAAATAAAACACCCTGGGAGGCTGCCGGGCTTGATCCCTGGCAGCTTGAAGGCCTCCTGTCATTTCACGTGCACCATCGTGCTGCGAGGCAGCTTCAAAATCATGGCGACAAAAAATGGTTATGTTTTTAGGAGGGAGTCACTCTGAGGTAGGGTGGCCTCTGGAAAGAGGCATCTATGGCCACCAGCTGAATCTCCACTTGTGGGCTCATATACGCCTCATTCAAATAGACTTCCGGCCATACCCCTGACAAAGCTCACAGAGGCAGGTGCTTAATGCCAAAATTCCAGTTTATTCATTTCAAATGAGAGATATAATTGCCCCCATTTCAGCAATGACAAAACTGAAGAGCAGAGCTACAGAGAACCAGGTCTGCCTAGGTCTGTCAGTCTCTTAAGCCTGTTCTTTTTCCAAGCTCACTCCCCACCTGCCCCCCACCTTCCACTGAGGAACTGAGAGTAACACCCAACAAAAGAAGTCAAGAACAAGATTTTACTCAAGTAAAATTTATATTTACTGGAGTGTAGGTGAGGTTGACTGTTTTCAAGGGTGCCAGGCCAGCAGAAAGTGGCTGGTGTGCTCAGCTCTCTGTTGTAATTGACAGCCTTCTTGCTCAAATTTCCTTCTCATGGTTGTTGAACTGAGATCTCCATGGATGGCAAAGGGTTGTTCTGTTTTTGCTGATGAACTGGTTAGATCTCGGAGCAGCTGAGTGTGTGCTCAGTAGGGCTCGTTTAATCACCCCGGTGCCACGTGGAGAATGTCTGGAACCCTCACAGACAATGGGCATCAGGCAAACCTCAGTACCGAAAAAACCAATGGCAATAACAAACACTCTTTTCAAGCAGAAGTGGGAAATTTACTTGCCAGAATTTATCATGGGACTAGAAGGGTGGACTTTGGTGTACAAGGCTCTGGAGTCTGACACACCTTCGTTCCAACTGCATCCCCAGTGCTCAATGGTTTTGTGTCTTTGATGAGTCATTCTAATGCCTTAAAACTCATTTTGCTCATCAGTAAAATGGGACAGTGTCAGGTCTCTTTCATAGCTGCTGTGAGATCTCATATGTGGTACCAATAATATTGTAGCTGGGATTAAAGGCTGACCTTGATACCCAGCAGGAGCTACCTGAGCCTACAGTTGGGTCCCCAAGGGGGCTTCCTCTTGGATATTGACTTATTGATTCATGCCCAGCTATTATCAGTTGCTTGGTTTTTAGGTACAAAGCTGAGGTGCCAACAAGGTTATAGTCAGTGGCTCCCCCGTGCACATTAGGATCAGGAGTAGTCAAGCTATGGTATCCTCCGTGGTGCAATGTTGGTGGGGAGCTGGATGGGAACAGATAGTTGTGTTGGGGATGTTTTGAGCTCTTGGATACTTCAGGTGGCTGGAGAAGCTTGATGAGGCTGAAACTCGGACTGTTCCATCCTTCTCCCCACCGGCAGTGATTTTTGAGGTTGGCTGAAGCTGGAAGGCTCCTCCAGGAGGCAAGCAAAGGCCAGGAGGTCATGTGATGCTTGTCTGTAGCATCTGGTGTTCTATGTCAAGATTGTCTTCTCTGCTATGACAATGGCCTGTTCTCCAGATAGAAGTAATATTCTCTACCATGAGCAGGGTATGACTGCACAAAGGAGGAGCTCACTAGAGGCACCTGGGTGGCTCAGTGGGTTAAGCGTCTGAGTCTTGGTTTCAGCTCAGGTCATGATCTCACAGTTTGTGAGTTCAAGCCCTGCATCAGGTTCTGTGTTCCTGCTTGGCATTCTTTCTCTCTCCCTCTCTCTCTGCCCCTCCCCTGCGCACTCTCTCTGTCTCTCTCTCAAAATAAATAAATAAAAATTTTGAAAAAATTTAAAATGGGGGGAAACTCAACTTTTCTGTGCCTTGAAAGGCCATGGTCAGCCTAGGACAAGCTCTGACTACAGAGGGGCCATAGGACATGCTGTAGTGGAGTCTGGTAGGGGCTGGTTGGGAAGGGACTGTGTGGCGCCTGTAGCTGGGACCTGGAGTGATGTCCACCGAGAGCATCCCTGGACACCGGGAGGTGTTTGCCTTAGGGAGTCCCTGGGCGGGGAAGGTGACCCAAGCTGGCGCTGTGTACATGAGAATTCTGTGCCAACATTGGTTGTGGACATGATGTCAAGTCTCGATACTCAAACCTGACAGGGATGCGGGGGAGCACAGTCAGAGAGATGCTCTGGAACAGAAAGGTGGGGCTGCTCTCTGGGGTTGCTTCCCCGGAAGATCATCAGGGAGAGAGCTGTGCCCAGGGCCCCTCACAGACAGTGTTAGACTCTGGCCCTGGCACTCACCAGAAGGCCGGGCACAAGGATCACCCCTCTGTTTGAACCTCACTGTTCTCCTTTGTCAAGTGGGCATAATAGAGGTCACCAGCACAGAACAGATGCATGGCAATTGGTGCTTCCTGCTTTAATTAGCTAGGTGAGCAGAGCCAGGTCCCGGGTTCACTTATGAATTACAACAGAAGTGACCTCAGTAGAAGCTTCTCGTCTAATGTGACGGAAATAAGTTGATGGATATCCTTTTCTCAATTTTTGAATTTTTATGACTGTGAAAGCAAGACCTAAAAAGGTCTGACATTTAACTCTGTAGCCTGTGTTTGCTGGGGGCAAGGGCTCCTAGAAGCATGATTTCCTGTCGCAGATGTGCTCTTCGGCCACGGCCTGGAGTGAAGTGGCCTTACATCTCAGAGTTTTTTGCAAAGAGCTGCAGGGCCCCCAGGAGCTCTGCCGTCTAAGTGTAGTGCAGAACCAAGGCCGGGTAAGCGGACAAGTCTCCAGACGATCAGATACAGGGCCCAAATAATAACAGCAGTAATAACCCACCAGCAATAAACTAAACTCCCTCATAGGTGGTGCTGGGCTCTCTTCTAAGCACTTTACAGATTTTAACTCACTTCATCCTTGTAACCACTCTTTCAGCTAATGCCTGTATTATCTCATTTTACAATGAAGAGATTAAAGCCCAGGGAGCTTGAGTACGTTGCTCAAGGGTCACAAAACTGGTAATTGGGGGAGCTGGAATTCAAACGGAGGCATAGTGGCCCAGTGGGCCCCTTGTGGAGATGTTTGCAGAGGGGGAAGGAAGGGAAGGAACAGCAGAGGCTGCTCCACCGGGCTGGGCGGCCACACAGCCAACTGGACTTTCCCTTCAGCGGTGGGTCTGGGTGAGATTCTGAAACGCCGTCCTGATACTTCTCACTCCTGCCTTCATCTCTAGCCCTCAAAGCTCTTGGCTCAGTACAGAGCTCCATGGGGTGTAGTGAAAAGTTAGCTGCATAAAGACAGCCCCAGCAGTGGCTGTGAATCAGGCATGCTTTGGTCGCTAACAGGGGAATGTCACTGAAAATGTCCCAACTGCTGTGAGGTTTGGCCCAACTACTGTGAGGTGGGCCAGGCCTTTGGAATCTGCTCCAGGCTGGTTTCCGGAATTGCTACTCCACTCCCTGCCTCCTCCTTTCACATGTTGGAGGCCAGGAAGGTCGACAGAACGGCCTTGTCTCCTGTCTTGGAGATCTTGGGTGGTGAGTGGTGTGTAAGCGGAGGAAACGGAGAGGAGCCCCAGACAGGGACATACACACTTGGAGGGCCACGCAGCTTTGATCAGAGAGTCATAGAACAATGATAAGGTTTTTGTTTATTTGTTTGTTTGTTTGTTTATGCCACTCACGTTTTGTGTGCTGGACCAGGCATTCTTCTCTCTCCCTTCCCCCACCTTGTCTCTTTTTTGTCTATATAATAAACTTTGAGGCAATGTTGCTATTATTATTTCCATTCTGTAGATGGGAAAACGGACTCTTCGAAAGGTAAGGGTAAATTAGTGAATGTGCTCAAGGCCACACAGCCAGCCAGCAGTAGAGCTGTGCTTAAACCCAGGCCCAAGCACTCCTGTGCCCTGCCTCCCGCTGCCTGGACCATCCCTGACTCCATTTTGCCCAGCAACTAGGGCCTCCTTCCACAGAGCAGGTGTTGGTGCCCAGGACTCATTTTCTGGAGTGGGGGGTTGTGGGGGGAGAGTAGGAAACAGGATCTCAGGTCTAACTGGCAGAGAGGGCTTGGCCACCTGCATCGGGCCAGGGAAACTGTATTCCAGACGTTGTTCCTAGATGGTTTAATTGACCTGCCAACAAGTATTTATTGGCGCGACAGCTCAGCAGAAGGAGCTGGCAGCCAGCCAAGGCTTCTGGTATTGATGAAGGCCAGAGAGAGTTTTCTACCAAGATGAGTACAAGGACACCATCCCCTTGTCAGAGCCATCCTCCAGTCTACACTGAACTCACCACCTTCCTGCTCAACTCCCATGTGTCTCTCCCAGTCTCCCTGACATTGACACTCAGCTCCTCTTCCCTCCTGACCCAGGGCCAGGCCTGGTCTCCCCTTCGCCCCTCTGCCATATCATTATGCCCTGACCCCAGCTCACCCCAGGCCCCTCGCCCAGCCCAGGGCTGTCCCCTGCATACTCATTCAGCACCGGGTGTCCCTCATCTGCTGCATTCACTCACTTTTCCACATGTGTGCCTTCCTTCCCTAAGTAGGTATGAACTAAGTTCCCTTGGACAAGGGATGGTGACATGACACAGCAGGCATGTGTGAGGAAGTCATAGAGACTTAAAAATATGTATGCATTTATTTATGTTTGTTTTTTTAATGTTCATTTATTTTTGAGAGAGAAAGAGAGAGACAGAGTACAAGCAGGGGAGGGCAGAGAGAGAGAGAGAGACAGAATCCAAAGCAGGCTCTAGGCTCTGAGCTGTCAGCAGACAGCTGGGGCTCAAACTCACAAACCCGAGATCATGACCTGAGCCAAAGTCGGATGCTTAGCTGACCGAGCCACCCAGGCACCCCGCCTTTACTTTTGAAAAGCAAACTGCAATGTAAACATTACAAGGGAATACCCCCTCCCCCAAACACACACCCTTTAGCTCCCCAACTCCTCTCCCTGCTGGCAACCACCATTAACAGTTTCTTGAGTGTCCTTCCAGAATTTTATGACAGAATTTTTACATAAATGTGATCACGCTGTAAACATTGCTCTGCATCTTGTTTCCCCCTTAATAGATCTTGACGATGACTTAATATGATTAATGTAGAACTGCCTTATTCTTTATTAACAGCTGTATGGAGTTTCTTGGTATGGTTGTATCATAATTTAATAATTCAGACCCCTATTTTTTGACATTAAGACAGTTTCCAATTTTTGAGAATGATCATTTGATTCCGATTTAAATTTCATTTCTGTCTCCTGGCCAATTAACATTCTCAAGCCATTGTTTTCCCACCTGTGCAGTGGGAATAATCAGATGTCCCTTTGCAGCACTGCTGTGTTAGAAATGAGGTGGAAGCAAAGAATGGCCCAGCGTGTGGTTCCTAGGTGTGTGTGCTGGAGGGGCTGTGGGTCTTATTATGCTTACCGTGCATGGCCGATTGGACCGTGTCCAGTGCTGAACTCATCCTGGACACTTGATGAACCTTGTGAATGATTTGGCATCTACTTTAAAATATAGTAGAATGACATTTATTTGCTGTCACAGAGGCTTCAGACAATACTGGACCCAGATCATTTGAATTGCATAACCGAGTCAGTCCTTTCGTAGGGTGAACATCAGTGCGATCAGCCACCTGGTCCCTTACCTACACAGAGTGGGTCCACAATGAGTGTGGTTTGCCGTCCTGTTGTTGCTCTTGCCACTGCGGAAGGTGGTGGTCCTGGGAGGCAGGGGTGCATCTCAGCCTTCTCGGCCACCCTCTCTTGCAGCACCTTGGAACTGAGGACATAGTAGGTGCTCAGTAAGTATATGTGAATATACTGGCCTCCTGCCACCCAGCACAGCTTTTCTTTTCTCTGCGGCAGTGGGACCTGAGTCACAGTTAGCTGGAACAGAGGGAGGCTGGCTACGATAGGCCGCCCTCTTGAAGCCTGACCCTAGAGTGACCCATTGGCCGCTCTCATTGTGTGTGGAGCACAGCACATCTGTCCCCACACTCAGGCCAGGCAGAGGCTGCATGATGGGCAGGGCAATTCAGTTCAGACTCTTGACATTCAGAAAGTGGCCCCTGCCCTTTGTTTTCCACAAAAAGGAACAGACTTTGAGCTGATAAAAGCTTTTGCTCAGACACGGTGGCCCTGCTGTGAGTCGGGGGTTTTCACATTTGAACAGCCATGAGTAGGTTCACTCTAGGAAGTCCTGCCTGTAGGAAGGGGGCTCTGGAATGCAGGCTCAGTCAGGAGAGTGTCACTGTGGGCCAAGGTAGAGTTACACGCAGGGGCACTGGAAACAATACGTGCCTGCCATCTTCCTTTCACAGGGCCTCAGTGTGGCCTCGTGGGATGAGCTGGGGCTCACTCCTGACAGGGCTGCTCATTAGCTGTGACCCTGAGCAAGTCACTCCACTTCGGAGCCTCAGTTTCCCTATCTATAATAGTAATAGAAACATACCATGCTACAAGGCATTGGGGTTGTGGATGATATATAGAAAGTAACAGGGCTAGTGCCTGGCACATAGTAGGTACTGGAAAAAGTAGGTTTCAAAATTGCCGGTTATAATTACTGCAGCTCCCAAACATTGGTAAAATTACTGTTAGCATCATTATATGTGGGAATACTCATTCTTATTAAATTTCGGTCCACGGGGTGCCTGGGTGGCTCAGTCGGTTAAGTGTCTGACTTTGGCTCAGGTCGTGATCTCACAGTTTATGAGTTCGAGCCCCACATTGGGCTCTCTGCTGACAGCTCCGAGCCTGGAGCCTGCTTCAGATTCTGTATCTCCCTCTCTTTCTGTCCCTCCCCTGCTCATTCTCTGTCTGTCTGTCTGTCTCTCTCAAAAACAAATATTAAAAAAATTCAGTCCACATAGTGAAATCCGAGGGATTTCACATAAGGGAGTATGTTGGTTAGGGGAGGTTTTTGACTCTTTTATCTTTAAGATCCTTGGTGGAAATGCCACCTGATGTTCAGAGGCCACTGTGAGTTTGTCACAAATGAGCTGGGAGTGTTTAGCCTTCCCTGTGAGCAGTTTCAAAGGTTTCCAGCTAAGTGTCTGGTTTAAGCGTTTTGTAGTTGCTGGTGATGACTTGCCTGGTGAACGAGTGTTCAGCAAGGGTGTCCAGATAAGCGACCTCCTCCCTAGCCGTGCCCCATGTGCGTATTCAGTGGGGATGAGCTGCTGGGGCGGTGGGCCCGGGGGGGGGGGGCAGCATCTGCCTGGGAACAGATGGTCTGTAGGACCGGCTGTGGGCCAGCCCCTGCAGAACCTTTGGAGGGAAGGGAAGGGGGAGGAGGTGGCTGGACTCCACTCTTGGAGAGCTGACAGGAGGGGGAAGGCGGGCCCCAGGCATCAGAGCTGGAACAGATGCACCCAGCAGCCAGTGCCAGACCCCCACTTCACAGGTAGGGCCTGAATGGACCAGAGAGCTGGAAGGACGTGCCCAAGGTCACCGACTAAGTAGCCTAAAACCCAGACCCCCCAAACCCCTTGAAAGTGCACCTCACCAGAAACAAAAGAGTGAGAATACAGTGCAGTTTGTGAGCCCATATTGAAAAACCCTGATGTAGAGGACAGAGGACAGAGGAGTTTAAGAGGAGAATGCTGCCTTCCTAGAAGCGGCCTTTGCAAGTCTGAGCAGAGTTGAAACCCTCCATGGCTTCGCAGTGCCTCCTACATGTCAGAGACCCGGTCCCTACCATGCTCAGACCACAGAGCAGGGAGTTCAGCACAGAGACCAGAGACCACGGGTCCCTTCATTTACGATGAGCTAGACAGAAGTCTCCTAACTTCTCAGTTTGTCAGTATTCTCCTCTGTAAAGTGGGTTTGATGATGGCACTCACCCCATAGACTTGTGGTCAGTGGTGCTTCTCAAACCTTAATGTGGATTCAGGTCGGCCGGGGCTGGAGATCTTGTTAAATGAGGTTCTGACTTAAGAGGTGTGGGTTGGGCCCAGGATTCTGCATTTCTGATGAGCCCCTGGGTGATGCTTATGCAGCTGCATGTTGAGGACAGGGCATAAGAGAAGGCTTCCATACACGTGGCTTGTCCCCTACTCCCACCGTCCACCTCTCTAACCACCGCTCTGATCCTGAGGCCAAGCCAGCCTGCTTATTCCTCCGTGCCTTGGTCTGTGCTGACCTCTTTGTTGGAATTGGCCTGTTCCCCGTCCCCACCCCCCATTCCCCTATCAAAGCCCAGTGTTACCAAGCTGGGCTCTGCCCACCACCCCTCCTGTGTGGCTGATGTGAGGGTAGTTCCTGCACCTCGTCCCCCGACACTCCCCAGCCTTTCGCTGTCCAGCTGTGCCTTCAGTGTTTTTTTCTTCATTTCACATCCAGCCCCATTTTCCTCTTGTTCTCCACCACCCCAACCACCATGTGACTCAGTTTACCTGTCCTGGAACCCCAGTTCACACAGCTGCCAGCAAGGTATACACAAGAAATCCATGAATTTTCTGTGAGGGCAATGTTATCTGGGAAAAAGATTACTGCAAATAGAAATGGCTCTTTGTTAAACAGTTATTGATTGAGCACCTACCAAAGGCCAAACGCTGCTCTGCGCTGTCCATGCATCACATCGTCTTATTTAACGCCCACCCCCCAGCCCCATACACATGCACATTAGCTCATCAAATCCTCACAGATGAGAAGCTACCATTACCCCACTTCCCACATGAGGAGCCTGAGGCCGAGGGAGATGGAGAGCCCGCACACAGCACATGCCTGGAGGCAGCCATCTGCATAGGAATCCAGGCCGTCAACTCCAGCACCCCCACCTCTAACCTCCAGGCCACACGGGGTCATGGTGAGCCTTCCTGGCTTTGCTGGTGGTCTCGAGCGTTAGCAGAAGAGGTTACTGAAGCTGACATCGGCAGACTCACTGCTGCGGCATTTAAGCCCCCTAAATACAGGACATCCGGACTGGATTCATTCTCACCTGTGCCCAGGGGAGTGGTGCTGATGCAGAGTGGGTTCTGCCGGAGTAAGTAGATTTGCAGGATGGGGCTGGAATGATTGGCGAGAGCAAACAGCCTGCCAGGCTGGCAGTGGCATTTGTTTGCATGGCCAGGGAGCCAGCTGATCCTCCCAGCCATGTCCCTTGGTTAAGGCAAGGGTGCAGTTAGCATGAGTTACAGCCCAGCCCAGACACTAATAAGGCTGCTTGTCTGAGGCCTTCCATAATTCAAGTTAAGGCTGTCCTGTCTAATGGCCGTTCTTCATCAGATCTTCCAAGACTCGGGGCCTCCTTAATGATTTATTTGCTTGGGGTGAAATTAAGCCGAGACAGCGTGAGCTTGGAAAATACTGCCGTGCTGGTTCTCCCCCGTTCTTCATCCTTAGTGGCGGCGGCTTCTATAAATAGAGCTGTGAGCCCCGCTTCGTGACCTAGCTGCTGGGAGCCCCAGTGGGCACAGGCAGCCCTGTCACGGCCCTCTGGGACCACACCTGATGAGGCACCTGGTGCCTCTCCTCTTTCCTACCTCTGAGGCTGGCGACCCCACCGGGGAGCAGCAAGGCGGGCAGAGCTGCCAGCAAAGATATCGCTGTCTTAGCTTTGGTGCCATTTAAGTAGAAGTGTTTGAGTTGATCCATTTGGAGCTACAGCCATGTTCCAGATCTCGCCCTATTTGTTGATGTTTCTCCCTCAAAATGCATTGCACGAGGGAGTCCCAGGGTGAGAGCGGGTTTGCTTCTGGTGTTTAGTGAGGTGGGTGACAGCTCTCTGCCTGATGTCGGGGCCTTGCTAGGAGGGGCATGTGGGATCTGGTTCATCTCCCTAAGTGTGGCTGCATCTGGGGGGAGGGGCTGGAGTCACGGCCACACACATGAAGGCCAGGTGCCAAGTGAGAGTGGGACGTTCAGTCCAGCTCCTTTGGAGTTCGGAGGATCCAAATTGTCTCAGGAAACGCGTGAGTGTAAGGGTGTATGAGGACTGAGTGGTCCAGGAACGGGACCATGCTCAGGCACCTCACTGCTGCCTCGATGGCATGTCTGCCCCAGCCTCCCTTCCACCCCCCTGTTCCCAACCTCTCCTGTATCTTTTCTGGATTCCTCATAATTTGGGTGCTCCCTTGGTGCTGAGTGGCTGTGACCCTGACCCCACTCCTGTGCCTCACTGTTAGCCAGCACAGTATTTTCCTAGGTCTTGCTTTAAAGTCCTGAGAATCTCTGATTGGTCCAGTGCTTCTCCTCAGGTGCAGGCAGACGGTCCCACCGGCCCTCTGATTGGCTGTTGTTGGGTCCAGTCCTACCTGCTGATTCCCTTAGCTGTGGGGAGTGCTGGAGCTGGTCCTTTAGCACACGTGCCTGGACACCAGTATCCTTCAGGGAGCATGTAAACACCACAAATTTCAGCCTCCTCTCATCTATACAATCAGCGGACCCAGCAGTGGCTTGGAATGCCTATGGAGGAAGCTGCTGGGGTAGGGGTGGGGGCAGGGTCCTGTAGAGAGAGAGTGTGGTAGGCAAGCAGTGATGTTCCAGATTTACAGGAACTGGTTATCAGGAAGTGTGGTCCCAGGCAGAAGTGGGGGCTGGGCTGGAACAAGCGTGGAGCACCTGAAGATCATTCTTACTGGCTCCAGCACCAAGGAGGCAGATGCTTATTTCACGCGGCCCAAGTGTCAGTGTTGGCTGCCTGAGTTTGGAGAGGCTCTGTTACTTCCCTCGCTGCCTCCTGGGGTGTCACACGGGGTGCATTGTGTGGAAATGCTGTCCCGAATCAGCCCCTCAGCCAGGGTTCCAGCGCATGGAATGTTCCTGCGCGTGCTGCTTCTGCACCTTTGAGGTGGTGGAGGTGCTGTCTCAGAATGTCCTGAGTACGGCTTTTCTCCCCGCCGACAGAGACGAGGTTGTCCCCTTTGCCCTTGCGTCCCCAGCATCTGGCACGTGGTGGGTTCTCAGTGAACCTCTCGAGTGAATGACTGGATAACCGAGGGTCCGTGTGGCAGGGCTAGAAAACACTGCAGGTTTGGGGTAGGACAGGAGGCCCAGGGAAGAGAACATTCTCCCTACAGCATCTGCACAAAAGACTTTCCACGCTTCCCATTGAAGCTTCGGGGAAGGGAATCCTAAGACATTTCCAATTAGCCAGGAATAGCAAATTAAAATTAGTCGCACTCTGCCCACAGCCACGAATCTGATCTCAGTATAAATAAGCCATTGCTCTTTCCTCAACCACGTGCCGTCCTGCGTGGGCCAGTCCATCCCGTGGTGTAAGGAGGTGACTTATCCTTTCACTCAGTGTCTGTGAGGGTCCTGACCTGTGCTGACCTGGGCCAGGAGCTGGGCTGCAGTGGTGAGCGAGGCAGGCAGGCTTGCCACTCTCTGTGGAGCCCCAATCTGCTGGAGAGCCATGATCACAGTAAGAGAGGGTTTTTTTGTTGTCTTTTTTTTTTTTTTTTTTTTATCACTCAGCCAATCAGTCAGTGGCTATTTTTTAAAACATCTCCTGTGTGCCAGGCACTGGGGGTACTGTGATGACAATTTAGGAGGAGAGACAGAAACAGAAAAAAATAAATGCTGTGATACGTCTAGACATAGATAAATGTGGTTCAGTGAGCAAAACAGGAGACGATGATGGGGAGGGGTGGCTCCACGCTGCTGCTGGGGATGGGCACTGGAGACGTCTCCAGTGAGGTGGGGGCAGCCCCGGGATGGCCTGGGGAAGTGAGTTGCTGGGCACAAGGCAGCAAGTCTGTGGCAGCGAGCGACAAGGCCGGGCATGGTGCAGGGGAGAGAGGGGCTGGGAGATGGGTTGGCAGAGGCTAGACTTGGGGGCCTGCCGGTCATGGCATTTCCCTCCATCCTACAGGCCCAGATGATTCACTATTTTTTAAAAAGTCGTAAACAACCTAATTTTAAAGAAGCGATATTTAAAGTTCCTTTTCTACCAGGATGTGCCTCCTGGTTCTACCAAATGATACGTTGTTGGAAGTTTGGTGAAGGTAGCCTTGCTTGAGGTGGGTATTACCATTTCCATTTTTACAGATGAGTTGCTTATGGCCCAGAAAGTTTGGGAGCCTTGCCCAGGTCGCACCGTGAGTGGGAAAGCTGATTTGAACCCCATCTTTCATTTTTCCACATTGTCACTGCTCAAGAAGCAGGTCCTAGGGGTGTGTGTGAGCACAGCAGGGCTCCGTGGGTCTACCCAGAGCCATCTGGCAGTCCGGCCGAGAGAAGGGGCCTCTCCAGAGCAGGGAAGCCCATGTGGACCTGGACAGGTCTCTGCCTGATGCTGTTCTTTTGTTCCATCAGGCTGCTGAGTGAGCTGTGGCTGGGGATTTGTGGTTCACGGTCTTCCCTAATCTGGGTGGTGGGTGGGTGACCCAGGGCTTGGAGCCACCACTGTGGCCAGGGTCTGGGCCAGCCATTGTGCACTGTGCTTCCACTTCTCCATATCCTTGGCTGTACCCTGGGAAGGGGGACACCTGGGTGGGTTCTAGGCAGGTAGCCTCTGCCTTCCCTTCTGTCCCCTGGCATGGTGGGGCTCCAGGGATCTGACAGAGGTCTGTTGGCTTGGGTGCTTGTCACTCCAGGCTGGGTGAGCTCCCCAGGAGGGACATGGCTTTGTTTCTGCTTTGGCTGGCACTACCAGCTTCTCTTAGTTATTCAAGGTGTTGTGACAAAATAAATTGTTCAGATGTGCAAAAGTTGAAAAAGCATTCTCGAGCTGAAGTAACTTGACTTACCTAGAGTCAGGTGTTGGGTGGAAAAGAGAAGGAGTTAAGTCCTGGAAATAAATGCTAGACTTGGAGCCAAAAAAGCTGGTTCGGCCTATTCCAGCTTGACCATCAGCTGTGTGTGACATTGGGCAAGTTACCTCACCTCTCTGTGCCTTTATTTCTCCACTGCTGGAAGCACATGATTGGACAAGATGACCTCAAAGGGTTTCCATTGTTCTGCTTTGCTATCTGATATTGAGGCACTCTCTGCACATGATGACAAACGTTTTACACTGCTGTGCTGTCCAGGACAGCAGCCGCTAGCCTCAGGCAGCTGCTCACACCTGCGTTTAAATTAATTAAAGTTAAATTAGAAATTCGGTGCCTCAGTTGCACCAGCCACATTCAAGGGCTCCATGGCAACATGTCGGTGGTGGCTACCATGTTGGATGTGCACATTCAGAGCATTTCCATTATCACACAAAGTTCTAGTGGTCAGCGCTGCTTTCGAGGCGCTGGGGAAGGACTGGGGAACACAATGGAGGCATGCAGGCCACTGTTCCCATTCTGGAACTGTGCTGGGGTCAGTGCCAGGAGGAGGGTCAGCTTTCCCCTGGGCCTGGCTTGAGCAGGTTGGGTGTAGGAAGAAGATTCAGCAGAGATGCCCATCCAGGGAGTGTTGGGCTAACCAGGAAACCTTAGAGAATGTCAAAGGTCATGGGTGGGGAGATCCAGGAGGGGGCAGTGACAGGAGGTATGTGAGGAATGCCAAAGAGGAGGGCCTGGGGCCAGCAGGGGCCAGCAGCCCCATCTGGAGAGGGGCGGCTGCGGCAAGGAGGCAATAGCTCTGGACACCCGGGTTCAGGATCAGAGAGCAGCCCCTCCCCCACCCCCCACTGCTAGGTCTGTGTCCTTGGGCAAGTTTCTGAGCCTCCATCTCCTCATGGGTGAAAGGGGAGGGATAAGAAAAGAAGGTTTTGATGGAGATGAAATAAAATCAGGCTCTTGAAAGCCCACTGTCAGTGGTATGACCAAATCGTGTTAGAGACTGCTGCACAGAGCACTGTTGTTAACTTGTAATCATAGACTGGCTTCAGTTGTGATTTTAAGGTTAAGAGGTGTCTGTCCTGCTTTACCAACTGGATGTTAGGCTCTTTGGAGAAGGGGGCCAGCACGTTCTTCCCGCGTCCCCAACCCTGACCACGCAGGCACTTTCCCTTCACACGGTTGAACGGAACAGTGCCGGTGGCCACCGTGTGGGGGGCCGTGCTGGCTTGCACTCTTTGCTCCTGACCCGGTGGCCTTTCGGCAACACGTAGTCATGCTCTGAGAGTTGTTGAACTCTCTCCTTGTCCCTGACACATATGTACATCTGACTAGGTCTGGTTGTCATTTTCTGAACCCATGGCCCGTCTCAGGCTCTGACCCCAGCCCCACTGTGTGTAAACAAATCGAGGGCAGAGGTCAAAGGCCAGAGCTGGGCTTTGCCAACACCTCATGCGTTGCTCTTGGCAGGAAGTAGCCTGGTGTCTAGTTTCATCATGTGCACCCCCCCTCCCCCCGCCCCAAAAATCAGCTTTTCATCTGCATTCCTAGCTGGGAGGTGACATTTCTGGCTGGCTTGTTGATGATGGATTGCCTGCTACACACCAGCCCTGGATAGGTTCATTGCTCAGGTCTGGCTCTGGCTTCTCATGAAGTCTGCACTGCAGACATGCCGAACACAGTAGAGCTCAGGTCTCACCAGAGCCACCTTTCCTGCCACGGGACTGGTACGCTTCCCAACAAAAGTGGCAGTGAAGATAAGTCAAAGAACCATTTGATAGACACCAATTCTTTTGGCCCTGTGTGGATCATATCAACATCCCCATTTCATAGATGAGGAAACTGAGGCCGTGAGAAGCTAAAAGGTCACAGGGCCAGAACTGGAATTGTAACCTTATCTGTCTGACTCTCAGAGGCTCCCTTTCAGGAGGTCCTAAAGGCTTCCTTTCCTCTTCCTGACATCTTCCCTCTGATCATGATCAGCTGTAGCAGGGTTTTTAAACCATCTGATAGGTTCTATAGTACCCCTGTTTTCCTTGCTTGGCCTCAGCTTGACGATCTGAACTTCTCTAGATGTGTGTTTAAGGCCAGGTTTTGCAGAGCTGTGTGATCCGGGCCTGCCACAGGACCCCTTCCCCCAGCCTCAGGTGTCCTCACTAGGCAGTGGGGACACCATACATATCCAGGGAGCTAGAGCGATGGAGTGCCAGGCACACGGCTTCCCCCAACCCTTGGGAACCGTGCTCTGTGGTTTTTCTGTTGTCCCCGTGCTACCCACCCACCCCCTACCCCAGCTAGAACCCTGGGCGGTGCCCCTCTTGTTCAGGACATGTCTGGCACAAGACATAGGACAGGCATTGGCCCCACTTGGACCCGAAGTTCTCAGCCTCATGTCAGAAGGGAGGCCTGGGGAGCAGGGCCCTCACTGTGCCCTTTTCTCTAGGCTACCCCAAGGCGATGCACCCTGTGCGTGGCCTCCCTCGGCAGAGCCCGCGTCTCAGAATGCCTATCACAATGGCCCCCAGTCCTGAGACCAGGCACATTCCACCCAGACACTTTTGCTTATGCTGTGCCCCCTGCCTGGAGGCCAGCCCCAGCTCTCTGTCTGCCTAAAGCTATCCTTTCTCACAGCTCAGATGATGCCAGCTTTGTTTTTAAAGTCCTCTTTAGTGATCTCAGTCCATAGTAGCAGCCCCATTCTGTACTGTTGGAGCACATTTGGGTGGATAGCTGGGGCCTACAGGGTTTGTAACCCAGAAAAGATGAAGGCACAACTACCTTCTTGGTGGCCCATCTTCAGACGTCTTTCTCTGTGGCTCCTCCTTACTGGACGCTGGCCCCTGTCACCTCTCCCTCCACTAACTCCAGAACGTCTGGAGGCCCTTCAGCGCAGAGGGGAAAGGCTCTGAAGTGGGCAGAAAGCCCAAGCGTGGATCCTAGCTGTGCCCTTCCGGGCTGCGGGCCTCTGCACTTTTGCTTTGTTCCCATCATCTGTAACATGTGGCTAATAATGGCTCTGCTGGAGGGTGACAGAGACCAGTGAGCCTGCCAGTGTGACAAGCCTAGCATGGTGCCCGAGGCCTGGCATCACTGGGTGGAACTCAGGTGGCTGTTTCTTGTCCCAGTAGTAACAGCGCATGATGTAGTCCCAGGTGGATAGGATAGTGGGCACGCAGTAAAGGCTCCTTGGTTCTTTTCAATCTTTCTTTTGTAATGTTACTCTATTAAATGCAACCTGAGGCACTCCAAGGCCCAGCGCAGAAGCACAGTGCTTGCTCAGCCTTCCAGGGGGCCTCTGCCTGGCCCTTGCGTCCTCCTCCCCCACACCCCTGCCCTGGCCTCTCTGTGCCCTCCCCTCCATGCCGCCCTGGCAACTGCACTGGCCTATAAATCAAACCTGTCCCTGGAGACCTCTGACCCAAACCAGATGGCCATACATCGGCAGCACGGAGTAACTCAGCTTCCAACAATGCTTGACCCCTCCCTTGCCTGACCCAGGGCCTTAGAGCTCCTTTGCACAGCTGCCCTGTCAATCAGTCCCAATCGGTGATCCAGGCTCTAGCTGGGGGCCGTGACCTCTCAGACACACTTAGGGACTGTATTGGAGACATTCCATTGAAGCCATATAAAGATCTCTGGAGGGGCGCCTGGGTGGCTTAGTCGGTTAAGCGTCCGACTTTCGCTTAGGTCATGATCTCGCGGTTCGTGGGTTCAGGCCCCGCGTCGGGCTCTGTGCTGACTGTCAGCTCAGAGCCTGGAGCCTGTTTCAGTCTGTGACTCCCTCTCTCTCTGACCCTCCCCTGCTCACGCTGTCTCTCTCTCTCTCCTAGAAATAAATAAAACATTAAAAAAAAAAAACTTTAAAAAAAAAAAAAAAGATCTCTGGAAGGTTTGTGGTGCCTGCTTTGCCACATGAGGCCAGGCGGTGGCCTGGCTCCAGAGCCATAGTTCGTGTGCTCTGTGCCATTGTCGACCCCTCCTGCAGGAAGCCTTCCGTGGCTACAGCAGTTACTGTAGCTTCTATGGCATAGAAGGTCTGACTGCTCCAGGCACTCAGTCATATATTGTTCATTCATTCTGCATTCACTGTGCTTCCTTTGCCTGGGCCCACTGGGAAGCCTGGACATTGCCCTTACCACCAGGAACACCCAGAGACAGCTGTGGATATAGATAATTACAGGACAAGGTATTATGGGCTACAGTTGAGCAGGTGACCCAGGTGGATGTACTATGACCTTGAAATCTAGGACAGCTTCCCAGGGAGGAGCACTGAAGCTGAGTTTTGAAGGATGAGTTGGTATTTGCCAAATGAAGGATGTGTTTCAGACAGAGGAATAGCATGTGGCAGGGGAGGCATGGGGTGTGAAGCAGCTTGATAGATTCAGGACCTACAAACTGGAGAACATGCTGGAAGTATACATGGGGGAGTAAAAGGGGGCTAGAAATGTATCGGTATGAATTAGGTCTGGTTGTGTGGCCAAAAATTCTCAATCATATAGGTTTAACAAGAAAAGAGATTCATTTCTCTCTCGTTTAAGATAAATCAGGACACAGGCAGTCCAAAGATGTGAGGCTCCATGAGGTGATCAGTGCCCCTTCTGCCTGCTACTCTACCTTCTCAACTTGTGACTTCCATTCCTAAAGGTACCTTATGGTCCAGAATGGCTGCCAGAGCTCCAGCTTTGGCATGCACACTTCAGGCAGTAGGACCAAAGAAGAGGTGAAGGAGGGCACACTCTTTGCTTTAAAAAAAAAAAGTCTCAGAAATACCATACCATGCTTCTGCTTATAGCTCAATGGTCAATATGTTATCACATACCACTCTTGGCTGCAAGATAAGAAATGTAGTTCTGATTACTAGGTGCTGCCTGTAATACTGTTCTTCTGCAAAGGATCCTGAGGCCCTACCTTGCCTTTGTGGGAAAGAACGCGGCTCAGTTAATAATGCCTCCCTTCATGGTGGGCACGGAGCCAATTAGCATGCATTCCCATGTTTGTCCTGTTGGTTTACTGCCAGAAGGTCCTCTCCCCAGGGATTCCCATGGTGTTTGGTGCACTTCCTGCAAACAGAGCCAGGCTCATGGCCAGCCACTCTCCAAAGCCCCAAAGCTGAGCGGAATTCTAGGCAAAGGGTTTCTTGGTGTTCTGAAGTCTGATTTTGTTTCTGATCTACCACCTCCTTAAGGCATCCATTGCCCTTCTGCAAGCTTGGCTTTGCACAGAATGGTCTGTGCAGTTAGAGCGTGGACTAGGAGGACAAGAAAGAAATAACAATGTCACTAAATAACTGTAGCCTCATTCATTCCTCACTGAGAGGACTTCCAGAGCGTAATAACTCAGAAAGAATTTGGGGAAAGTTTTGAGCCATTTTATTTTCACAGCTGGAAATGTGCTGTCTCCTGGTTTAATTTCGTACCTGCTGTGTGTCAGAGCCCCACTTTCCTTAGCTAACACTACCTACCTTGAGAAGCTCTTGGGAGAATCACATGAACTAAGAGAGGGCAAAGCAGGGAAGAGACACAGAGCATGGCAGATGGCGCATAGGCTCTGGCCTCAGACTGCCTGGGTTCCAGTCCTGGCTCTGCTCCTGGTTACAGTGTGACCTTGCATATGTTACTTAACTTCTTTGTGCCTTGGTTTCATTATGTGAAATGGGGATGATAATAAGAGTACCTACCTGGTGGAGCTGTTGTAAGGCTTATCCGTATGATAATATACAGAAAGGGCTCACTCCTCATCAGGGAAATACAAACCAAAACCACACTGAGATACTACCTCACACCGGTCAGAGTAGCTAAAATGAGCAAATCAGAGGACTCTAGATGCTGGTGAGGATGTGGAGAAACGGGCCCCCTGCTACACTGTTGGTGGGAATGTAAACTGGTGCAGCCCCTCTGGAAAACAGTGTGGAGGTTCCTCAAAAAATTAACACTAGAACTCCCTTATGACCCAGCAATAGCACTGCTAGGAATTTACCCAAGGGATATAGGAGTGCTGATGCAGAGGGGCACATGGACCCCAATGTTCATAGCAGCACTCTCAACAATAGCCAAATCATGGAAGGAGCCTAAATGTCCATTAACAGATGAATGGATGAAGAAGATGAGGTGTATCTATACCATGGAATATGGTGAGGAGTTGCTGGCTTATCTGTGGTGGGAGTGGTGGGCGTGGTGGGACCCTTCTGTGTTTACAACCTCAAGGCATAGACTTTTCTTTAGGACGCAAAAGTTTGGTTGTGCTCAGTGACCAGGAAAATGGAGGTGACCCTGGCTCAGGGATTTAAAGCCCTGTTGGCCATTTAGGCAGCAGTGTATTTAATAGCTTGGGACCACAGCGTCAGAGTGATAAATCCACTGTGCACCGTGAGGTGGCGAGCCGGCCTCCTGGCGTCTCCCTGCTCTCTGAGTTCCACCAGAAACTCCTTCCAGTCTGTCTTGGAAATGGACCCAGCCCTGGACTGCAGCGGCTGTTAGCACCTGCTTCAAAGGACGATGTTGCCGTGTTACACGGGAAACATAAAGAGGGACATATGTAAATCCACAAGTACAAAATAACTGTAAGTCCACACTATAAAAACTAATGCTGGAAGGCTATACTCCAAATGGATTTTCCAAGGTTACTCCTAGGTGGCAGGAGGAGAGGAAGATTTCCTGTTTCTTTGTGCCCAATGTACCTTATAAATCAGCACATACACAGGGCTATAAAAAGTATTCTCCATCCATCCCCGTTTCCTAGCAGATTCTTGGGGTGCCCATGCTTTCTTCCCCCAGCCCACCGAGTTTCAGAGCCACTGTGGTGGGTATTCCCAGGGCCTGTTGCCTTGGTACTGTGGTCGCTTCTATCTGCTCTGCTCTGTCCTGAGCTGCAGGCGGCCCCTCCTCTGGGTATAGCTACAGCCTGGATGTACCAGTGTACCCCTCAACCACTTTGAGGAGAGGAGTCAGGGGGATAAATGCCCCCAGCCCCCAGCCTCCAGGACAGCTTTGAAGTATGACTGAGGGTTGCTCAGAGGTTCCTGAGAGCATAAGCCCAGTTGCCCCCACCTGTGTGACCTCAGTAACATACCGTCTCTTGGGGCGCCTGGGTGGCTCAGCTGGTTAGGTGTCTGACTCTTAGTTTCAGCTCAGGTCATGATCTCACGGTTCATGAGTCAGTGCAGAAACTGCTTGGGATTCTCTCTCCCTCCCTCTCTCTGGCCCTCCCTGGCTTGTGCTCTCTCTCTCTCTCAAAATAAATAAACTTTAAACAAAATAAAAATAAAAACCATACCCTTTCTTGTCTTCCTCCCTTCCCTGTTGTACCAAGACAAGCCCACACTGACCAGTTTCTGGAAGAGCTCCTCAGACATCTTTTAGGTATACGAAAGCACGTCTGTATCTCAACACTGATGTGCACACTTGCTTTTTCACAAAGCGCAAACAGAACCAGACAGTACTTACTGTTCTGCAACTTGCTTCCTTTGTGACTCAGTGAAATACTGCAGGGGGAATTTCAGGTGACGGTGTGTGCACCTAGCAGCCCTTCCTGGTGGCCTTGATCCTGCTTATTGTGGGCACCCAGGTCCTCCAAAGACGGGACCAATCCTGGCTAGAGGTTATTGGTCCTCAAGGTAGGGGAGTGTGTGACAAATCCTCGTCCTCATCCTGTAGGTCGCGTTTGCTGTCCAAACACTGGCTGAGTCTTCTCCGCTCCCCCACCTAGATCTAGGCCGGGCTTTGCAGCTGCACAGATAGGCCTGCATGGCCCAGCCCATTTGCCCAGCAGAAGTGAAACAGTCTGGTAAGAGCTGCAGGTTCCCACAGACCTCAGAACACAGGGAAAGGGCACCGAGGGGGCACAGAGAGCAGATAGGGCAGGTCTCTGCTGAGGAAGGGACCTCGGAGTCCTGAAACCTGCGTGTGTACCAAGCGGGGTAGAGCCCAAAGGAGCGAGGCAGGCCAGGGTATGGAGGTGAGAGAGAGGGTGTGGGGAGGTAGGACAGGGAGCAGATGCGGTGTTTCTCATGCCTCGGCCTGACGTTTCTCTCGACTGCAATGGATTCTTTTATCACGACCTTCACAATCAGGCCTGTGTCTGCCAGCAGCCTTAGGGTCAGGAACAGAGGAGATGATGTATGCATTTGGACAGAAGCCCTTACCTCCTTCTTTGAGGAATTTGTCAGAAGCCAGTTATCTTTGAAGAACCAATTTTCAGGGATTTCACAGAAATTGTTCCAGAATTTGTGAGTTTTGACAGCTCTGTCACAATCAGCTGGGTGACCTTAGGAAAGTCACTTTAGAGCCTGCTTTGGAATTGCTCTATTTGCTTTTCTGAGAGTAGCTGACCAAATGAGTGTGCCCATTAGTGTGAGGGGTGGGGATGGTGTTGGGAACACTCATGAATACTTGTCTGAGGTGACGCTGGCTACCTCCTCTTTTTCCGGCTCCTGCACCTCCCATCTGGTCCAGACTGCTGACAAATTGAAGGATAAGCAGAACAGTTCTCTGCCCCGGCCCTCTCTTTCTGCCTGCCCCCCCAGATTGGGAATACACATTAGGGTCAGCCCAGAATTTAAATCCCCAGCTTTTCCACCATGTGACCCTGGACAAGTCATTTTTTAAAAAATTCATTTATTCTGCACATATTGAGCCCCTACTATGTGACAATTACTAGTAGGCACTTCAGTTACAAATAGTACAGGCAAAACGGAGAAAAAGCTCTGTCCTCGTGAAGCTTATGTTTAGTAAGTGGAGACAGACAATCAGGCAATAAATGAATAAAATGTTAGCTAGTGATAAGTGCTGTGGAGAAAAGTAAAGCAGGGAAAGGATTAGAGTGTGTTGGAGGAGGCCTTGTTGAGAAAGAGACATTTGAGTAAAGAACTTGAAACCAGCAGCAGTGAGCCCAGTGGGTGTGTCTGGGAAGGGCTATCCAGGCAGCATTAATAGCAGGTGAAAAAGCCCTGAGGCACAGGTGCTAAGAAGGGCACAGGAGCAGGCTATGAAGCCAGAGACGACCTAGGCACAGGGATTGGCAGATCATGTAGGACATTCAGCTTTTTCTTTGAGTGAGCTGGGGAGTCACTACCAACTCTTGGGAAGAGGAGCAACATGATTTGCCTTAGGTTTTAGTGGGATCGCTTTAACTGTGGTCTTGAGAATAGATTGTAGAGTGGCCCGGGTAGAAGCTTGGAGGCCACTTAGGAGGCTACTGTAATACAAGTGAGTGATGCTGGTGGCCTGGATCAGGATGGTAACAGAAGAGGTGATGAGCGGTAGCCGAATGCTGGATATATTTGGAAAATTCCAATGGGATTTGCTGGAGTGGGTGAGAAAAAGAGAAGAGTCAGAGGTGATCTCCAGGTTTGGGGCCCAAGTAACCACAGGGGTGGAGGTGCCATTAACTGAGGTGAGGAAGACCGTAGGTTGGGTGGTGAACTGGAGCCTGACCTTGGTCATGTGGGGGTTAAGATGCCCATAGGACATGGAGAGGATGTGCTGCAAAGGGAGCTGCATATGGGGTGCAGGGGAGAGTCCAGCATGCAGATGGCTTTTATAGCCATGACACAGTGTGAAGTCCCCTGGGGAATGAGTGTAGCTTCTGAAGGGAAGAGGTCCCTTACAAAGCCCTTGGGCACTGTAACACTTAGAAACCAAGCCTCAGCTTCTCCTTCTGTAAAATGGGAATCGAAGCTAGAGTCACCTCATAAGGGCTGCTGTAGAGCTCATGTGAGGCACTGCCTGTGTTATGCGTATACTAAACATTTCATAATAAAGGGCACAGGTTAAGAGTACCATAGACATGAGTTGTTTTAATGATAGAAATAGTTGTTATGAATGAGAAATGATGGTCTCAACAAGCATAATGCCCCTAGCTTATAAATGCTTTTTAACTTTCAAATCTAGTTTCTGATTTTTTTTTTTTTAAAGATTTTATTATTTTTTTCTTTGAGGTAATCTCTGCACCCAATGCAGGGCTCAAAATCACAACCCTGAGATCAAGACTGCATGGTCTACTGACTGCACAGGCCAGGTGCCCCAACTTTCTGTTATTTTTGACCATCAAAAGTGTCCTGAGAGGGGCACCTGGGTGGTTCAGTTGTTAAGCGTCTAACTTCAGCTCAGGTCATGATCTCACGGTTTGTGGGTTCAAACCCCACATCGGGCTCTGTGCTGACAGCTCAGAGCCTGGAGCCTGCTTGGGATTCTTTCTCTCTCTCTCTCTCTCTCTGCCCCTCCCCTTCTCACACTCTGTGCCTCTCTCTCTCTCTCTCAAAAATAAACAAACATTAAAAAAAAGTGTCCTGAACAATAAGACACGTCATAATTATCCCCATGTAGCCAATGAGGAACCTGGGATTCACAGAGGTTAAGGGAGGTGCCCAGCTTTCCACCACATTAGTGACCGAGCCAGGGCTTGTGTGGAGCCCCCAAACCCTGCTTCTCCGATCCTCCCGCCACAGCCTGATAAGGCTGACAAATGATTAAGTAGGACAGGTGCTACTCACCAGTGAGAATGTGGATGCCAGCTTGGTTTAGGACAAGCCCCCGTGGCAGTGCTCCCCACCAGTGGTACTAGGTTCATGCTAAATGGCCAGGGACACAGGCTGAAACCTATGGAGGTGGTGACAGGGCAGGGTGACTTCCTTTTGTCAGACACCTTTGGTCAGATGAGGCGGTAGAGCTCATTCACATACCAGCTCTATTCAGCAACGCCTGCCGGAGCCGCAGCCTGCTCAGTCCGGGGTGCTGCTTTCCCCAGCGGTCAGTGCATCTCCAGTGCAGCAGCAAACCAACTCCAGAGGAAGCTATGAACCCCGAGTTAGAGGCATGGGAGGTCTGGGGGAGGCCTGGGTTGGCCCTGGGTCCAGCTGAGCTGTTCTCCACTTCCTTTATCTCTGGCTGGGCACCTGGTGCTAGTTATTTTACCCCTTTGAGTTTCAGCTCTCGCTTCTGGGGGTCACCCTTGGTTCCCAGCATTGTTTATGGACTCGAAATAACATATAGAGGGAATGACACAAAGCAGGGCCTGATAAATAGTAGATGATGAGATGATGATTATTATTAGCATGAATGTTAACAGCAAACTAAATGAAGACTTTCAGAGTGAAATCACTCTACATATGTTCAGCCAAAGGCCTTCTCTTTCAATAACCACATTTATTCTCAACCATCACCAAGGGTCAGTCAAAGAGTACTGATTAGCAGGGCGCCTGGGTGGCTCAATTGGTTAAGCATTTTGGCTCGGTCGTGATTTTACAGTTTGTGGCCTTGAGCCCTGCATCGGCTTCTGAGCGGACAGCATGGAGCCTGCTTGGGATCCAATCTCTCTCTCTCTCTCTCTCTCTTTCTCTCTGCCACTTCTCTGCTTGTGTTCTCCCTCTTTTAAAACATATAAACTTAAAAAAAAAAGAAGTACTGAATAGAATCTACTACACTTAAGGCCTCCATCGCTGATACAGCCAGTACCTCTGTGTGCCCCTGGGCACCAGAAGAGAGACTGGAAGCGGAGAGACAGCCAGATCCTGCCAGGGGAACTCAGGGCAGCCAGGCCCTCCTCAGGCAGCCTCTGGCTTTGCCGGTGTCCTGCCCCATGAGCTGGAGGGACGCCTGGCATGGGGGCTCAGTCTCCTGCACCAACGGCCTCCCAAGCTTGCTTACTGCTTTGGAGTGGGCATCCTGCCCTCAGCTTCCTGATCCAGGGAGAGCAGCGAGGGAAGCAAAGGATGGGTATGAAGCCTGGGCACTGAGAGAGAGATGAGGCAGTGCCCTCTTCCCTGGCATTCTAGTTCCCTCCTGTGTCCAGCGTATACTTGATGTCTTATAGACTCCTTCACCCCTGCTCCACTGCAGAGAGGGGCTGCTTACTGCGTTTTAAGAAGCTCAGAGAGGTGAAGCAACTTGCCATGACCACACAGGTTTTCAAGGCCAGTCTGATGCTTGGACTCCAGTTCTTTTTCCTCTGCCTCCCTCCCTCTGCCCTCAGAGGGGGCCGTGGGCCACACTGTGGCTGCCAGCCTGCAGGACAGATGTCAGTGATGGGCTCTGGGCAGGGGATGGTGGTGGGGCTAAGCCTGGCCTGCCTGGCGATGAAGATGAAAGGTGTCAGGATCCCCGCTCCAAAAGGAAAGGAGGAGGCAGAGGGTGGGGCAGCCCTGGAGATGCAGAAACATTTGCAGAGGTGATGCAGGAAGATGAAGGTGTTCTTTTTCATAATAGAGTCTGTGGGGAGAAATCAAGGCTTCTTGGAACTTAAACCTTAAAATGCTAGCTGGCCATAATGACAACAACAATAATAAAATATGTAGTAATGCCATATATTGTGGTAGGCACTTTTCACATTGTAAATCTTCCTAGCAAATCTGCCCAGTAGATATTACTTTCTTTTCTACTTTGTAGCTGTGGTAATTGGGGCTCAGAGAGGTCACTTGATCGGCCCAAGGTCACTCAGCTAATAAGTGGCAGAGCCAGGATCCAAACCCAGGTCTGTCTCATTTCAAAAACATGCTCATTCTGCTGTTCTAACTAAGGTATAATTTAATTCATCAGAATGTTTGATCCGAAATGACAAAGAGGAGGCCCAGAGAGGTTAAGCTGGGCGTGAGGCCCACAGTGGATTAGTCATAGCTGGGGAAGCTTCCGGATCTCCAGAGCCACCTTACCCCATGCACTGCTGGAGAAGGGCCGTATGCCAGCTGCCAGGGTCCGGCTAGGCTCCCCTCTTCCCTCCTTTCATGTGCATATTTATCACGTATATATTTTTATGAGCAGCTCAACCTCCGCAAGAGATGCACCCTGGAAGCCAAGAGTCTCCCTTACCAGCCGGGTACTAAGAGCCATGTGCCTATTACCTTGGCCATCCAGAGCCTGAGCCACACCTTGCCAAGCTCCTCTAACACCACATAAACACTCTACATGACCTTGGGCGAGTCATTGACAAGTTCTGGGCCTCAGTTTCCCCTTCTGGGAAGTAGGAGTCAACAGCACCTCCCTCTGGGATGGCCAGGGGGTGGGGGTGGGGGGTTAGTGTGGTGACACCTTTAAAAATTCAGCCAGGCACCTGGCACCCTGTTGACATTTAACAAAGGCCACCTAGGCCTGGCCTGGTTCTCTTTAGTGACTGGTGGCCAGACATGTTCATTCTATTTCTAGAACAATGTCTATGGCAGTCTTGTAGCTTGGGGCCAGTTGGAGGACAGCAGTCACCTCTGTAGCCGAGGGCAGCTCGTGTCCGTCTTCCTCTTCCTCCTGTGCCCGCCACCCCCAGCCTCGGCCCTCTCAACCTGACCCGGCATTGCCCTCCCTCCAACATGGCACAGCACACCACTGTAGGTGCTTGGGAACTTGGTGAGTGGTGGAGTTCCTGTTCTGCTCTATGCAGACCTGTGCTGCTACCACAGGGCGTCCTGAAGAGCCGGCACCTCGGCCAGCCTCACCCATGGGGTGGCTCCTCGCCTGCACACCCTCCTCAGGGAGCTGAGCTGTACAGCTGTTCCTTCCACACATTTCTGTGCCCCAAGGAGGCAATTTTTGGATTGGTCTGAAGAGAATGTGGATTGGGTATTACATTTGCTCCTGGTCTTTTTCTTTCAGTGTATCCCAAAAGTCCTGTAACAAAAGGCTTTGAGGTGGAAATCCCTTTATTGCAGCCTGAGAAGGAAGCTGTCACAGGCTAGGGCTGAGACTCCCGTCAAGGACCCATTACTCCCAGAGCCTGAGCACTGACTGGCCGGTACCCTCCCCACCTCAGCCTGACTTCCTGCTCGGGGAGTGCCACCTGGTTTCCCCTGGGAGCAGCCCTCCCTCACAGTCAGGAGGGTGGTGTATAATGTCCCCAGCTTCCCTGTCCTCAGGTGGGAGCGCTCTGCGCGCTAAAGAGCATGTCCTGCCTACATGTCCCTGCCCTCCTGCCCACGATTCCCTTGTCCTCTACATTACACCCTTTCCCTGTGGCTGCACTTTCTGCCTCAGGGAACAAGGAGGATTGAGAAGTGCCCTGGGGGTCACCAAGGAAGCACTTTATGAGAAAAGGTGTCAAGAAAAGTCTGGACTCTGTACCCGTGTATCCTGCTCCCTAAAAGGGCATAGCTGGTATATGTTCCCATCTGAAGAATGGGCTCAGCTCCTCTCTCGGGCCTGTTTCCAGGTAGTGTGGGGCAGGGGGGCTGCTGCTGGGCATCAGGGTGAGGAGGCAGCCGCGCATCACCCCTGGGGAGGAGTGCTCTGGGCGAGAATGTGGAGGGCATGTTCAGGAAGGGATTTCCGGGCTACTCTGAGGCGGAAAATTTGAGACTGTAAGCTCCTCAACAGCTGTGCGCTCTGTATTGTTTGGGCCGCTGCCTGGAGGCCATGGCTACGGGATGAATACAAATGCATAATGGAAGAGGCCGTCCTGGGGCTCAGAACAGACTTATTCATCCCTCGCTCCCCCACCTGCTCCCTGCCCAGCTCCCCCGAGACTTCTCTGGGACTTGATGTTGTCAAAACTCATATAAATCCCAGTGTCATCTGGCTCTGTTGTCCGTAGGGCCCCAGACATCGGGAGGGAAGAGGGGATTTTCACTTTCCTCCGTAAATGAGGGAGATCGATGGGGAGGGCCCATGTCCACCCAAACTTCCTGGGAAGCAGCTGGGACCCGGAACGCAGGGATGGCTGGGGACCCTTTGTGCCCCAGCCCCCTGGAACATTTTAGGTCATCTGCTCCAGTGCCATCTGCTTTAGAGGCTGGGCCGGGAGCTAACTGGGGTTGGGGGGGAGGGTGGGAAGAGCTGGCACTGTGGGCAGGGGGAGTCCCCCGAGAGGGTAGAGATCTTGGGCAAACTGGTAGACAGCCATAAGACCTCTGTGACCAAGTCTGGGCTGGGAGTCTGGGCCTGGGTTTGGACAAACCATAAGAAAAACATAGGAGTAGAAATAACTCCCAAGACAGAAGTGGAGGCACCATCTATGCTACTCTCTGAAAGAGGAGCCAAAGCCAGGATGTGATGACCATCCAAGACTATAGAAGGAAGCAGTTAAATAATTTCATAAGCCAGCAAGTGATAGGTAGGTAGCAAGGAGGTATATAGTCAGGGCCTGTCCAACAAACATTAGAGTGAGCCCTCACCTCCTTGCATCTGCACCTCATACTGTTTTTGATGCAGCCTCTGTTAGTCTCAGTTAACTAAGCAGCCAGCTCACATTGTCCGATCTCAGGGAGCGTATTCTGTTTCACAGAATACACTGCCAGGCCGGCTTTCCCTGTCCTGCCAGCTGGATTTATTTCCGAGGCTTAAAAGCAGGACTTTATAGGAAACCCTGCAAGGTTCCGTCTTCCTGTGCTATGCCAAGTTTCCTAGAGTGTGGGGATCATTTGGGTTTCTAGTTCCATACTGGGTGTCATCTATCATTTCCAGCTTGTGCTTCTTACATATGTGGTAACATCATAACAAACACATTAAAACTTACAACACCCTTCAAGTGAAGTAAGTCAGTCAGGGAAAGACACATATCATATGATTTCCCACTCCTATGTGGAATTTAAGAAATAAAACAGATGAACATAGGGGAAGGGAAGGAAAAATAAGAAGATAAAAACAGAGAGGGAGGCAAACCATAAGAGGCTTGAATACAGAGAACAAACTCAGGGTTGCAGGAGGGGAGGGGGGTGGGGGGATGGGCTAAATGGGCGATGGGCATTAAGGAGGGCACTTGTTGGGATGAGTGCTGGGTGTGAGACGTACGTGATGAATCACTGGGTTCTACTCCTGAATAGAGTTCAAAATACAGTTAACACTGTATGCGAACCAACTTGAATTTAATTAATTAAAAAAAAACTTGCAGCATCCTTTGTTAAACATAACGAAGGTGTAGTGGTGAGTCCGTTGTGTTGCACTTATTGACATAATGCTTTTCTTCTAGGGTGGATATTAAATATATTAACTTCAGTTTTGCAGCTTTCTTTCAATAAGTTTACCAATAAATGAACCAATAAATTTACCCCAATCTCAAACACACTTTAAGGATCTTGGAAAATTTGTAATGCAGAGCCTTGTGACCGGAGAGTTGCATGGTTTAAGCAGGGCTGTCATTTCCCTGCTCTTTCCAGGTCAGCTGCATCAGCATTCTGGCTGAACCTCCTGTCCCCGGGTCCCCTGTCCCCAACCTGGTACCTTTTATACGTGGCTTCCAGACTCATCGCCCTGAAATACCATTGCTTTTTGTTCCATCCTTTCTTGAGAGTCTGTGTCGGAGCTGAACTAGGCCAGGCCACTCAGCCCACATATGGGGCTCTCCATCATCAGCTCCCAGCCCCGGGGTGACCCAAGGTCCCTCGACCCTAACACCATCCCTGAAGAGGGGCCAGGGCCTTTGTTGGCCCTTGGACCCACCATGCTGATTCTTCCATGTCCACCATTGTCTCTGTTCTCTACCAGCCTGGGGATCGGATGATCTTCAAAAATACCACCCTGGGCCCATAACAGGGGCTTTCCAGCAGTAGAGACCGTTTCTGAAGCTGCCCACATTTCTCTCCAAAGACTCCTATTTCCTGTCATCTTGATCCTTTCTTGGGACTATCTCCAAAGGCCTCCACTTTGACTTTCTGTTTGTCTCCCATGGGAGAGAGAGCCGGGCCTCCTCTCTGTTAAAGGAGGAGAGAGAGGCTCAAGGACAGTTGGAGGGGAGGACCAGATGGCGCTGCGATGTGGCCGGTGCCACAGGAAAAAAGGCTGGTGAGCCTCTGACTGGGTGGCAATGTGGTAATATCCAAAAGTTAAATCCAACAGATTAAAATAATTAAAACAATCCATTTAAATAATTTTAAAATAAAAAATAATAAATTACTGACCATCATCGTGACTCTTCAGTGAGTCCCTGTGACATCTGACCCCTTATTCATTACCTTTACCTTACCATACTCGCGTGAAATAAAATAGATTAGGGGCAGGTACCACAGGCGTCTGAGGCCACACAGGCTGTGAGGACAGCCCAGGTCAGTCTGCTTATCAAATCCATGGCCTTTCTTCCCCACCAGGACCATTTTCTCACCCAGCAGCAGCTAGGTTCACTGATTGCTGGAGAAGTGCAACATTTCACTTTCTGTCTAGACCTTCTCCAGTGCCAGATGGCTTTAATTATTGTGATGCAATGATTCAAAATCTCTTTTAATAGCCTGTAGGATTTCTCCACCTCATTATTCCTTAATTTTGCATTATTCTGTTTCTTCTTTTGTGTTTACTTTTCCAGATAAACTTTAATCATTTTAGTAAGGTCCCCCCCCAAATCCCATTGGTATTTTAATCGAGATCATACTACATTTGTGGATTCTTGTAGGGGATAATTGACATCTAGTACTGAGGTCCATGCATAAAACATGTCTCTCCATTTAGTCAAGTTTTCTGTTGTGTCCTTTAGTGTGATTTATAGTTCTATTCTTACCAGCCTCACACATTTCTTGTTGTGTTTAGCCCTAAGTATTTTATCTTTCTGTTGTTGTTATGGAAGGAATCCTACTTTCCATTATATTTCCCGACCTGTTATATGTCTACAGGGAAGCTGTTGATTTTTGATGACCAGTAATTTTCTGCCTCAGTGCATTCTTATTTCTCTCAAAGGTTGTCTTTTGGTTCTCCTGGGTGTTATGGGTATACAAGCAAACCATCTGCAGAAAACAACAATTTTGCCTTCTTTCTCTTCTTTCACTTCCAGAACAGTGACAAGCAGTGGTGGTGTTGGTGGTATAATATAATTTCTAATAACTAAATAGTATGTCATTATTTAATCATACCATAATTTAACTAACTGTCCTCTATTTTATACATTTGTTTCCAGCTTTCCTCTCTTATAAATAACATTGCAATGAATGTTTTTACCTATACCAGCTGTCCTCTTTATTTATATCAGCATGGTAGATCATTAGGAGTAATAATAGGTCAAGGAATAAGAACTGTTTTTGAGGTTGCTGATAACTGAGTGCCAAGTGATTTTCCGGAAAGGGTTTATCTAATTAATTAAACACATATAGGTTAAAGCTTTGAAGATTGGTTAATGCCTTGTAGAATCTCAAGATTGGGGGACTATTTCCTTAGAGAAGATTTATATTAAATGAGCTCGGTTGCTAGTGTTGTCAAGAGGATGTTTTAATGTCGACTCAGACTTCATTCAGAACAAGAGATTGTGGCATCAAAATGGGCTAGTGCCGGGGCACCTGGGAGGCTCAGATAGTTAAGCATCTGACTTCAGCTCAGGTCATGATCTCTCAGTTTGAGTTCAAGTCCTGCGTCGGGCTCTGTGCTGGCATCTCAGAGCCTGGACCCTGCTTCAGATTCTGTGTGTCTCCCTCTCTCTCTGCCCCTCCCCCACTCATGCTCACTTTCTCGCTCTCTCTCTCTCAAAAATAAATAAACAAAAGAATGGGCTAGTGCTGAGGCTGAGTCTGGCCTCTTGGGGTCCCCTGAGCTCAGGTCCAGCAGAGCCTATGTCTTCCCTCTTCTGAGAATCCCTTCAGCCAGAGACTGTTGTAAAGTATATCACCATGGGGCATGGGCCCAGTATTGACCTGACTGGTCTTGCCCAGGCCCAAGAAGCAAGGGTCATTGTCCTTTGGCTCATGGCTCTGCCCCTCTGTGCTGCCTTTTACACATATGACTCAGTCTTTCTCTCCCGGCTCTCTGGAGGTACCAGCTACTGGGCTGGTCTTGTTCTCCCCCAGTAGCCCTCATCTTCCCTTGCATAAAGTAAACAAAGTGTTATGGGCTTACTTGTGTGCCCCTAAAATTCGCATGTTGAAGCCCTAACCCCCAGAACCTAAGACTATGACCTTATTTGGAAATAAGATACAATAAGAAGTAGTAAGTTAAGATGAGGTCCCTCGAGTGGGCTCTAATCTAATAAGACTGGTGTCCTTATAAAAAGGGGAGTTCCAGACATGGCGACAGAGAGAACACTGTGTGAACAAGAAGGCAGGGATCAGGGTGCGTGTCTACAAGCCAAGAACCACCAAAGATGGCCTGCAAACCACCGGAAGCTAGGGGAGAGGCATAGAACAGTCTCCCTCGCAGCCCTCGAAGGATCCCACCGTGAGGACACCCTGATCTTGGACTCCCAGCCTCCAGAGTTGAGACAATAAATTTCCGTTGCTTAAGCCACCCAGTCTGTAGCACTTCGTTAGGGCGGACCGAACAGACTGATAAATAAGGGAAAGGCTCATCTGCTCAATTAACGTGATGCAATGGCCTCTGTGTGCTCAGAAAGATGCATCACGATGGTTTCAACATGTGAGGCCAAGGCTAAGGAGGGGCATAGCCTGTAGAATGAGCATCCTGGATCCCAGGACTTAGCAGCCGTGGCTGTGGGCCTGGAGGCTAGAGGGAGAAGGCAAGGGTACCCGTGCAGGTACACAGCAGGTAGCTCTCTAGGGAATGCATGTTGCACAAACCCTGCAGAATCCCAGAGGTCAGAGGCCTCTGCTTTCCAGGCCCAAGCCCTGTAGCTACCCCGCTAGCATTGGAGACACACAATGACCACCCAGGGACGTCACTTCAGGGAGGCAGAGGTGGGCTTCTCGTGAAACCTGCAACTGTGCAAGTGTAGATGAGCAGGTGGAGTTGTCACAGGTGGATGACCCTGGCCCTAAAACATGCCCTCCAGACCTTCCAGGCTGGCAGTAGAGAAGTCCCTTTGGAGAAGGCTGGGGGACCTTAGAGCCCACTGCCATCTCCTTGGGGACTGCCACAGCCCTCAGCAGGCTGGCCCAAGCACCGTAGCGGCCTGCTGTCCCCTTCGTCGCCCCTGCAGACACCCACACTGGGAGGCTGGGGAGCACCTGACTAAACACTTGGCGAATCAGACCTGGCCAGACCAGAGGCCGGGAGCCTTGTTTCCATGGCAGCACTGCACCTTTGGTTTGGGGACGCTCGCCTGGAGCCACCTGCCTAGAACCTCACTCTAAAGCCAGCCAGAGACTTTGGAGTCCAGCTACCAGTGGTAGAGTCCTCGTGGCTGAGCTCCTCAACCTCTCTGAGCCTCTGTCTTCTCATCTGGAAAATGGGGATAGATCCCACCTGTCAAAGTTCTCCTGACCATTAAATAATACAATGGATACAACTGCCCTGCACGGCTTTGGCACAGAGAAGTGATCACTGCCGGATAACTCTTATCATTACCTGCATGATACTCTCCAAATGAATATTTTTTCTTTTCCCTTAAGCTAAACAGCAGACAGCACACTAACATGAGAGGCATCAATGAGGCATGCTCATCTTAAATTAATCATAATGGGTTGTGCACTATTCATTTCCATTCACCGGCCCTTGCCCACCAGAGACTTTTTAGGATTTCCAGAAAGCATTTTAAGGGATGCTTGTAAATTCATCCGCTTTGATACAGGCAATGCACCCACTCTGGGCCCTTTTCTCTATGAGTGCTTCTCCAGCCACATGTTCAGAGCCTTTCTAGCACAGTGGAAAGCCTCATGATTCCCATATAAATTAACTGAAATCCTAGTCGTTTGTTTGTTTGTTCATGCTTTCGTTGATTCCTTCCTTCCTTCATCCAAGGGCAGGAATTACTTAGGCAGGAAGGTGTATCCAGGCAGAAAGATCAGGAAATCACAGTTATGAGAGGCCTCAGGGTCTGGGGGAAGCTCAGCTTGGCTGGAGTTGGAGTGGAGGGTGTAGTGATTGATTAAATATGTACTGACCATGTACTCTATGCCAGGCCCTGTGCTAGGTACTGATAAGGCAGTGAGCAGGGCAGCCAGGGACCCCGTCCTGGAACTTAGAACTCAGCAGGGAGACATGTCACAACCAATTATAGATGTTATTCTGTGGTTACTATGGTGCTTGGTAGCACACAGGAGAAGCAGAGAGTGCTGGGAGAGTGCACGAGGGGGCTCTGGTCTGTCTTGGGAGACAGAAAAGGGCAATCTAGGGAACCTCTTAAGCTTAGAGGAGAAATTAACTAGCAAGATATCTGTTTTGGGGTGGGAATAAAGAAAAAGGTATTACAGGTAACAGGAGCAGCATGTGCAAAGGCCCTGAGGTGAGAAGGAGCTTAGCATAATTTAGCAACTGAGATAACATGTGGCATGCATGGAGCATAGCAAGAAACAAGGCTGGAGAGGCAGGCAGCCTTAATCACAAAGATTAAAGGGAGCAAGCAGGAAGTAAAGCTTTGCGTACATAAGATTTTTGAACAAGGATAATTTGGGGTGTGATGAGATTATAAACTCACTAGCAGTGCCCAAAGCCAGGTGGCTAAGTGGCACCTTGGAGATGCCCCTTGGCCAAAGTGGCTGCCCAAGGAAAGCATCGCCAGGGAGAACACTGCTTGGCAGAACTCACCATGTTTCAGGCAGACAGGCCACCTGCCTGCGGACCAGACCACACCTCTACACTCCACCTCCAGCCTACAGCTCTGAGGGCCTCCCAGGCCCTTCCTTCCATTGTCCCTGAATCCTGGCTGTGTAGTTCACCATGCCCAGCCCGCTCCTTGTTCAGCGCTCAATTCCCAGGCCTCGGGAGGGGATTTACTGCAGCGCATGCCAACTGTGGTCACTAAGTGGCCACACCTGTCCTACGTCCTGCCTAAGGTTGTTGGACATCTCTGTTTCCAAGACCCCAGAGGGTAGACACAACAACTAGTTCCAGCAAAGTTGAGGAATTCCCACGCATCGCAAATGTGCGTGCTCCAGAGCCAGCACTCATCAGCACCCTGGAGTCATGGGCCCTCTGCGGCAGTGAGCACAAGAAGCAGTTAATTCTAAAGTGAGAGCTGAGAACGGTGCTCTGGGGAGAGCCTCATCCCCAGCACACACTGGCCATTCGGAGCACGGAGCAAGCCGGCCGGGTCTTATTTCTGAGCCATGCTGGGTCAGGCACAGCAGAGCCCACTCATCACCCCAAGGGCACATCAGCAGAGGAGCAGCAGGCCCTTTTGGCGTCCTCAGCTCTACACAACCCCATCCCAGAGAATGAATGGAAAGACTCACTCTGGGCCTTGAAAGGAACCCAATCTCTGTCTTGAAGTTTAGAGCAATCTTCTTAGATGCTATTTTCTGTTCATCCACACCTTACTAGCATTTACATCAGCCTGATCCTCTGCCTCCCACTGTCTTCACCGAACAGAAGCAGCATCAAGCGTGGGCAGTGAGGCCAGAGAAAAGCGCACAGGCGCAGGCCCGCATGGACCATCTACCCACATGGGGGCGCTCGGGAGAGCAGCAGCAAGCAGAGCTCTCCAGAGCACGGCAGAGGGGCGTGCAGCCTCCATCCCAGCAGCCAAGCACAAGGACCAAGCGTGGCATTTTCTTTTCTAATGGAATCTTCAAAAATGGATTCCCCTGTGTTCAGGGTGACTGGTTTTAGATGGGGGCGTGATATCATTTCACAGTATATGCGTGTGTGAAATCACTGTGGTGCACCTTAAACCTATACAGTGTTATATGTTAATTATATCTCAGTAAAACTGGAAAAAAAATTAAAGACGAAGGCATAATGCATTTTAGAAAAATTCCCACCCAAAGAGATCAAGCTAAAAGTAGGTGTAGGTACTTAAAAGGATAATTTATCAGAAAAATTCACTGATGTTGAAAAAGCTCTTTCCCTGTTTCAAATAAACGAGGTGTCAGCGAAATAATGCCAGCATTAAATAATAAAGACACCCCAGGAAGGGTGTGATTAATTATCTAATGAAGGCACAGGCAATGAGTGCTGAGAGCTCGTGGAAAGGCGAAGTCCCTGCGGGTGCAGAATTACGGAGGCCTGGAGGAGGATGGTGTGCAGGGCTGGGGCGTAGTCGGCATGGTCTCGATGGAGAGGATGGAATAGGTGTTCCAGGCAGGCGGAATGGCAAGGGCAAGGGCAGGGAGGCTGAAAAGCACTTGAGTCTGCGGGATGGGAGTTTGTGGGTGAGTTCCTGGGGGGGAGCCTGCTGGGGCCAGACGGTGACCCGGACACGCTGCAGACGTCTCCCAGTGGCTGCCGCTGACCGGTCCACAGAAGCTTCTTTGAGAGCCTCCCAGGCATGCCCCTGAGAATGCCCTGTGCAGTGCCAATGGCTGGGGTTGTTTTTGGCAGCTCGGGGTCGGGAAGTGTGTGGGAGGAGACGGGCTGGCAGAGCTGAGACGCTGCCAGGCCTCGTGGTCTGCACACAGGTGGCCGGTGTCAGGCGGGCAGTGGTGTCTGCAGACCTCACTGCCCAGATGGGCAGGGCTGCCCATCACAAGCGAGCCTTTGTGGCTCTGGTTTACGAAACCAGCCAAATATTTTCCCTGTCACTTTATGAGGTGCTAGCTCTGCCCATTCAAGCTGGGAAAAATAAAAGCGTCATATAATTTGCTCCGTTAGAGTTGAGAGGAGGTTTGAAGTGAAGGGAGTTCTGCACCCCTGGAAAGGCCTGTGAGCCCGAGGGGGAGGGGTGTTCCCAGGATCCTCCCTCTGGAGGGGATGTGGGCACCATCCAAGTCAGCTGCAGTTTTTGTGGATGGAGAGAATGAGGCCCTACGCCTGGAAAGTGAGCCCAGGAGATGGTATTAGAGGAGAGTCAGTTCCCTGAGAACCTTCTTGAGCACTATGCTTTTCGGGACGGTTTAGCCCCTCATTCACAGGTGAGGCCAGGGAGGCCACAAAGAAGGATAAATGGGAATTCTCCTGCAGAAGTTGCCCACCAGGCACAGAGGTTTCTAGAAGGGTTTCAGGGCTGAGATAACTGGTGGGAGAGGACGTTACACAGTGAGGTTGAAAAACATCAGCCTTAGGGACACCTGGATGGCTTAGTCAGTTAAGTGTCTGACTCTTGATATCAGCTCAGTTCATGACCTTAGGGTCATGGGATCGAGCCCCACGTCAGCCTCCACACTGAGCATGGAGCCTGCTTAGGATTCTCTCTCTCCCACTTTCTCTCTGCTCCTCCCCAACTCCCACGCTCTCTCTCAAAATAAACATTAAAGAAAAAAGCATCAGCCTTAAGTAGTGAGCGAGTGGGCAGCCACTGACACACTGTGATTTCTAGCTTCCCAGTGAGTTCCTTATCCCCTGCAAAGCCCCCTGTCTTCCTGACCATGGCCTATAATTTCATTGGTAGACCTACTTCCCTTTTGCCACTAGTGATAAGTGCCATTGGGTACTTGTCACTCTGTGCCAAGCACTTCATTAGGTACCACATTCTTTCAACTGAGGTTTCTTGAAAACCTACTATATACAAGCTCCTGAGAATGCAATGACATTCTCCTTTACAAGAGCCCTATTTATAGTAGCAGCGAACTCATTGTTACAGATGAATAAGTTGAGCTCATAGAGAAATGACTTGTCAAAGACGTACAGCTACTACATGAAAGAGCTGCATTTGAAAGCCAAGCCAGTCTGACTTCATTGCTAGCTTCTCTCTACTTCATTGCCTAGGTTAGAAAGAGGAAAGTAATTAGTAAAGAAGAGACAATATATGTAGCCTCAATTATAATTCCTTGGCTTGTGTTCTAAGTTATATTAAAATTAATCATAGTTTTGTATGCTAATTATCTTTTGAGATGAATAAAGATACATTTTCTTAAAAGCAAATACGTAATGGCTACTGACCTCAATTCCACAAACCATGCGGTAACTCCGCATCGCCACCTGGTGGCAGAGATTTCTCATAGCAGTGGAGACAGAGAAAAAGAGCAAAGACTTAACTAGACAACAAATATAGGTAGGTGGAAAGGATAATACGTAGCAGGGATCCTGGACTGTGATCTGCCCTGGACTGGCCACATGGGCACTGAGTCTGCCACTTCAGCTCTCTGGGCAGCAAATTCTTGATTGTGCAGTGCTTGCATGGAGTGGTATCCCTGAAGGTCCCTTCTAACTTGTACATTCCCTGACTCTCTGTCTCTCATGTGGCACTGAACTTGAGAGGGAAATGCTCAGGTGGATTTTGAAGCACCGGTCGGAAAAGTGCCATTGGGCAAGGAAGGTTTTCCAGAGCCCTCGGGCTACTCCACAAAGGTAGACTTCCTCCTCCAAGTGTGCAGCATGGCCCACCATGGTTTTCTTACCTCTCTAGAATCCTCTCTGAATCCAGGCCTCTTAACGTCCATTCTCACTCCCTGCCTTTCTTCACTGGACCAGAGATCCTCTTCCACCCATTATAGTGTCTCCATTGGGAATAACCTTTGATCATAGTCCAATAACTCACTCAAGTCCAGGGTTAGAGAAGGCTTAACACAGTCAGGGAGGTTTATTAGTTGTATTCTCTTGTAAGGAACAGGAAACCTGACCCAAACTACCTTATGTTAATGAAGGGAATGTATATGCTTTTATCACTGACTACTACTTGGGTAAATCTGGCTTCAGTCTCACCTACATCCAGGGTTCAAACACTATTGCCTGGATCTAGTTTCTCTCTCTCCATTTCTCAGCTCCTCTTCCTTTGTGTCTAGTGGTGCCTTAGGGCTACTTCAAGGGGCTTTAGGTCCTCATACTCTCAATCTACATGAAATAACACAATCTAAGTATAGACAGTGAATAGCCCATCCCACAGAGCACCACCCTTAAGCCCCTTCTCCACACACATTCTGGAGGCCCCATGGATGGGCTCTTCTTTCTCCAGTCCCAAAATGCGTGCAAGGAGCCCCTGGGACCACCTGTTCCCTCCTTTTTTTTTTTTTTTTAATATTTATTTTGAGGTAGAGTGTGTGTGTGCTGAGCAGGAGAGGGGCCAGAGGAAGAGAGAGAATCTTAAGCAGTCTCCAGGCTCAGGACAGAGCCCAGTGCAGGGCTCAATCCCACAACTGTTAGATCATGACCTGAAGTCAAGAGTCCAGATGGTCAACCAACTGAGACACCCAGGTGTCCCAACCTGTTGTATCAGGCTTGCCTAGCACAAGACCTGGAATGCATTCTAATTGGCCCTCTTTGGGTCACATGCCTGCTCCTGAGCCAATCACTGTGGCCACTGGCTTGGAATGTGCTGATTGGCTGAGCCAGGTCACAATCTCCACCCATGGAGGTCAGGTGGGGCAAAGTCGTGGAAACATGCATATTCCCCAAGGGAATCTGAAGATATTTTATTAAAAGAGCAGAGAAGAGATGCTGGAGGCAAAACCACCAAAAATCCATTAGTAACTAACATAAGAGTTAATAGGATAAAAGTTTATAAATGATCAATCTTTCGATAAATCAGGTTGAGAATCAAGGCTATCCTTTTGATAACCTCACTTCATTGCCTGTGGAGTTTAGGCAGATGGATTCTGTCCTGCCCACACTGCCATCCACAGGGGGCAGTCCCGGTGAAGACACATTTCAGTGATGACTCCAATTTAAAGACCTGGAAAAAGGGAGATATTTCTTTAGGTTTGTGGGTTTACCCATGGGAGGTTGTCTTGCGTGTGATATCATCCTGTAACTACTGGGATATCCTTATATCCCCTCCTCTGGTCTCTGGTGGTCACTTAGAGATTTATTTGTCTAGAGTAGATTTCGCTCACTGTGCTGCCTTCCCTGGGCTGATGTTTAAAATTCCAGGTAGAGATTTCAACTGGGAAGGGCGTTAGGGACCCTGGTCCAAGCCCCCGTGCTGTGGATGGGGACCAGTAAGAGTCAGGGGCTTTCCATCGCCACTCAGCCAGTTAAATTGCAGAGCCCAGGCCCTCTGGCTGGCATCCCTTTCCTGTGGGTGCCTCATTACCATGGGATGCCTGAGTAGGCAGGCAGGAAGGCAGCTGTGGTGAAGGCCAGAATGAAACCTTTGCCTGAAGAATCCACAAAATCCTTTCTCTTTAGTCAGGCAGAGCGGTGGAGAGACGTCTCACTGTGTGTGTTGCTGGGTGCATCCTTGGTGATTATTTCTTTCTGTAGGGCATCTGTTCCTAATTGTATTTTGCTCAGCCTAAAGTTCAAAAGTAACTTCCCCATTGCACTCAAATGAGGCCAAGGAAGGAGGTGGTGTGAAAGCAGATACTTAAATTTCAGCAGATAAACCGCAGGAAATCATCTGGAATGGATGCTCTGTGTGTGTTTGATCCCTGAGAGATACTGAGCAGCATTTTATGTGAGGGTCTGGGATACACTCTGAAATCAGATATGGGCCCGGTCTCAAAAATCTCCTAGTTATTGGAGCAGCTGCACAGATAATGGCAATTCAGTGAGATAAGATTAATCAAGTGCTCTCAGAAGTGCAGTGGGGAGAATAACAGGTGTCTACGGCAGTTGTGGCATCTAGGAAGTGTTCACAGAAGAGGGATGTTGGAGTTGAAATTTAAAGAGGTTACTAGATGGAAAGGCTGTTGCTAGATGGGTGTAGTATGTGCAATGGGACAGAGGCTTTCAGACACATAGCCAAGTGCAGGAGACTGCAAGAAGTTCAAGGAGCACATGAGGCAGAGAGTAGTCATGTAAGGGTGATGCCACTGACGTAGTTGGTCATTTGTTCATTCATTAAACCTGGGCCTTTGAAATCCCATAGTTTTTTAATTTAAAATGTATTTCTATTAAATACATTCATAAAGTTTGATTAAAATATGACAGTGATAAGTTTCCTGCCTACCTTTTTTTCCCAGCCACCTTCCCCAGAGGCAACCATTGCTGTCAGGTTCCTGCGTTTTCTTCTAGGGTATTTTTCACAGGTACGCAAACAGCAGCATTCCCCTTATGCCCTAAGGTGCACCTTGCTTTCTTTGTTTCATCTATTGGAGGTGACTTCGCACCTGGAGGGCTTCGTCATTTTTCTTTATAGTGGTGGGAGTCCAGCTGTAGAGCCCCAGCTGTGCATGAATTGCTTAGAGACCTTCTCATCCGGTCCCTTGTTGATGGTGGAAAAGATCGGAGGTCCAGAAAAGTAGGAAGCCCACCCAAGGTCTCCCAGCTGTTCAGTGACTGAGCCAGGACCCATACTCAAGTCTTCTGTTTCTCATATCTACCCAAGGCCAGCAAGGTCCACTTCCTTGCCTCGATGGTCTTCATTGTTAAACCATGGGTTGGAAAAGGTGATGGGTGAGGCTGCCATTTTTTATAGTCATTGGGGGAGTAGGCTGAGGTATCCACCAGCCTCTTGATGTGTGCTTCCAGGCTTCCATAGTAACCTTTGTCAGTGTTCCCGCCCCTCCCCCTTGCCGTCTCCTCCCCTTCCTCCTCCCCAGCTTCCTCCTCCCCACCTTTGCCCTAGCAGCCCTGTGTCAAGCCTCTGGCCCATCCTTAGCCCAGCAACCGGTCACTATGACAACAAAGGCCTTCCATCAAAAAGTGGCCTTCCAGGTATTTTATTTGGAGCCCCAATTAAACAGGGCAGGCTGCAGGCTGGGAGCAGTGCAGGGAAGTGTGTTTTATGGCCTGTGAGAGAGCCCAGGTGCTATTTATAGCTCCTTAATCGGTGTTGCTAAATGGGGTCTTAATGCAAGTCCCGTGGCAACTGCACATTTTCATCACAGAGAATCTCCTCCCCACAGCCTCACTCCCTCCATCTGCCGGCCTGAGCGGGCTTGCCTGGCAGCCTCTCCTGGGGGCAGTGGTGCCTTCCCTCTACTCAGCAGCTGTCAGCAGGCTGCCTGGCCCCCCTGACCTCCTCCCAACACAAGCAGGCCCTTTGCAGTCCTGTCCTCGGGGATATTTGGCCCACAGCTGTCACTTCCATCAGGAACCTGGAGTCCTCAGGCGGCCATTTGTCTTAGGACTGAGGTTCTGTCCCCGACCTCCCCCATCACTCCCCCAGCCTCTACATCAAAGCCAGAGTGGGCTGAGGGACATGTATGACTGAATATGCAAGTAAACATCCACAAAGTCCTTTCCATTAATTCATCATGGCATTAACAAGCAGTTTTACTCATTCACACACAGCAGGATAACTATTACACCCCATTCCTTACAGCTGGGGAATTCCAGCTGAGCATGGGAGAGGAATGAACTAATGTTCACTGCCAGGCACTGTTTTGGAGCTTCATGTCACTTGTTTTAGAGACGAGGAACCCATTTCAGTCCGGGTAGGCCAGGTCTTGCTGCTGTAATAGACAAGCCCCAAATTGCACTGACTTCCAACAACCAAGGTTCATTTTTGCCCTTGTTGCATGCCCATCGCTGGTCAGCCAGAGGCTCTATTTTGTAAGGTTCGTGTCCTTCAGGTCCTGGGAAAAAGGACCAAGCTCCAATGGTCACTAATGGAAAGGGGAAGACAGCAGTGCACATACTGGCTGCTAAGGCTGCCACTTGGAAGTGGTGCACTGCACTCCCTCTGACTTTTCATTAGCCAGAGTAAGTGTGTGGTCACTCCTAGCTGCAAATGAGTAGGGAAGGGTAAAACTGATCCTGTGCCTAGAAAATGGAAGCTGGAATATTTGAAAACAGCCCTAATGACCTCACAGGAGCTCAGGGTCAATGGTCGGTGATTTTCCTAGCTCCCACAGCTCCTAAGTGGCAGAGCAGAGATTTGAACATTCAGCTCTTCTCCCTAGAAATCTTTGCTCTTTTCCTTTTCAAAAAAAAAAATTCTTTTAACTTATCTTTATTTTTTATTTTGAGAAAGAGAGAGAATGGGGCAGAGGGGAAGAGGGAGACAGAGAGAGAATCTTAAGTAGGCTTCATACTCAGCATGGAGCAGGGCTCCATCCCACAACCCTGGGATCATGACCTGAGCCAAAGTTGAGTCAGATGCTCAACCAACTGAGCCACCCAGGCGCCCCTGTGCTCTTTTCCCATGTTGCAAAGTGGCTATAGACATGGGAGCTAAAAACAGACTTATGACTCAAATTCTATCTCCAGTGTTCACCAGCTATGTTACCCCAATTATCAGGTCGTGTTACCTCTCAGAGCCTCATTTCTCTGTAAAATAGAGATATTGGTGCAGGACTATGTTCTGAAAACCAGAACTTTATTCCTAAGTTTGGGCAAACTCATTTGGCAGCCAGACAGACTCCATCAGAATGGGTGTGAGCCTATTTATAGTCATTCCTTATTTCACTCAGTGTGAATATTCATAGGTTTCACTATAGAAATATTAATGTATTTGATTACAGGCGCTGCCCCAGACCACAGGGATGTTATGCAATACAAGGCATATGGAATTTAATTAATAAACTCTGGAACTCTCTCAATCTGAAACAGTCTGGCCCCAGGGTTTTGGATAAGGCACTATGGATCCTCAACGGGTTGCAGTAAGGATTAAGGGAGATGATGTGTCAAAAATTCTGAGCACTAGGCCCAGCATGTTGGAAGTGCTCAATACTTGGTGATTATTCTAGATCCCAAGCTCAAACTGACAAGACAGGAAAGAGTCTCCGGCTTGTGGAAGATCGCCACAGGAACTGAAACCAAAGCAAGAAAAGAGTGGGAATGCTCCAGTTTTCACTTAACTCAAATCAGCAGGTCTCTTTGGTTGCTGAAAAGTCTATCCTAGTAAATAGAAGTCTTGAGCGCCTCAGACATCCTTGAGTGTATTTGTGGAATAATTCACTCTGATAGCAAATAGGGTCTTTGTGAAGGTCCTCCGAGAAGAGATAACATGCTTGATAACTTTAAGATGTATCAAATAATGTGCCCTTTCTAGCCATTGGGCAAGAGTCAGAGGTTTTGTGTCAACATTCACCTCCCAGAATCGTGGATCTTGCAAGGGAGTTCCAAAACCCTGTTCCTCTGAAGTCCTCAAGGCCCCACCTTGAGGGTGGTAGCTGAGACCCCATCCCTCACTCCGATCACCTTCCCTTCTACCTGTGGTTCTACATAAAAAATCATTTGGCAACAGGTTTCTGCAGTTTGGGCCAAAAGACCTGCCCTCCTGCCCCCCCCCCCCAAGCCCCCCAGGCCGAGAACCACAGCCCAGAGCGGCACTGCGTGCAGTGGTTAGAACCTTCGTAACACTGCCTGGGTTCTGATCTCTCCTGAACCACTCACTAGCTGAGTAATCTTGGGCAGGCTATGACCTCCATGTGACTGACTTTCCTCATCTGTAAAGGAAGATACTGATGGCTGTTGTGAGGATTAAATGAAGTTAGTTTGTGGAAAGTTCTTAAAACAGTGCCTGATGAAGTACACACCATAGAAATGCTGGTCACTATTAATACTATAGTATAGTGAGACTGTGGCCTGGGTCTTCTGTCTCTTACTCCAGGAGTCTTGTCCAACTAAATTCACATTTTTGAAAATAAATGTTGACAAGGATATGGAGAAATTGCTGGTGGGAATGTAGAATGATGTGGCCCCCTGTGGAAAACAGTTTGGTGGTTCCTCAAAAAGTTAAACATAGAATCAGCTTATGGCCCAGTAATTCCACTCCTCATTATATACCCAGGAGAAATGAAAATAGGTGTTCAAACAAATAGTTGTACCCAAATATACATAGACACAGTATTCACAATAGCCAAAAAGAGGTAGAAACAATCCAAATGTCCATCAGTGGATGTCCAAATGTCCATCAGTGGATGAGTGAACAAAATATGGTGTATCAACACAATGGATTATTATTTAGCCATAAAAAGGAATGGAGTTCTGACACATGCAACATGGAGGAACTCTGAAGACATTGTTGCTAAGTAAAAGAAGCCAGATACAGAAGGCGAGCTCTCAAAAATAGATACATTCATAGAGACAGAAAGCACATCAGTGATTGCCAGAGGCTGGTGGAAAGACGGATGGTGGGAACTAACTGCTTAATGGGTACAGGATCTCCTATGGGGGTGATAAAAAGGGTTTGGAACTAGATACAGGTGGTGGCTCTACAACACTGTGACTGTATTAAATGCCATTGAATTATATATTTTAAAATACTTAATTTTATGTTATACTAACTTCACCATAATTAAAAAATAAATTCACTGCAAGGAAACTGTCACCAGACTTCAGTCAACAACAGCAGTTATGCTCATGCAGAAGGTGAACTCCCTCACCCCAAGCATAGCACTAGGGAGCACCCTTTATCCCCCATGACCCCTGGAAAACTGTGAGCTCCCCAAACTGAGGGTGCCTGACTCAATTCTGATTCCCCAGCACCTGGCTTTGCGCACAGGGGATCCTCCGGGAACCTAGGGCTCCAGGGGGTAACTGATGAAAGCATAGTGAGTACACACCAGCACTGTCCGCCAGTTGACAGTTCTGCAGTATTGTGCCAGCGGCTTAAGCCTCCCAGCTTGTTTTCCTCACCACGAAATAGAATGGGATGATGGCGCTGTGTCTGGCTCACTGTGCCAACCCAGAGAGGTGATGATCTCAAGCTGGTGGGGCAGGGTGGGCCCAGATGCAGGACCCAGCAGAAGGCAGCTGCTGCTCGCCTTAGGTTTTATTATTACTACTGGGAAACAAGCCTCCCCCAACCAGCTTTATTGAGATATAATTGACATACAACATTGTATAAGTTTGTTTAAGATGTACAACATGTTGATTTGATACACTTACATACTACAGAATGGTTACCACTGCAGGGGAAGCTAACACCTCCGTTCCATGGTGGGAACCTTTAAGATGTAGTCTCTTGGCAACTTGCAAGATTGGTCAAGGGGATTCTTAGTCTATGTTCCTTTAAGAAACTGGTTTGGCTGCAACCGAACCTAAAATATTTTCCTGTCTTTGTCCAGCTCTAACAAAAAAAATTAATTTTGTCTGTCATTTTTCTCTACAAATATATTTTTGTTCCTGAACCTCTACCATCTGCTACCCCTTGTCTGGAGTAAAATAAGAAATAAGAAGGTGTCTAATTTTATGGGAAAATAGATATGGACATTTTACACCAACTACATTGAATAGTGTCTTGTGAGGAAGAAACTCTGCGCTTTTTCTGGGTGACCTTGGGAATCACACAACCTCTCTGTTCCCGATCTCTACAATGAGGGTAAATATGGTACCTGCCTCATAGGATGCTGAGGACTGAATCAGTTACCAAAGGGCAAGCGCTGGTGCTTGGGGTGAGCTCCTTATTCACCATTATTACTGTTGGGGGGGTAGTGGTGGTGGTATTGTTACTGTTACTCTGTGGTGGTCCCTACAGTCCCCCGGACTCCCAGGTGTCCTAATTGCTACACAGCGGGTTGTACATTTTGCCAACCTGGTTGGTTTGCCAACCTGTCTACACAAGGAAAACCGAGTGTGAAGAAGGAGTGGGTGCATTTGGTGACCAATCTGAATACTCAGAATCCATGGTGAGGGACGCTGGAGAGAGAGAGAATGGGGTTTTCATGAAGTTCAGGATTCTTAACGTGTCATCACGGATATTATAGCTAGAGTCATCCTCAGCATGGAAGAACAGTGAGCAAATCGCTGGATTCCATCGAGGTTGTGGCTCTGTAGTTGGATCAGACCTTCCAGAAGTTTATAAGGATGGGGTGCCCCCCTGCAGGGTGGGGTGACAGTTAACCAGATTCTGACAAGGTGGTAGATGAGCTTCAATCTACAGTAGCAGTGACACCGCTGGCCTGGGTCTGTGTCTGGGCCTAGAAATGTTTTCTTTGGCTGTGCTAAATTAAAACAACACAGAAATGTCACATAAAAGTCTGGATTTCAGGAGTTTTGGAAAAGAGCAGGGAACCTGTAACACTGCACCTACCTTCCTTCGTGGACCCGAGGCTGGAGCTCCTATGCGCCCCCTGGTGGAGGGCCCTTGCGCCCGCTGCCTACACCTGCTCCTGCCATTCACGCAGGCGACCCCGCTCTGGCCCCTAGGTATTGGAGGTGGCACCTCTGGTCTAAAATCCAAACATCTGCGATACTAGAAGTGGCTTTCATTCTTGTACTGACCATTTACTTTTTAACAAGTTACCTAAAGCAAGAGCCATTTGCCTTGAAATGAGAAATGGAAATAGAGCAGGACTTTCCAAATTTGCTAGGTATTATGCTGTATCATGGCTCTTTACACACAGAAAATATTTATTTACAGACCTCATCTCTTACCGCTTTTCACTAGCCACACTTTTTCTCTTCCCCAGCTATCTCCTAAATACAGGGTTCCTCTTGAGCTACTTGGATCCTCTAACTAAAGGAGTGGGAGCCAGGGTAAGAAAACTAGGCAGACTCCATCCAAGAATTCAGTTTACTCATCAGTTTTGCTTAAGTTAAGAAAAACAAGCTTCCACCATCCTCCTCTGGGCCTATTTCTGAGCTCACACTTGGAAAGGTCAAATAAACACTATAAATCTATTAGAAGGCCTTCATATTAAACCCCCGAGGCTTATGCTGTTTAGCAAGAGGCTAGGGTGATGACGTTTCCCAAGTGGAAGGAAGTTTGCCTGGCCTTGGCTATTTGCTAGAGCACAGGAGTCAACTGTCCCCATTAGCCTCGATGGTTGCAGGGTGCACGGGCTGGGGCTGAGTCAGGAAGGGGTGACCGTGGGGCTGCTGGTCATACCTGGAGGGGAGAAGCACCCTCGTGGGGTCTGCTTTGGCTTCCTTCTCCTTTCTGAATTCTTCAGGCCAAACCCCAGGTGCAACCAGGTGGACTGGACAACCCGTTAGCTGCTGTCCGCCACTTGGCAGGGTCCCTCATCAGCCGCATATCTCACCACTTGCCTGCCACCCATGGATGGACTTTGTCGGGCCAGGGGCTTACCTCCAGTCCATCCAGGGATCTCCACACACAAAGAAAGAGCTATCCCTCCCTGACACACACGGAGCAAGGCTGAGGCTTGGGGCACAAAGACTGGGTGACAGTCAGCTGAGCTAGGTTTCTTCCTCAAGGACTGTCACCCCACTTCCCCAGGAGAGTGTGCCAACACGAGGGGTGTCCCAAACCATACTGCCTGAGTTCTGGTCCTTTTTGACCCCTTTTAGGTGGCTTTAAGCAAACTACCCAACCTCTCTCTGTGCCTCAGTTTCCTCAATCTGTAAGTAGGCATTCATAATAGTAGCTGCATCATTGGTAGTAAGGAGTAAGTACAGTAAGACTTAGACCATCTCCAGACATAAGAAGTACATCCTTGCTGTGACTATTTACATTTTTACTGTTATTATTGCCAGAAATGCAGCCAAAGAGCCCAGAAGAACACCAAGTTAGACTTTGAAAATAGATCAGCACTCATGGCTTTCCTCATGCTTCTGCTTCTGATGAAAAGATTAAAGGAACTTCCCCAAAATAGAAGGGGCTGATGGGGAGGGCCAGAGTCTGGGATTTCACAGAGCTAGATTCGGACCCCGGCTTCCTGGTGCACCAGCTGCTGGGCCTCCCCAGCCCTCTGGTCAGAATTACCTGTGGTTAGTGACGTGGAGGCATCCTACTCGGGGCATCCCGTCCCGCTCTTCACACCACCTGACTCTGCTTTCACTTCGTTCTAAATGATCAACTGCTCTTGAACAGCAGTAGCTGTCATGTTTGATCACCCAGGTGCTCCAGGCCTAAGCCCGTGCCTCTCATCTCATGCCCCCACACCCCCATGGGGCAGGCATCATCCCCCTTCTACAGAGGAAGCAGCTGGCCATGTACAGCCAGAATTCAGCTCTGGGCCTGGGCTGTGCCTCCTTCCAGCGACGCCTTCTCTTAAGCAGTGCGAAGTTCTCGGCAGGCGAGGGTGACTCCATTATTACTCATCAGCTAGAATTCAACTATAATTCGTCTTCTGGCCAAGCTTCTGGCCAGAGAGAGGCCAGGCCAGAACTTCTCTCACTCACTTTTGCTCTCTTTCTCTTTTTTTTTTGTTTTTGACTGAAACTCCGATACACAGAATTGAACTAAACACAATCCTTAGTTGTAATACACTGTCATCGGTACCATTCATAGCCCTCTTTCATTCTGACTTGCATCTTTATGTATTTACTTTCTTATCATTTAATGCTTCCATGAATCTATCCCCCAACCCAAGGACTAGAACATCAGTAGTTGGGTACCTCCATGTCTGTACCTGGTTCATCCCTGCTAACAATTTTGTGTTTATTCCTTATAGATTTTCCACTTATAGATGTATGTTTAAATGGCTTAGTTTTAGTCATTTTTGAACTTTACTAGTTTGTCTGTCCCAGTACCACACTGTGTTCACTGTTGTGGCTTTAAGTAAGTCTTGCTATGTGGCCGGCAAGTCCTGCTGCCCCCACGCTCCTTATTCTTCTTCTTTAGAAGGGGACACGCCATGAAGAAGGGGGACCCATCCCTGACGGTCCCAACACTGCCCTGGATAAGACCTGCACCAACTGCCTCCGAAGGGCCATTGTGCTCCCTTTTGTGGTCAACCCCTGTTAGACGTGTTTGTTTCAGCATCTGTAGGGGCAGCCGGGCTTTCCCAGGACTGCAGTAGCTGAGAAAACATATAGGGACGCAGGGAAGGCCCATGGTGCAGGGCATATCAGAGCCAGAGCCCTCTGCCCAGCACCCTGCGGCTCTCCTCGCATGGCCAGGGGCTGTCCTCATCCAAAGCCAGGGTGTCCAGCCCTTGCGCAGCTCCCCAAGGCAAGCCCCAAGTTGAAAACGGCCAGATATTCTGGGAAATTTTTCAGCTGAGTCAGCAACATTCTCCACCAGGCCGAGGAACTGGCGCAGTGTGTTACTAATTCTGTCTGCCTGTGGGACCTTGCTGGAGGGTTCTTCAGCCAGCCTAGGGCAGTGTAAAAGGGCTACTTTTTAAAAATGTGTTCCTTGCACCAGAAGAGCCGGGCTACAGTTTCCTTTTTTTAAAATTTTTTTATTTTTTAATGTTTTATTTATTTCTAGGAGAGAGAGAGAGACAGCATGAGCAGGGGAGGATCAGAGAGAGAGGGAGTCACAGACTCTGAAACAGGCTCCAGGCTCTGAGCTGGCAGTCAGCACAGAGCCCGACGCGGGGCTCGAACCCACGAACCGCGAGATCATGACCTAAGCGAAAGTCGGACGCTTAACTGACTAAGCCACTCAGGCGCCCTTACAGTTTCCTTTGTAAAGAGGAGGTGTGTTGCAGCTGCCTCCTTGGTCAGAGACCAAGCGCCCATCAGGTGCAGAGCAGAGCTGTAAGGGCCGGGAAGTAAGGGCAGAGCCGGTCCCTACCCGGGGAAGTCCAGAGTCTGCAGGGGTGAAGAGGGCACCACCCGCAGGAAACGATGCTAGAGGAATTCATGGTGGTCGGGGATAGGGAAGCCGTGCTTCCCAAATGGAAAATGAGACAATGATGTCTGGCAGCGGGACAGAATATTTCCAACAGGTGTAGTCCCATAAACTGCTCAGGTGAGTCACCATAATGATGAGAACCACACAAAGGCCTCTCTGCTGGGGAGAGGTATTTGGAGGACAGGCTCACCCAGCAGAGAGAGGAAGAGGAAGCTGTACCAGATGGGGAGGAGGAGAGGCAGGGGGACCCTCAGGAGGCTGCTTTTCATGGTGGGGTCAGGAGGTGACCAGAAGGCTGGTCCTGAAGATAGAAAGACAGGATGGATCAGAGATCCACCTTCCAGTTTAGCAGGTGGGAATGGAAGGGCTTGCTGGTAGGGCCAGTTTGGAAGGCAGAGGAGGGCAGAGGAGGGCAGAGGAGGGGCTTAGGAGCATGAGACATGGCCCCTGGGACAGGGATCTCACCAGAGCAGCACAGTGGGGAGGAGGAGGGGCCGCGGGAGGCATGTGGATTCCCTGCTGGGTGTTGGGATATGTGTGGAGCAGCCCCGTGGAGCGGGCCGGTGGACACTTGTATTGGAATCACTGGGGAACTCGTGAAATCGCTGCTTCTGGTGCAGCTGTTCAGGGTAGGCCGGAGATCCCACATTCCCAACAGGCTCCCCACTGAAGCTGATGCTGTTGGTCCATGGATGGCTCACGAGGGTCCCAGACTGGAGCCGGGGCAGAGGCTGGTGTGACAGTGTCCCTGACTCAGGTAATAGCAGGGGCTAAGTACCTGTCGAGATGAGATTGATAGTCATTTTAGTTTCCCCTCCAAAATGAAAGTGTCCCAGGCTTCAGGAACACCACCACTGATCATTCCTGTCAGAATTCAGGGATATGAGAATGGAAAGGGACATGTGCCTTTTTGGAAATGTCTTCACTTGAAGAGCAAGGCACACGCCATCTCACAGTGTGCATTCATTCCTAGGACTCGCCTGGGCACCCTCATGGACACTTGGCAAAGATCGAGTGTACAACCTCTATTCCCAGTAAGTTGAGGGCACTGACTTTTTTTTTCTTTTTAACAGACTAGATCTTCTTCAACAACCGATTTTTGTTTCCTCAAAGTGTCATTTGAGAAAAACTGTGGACTCCTCCCAATGTTACACAAACGAGATTCTTTGAACACATCTTAGAGATGTGGCTTTGGAGCCAATAGGCATCCTTACCCAGCAGTAAAGCTAACTCTTATTCGTCTTCTAAAACTTCTCTTACCTGCAGCCTCCTCCAGGAAGCCATCCTAGATACCTCCAGGCTGGGCTAAGTGCCCCTCTTCCTGGCTCTCACAACTCCCCCTGCAACTCCTGCTCCACACAAAGCCATGTGGGCTGCCACCATTCATCCAGTCTCCCTGTCCCATCTGTAGCCCCGTGAGCCCCTGTGTGCCCGGTTCCCTGCTCAGGTCCTGCAAAGCAAGTTTAGAAGTAGAAGTATGATGAGTGCATGCATGTGTGATTCATCATTGCATCAGAGGGACAAGAGTTTATCCTCAAAGTCCACAAAATGACACTGGGACTCTGGTATCCCTCCAAACCCTTCTTAAGAAGACTTTGATTATAACAGTGACGTCCTCATGCTTTGATTTCCCCATCTGCAGAATGGGTCAATGAAGATATCTTACATTGTTCAGGGAAAGTTCAGGTTTTCTGTCAATAGAGACTGACCTTGACCCTATACAAGAATGGAAGCCGAGCTAGGGTTTCTCTCCAGTACTGCTCCCCACACCCCTGCCAGGCTCTCAAGAGGCTGAACAAGTTATGGGATCTTCTTCCCATCTCCCCAGTCCTCCCCAACCTAAACACACAGGGGCTTCTCAGCCTGCAACTGCTTAGAGGCTGAGGAGGCTCAACAGGGGCTGAGGCCACAAATCTCCAGGGAGACCTGAGCCTCTCCTCCACGCCCCACCCCAACACCTGCCTGGAGCCATTCATTCTTCCTCACAGCAGGGTGAGGGCAACAGCTGACACCCACCCACAGGCTTTGGCAGGGCCCCGGGCATAGCAGAGTGAGGGGGCAGGCAGCTCCTGCTCTGCTGAGATCTGGGCCAAGAGAGCAGAGAGTATCCGTGGATAGAAGGCCCTCAGATGAAGGATTCAGGTCACCAGATTACCCATTCCTTCGGCACAGCTAATGTGAGCCTGTGGCTAAAACGGGCCTCGCTTGGTAAATCTGAGTGCAGCCTCTGAGCAGCCAGCCCCCTGCCTTTGATCATATAGCAGGTTATGGCCAGCCCACCCCTCCTGGGTCTGGCTCAGTACCACCTCCCCCAGGAAGCCCACCTTGCCTGTGCTAGCAACTTGGGAGCCACGACCCTAGATCTCCGAGGTTCACCTAACATTTATCTCACAGGCTTCACTGGCCTTGCCTTTCACTTTTTCATGTACATTTAAGCCCAATTTGTTTGGGTTCAGTTAGAGTCCTTCCGCTGCCAGGATTAAATGTGATTTCTGTTCTGCCAAGTGCCAGCCGTGGAAGGGACCCTGAGCCTTCTTGCCAAACCACTTGCCACACCGATAGAAGCTGAGACCCTAAGGAGGAAGGCAAAGCCACTCAGCCAGCTGGTGGCTGAGGCCAGCCAGAGCCCAGGGTTGCTAGCTGCTTGGCCACTTTCCACGCAGCTGTGCTTCAGGCTCAGGGTGAGGGGGCCCTGAGATGGAACTGAACAGAGATGAACTGAGCTTGAGGTGCGCCTCACTCCCTGTTCATTCTCAGTCCCCAGCCCTGCGCCGCCGGCCACTCACTGGCTACCCGTGCTGCCAGTCTGCCCCCATATCCTTTGTCGCTGGGGATGGGGAATCATTCAGCTGGGTGAGGAGGAAGGTGAAGGAAAAGAATGCTGATGGGTTGAGCAAAAAAGGAGAGGGTCCTGTGGCCACAGTGGGGGTGGTTTATCCAGTGGTCAGAGACTGGGGTGCTGAAAGGGGCATTTAGGGATGTGGCTGGGCTCCATGGCATGACCCAGGGGTGGGCAGCTGGGTGGAGGAGAGTGTCCTGAGCACGAGGCAGCCCAGAACCAGGAGCCTGAGCAAAGAGAGCGTTGTGCCTGTGGAGGATTGCATCAGAGGCGGGCGGCAGATATGGACAGAGATGGGACCTGGGAGGCCAGGCCAGAGCCCTGACAAACAAGGGGCCAGAGGTCAGTAGATGAAAACAGCAAGGATCAGAGCCAAGGGGTGCGAGGAGGAGCTGGGACTTCTCACAAGTGGATGGCAGGTGCAGAGCTACAGATGTGGCAAGGAGTCCTGCCCACCTCCTGGGCCTGCGGGCACAGACGGCCCCCAGGGAAGGCCAAGGGGCTGTGGAGCCTGGGAGAGAATGCCCCATGCACAGAAAGGGGGGGGGAGCTCCAGAAGAAGTCAGGGGCACAATTTTCTGTGTATAAAGCTGCAGTTCCAGAGAGCACAGAGGAAGATTCGCTGAGGTTTGGGACCAGAGGTGAGGAGGCACAGGGCCGTATGGGGAGGATGGCACTTGAGAGAAGCGATGGCCACAGGCAGAAAATCTACTGGCTCTTCACGTCCATCACTCCACCTTCCTTTACATCCCCGCTCCATTTACTCTTCCCTCGGAGTACGTTTTCATCCTGCAGGAGCACCTCCCTGAATAACATTCAGACTGGATGTGCAGAGGCTCTTTCAGGATCTGACCTGTAGCTGCTCTTTGCTCCAAGACTGTGCAGTCCCCCTGTGCTGGGAGTGCTGTGGAGCCTTCAGGTGACCACTCTCCTGCTGGACACACCTTCCTGGAGAGGACTGGGTCCGGGAGCTGGGCAGGCCATGACAGGCGCTTCCCCCAGGCTATCTCATGCAGAGAGCAAGGCCAGGCTTTCCCAGATGCTGAGCTCTTGGAGGGATTACCTGATGTTTGCTCCACACCCAGTCTTGCCCATGCACACAGAGCTGCCCGTTCTCTGCCTGATTTTTCCACCATCCTGTCCCTGTCTTCCCAGGATTTATCCAAACGTCTAGGCTGCCCACTGCCTTTTGTGCTTTCCAGTACTGTTGTCAGACCCTTTACACACATAGGTGCACACAGGTGCACATCTCCTCTGCCCTTTCGGGAGACGTGGGTGGGAGAGGTATAAGTGGGTGGTCCAGGCTGTCCCCTTGAGCATAGCCCCACACAGTTCAGTTTTCTGAACTGTGGTGTTTTCTAGCACACTTTGTTCTGGGTTCGCCCCTTCGGAGGATTCCCACGTCCTCACTCCGCAGTGTTGCCCGGGGAAGACCATGCATTATTTAGGACTGTACTGCTGTGCTGCACTCCTATGCGCATGAAGGTTCTCCCTCACTCCGTATCCCAGGGAAACCTGTGGGCCACACCTGCACTGTGGGGACCATCTGTGCCAGCGACGCTTGTTGGCATAGAGTTCATCAGAAAACACAGCTTCTGTCCCAGCTGCCATCACAATGCTTTTTGCTGGGGAAACAGTGAAGCTTGCTAAGAGAAAACTCCAGATTCCAAATGCTTTCTTAGATATAAACTGGGGTCCCTGTTGATAATGGCAGGGCCAGTTGGTACAGGGATGCCATATATTTTAGAAGGGAGTGGGTAATGACATATTTATCCATTAGCGTAATTAAAAGGAGTGACACTTGACAGGTGTAGACAGAGAAGGCAGAGGAGCCAAGCCATTGGGGAGAAGATGACACTTAGCTGGGGTCCTAGAAAGCAGGCAGGCTTCTGGAAGGCAGGGAGGGTCTAACATCTGAGGGAGCAGCATGAGAGGAGGCCCAGAGACATGCAGGCAATTCTCTGAGTCTTCCAACACCAAAACCATAGTCTGTGGATAAGCAATTAGCACAGTGTCTGCACATAGAGCGTATATGTGATTGCCCGTATGCGTGTCTTCTCATTTCTTTTCCCGAAAACAAACGGTACTCAGGTCTACTTAAGTTCCGATTTCAAGGCTGTCACTCAAACCTTCCCCCATCTGCTGACCATTGTCTATAGCTGCTGCAAAAGAATTTCATCTCCTGACCTTAAAATGTTGATCTTTTTTTCAAAATATTAATGTAGGGATGGATATAGGGTAGGACTCACATCTTGGCATCTTCCACCGCAGGCAGAGGGGACATCAAGGGCCCAGGGAAGCTGCTTAAGCCACCAATCCCTGCGTGAAATCTCCACCATTCACTGATACATCACAGATATGGACTCTTGAAGCCAGATGATCTAACTTCCCCACTTCACCAACAGCAAAACAGAGTCCCTGGGAAGTTCTGTGCCTTACCTGGGGGTGTACAGGGGCTTGGTGGAGAATTACGGAAAATTCAGGTCACCACAGAACCTTGGAAATGATTGCCTGGTGATATTTTTAGCATGGACCCAGACATTCAGCCCCAGCTTCAATAAATCTTCATCAGGAGTAGAGCAGTGTTGTCAATTAGGACGATGTACTGAAGCATGTTTAGAACCATAGTAAGTAAGTTGTTACTATTTTAAAGGTGCCTCTTGGGCTGATGGCTGAGATAAGACCTACTGTAGAGAGAATGTCTTTAAGGCAAGGAGCCTGCTATAGCATACTGTCATCACAACACGTGGCTGGGGGGTGTTTCTCTCCCCACTTTACAGATGAGAAAACCGTGGTTCCCAGAAGGTGCGCCAACCGCCTGGCCCACTGGCAGTGGGAGTGGGAGAAGGGGCTCCAAGCCAGCCTCCTCTCCCCACTTGGCCCCGCTGAGGCCCCTGGGAAGACGTCTGGCTTGCGCTGTGTCCACACCCCCCAACCACAGAGGGGAGGCACCCCTGACTCAGTCAGTGATCTTTTATTTTTCTTGACGTTAAATGCATTTTTGATGCATAAATACACAGAAAGCATGCAAATCTCAGGTGGCGAAGCTGGATGGTTTCTATCAACTGAACAAACTGGTACAGCCAGAACTTGTCAAAGAGCAGGACAGTTCCTGGCCCCCAGCTTCCTCCTGCTCCTCCTTTTTTTTTTTTTTTTAAATGTTTATTTATTTTTGAGAGAGAGGGACAGAATGTGAGTGGGGAAGGGGCAGAGAGAGAGGGAGACACAGATTCCAAAGCAGGCTTAAGGCCCTGAGCTGATTGCACAGAGTCCGACTGGGTCTCGAACTCAAGATTATGAGATCATGACCTGAGCCGAAGTCGGATGCTCAACCGACGGAGCCCCCCAGGCGCCCCTCCTCCTGCCCCTCCTAATCACCTCCTGCCCAGTATCACCACTGCCCTAATGTCATCGTCCTGTTTGGGAAACTTTATAGGTGAAACCACACAAAATGTATTTTTCTTTCACTCAAAATTACATTTGTGACTCATCCGTGTTTTTGCATGTAATTGTGTGTCCTCATTCTGATGGCTGGTTAGTGTTCTGCTATGTGAAGATACACAATTTATGCTTACATTCCACTGCTGGTGGACAGTAGAATTGTTTCCAGATTGGTGCTGTTACAGATACTGCTTCTGGGGCACCTGGTTGGCTCAGTGGGTTAAACGTCTGACTCTTGACTTCGATCTCACAATTTGTGGGTTTGATCCCTGCATCAGGCTCTGTGCTGACAGTGCAGAGCCTGCTTGGGATTCTCCCGCCCCCCCTCACCCCCTGCCCCTCCCCTGCTCACTCTCTGTCTCTCTCTCAAAATAATTACATAAACTTTAAAAACAAATAGTGCGTCTATGAGCATTCGTGTACTTGCATTTGATATACTGGCCCACACCGGAAGTGAGTCTGCAGGCCATAAGCTCAGCTTTAGTGTTCCACAACAGCTATGCCAGCTTGCACGCTCTCCGCGTTATGAGGGCTCCAGTTCCTCCTCATCCTCGTCAGCTCTTGCTATTGTCTTATTTTCCTTTTGGCCTGTTTTGGCAGGCAGGCAGCAGAGTCACATTATGGTGTTAATTTAAAGTTGAGCACTTTTTCACCTACTTATTGGCCATTTGCATATGCACTTTTGTGAACAAGGACTCCTCTTTCATTGTCTTAGTTGGAAAACATTTCTGAAAATGGCTCCTATGCTGAAAGATTCTGTGTTTCTCTTCCCACCTGGCTGATCATTGCTAAACCTCCACATTTGGCACTTCCCAGAAGGGTCCCAAAGCCAAGGGGAGTCAGAAAAAGAAGAGTCGGAGGGTGGGCCCAGCCAACACTGGGCATCCCCGGAGCCTTGGAAGTTCCACAGCGGCCGGCTGCCGCACAGCCTTGCTTGCACTCTGGCATTGCCGCACAGCCATCGGTTCAAAGGTCACTCAGAAATTAGGAGAGATGACTTATATTTCACATTTAGAGCTAAAGACATGCCCCGGCCCCCCAGCTCCCACCCCCTTTCTCGCTTCCTTTGGAGTTGGGCTCTGGACTGATTTCAAAGACCACAGAGGAATGAATGGATAAACAGAGTTCTTTCCTTCTGCTCAGCCCCTAACGAGGCAGAGGGTACACAGGGCATTGGGTTTGCTGAAAAGGCTTAGCGTTTTGGGCACTGAGGACCTGATGTGTGCCTAGAGCTTTAAAATATTTAAGAAAGCTTTCAAGCTCTGACATGATTATCAAACATTAACAGCTCAGAATTTTCCTGATGCAAAGTGCCGGCCCATCTCCCCCCACTCAGAGAAGTAACTGCCGGCCTCCCAGCTAGAGCCTACCTGTTACCAGCCCCAAGCTTATTCTCACAAAGGACAACCAACCAAAGGCCCGGGTGGGGAGGAGATAGCTAGCAGTGGCATGTGTTCAACACCCACTCTGTGCTGGTCATCGTGCTTAGTGCACTACACTTTCCAGCTCACTGAATCCCCACCACAATTAAATCCCCACCTCAATTAAAACTGCCCTGTTCTCCTGGGACTTACAGGAGAGTGGGGAGCTGAGGCAGAAATGATGCCAAGAGCCATTTATTCCAGTAGCTTAAAACATCTGTAGAGGACATGCCCCGAAGCAGAACATCAATTCGTTCGCTGAATAGACAATTGCTGGGCTATCTCCCTGTGCGCAGACTGACAGCCATAGGTCCAAGGACAGGTGAGTCAGGGTCATGTCCTTTAAGAAGCTCACAGGCTGCTTGTAACAAGGAATGGAATTGGAAAGTCTTGCCGCGTTTGTCTAAGCGGAGGAAGAGTGCACTTCTGGTCCGTAGCCCCTGTGCATGGCACCCACCTATGCTCTGCCCATGCCATGAGTGAGGCCCCGCTGCTGGCCTGGGCACTTACCGGCCATGTGACCTTGGGCAAGTGGCTTACCCTCTTTGTGTTTCAGTTCCCTCCTCCTTAAAATGGGGATGGGGCACCTGGGTGGCTCAGTCACTCAAGCATCAGACTCTTGGCTTCATCTCAGGTCATGATCTCATGGTTTCATGAATTTGAGCCCTGCATCGGGCTCTGTGCTGACAGTGCAGAGCCTGCTTGGGATTCCCTGTCTCTCCCCTCTCTGTGTCCCTTTCCTACTAATGCTGTCTCTTTATCTCTCAAAATAAATAAACTAAAAAAAATTTAAATAAATAAAAATAAAATGGGGGTAATAATAATACTTACAATAATAATTTCTACCCCAAAATGTTGTTGGGATATAAGTTTGATAACACATTCCTGTGAGCTGAGCTCAGCACAGCACCTCACCACGTAATAAGTCTTCAGTAAAGAGTAACTATGATTAACCTGAAACTAATATGACACTGAGTGTCAGTTATACTCAAATAAAAAATATATAAATAATAGATAATTTAAAGTAACGATAATTGGGGGGGGAGTTGGTCAAGAGAGGGAAACCCACAAATTAAAGTAACTATAATTAGATAAGAAGATCGGGGTTTGGGAAGGGATGTTCACAGAGACATGACTTGGGGAGCATGGTAAAGCTTGGATCCGAACAGGTGGGGGACAGGGTGAGGGAGAGCTAGACACAATGGTGTAGGTATGGGAAAGACGGGGATGCCTCAAGAGAGGTGTCAGGTGTGGGCCTAGGCATGGTGACTGAGGGTAAGTGATTCCTCCTTGGCCAACTGTGAGCGTTTGTATGAGGGTCAGAAGAAGATACAGAGGAGAGAATGTTTAAAGCCACCAATCCTGCATACAGATATGCCTCCGCACAGCCTTGCCCCGAGCGAAGGAGAGCTGGGGACACGCTGGTATGTGGCTTCCAGTGCACTGGCCACGTCCTCCTTCAGTTTACATGGCTCTCTGTATTAACTCTGCAGCTCTAGCAAAGGAAAATTCTCCAAAACACACTCTTGACCACTTTCCCATCCATTATGATATTATTCCTATCACGACTCTTGTACTTATGACTTATAGTTTTATTGCATCTTAGCACATTATAGAATGTTTTTAAACTATCACTTGTTCTGTTACCAATAAAGCATTCAGATGCAGCTTCAAGGGGTGCCTGGATGGCTCAGTCGATTAAGTGTCTGACTCTTGATTTCAGCTGGGGTTATCTTACATTTGCAAGATTGAGCCCCAAAACAGGCTCTGTGTTGACAGCACGAAGCCTGCTTGGGATTCTCTCTTTCTCTCTCTCTCTCTCTCTCTCTGCCCCTCCCAACTCTCTCTCTCTTTAAAAAAAAAAAAATCTTAAAAAAAAAAGATGCAGCATCAGGCCTCCAGTGTGATACCATAGGCTTGGGGAAACTAGGCCTGTACAAGCCATATGAGACAACATGTGACCACCATCCTCTTTATTCGTGACCCAGCAGACCCATTCCTCTCCCTCCAAACCTTCCAGCCTATCCTATTTTATGCCTCTGTGCCTTTGCCTGTTCTCTCAGCCTAGAATACTCCCCTCACTAACATGACATACAACTCCTATTCATCCTTCAAAACCTCGTCAGTAATCCTCCCTTTGAAGATTATGAATTCTTCCATAGGAACTGCCCAGTTTCTGTCCCTTGTGCATTTAGGAGTCATTGCATACATTACACTCTATTATAATTATTCACCTGTTTAAACTCTGTACCACGAGCCCTCCTCCACTTCCAGGGCTGCCTCTGGCCTTGGTTTAGTTACCTCTGTAACACTAGGTCCAATCAGAGGGCCTGGAAGAGAATAAGAGCTTAATAAATATGTGTGCGATAAAACTAAACTTGGTCCTACGTCCAGGTGTTCTGTGGGTTATGGATTTTAATTCATGAATTTCCCCAGAACTGGATTTTAGAAGAAAATGCATCCCTCTGCTAATTATCAAAAGATGCTACAGGAGAAGTTTGAGGGTTCAAAGGAATTTCAAACAGCCTCCCAAGCCTCACCTGTTCAGATCCCTTCCTAGGTCAGAGGCTTTCATTTTTATCATGACCTGCCAAGAGAAGTATTTTTTCCATTGAAACACACTGAACATGCACATCAGAGAAAAAGCTGTCATGGAATGATACTTACTCTTGCCATGGTCATTGTTCTCCATTTTCCCTTTCTTCTCTTTCTTTTTTTAAAATTGCTGGTCACCATCCAATGAATTGATTTCAGGATTCTTTTTTTTTTTTTTTTTAATGTTTATTCTTGAGTGGGGGAGGGGCAGGGAGAGAGGAAGACCCAGAATCTGAAGCAGGCTTCAGGCTCCCAGCTGTTGGCGCAGAGACCGATGCGGGGCTCCCAGCTCACCAATGGCAAGATCATAACCTGAGTGGAAGTCAGATGCTTAACTGACTGAGTCACCTGGGCATTCCTCTTTTTTTTTTTAAATGTTTGCTTATTTTTGAGAGAGAGTGTGAGTGGGGGAGGGGCAGAGAGAGAGGGAGACACAGGATCTGAAGCAGCTCCAAGCTGCAAGCTGTCAGCACAGAGCCCCAGGCAGGGTTCCAGCTCCTGAACTACAAGGTCATGACCTGATCTGAAGTCCAACACTTAACCAAATGAGCCACCCAGGCACCCCGATTTCAGGACTCTTTAGTCTAAGCCGTTGCTTCCCACAGTTTGAAAACCCCTTCTTTAAGCCTCCAGCTAAAATAACCGAAGAAGGCTTCCTGGAGGAGGAGCCCTGGCGGCCAGCTCAGAGGAGCAGGTGGGCTGGTGGTGGGTGGGGAGATGGTAGGCAGAGGTGGGAAGGTGTGCAAGGCACTGGCAAGACTAATCCATTTCCCTCTCGTTCCAGCCGAGCCCCTGCCTCTGATGGACCTGTGCCGGAGGTCCATCCGCCTGGCCCTAGGCCGCCAACGCCTACGGGACATCGGCGCCCTGCCCCTGCCTCAATCTCTCAAAAACTATCTGCAATACCAGTGAGGCTGAGGAGCAGCAGTGGGGACCCACACACACCACGGCCTGGGCCTGTCCTCTCACGGTCACACAGTACATTCAGGAAGGTGTCCTCCTCCTCGCCCCAGAGCGCCAGGACACTCCGTTCTTTGAAAGGACCGGGACGCGTCGCCAACTTCGAAAGTGAAATGTCTCTTGCCAACAGTATTTGCCGCCCTGGAGGCAGCTCTCCTAAGTCGGGCACCTCCTTGGGAGCCGCGAGGAGCCTGGGGCCTGCGCCCAGCAGAGATCCTGCCCACCACCAAGACACAGCGGCCCTGGCATTGATCAGAGAGCCTTATTGAAGAGAATGAATAAACATTTGGGCGGGAGCCTTGCTGTTGTGTGCCCGGGTGCAGACAGGGCCAGGGGAAGACTGGCCAGCTCGGGAGGAAATTGCGTCTGAATAACGAACGAGGAAAGCAGCTTGATGCCGGTGCCCGTCTGGGCCCCCACCCCTGACACTGTACTTTGCGCCCCTTTGAAAGACTGTTACCCAGGGTTGCCCGGTTGCAGAATTGGCCAGTGGACAGAGCAGTGTGTAGACCCCTTCCAGCTGACCTCTTTGCACATTGTTTACTCACCCCTTGGCGTGCCCTCTGTCCCCACCGCTGACCCGCAGCTCGCTGGCTGCCCCAGGCACCCCTCTTCAGGGAAGCTGAGTCTGACTAATTCACCCCAGGGTCAGAGTGTAGCCTTTATTATTATTATCTTATGTTTCATGGTATTTTAAAAGAGGAATGTGGTGAGGGCAGTACTTAGTCCAAAGGTGCTAATGGGGGAATTGGGGGCACTGTGACACCCGAGTGGATGATGTCACAGGCTGGGGAGCCTCCCTGGGGCTCTGAGGGTCTCTGGGCAACCGTCCATTCGGATGTTCCTAGCGCCACAAAGCTTTATTTGAGCGAATTATTTTTTCACTTTAGGAGACATATACGAGTTTGTTTCTGTTTCAAGCGTGTGTGTGATGTGCTGTTTATTTATCAGCTTGGGGCCGCAGGGGTAGCCCGGGACCGGAGGGGTGGCCGTGGGGAGCCGCTTCCCTGCGCGCTCCGAGCCCGGTCCTCCGCTGCGGACGCCGCCGCCCGCTGCCGCCAGTGGGCATCTCCCGTGCGCTTCCGGAGCTCTCTGCGCAGACTCGTTTCTAACTGGAAATTGTCACGGCAGTGGGATCCCAGAGCCCCAGCCGGCACTGCCTTCCCCGACTTTAATGTGAATTTGATGAATGAGGAGCGTTTCTAATAAAGTTTGCTGTTCAGTCCTTCCACTGTTTACTAAATGCTGCGTGGGGAGCTTTGGGAGGGTGTCTTCCACTAGCCTGGCTGGTGGGTTCCCAGGCCCTCAGAAGGCAGGAGTGCAAACCCCTCCCCAGGCTCTTCGTGCCTCTTCTGTCTTTTTTTTTTCTTCTAATGTTTATTTATTATTGAGAGACAGAGACAGAACGTGAGCAGGGAAGGGGCAGAAAGAGAGAGACACACAGAATCTGAATCACGCCTCAGGCTCTGGGCTGTGAGCACAGAGCTGGATGTGGGGCTCGAACATCGGGAACCAGGAGATCATGACCTGAGCTGAAGTCCGATGCTCATCTGACTGAGTCCCCCAGGTGCCCCCTTGCCTCTTCTGTCTTGTTCCCACTTGAGCCCAAACCTGAGTCATTTTACAAAGGCCTGCCCCAGAAAAACGAATGTGTCTGGGGCCTGGGTCCACACAAAGCTAGTCACGATGGTGGAGAAACAGGTTGGACCACGCCAGGGTGGGGGTGTCGGAGGGCTGGCTCTGGAGGTGGAACTGGATGCGACCCTGCACATGCATGTCATGGTCAAGAAGTAGTGCAAATTGCTGGAGGGTGAGTGAGTATGCAGCCGCGGCAGGCTTGGCGGCAGGCTTGGAGCTGTGAGCAGGTCAGGAGCCAGTTCAGGATAAGGGCCCAACATTCACTCAGCACTACAGGTCACCAACCCGTACCTTGTCAACCTCTGAGGACCCAGAGCACAGGCAGATCTGTCCCTCCAGGGGAGATGTTTACAGATGTTACAGACTGATAAAGTGAGAGGAAGATCACGAAGCGGGTGTGGGAAGATAGGGCCTGAAGGGAAGGCTTCCTGAAGGAGGTGGCACTCCTCATACGTATTTTTTAAGCTAAGACAACCTCGGTGAGGACAGACAGAAAGCATCAGATGAGCTAAACCTACCACCAGGGACAGTGTTCTTCCCTCGCTCTGAGGTCGGGACTGAGGCCGGGCTCTGTTTTGGAGTCAGGGGGCCTGGGTTTGAGTCCCAGCATTGTCACTTACTGTGACACTCCCTTCTCTACACACTGTAGTGGCTAGACCAGGTGGCGAGTGGACAAGGACTCTTCCTCTCCTGACTCCTAGGGACCCAGTTTCACCACCATCTTTCCAGCTTAAAAACATCTGTCTTGTCCACACTTTGCTTATGCAATTTCCTTCATCCCAGCAATGTTCTCCCCATCCTCACTTTACTTTCTCCAGGATCGGCTTAGATTGACCCTCCTCCAGGAAGCCCTCCTTAAGCCACCTACCAACCTCTACCTGCTCTGAGAGTCCACTCCTCGCATCCCAGGCCCTTGCCCAAGCACTGGCTTGGCTCTCCCTGTGGACTGAGAGCTTGGGATGGCAGAGTCTGGGCCTGTTGTTCCCACACACACCTGAACCAGACACATGGCCTCAGCAAAGGTCCGCAAGGTGGAGATGTGTGTGGACGTGCCCCCTTGTAGCTGGGATGCCCGTGAAACCTGCAAGGAAAGTCTTTGGGGGAGAGAAGGAATTCCTAGAGCCAAGGACCTGGCCATGAGGCCTCTGGGACCTCAGGCCCTTTCACCCCCTTAGCCATTCATATTGTTGGGCATTGGAGTGCACCCAGCACTGCCGGAACACGAAGAAGGGGGTGAGGTCCCATCCTGCTGGACCTCCCATTCTGAGGGGAGAGACAGGTAACAGGAAGCAAAGCCTCGGAATGATGTCAGAGGGAAGAAAGGAGCCGGGCGGGGCTAGAGAGCAGGGAGCAGAAGGCGCCCAGGACTGACAGTGATGAAGGAAAGCCAATGCGAAGATGCAGAGTTGTGAAAAAAGTGAGAGGGAGCCATACATACCAAAGTGGGGAATCACTGGGTGGGAAACTTCCTGCTGTCCCATCCTCAAAGGAGGAGCTGCTGGGCTCTGGTGAGCCGGGCTCGGGTCAAGAGCCACTGTGTGGCTACCTGCCTCAAGCACCAGTTCAGTTTGCCTGTGATGTATGACATGTCCCCAAGGTTCCTAGTGTATTAGCCCTGCCCCCCACACCCCTGTGCAGGCATTTTGGGAGCCTGTGACCGCTCCCCAAAGCCAGTGCCCATCATAACTGAGCCCTTAGCTCTCTCTCATACCTGGCACATTCTCTGAGGTTTGGCCTTTCTCTCCATGACCTATTTCTGACAGAGGCACTTGCTGAGACAGTCCCCCAACTGCTTTCTAATTGTCTATGAACAGAGCATTTGGGGGGCCCGGCCCCACACAGGGCTGAGCTTGAACCCATCTAACATTGCCAGTCTCTGGACAAAGGCCATCCTCTTTCATTTGTTTTTTCTTCAAACCCTCATGCCAGCAGCCGGCCTCTCTCACTGAGAAACAAAGATTTCATCACCTCACGATGTGGCAGCCAGACAGGCAGCAGGTAGCAAATAACACGGTTACATGGTGGTTGATTTGTGCAGGACAGTGGGCCTGCTCCCCACAACCTGGCTCCCAGCTACAGCCTCTGGACGGGAGACACGGCTGGGCCTTGGCCAATGGACAGGAGACCATGCGGAGCCTTTCCCCGGGCCCCTGGCAAAGAGAGGAATGTCCACTTTCAGTCAAAAGCCCAAGGAGCTGGTCTGCTCTTCCCCCTAGTTCTGAGGGGCTGGGTCCCATTCCAGCTTGTAGACATGTTTTCTCATCCCACTTCGTGTGTGTGTTTAAATAAAATTGAGCCCAACTCAGTGAAATCAAGTAATTTAACAGAAAATCCAGATTTCTAATGTCTCTTAAACAACAGGGAGATGTGGTGAGACCAGGCCCACATTCCTTTCTGGTGACGCTGGCTGACGCTGGGCAGTGACAGCCTCTTGAGAAGAGGTCTCTGTTCTCTGATCCAGCGCTAGGTTCGCCCTCCCCACAGCACAGCATCGAGACCTCTCACTGCCAACCTCCCTCATGGGTATAACTCTCTAGATCCGGGTAAAGGCTTCTGAGTTCACCTCTCTGGGCTATTACTATAACACGGTCACATACACAGGCACACTCAACCAAGGGCAGCTCAGGAGGGAAGCCTGAAAGTTCTAAACTTGACTTTGAAGTGTCTCATAGCCTCAGCCACTGATGCCCAAAGGGCTCACCGACACCCAGGATCTCTGCCCAGATACCAGGGTTAACCAGTATGCTCCTGGTCAGATAATGAGCTCTTAGAGGACACGGAAAAGAATTCTTGGGTACTCTTTTTTTCTTAATGTTTATTTATTTTTGAGAGAAAGAGTGCAAGCAGAAGAGGGGTGGAGAGAGAGGGAGACACAGAATGTGAAGCAGGCTCCAGGCTCTGGGCTGTCAGCACAGGGCCCAATGTGGGGCTTGAACCCATGAACCGCAAGATCATGACCTACGCTGAAGTCGGATGCTTCACCGACTGAGACACACAGGGGCCCCCTTGGGTATTCTTTTAATGAGCTACATGATATGACTAGGCAAGCCTGACTGCCCCTGAGAATCCTCTGAGGAACTTTGTAAAAAGTCCCAGTGTCCAGATCCTTCTCTCCAGACCAATTAAATCAGGTCCTCTGGGAGTGGGGCCTGAGCCTTGGCAGTTTGTAAGCCTCTCTAGGTGGTCCTAATGTATAGCCAGGTTGAATCTCTCTGGAAAAGGTGCCTCATTAAGTTGTCTCAGTGGAGACATGGTTGACACTAGGGGAGAAAGCATTTCAGAGAACAGAGAAAGCTATCCTAGCCCACCTAGGATTCCCAGGGAGAAAAGATTCTGAAGGGCAGTTGTCACTAATGTGATTAAGTCTGAAGCCAGGGAGCACTTCCCAACTCTCTTTCTTCCTTTAGTGATGCTGAGTTGGTTGCTCTCCAGAACCAGGGTAGAAGGACCATTCACTCTGCCCCAATGGTGCACAATTCTCGATGAATTCATTCCTGCCCCGCCCACCCCTCTGACCTATGGAGCCTGTGGTGTGTGGAGAATTTCCTAGACAGATTTGTCAGGATCACTCAAAATATCCATAGAATAATAAATACAGAGCAACTGAGAGTGGCTTGGTTTCGAACATACTCTTTTGAAAAGAAGAATTGAGGATGATGAACCCCAGCTACAAGAATGCTTTGGTTCCCAATATTTCCAAACCTTACTTCCCTAAGAAAGATGGCACATTTGTCCCAAATAATGATGCCCTCCTCCACTTCTTTGATGGGTTTGGGGAGTAAATGAGCCAGTGACAAGCTTGGTGACAGTGCCCCCACCTGCTTGAGAGGACAGTCAAGAAAGGTTGCCCACTTTTACCTCTTCTGTGCAACATTATATTGGAAATCCTAGGCAGTTCAATAAGACAAGAATGAAAAATTAAAAGGTATAAAAATTAGAAGAGAAAAAATAACACCATCATTATCCACAGATGACATCATTGTATATATAGAAACAAATCTATAGAAAACTGTGAGAATCAATAAGTGAATTTAGAATGATCACTGGATACAGGGTCAATGTTTTTTTTAATTGTATGTATAGGGGCACCTGGGTAGCTCAGTCAGTTGAGCATCTGACTCTTGATTTTGGCTCAGGTCATGATCTCAGCATCATGAGATCAAGAGTCACATTGGGCTTTGTACTAAGCGTAAAGCCTGCTTAAGATTCTCTCTCTCCACTCCCCCTCTCCCTTGCTTGTGCTCTCTCTCTCTAAAATAAAAAATAAAAATAAACAAATAAATAAACTGCATGTCTGCATATTAACAATTAGAAAATAAAATTTTAAACAATACCATTTATAGTAACAAAAATAGGAAAATCTTTTTTTTTTACATTTGTTTATATTTTTAAAAATTTATTTTCTTTTTTAAATGTTTTTTCACTTTTCAGAGAAAGAGCATGGCAGAGAGAGAGGGAGCGGAGTGGAGAGAGAAGGAGACACAGAATTTGAAGCAGCCTCCAGGCTCCGAGCTATCAGCACGGAGCCTGATGTGGGGCTTGAACCCACAAACCATGGGATCATGACCTGAGCCAAAGTCAGATATGTAACCAACGTACTGAGCCACCCTAATTTATTTTCAGGTTAGTTAACATACAGCGTAGTCTTGACTTCAGGAGTAGAACCCAGTGACTCATCTCTACGGGTGACACCCAGTGCTCATCCTGAAAAGTGCCCTCCTTAATGCCCATTATGCATTTAACTCACCCTCCCTCACCCCACTCCAGAAACCCTCGGTTTCTTCTCTGTATTTAAGAGTTTCTTATGGCTTGCCTCCCTCTCTGTTTTTATCTTATTTTTCCTTCTCTTCCCCTATATTCATCTGTTGAGTTTCTCAACATCTGTCTCTCTCCGTCTGACTTATTTCACTTAGCATAACACCCTCCAGTTCCATCCACGTTGTTGCAAATGGCAAGATTTCATTTTTTTTTTCATCACAAAGTGGTATCCATAATTTGGCTATTGTTGATAGTGCTGCTATAAACATTGGGATGCATGTGCCTCTTTGAATCAGCATTCTTGCAACATTTGAATAAATTCCTAGTAGTGCAGTTTCTGGGTCATAAAGTAGTTCTAGTTTTGATTTTTTGAGGAAACTTCATACTATTTTCCAGAGTGACTGCACCAGTTTGCATTCCCACCAGCAGTGCCAGAGGGATTCCCTTTTTCCACATCTTCACCACCATCTGTTGTTTCCTGAGTTGTTAATTTAAAAATAGGGAAATCTAATGAAAGGTATGCACGGCCTCTACACAGAAAACTGCAAAACATTTTCAAGAGACATTGAAGAAGCTCTAAATAACTGGAGAGATATACCATGTCAATCAGAAGATTCAATATTGTTCATAAGTTACTCTTCCCAAGATGATCTATAGAGTCAATGCGATAGCAGTAAAAATTCTGAGTTTGTTGTGGAAATGGACAAGTTGATTCTAACTTCATTTGGAAAGGCAAAGGGCCTAAAGCAGCTGTAATGATCTGAAAACAAGAAAAGCAGAGTAGGAGGACTTATGTTACCAGATACTGAGAGTTGCTATAAAGAAAAAATAAGTAAAATGGCTTGTTGCTGGCATTAGGATGAACAAAAAGATCAGTGACTAGACTAGAGTTCAGAAACAGACCCATGCTTGCTTGGTCAATGGTTGTGTCACTGAAATTCAGTGAGGCAAAGATGGTCTTTTCAATAAGTGGTGCTGGGTTGGGACGCCTGGGTGCTTCAGTTGGTTAAGTGCCTGACTTTGGCTCAGGTCATGGTCTTACAGTTCATGGGTTCGAGCTCCACATCAAGTTCTCTGCTGTCAGCTCAGAGCCAGATTTGGATCCTCTGCCCCCCTCTCTCTCTGCCCATCTCAAAATAAAGACAAACATTAAAAAAATAATAATAATAAGTTAGGTTCTGGGTCATTCAGATATCCATAATGGAAAAACCATGAATTGTCACACCTGCCTCACATCACAGGCAAAAATTTACATTGAAAGTGATTTGAGGCATAAACACGGAAGTAAAACAACAATGTATGTTTTCTAGAGAAAGTAAGCAAGGCTTTCTTAAAGCACAGAATGCAGCAGCTATAAAGGAAAAGATATATATATCACACTTTATTAAAATTAAGAACTCTTCTTCATCAAAGGACAGCTTAAGAGAATGGAAAGCCAAGGCACGGTCTGAAAGAAGCTAGTTGCAATTTCTAACAGGTCAAACTGGAAAAATCCCAAATGTCCATCACCAGAAGAGAAAAATAAATTGTGTCATGTTCTTACCGTGGAATACTATACATATAGTAAATTTTAGTAAAAGAAATGGACTATTACTACAAATGATCTGAGTGGGTCTTATGACAATGATGAGGGAAAGAAGCTAGACACAAAAGAATACATAATTTCAGGAGTACTTGGGGGGCTCAGTCAGTTGAGCATCCAATGTTGCTTTTCGGCTCAGGTCATGATCTCACAGTTTGTGAGTTTGAGCCCCGCCTCGGGCTCGGCGCTGACAACACAGAGCCTGCTTGGGATTCTCTCTCTCTCCCTCTGCCCCTACTTAGTCATTCTCTCTCTCTCTCTCTCTCTCTCTCTCTCTCTCAAAATAAATAAATAAACATTAAAAAAATACATAACTTCATTTAGGTGAGTTCAAGAACAGGCAAAAGTACCTCTGACTGTGGAAGTCTGAATAGTGTTACTGTTGCATATAGATATCCACATGAGGGGTAGGGGCATGCCACCTGTCTTGGGAATAAGCATGAGGGAGCTTGCTGCGGTCCCACAAAAATTCCACATTTTCACCTAGGTGATGGTTACACGAATATGTACATATGTAAAAATTCACCAAACTATTGACTTAAGATTCACATACTTTGTTTATATATAGTACACCTAAATTAAAAAATAAAAAATGGGGTGGCTGGGTGGCTCAGTTGGTTAAGCGTCTGACTTCGGCTCAGGTCATGATCTCACGGTTTGTGAGTTTGAGCCCCACGTCGGGCTCTGTGCTGACAGCTCAGAGCCTGGAGCCTGCTTCAGATTCTGTGTCTCCCTCTCTATCTGCCCTTCCCCTACTTGCACTCTCTCTCTTTCTCAAAAATAAAATAAAACATTTTTTTAATTAAAAAAAAAAAGGAGAGAAGGAACATAATCCCACAAAAGTAACTTCCTCCTCATTGAAAATGCTTTAGATTCAATGTAGCATTTCCCTTGGCAGCAAGTAGTATGGTGTTGTATCTGAGAAGGGAGAGGTTTCTGAAGAAGGAGGAGGAAGAGGAAGAACAGAAGGAGAAGGAGGGGGAAGGAGAAGAGGAAGAAGGAAAAAGGAGATGAAGGAAAAGAAGGAGGAGGAGGAAAAGGCAGCAGCTGAGAGATTTGAAGGTTTTAAAGAACAAAGAATCCCATTGTCTCCTGAAAACATTTCCAGAGAGCTGAGGTCCTAGAAGCACTCCCCGGAGTGCAACATCTGTTCAGTGATTTCCCATACCTAGTGGCCCCTATAAAGCCAGTGTGGATGCCCTTACGAGCCCAATTGCACATAGGGGAGAGATATCATGTTTCCATCTAAAAATGCACATTTCTTTCCTGGATAATAGTCATGTTACCCAAGAGCCCCTGGGACTGTCACATAGAGCTTAATAAGATATCACTGCCCACTAGCTACAGAAAATCAACATTTTTTTTTTTTTTGTAAATAGAGAAGACAAGCCTTTTTCCTTTTCTTAAGAAAAATGTCTCGAAATCGCTTCTCCTTTATCAATGTGTGGGCAGTCCTACATTCCTTCAAAACTCCTCCAAGATTTTCAGAGGAAGTTGCCAGGACTGGTTCTGAATTCTTAGAAATTTAAAACAGAGACTGAAAATAATCTCTCTTTTTTTGTAGAAATACGAACAAATAGTTCCAGATGGAATGGCATGATGTTGGGGCTGGAGTCACAGGGATATATAGATGAGACAAAATAGGCAATGAGTTAAAAATTGTTGAAGCTGTGTAATGGGAACATGAGAGTTTATTATATAGTGTATTCTACTCTTATTGTTTGAAATAATAAAAAAAAAAGAACAGATTCTCTGCAAGTGAATTGATTTGGATGGATGAACATTTACATGTGATCACGTGAATTAATCGGAAGATTCTGACTGTTGAAATCATTTCTCATTCACCTTTGAAAATGAAAATAAAATTTCCTGATTTGCACTCCAGGTCACTGTTACCATCAATGTATCCTTCACTAACTGGAGTCCAAGTTTGGGGTTTAAAAGTTTGCTGTTTTCCTTTTTGACCACTCAGATACATTTGTTTTTTATGTGCTCTTTTTTTAAAAATCTGGGTTCTTTCATCCAGCATAATTATTTTAAGATGCATCCATACTTTCATGTGCAGCAAAGTTCATTCCTTTTTGCTGCTGAGTAGCATTCCACTGGGTAAACACACCACAAGTTGTTTATCCATTCACCATTGATGGATATTTGGGTTGCTTCTGGATTGGGGTAATTACAAATAAAGCTATATGGGTATATGAATATTCACGTGTGGGCACATGCTCATTTCTTTTGGGTAAATACATAGAAGTGGAATGCTGGATCATATGGTAGATGTATGTTTAACTTTTTAAGAAACTACCACATTGTTTTCTAAGTTGGTTGGGTCATTTTACATTCCCAGTGTGTGAGTTCCAGTTCCTTCGCATGATTGCTGACATTTGATATGATCAGCCTTTACAACGTTAGGTGTGCAGCGCTATATCATTAAAGTTTTAATTTGCAGATCCCTAATGACCAATGATGTTGAGCATATTTTCATATGCTTTTTTACCATCCATGTATCTTCCTTGCTGAAATATCAGTTCAAATAATTTGCACATTTTTAATTGGCTTGCTTGGTTTTCATTATTAAAATTTGAGAGTTCTTCAATGCACGCGTTCTTTATCAGATGTATCCTTTATTTTCTCCCAGTGTGTGGCTTGTCTTTTCATTCCCTTAGCAGTATCTTTTAAGGGCAGAATTTATTTTTAACTTCAAAGAAGTCCAAATAATCAATTTCTTCTTTTATAGTCTGTGCTTTTGGTGTCTTATTTAAAAATCTTTGCTTTACCCATGCTTACAAAGGCTTTCTTCTATGTTTTCTTCTAGAAGTTTTATAGTTTTAGATTTTACATTTAGGTTTTGATCCACTTTGATTTAATTTTAGTATATTGGGTGAGGCATTGATCAAAGTCATTCTATATATAGATATCCAAATGTTTCAGCACTATTTGTTGTAAACATTATCCTTTCTCTACCCATTGCACTTTGTAAAATTGCAGTTGTTCACATATGTGTGGTATTTTACTGGACTCTGTATTCTGTTCCATTGATCTGTTTGTCTATCTTGATGCCAAATTATACTGTCTTGGCTACTATAGTTTTATAATAAGCCTTAAAATCACTTAGTGTTAGTCCTCCAACTTTGTTCTTTATGAAATTCATTTTGGCTATCCTAGGTTTTTTGTATTTCCATATAAATTTTAGAATCAACTGGTTAATTTCTCACCAAAAAGAAAATTTGCTTAGATTTCAGTAGGGATTACATTGAATCTATAGATCAGTTTAGGAAGAAATGACATCTTAACAATACTGAGTCTTCCAACTCATGAAAAGCATATATCTGTCCGCTTATTTAGATCGCCTTTAATTTCTCTCAAAAGTGTTTGATACTTTTAGTGGATAAGTCTTGCATATCTTTTGTGAGATTCACCCCCTCGGTATTTAATATTTATTGCTATGTTGTAATGTTTAAAAACAATCTACTTCAGATCATTGGTACCAGGCATATAGAAATACAATGGATTTTTATATATAGATCTTGCATCCTGCAGCATTACTACATTCACTCATTAGTTCCAGTGTCTTTTGTAAATTTCAAGGTACAAGGTTGAATACAAGCAGTGAGAATAGACAGTCTTGTTTTGTTCCTGATCTTAAGGGCGTAAGTATACTGGGGCGCCTGGGTGGCTCTGTCGGTTAAGCGTCTGACGTCGTCTCAGGTCATGAACTCACGGTTCGTGGGTTCAAGCTCCACGCCGGGCTCTGTGCTGACAGCTCAGAGCCTGGAGCCTGCTTCAGATTCTGTGTGTCCCTCTCTCTCTGACCCTCCCCTGCTCACCCTCTCTTTCTCTCTCTCAGAAATAAATAAAACATTAAAAAAATTTTTTTAAAAAGGGCATAAGTATTCAGTTTTTCACCCTTAACTAAGATGTTACCTATAGTCTTTTCATAAATGATCTTCAACAAGTTGAAAAAGTTCCATCTATAAGAATTGCTATTGTCTATGAGCTTTTATTTAGAGTGGATGTTAGATTTTGTCAAATGTTTTTCCACATGTAGTGAGATGATTATATAGTTTTTCTTTTTTAGTTTATTTATATGGTTAATTGTATAGATCAGTTGACACATATTAAACCAACCTTGCATTCCTTGGACAAACTCACCAGTGATATATTATCGCTTTTTAATTATTTTTGAATTTTATTTACTAACATTTTGTTTAAAATTTTTGCATTCATTTTGTGAGGCGTGTGGTTTGTACCTTTTTTTTTTCTTGTATTATCTTTTCTCTGGTTTTGGTGTCAGGATAATACTGACCTCACAGAATGAGTTGGAAAGGAATCCCTCCTTTACAATTTTCTAGAAAAGTTTGTGTAGAGTTGATATTATTTCTGCCTTTAATGTTTCATAAAATTTATCAGTGAATTCATCTGTGCCTGGATTCTTCTTTATGGGTAAAAAAGCAAGCCCAACTTTAAATATTATACTGCCTACAAGAAATATGTGTGTGTGTGCTTTTAAGGAGAGTTCATGTTCCATCTGTTCTTTGTTCCATTTTTCTTCTTTTTCTACCTTCTTTTTGATGACATGAGTATTGTTTATGCTTCACTTTATATCCTTTTTTTCTTTTGGCTTATAAACTATAGCTTTTTGTTTTGTTATGTTAGTGGTTGCTTTAAGGTTTATATATTTTTAACTGATGCTGTACCTCCAAGTGATATTTTACTGCTTATATAAGAATCTTTCAATCATATGCTCTCATTTCACCCATTCTAGTCCTTGTGTTTTGTTGCCATATATTTTATACACATATAATAAACCCCACAAACCATTGTATTTTGTTGTTATTGTTATTGTTGTTGTTGAAAAGATAATTATCTTTTCAAGAGGATTTAAATAAGAAGAAAAAATCTTACATATTTACCCTTTTAATTACCATTTCCAGCTTTCTTCACAAAGGAACAGATCTGCATATCTGAATTAGGACTGCATATTTTCATACTGACCATCTGTTAGCAAATCCCATTTCTATCTTTCATTCTTTCCATTGTTTGTTACTATGCAAGCATTGAACATCTTGAGGCTCTTTCCATCTGTGATGTGTCATGTCCCTCTCTGTTTTCTATAAGATCACAATTTTATTCAAATATGCTTTGGAATGTTTTAAAAAGATAGCCTGGCCTACTCTCTGTATGAAAGAGAATGTGCCAGAAGCCTGCTGATAAAATGAATAAATGGAGTTTAATAATTGGGTGCAAAGGAATTGACATCTGAACAGACGTTCAAAGAGATCATGAATGTTAGGGAAACTTCTCTTTCCTAAAGAGACCACTCCCATATTTCTGCAGGTCAGAGAAAAATCATAAGCCTCAAGAAAACTGCAGAGAGATATTTGGAGCCTAGTTCCTGACAGGATGGTAATATGAACACAGAATACTGCTCCCGCCCCAAGGATTTGCTCATAGTAGACACTCAGTAAATATCCACATGCTTCTTTTTTTAATTTTTTAAAATGTTTATTTAATTTTAAGACAGAGAGAGACAGAGCACAAGTGGGGAAGGGACAGAGAGAGAGGGAGACACAGAATCCTCATGAACTATGAGATTATGACCTGAGCTGAAGTCAGACACTTAACCAACTGAGCCACCCAGGTGCCCCTCCACATGTGTCTTTAATAGAGGAATAAAAAATTACTATTGGCCCTCACACATTTGAGTTAATGTGTTCTTCCTCCCAGAAATTTCAGTGTTTTAAATCTTATTGGATTTTAGGGGATTGTATACTTTGTCCCTAAGAAGGGGATGTCATTCTTTCTGGCCACCTACTGCCTCTGAACTGAGTGTACAGGGGATTCTCCACTGTGTGGGTCAGGGCTTCCTGACTACAAGAGCTGGTGGAGGTCTCCTTCCCAGCTTCCTTTGAAGTGAGGGACCAGCTTGATCCCCACTCTGCCAGTCAGATGCCCCATGCCAAACTGGAATATGACGTTCATGATGTAAAGAAACAGACCCTCATGCAATCCACTCAGCAAAGATAGCAGCAATGGGGGGCTCAGTGACAATGTTCCCAACAGGGCCCCCACAGAGCCTGTGCCTGTTCCCCAGTGTGAGTCCATCTGACCACTAAGCCATCTTTCCTGGTTTTCTGGTTCACCTGGAAATTCTGTGAGTTTTTTTTTTTTTGAGAGAGAGACACACACATACAGAATCAGAAGCAGGCTCCAGGCTCTGAGCTGTCAGCATAGAGCCCAACGTAGGGCTTGAACCCATGAGCCGTGAGAGCATGACCTTAGCTGAAGTCAGACGCTCAACCAACTGAGCCACCCAGGCACCGGTTGGACTCAATGATTTCTGAGGCCTCTTTCCACCCTGCTATCTTGTGGTTCTTTGAGTTTTAGAACCCTTCTCCCCACCCCTTAAGGGGCTCACTCCTCCAGGTTTGGTGCTGTGAATCCATTTACCTAAATCTTACTTTGTTATCTCCCATTACCTACAGAATTCAGTACAGGCTATTTAGCATCACTTGCAGATAGTATCACCATACATTCTGATTTTCCCTGCACAATTGTGGTGTATTCCCATTATTCCTATTTGCTCTCAAAGTGTCTTGTGTGGATCGAAGGTGAGGCAAAGAATTCGTAGACTTGACACCAAAAGCATAATCCATGATAGGATTAAAAGACAAGATCCAGAGTGAGAGAAATCTTTGCAAATGACATATCTAGCAAAGGACTAGTATTTAAAATATATAAAGACCCTCAAAACTTAACAATTAAAAAAACAACCACGATCCAGTTGAAAGTGAGCAAAAGACATAAACAGATATTTTACCGAAGCAGAAATGCAATTGACAAACACATGAGAAGGTGTTCAACATTATTAGCTATTAGGGGAAGTACAAGTTGAAAGCACAATAAAATAGCACTGCACACCTACAAGAGTGGCTAAAATAGAAATTAGGGACAATACACTGTCAAGGATTCAGAGAAAAGGGAACTCTTGTGCACTGTTAGTGGCATTGTAAAATGGCTCAGTCACTATGGACAATAGTAGGAGGTTCCTCAAAAAATTAAAAATAGAAATACCACACAATCCAGTAATCCCAATTCTGGGTAATTATTCAAAGGAAATGAAAACAGATTATCAAAGAGATATCTGCACTCCCATGTTAATTGTAGTATTATTCACAATAGCCACAATTTGGAAACAATCTAAGTGTCCATTAATAGATGAATAGATAAAGAAGATTTGGTCTGTATATACAACTGGACGACTATTCAACCATGAGAAAAAGAGAAATTCTGCCATTTGCAACAAGATGGAAGGACCATGAGGAGATTGAGGTAAGTGAGATAAGTCAGACAGAAAACACAAATACCACATGATATGCCTTATATATGGAATCTAAAAGAAAACAAACTTGAAAAAGCAGAGAGTGGAATGGTGGTTACCAGGGGCTGGAGGTGGAGGAATTGGGGATGTATTTATGGGTACATACTTGCAGCTAGCAGACAAATAAGTTCTGGAGTTCTAAGACACAGAATTGTGATTATAGACAACAAAACTGTATCATAAGCATTAAGTTTGCTAAGAGACAAGATCTTAATTATTCCCACTACTAGAAGAGATGATAATGATGTGACCTGATAGAGTTGTTAGCTAACAGTACAATGGCAATCATATTACAATATAAATGAATCAAATCAATGTGTTTTACACATTTGACTTTCACAATGCTATGTGTCAATTATTTCTTAATAAAAAGAAAATAAGGACAACACCAAAGGCTGGTAAGGATACAGGACTAGATCACTCATATGCTGTTGAGAATGTAAAATAGAATAGAGTTCCTTGAACTCTGGAAAACAGTTTCGACGTTTCTCAAAACACTAGAGATGCAACTTCCATAAGATTTGGTAGTTGCATTCCTAGGTATATATTCCAGAGAAATAAAGACTCATGTTCACATAGAAGCCTGTACACAAATATTTATGGCAGCTGTGGTCTTAATAGTCAAAACCTAGAAATAATCCAGATGTTCTTCAACAGGTGAATGGGTAAATAATCTGTGGCACATCCACACTAAGGAATATTATTCAGCAATTAAAAAAAAAGGGTGAGCCGTCAGGATGTCTGGGTGGCTTGGTCGGCTAAGCATCTGACTCTTGATTTTGACTCAGGTCATGATCTCATGGTTCATGAGATTGAGCCCCACGTTGGGCTCTGTGCTGACAATGCAGAGCCTGCTTGGGTTTCTCTCCCTCTCTCTGCCCCTCCCCTGCTTACACGCACTCTCTCTCTCAAAATAAATTTAAAAAATTTTTTAAGTTTTTTTTTAAAGGGTGAACTGTTGATCCATGGTACAACCAAGATGAATCTCCAGAGAATGATGCTAAATGCAAAAACTCCAAAGTTTTTGGAATTTCCAATTCCAAAGTTTACACACTGTATGACTCCTTTTATATAACATTCTTGACATGATACAATTATACAAATAGCGAGGAGATGAATGGCTGCCAGAGGTTAAAGAGACAGTAGGTCGAAGGGAATCAGATGTAGCTAAAAAGGGCAGTATTGGGGATCCTTGTGGTGATGGAAATGGTCCAAGCTTCACTGTATCAAGGTCAATATCCTGTATGTGAAGTTGTACTACAGTTTTGTAAAAATTACCACTAGAGAAAACTGGATGAAGGGTACACAGGACCTCCCTATATTATTTCTTACAACTACATATAAATTTATAATTACTTCAAAATAAAAGACTAATTTTTAAGAAGTGTCCTAATTGAAAGAATAATACAGCATTATCAGATAGGGCCCACTGTGATCTGACCTTTATTTTATGTCTCTAACTTCATATCCTGAAACTTCCAACTTGCACTTCCAGCCGCACAGTGCCGCTTATGTTCCCCAGCCTTCCCCAGCAAGCCCCACCTGCTTCTAGAGATCTCTGCCCCCCTGTGCTTCTGTGGGAAGCATGGATGCCTTTCAGACCCCGCTTGCACACTGATACTGCCACCATTCAGGCGTTAGAATTATCATCTCGGGGCTGGCCTGAGACGTGAGTGTGTCTCAGAGAGGCTGGTCTACAGGGACCCGTTGGGTAGTTTAACAACATTTGTCCCACATGTAGCAGGTGCATGCAATCTACGGGTATTTTTAATTTCCCTTCTGGTGTGCTGTGTGCCTCAACAAAAGCAGGACTGCGGTACATTTGGTCAAGTGGGGACATGTGAGTTCCTGGTATCATGTTTTCCCATTTATTCCGCCGATATCTTGGCATGGATATATAGTGATATCTCTATCTCTATAGACTGGCACCCAGGGCCCACTGGCCTGTCCTTCCATATGGCTTTGCTGGCTGTGGTGGTTTTGTGAAAGTCAGGAATGTCCTTCAATCAGGCACGGTTACCCTAAACTTTTAATTCCCCAAGGAACACGCCAGCCTTTGTCAATTGTGAATTCCTCCAGCCTTTCTTGAACCTGTCTCCATTTCCAGCCTGTGCCATCTCTCAAAGTGACAGGCTGCCTTTGGGGAAACAGGATGTCCTGCTCTGTGTTTTAAAGTTCCCTTGAGTGTCTAGCCTTTGTCATAAGATCGAAGCCCTATTCTTCATCTTCTCCATGACTTCACATGCTTCATGAGTTTTTAAGGATGAAGAAAGAGGCACTTTTTTTTTTTTTGTCTCTGTGACTTAAAAATCACCTTCCTGTGTGTTGTGGCCCCAAGATGCTATTTCACTTGCTGAAGAGGGGACCCTTCTTTTTGTGTGTATGTGCTGGACACAAAGCATTTAACTTTAATTGCTCTCCCTTGGGGTTGTGGTCCCACATTTCAGGCTTCTTTCCCATCTGATTTCAAAACTTTGTTCATGACAACCACTGAAATAGGTTTGCATTTGCTCCACAACACTCAAAAGCAAGAAGCATCACATTACTTCCCTTTTCCTGATTCAAGTTCAATCTGAATCTCAGCCCCTACTCACTATGGCAGTGAGATGCCCAACATCACCTGTTGTTGGGGACACTCTCTTCCCCAGGGTCACCCAAGGAGCCGGTGGAACTTGCACAGTCCTGAAAACTTGAGGAAGCATCTCTGGTCTTCAGGCCATCATGGCCACCGCTGAGATTCTCATTGCCCGTATTGCCCATTTACAATGGGTGATGTTCCAGGGCGCCTGGGTGGCTCAGTTTGTTAAGCATCTGACTTCGGCTCAGGTCATGATCTCATGGTTTATGGGTTCAAGCCCCACGTCAAGGTCTGTGCTGACAGCTCAGAGCCTGGAGCCTGCTTCAGATCCTCTCTCTCTCTCTCTCTCTCTCTGCCCCTCCCCTGCTCACACGCTGTTTCTGTCTCTCAAAAAATAAATAAACAAATGTTTAAAAACAACAATAACAATGGGTTATTATTAATAACAGTGCTCCTTCCTCTTCCAGCTTGGGTACAGCGTTTGTTCACTGTTGTTCCCCAGATTCACACCCCTGAGGACCCAGTACCCAACATCTGTGTGCCATCCCTCAGAGGCCCTGGTGTGAATGTGAGGTGTCATCCTCACCTTGCACAGACTCATCATCTTCCCCTCCATCCCCACAAGTCACACAAAGCCCCAAGCTCTAGACTCCATTCCTTCCCATCAGGCAGAACCAAGCTTAACCCCCTCTGTGAGGAGGGGCCATCTTCTAGGTGTTAGATGTAGCAGTCACTGTAAGTACACCTCCCCTAAACCCAGAGCTCACCTTTCTGGGGAAGCCCACAGTGCCTTCCCGCAGGCCTTGACACTCTGCCTGAGGATTTCTGCAGCTGCTTGGCCCAGGGGTATGCCTGGCCCTGGGTGCCGGCCAGAGTACCCAGAAGCTAATGTCCTGGGAGCAACTTCAACCAGTGATGAAGAGCACTTGGTGAGTAAATATGCCGGCTCTGGGCCCCTGAGGTGGGACAGTGCATGTCCCTGTTTCCCACGATCTCTCACATGCCCAAGTAGGATGGCGCCCAGGTGCCCCAAGCAGTAACCTGCTCATAAACACACCCAATTTGGCTCTCTTTCCCTCTGCTCCCTGACTTGTGACTCCTGGGATCACCTCTCGGATTGGGTGCACATCTCTGTCTTGGGGTCTGTTCCTGAGGCCCTCAACCTAAAACTCCTGGTAACTTCTGTTCTGGGCTCTAAAACCCAAAATCTATCAATACCTCCAGAGGCAAAGGAGTCTAGACCCAGTCTGCCCTTATCAGTTAAAAGAGGCATGAGAAGGGAGAAAAATTACTCTTTCTTTCTTGGGAGAGTCTCCTACCACAAAGATAATATGAGAAATGAACACTCCAATACATCTTCCTGCTGTAGAGCAATCACATACTGAACACCTACTGCATGTCCAGCCTGAGCCAGGGCCAATGAGTTGGGGTGGATGAAGGAGAAAAATAAGAAGTTGTGGGGGCGCCTGGGTGGCTCAGTCGATTAAGCGTCTGACTCCGGCTCAGGTCATGATCTCACAGTTCATGGGTTCGAGCCCCACGTTGGACTCTGTGCTGACAGCTCAGAGCCTGGAGCTGTGTGTCTCCCTCTCTCTCTCTGCCCTTCCCCCACTCACACTCTGTGTCTCTCTCTAAAATAAACATTTAAAAAAATTTTTTAATGATCCAGATCTCAGGAGAAGAAAATCAGCATTCAGGGAGTGGGAATGACCATTTGGGGAGAACCTAGCTTCTGTCATGTGTCTTATGCTCACAGTCTCAGGTATTTACTGGGGACACTGGGGCTCCGAAGAATGCAGGAACTTGTTCCAGCTGATGGTCACGCGGTCCAACTTTGGGGCGATTAGACATTGGCCAGTGGGCTCAGCTGCCCTGATACGGGGGATCTGGGCCATTCAAGGAGGGAACATTGCCAACAGCAGACCCCACATTGGACAGGACCACAGCAGGGTTTCTCTGCCTTGACTGAGCTTTTGCAAACCATGTACCCCAGTGCCACCTCCTGCTCCCAGGGAAAGTGTGGTGCAGGGAAGATAAAATGAACACTCGCGAAATACGTAAATGACAGTGTGGGGAACACCTTATTCATTGCCCACCTGAGTGACCTAGGGATTAGGGGTCATACAGAGCAGAGAGAATTGGTGGACACCCTCTCTGTATCTAAGTCAACAGGGTCAAAGTCACTGCAGTTAGGGACCCAAAGGCCTTCTGGAGCCATTATTGGTGGCCGTCACCTTATTCTGGTCTTCTCACCTGTAACCTGTATAAGAGGGCCTGGCGTGGTTGGACGTCATCGCTGAGACAAAGTGCAAGCTGTGTTTGTTTGCACGCTGAGCACCCACTCAAAGACACAGTCTGTTTGGAGCTCGGTTTCCCTGGCTTTCCTCCTCTACAGGCCAAGAGCTTGCAAACACTGCAATGTGAACGATGCATTAAAGTTTTATACACTAATATATATTTTACTGAACTTTTTAATAACCCAGGGAGAAATGGTTTTAAATAATTCAATATGGTGTTGGCCCCGAGCTGAACCATGATACAAGTAACGATGTATAAAATATGACACTAATATTGCATACCTTAATATAATAAATGTTTATCTTGATAATAAGCCATTTGAATTCTACTAATGTGGGAGTTACGGTTGCCATGGCATGGTCTTGTTAAGTTTTTAAATGAGACGTCAACAGCAACAGCCACATAAATGTGTACGTTCACCTACTTGCTGTTTATAAATGAACCAACTGGACAGTGAATGGCTTATTCATCAATAAAAGTTTTAAATGCTATTTATGAAGCAATTGAATGACTGGAGGAAGTGTGTTGCCAGTAATGTATGTTCCTTCGCAGAGCCAGCTTTGGGATTTTACAGAAAGTCCGGCATGAGGACCGAGGTCACCCTCCCCGCCCCACAAGAAGGCCATTGTGAAAATAAGGTGCCACCGGCACATAGTAGGTGCTCCATAAATTCTTGTTGGACAAATCTTTCAATGGCTGCCTCAGGAAAAAGAATTCAAGAATCCGAGTGGTTTCCAAACCTGGCCATGTATCAAAACCACCTGGACATCGCATTAAAAATACAGACTCGTAAGCCCCACTGAGACGCAGAGTCAGAATCTCCAGGTTTTCAGCCCAAGGATCCCACCCGAGTCTATGGTAAATTTGCCTTTCATTAAATTTCTACGAGATTTTTAGGCAGAGGATCTTAGAGTTGGAAGAACCCCTGGAGATGACCTAATTCAACCCTTAAAATCACACAGCAAGTGTGTGGGAAAGCCAGGACCCAAAGCCAGTCTTCGGGCTCCCATGCCAAAGCTCTGAAATTCTTTCCAACAGGCCTGGCCTGCAAACTGGTTGAGCAGTTTAAGCCAGTCTCCACTAGTTGAATGAATCAGAATGCTTTTCGTCACAAGGGAAAAGAAACCTAAGGCAAACCAGTTTAACCAAAAAATTACCTGGCTTCAGGTATCTCCAGATCCAGGGACTCACATGGCCCATAGGGATCCTCTTCCTGTGTTTCAGCTCTGCTTTCCTTTGGGTTGGCTCATTCCCAGGTAGCTTGTCTGGGTGACCTCCAAACTCCAGGCTGTCTCCCAGCAATTTAGCCATCCCAGCTGAAATGGGCCTTCTCTGTCCCTAGGGTAGCAGCCGACCTCCCCAAGGGTGATGCTCATTGGCTCACCTTTGGCCGCATGTTCACTCCCGAAGCAATCACCCTGCTCAGAGGAATGTCACCTAAGTTATGGGTCCATCCCTGTGACAGAGGGCACTGCAGTGGGAGAGTGGGGCGGGGGTGGGCTGGGGAATGGTTCCCTCTAAGGGAAACCGAGTCGCTGGCGCCAGAAGGGGATGGAGGCAGGGCAGGAAAAACAGCAGAACAGATGTCTCCTCACCGAGACGGTACCCAGGGAAGGCGAAGTCACAGGGAAGCCCAGATATCTCTCTGCAGCTTCTGCTCTACTCACAGAAAGCAATTTCACACGCGATGTGGCATTAAAACAAGCCCAGAAGTAAAGTGCAAAATTCTCATGAATTTTTAAGATGAAACAGGTAATTTCAAAGAGCCCTCGAGCTTGGAGGCAGCTCAGGCTCACCCCAGACTTCCAGGAGCCCCAGGCGAGAACTCAGCGGACACGCGCACTGATGGAGTCTGGGAAGCTTGAAAGCAGGGTCTGGCCCTGAAATGATCTGCAGGTTTGAATTATTCATTATTTGTGCTCATGATGTATCTAATATCTCCCCCACTCCCCACACCGGCTATAAGTCCCCAATGGTCATGCCTGTCCCTTATCCCTCCTTGGCTATGGGGAACAGATCTTCCTTTGGGTAGAAGGACCTGGAAGGTTCCACTCCCACCTCTGGCCTCAGGTACTATGGCAAGACTGGGTACCATTGGAGGGCAGAAACGGCATAGCCAACTTGCTTTGGGCCCAAGCAGAAGAGAGCTAGAGGCCAAAACAAGTTTAGCTTTGCCCTACCGGGCAGGCTATGCAGTGCAACTCCTGATTCCTTTTCCCTAACCCTGGCAGTTGTGCTGGAGAACATGAGTGTGAGGTCATCCATTCATCTTGCTGAGTCACAAACCCTGTTCCTGGGCACTGGAGTGTCAGAGATGAGTATGATAGTGTCTTTGCCCTTAAGGTACCCCCTAGTCTGAGCAGAGAACAAGGAAGGTTCTTAACCATCAGGATCACCATGTATGGTTGTGCAGGTTGAGCACTGCACGAAGACCTCCACCGGAGGGGTGAGTGGGACTGAAGCCCAGTCAGCTCTCTGCTTGCTTATCTGTGACCTCTGGCACAGGGATATCAAGAGGCACAAAACCAGTACGTATGCTAGTGGCAAATAGGAGGGGTACAATGTTCCCAAGACCGGACTCTGATCTGAGGAGGAAGCTGGGAAGCAGAATTGTGGGAGTCTGATGTGCTAGCCCCAAAACTGGGTCTCCAAACCCAGCAGCAGGGAGAACAGAGAGCAAGTGTGTGTCAGTGACAAAAGAAAAGCCTAAGTCAGAAAGAGACAGTAAGTCAGAGGAAGCCTGTGGTGAGGGGGGCCAGGCGCAATCTGTCTGGGAGGGGCAGATAAACTGCCCCTTTGCTCTCTGACCTATGCCCTGGCCTTCACCTGCCCTGCTCTGTGTTGCAGGGACTGCCTTCCCCAGGCCCCTTGCCCTCTGGCTGCTAGATGGTGTCACGTGCTACCTGCCATTCCAGCCCAGACAGCACGCCACTCCCTTCCTCTAGATTACCCTTCTCCATCCACCGCCTAACTCCTTCAGAACTCGAAGCAGGGGTGGCCTCCTCTAGGGAAGCCTTTCCTTTTGCACAGAGGGGATGGCACATCTCTCCTCTGGCTCACATAGCCCCCATGTTCTCCTGGAGTAAGAGACTTGCTGTATTGTTGTAAATCAGCTGAGCTACATCAGCCCCCCCCCCCCCCCCCCCCCCCCGCCCCAGGGCTCTGAACTCCCAGATGGAAGGGTCTCATGTCCCAGTTTCTGCATCCCAGCATCTGGTTCTGGCCTCGAACAGGAGGAGCAAATAATGTCTGATGCTCACTGTTTGTAAAAGGGTTTGCATTTACCTTCTCATTGAGTAACCAACTGACCCCGCGTGGCAGAAACTCATTCTCATTCTCATTCCACACAGGAGGCTAAGTGACTCACTCAAAGTCACCCTCTTAAACAGTGGTTCTTGAATCTCAGTCCCCCCTCACCCTGTCCTAAGCTGTTCCCAGCTCCCAGAGAGCTTCTCGTGCTTGAATATTTTTCCAAGACCTTTTAGAATAAAAGCACAAACCCTCCCTGGATGGGTAACTTGTTCACCTCAGTCTTGAGACCTAAGAGTTTTCTGGAGTCAGATTGCCTGACTTCAAATCCCAGGTAGGTCCCAGTCATCTTAAAATTTTTTTAAAGTGTATTAATTTATTTTGAGAGAGATAGAGAGACTGAGTGGGGAAGGGGCGGGGGGGGGGGCGGGGAGAGAATCCCAAGAGGGCTCACACCGTCAGCCCCCAATGTGAGGCCCAAACTCAAACTGTGAGATCATGACCTGAGCCGAAACCAAGAGTCAGGTGCTTAATGACCTGGGCCACCCAGATGCACCGCCCCCACCCTACCCCCCACCCCACCCCCAGTAATCTTAGGCAAGTTGCTTGATCTCTGTGAACTTTAGCCTCTTCGTCTGTAAAATGGGTTCAATAGGGTCCCTACTTTGTCACGTTGTGTGAAAGTTAAATAAGACAAGACATGCCAAGTCTTAGCACACAGCCTGGATCACAGGAAGGATTTTTTAAATGTCCCCTAGTAGCAATAGGGTCAGTTGACTTAACAGATGGCGTATTCTAACTCGCTGCTTCTCAATGTTAATGTGCATGTGAACCACTTGGGAGTTTTCTTTCCATGCAGAATCTGTTGCTGGAAGTCTGGAGTGGAACCCGGGGTTCTGCATTTCCAGTAAGCTCCCTGGTGATGCCTGCGCTGCTGGCCCAAGGACCACACTTTGAATAGCAAGGCTCTAGGTCAGGCCGGAGCAGGTCTTTGAGAGCTGGGGTTTGCCTGGGGAGTAGTGGTGTATTATTCTGGAGGTCAGGGACCCTGCCCAAGGTGGGAGGAATTGGGATCTGCGTGGGGTTTGGGGTGGGCAGAAAGGCGAGTAGTAGAGCGGGCAAAAGGGTGCCCTGAAGACCAGCACCCTCAGCTCTGCAGATTGGGGCTGAGGGAGGAGGAAAGGATGGGGCTTCCCTGAGTGGGGCCTGCTCTCCCCTTCAGATGACAGTCTTTGTGCCTGCCAACTGCCACCTCCATTTGTCCTCAGGGAGGAATGCTGAGGCTGTGGAAGGGCCCAGGGGCTGCAGACAGCTGCTCCCGCAGGCGAGTAGCTCTGGGTTCCTGTTCACTGCGCAAGAATGGCCTTCCCCCGGGGTTCCCCTGCCCCACCTCCAGGCTAGGGCCGTGCAGGAGCTGTGGGACCCCTGGACTGCTGGGCTCCCGCTGTCTGGGATGCTGTCTGGCTCCCGCCCTGCCCCCCACCCCCAGACGGCACACACGTGCCATCCAGGGAAGGGCTCTGGATCCCCTCTGACCTCAGCAGCCGCCTTCTAGCTTTGGAACCCCACCTGGTCACCCCTCTCAGACCTCACCTGATGAGATCCAGCAGGGGAGTGAGGGCAGGTTTTTTAGAGAGTCTGAATCACAGCAGATTTCTAAGCAAAGCGTGTCTGTCAAGTTTTAAATTTCAAGAGCCACTATTGAAGGGACTTCAGTAGTGCGCTGTAATCATGAAAAAGCTCCTTTTGCGGGTTTTAAGTTTTTATCAGATGCGCATGATTGATAAAATGTCACAGAGCACCGAAGAGCTTGGAAAGGGAGCCCCCGCCCCCCTCGCCACCTGCTCTCCGTGGAGCGGTTCTGAACCTTCCAGGTACTTTTGCTGGGGGCTAGTTCCTTATCTCAAGACAATAGGATTTTCTTCTTTGCATTGACCTGTGGACTTTGTTCTGTCAGAGTCCTCAGACTGCTCTCCAGTTCATTTACTGGGATGTAAGTGGGATATCTTGTAAACACAGGACAAGGTGAGCCTAGAGCTCTCCTCCTCTGCCACCTTCCCAAGCCTCTTCGAGACAATATGACTTTAACATGCTTTCTAGACTTAATCGATTTTAACTTTTTAAATGTTTATTCATTTTTGAGAGAGAGAGAGAGAGAGAGAGAGAGTGTGTGTGTGTAAGCAGGGGAAAGGCATAGAGAGAGGGAGACGCAGAATCCAAAGCAGGCTCCAGGCTCTGAGCTGTCAGCAGAGAGTCTGACGTGGGGAATTCAACTCACAGATAGTAAGATTCATGACCTGAGCCTAATTCGGACACTTAACTGACTGAGTCACCCAGGTGCCCCTAGACTTATCAATATTAGACATTATCTGTTACCTTCTTGATTAACCCAAGTTTAGATAATCAGGTGCATTCCTCATTACATGCCTTTGTGAGCATAAATCCTACCTTTATGCTTCTACTCTTAGGCCCATTAGCCTTCCACAGTGTATTTTGACTCCCCATAGGTCAAATGAAGATATTAATTTCTCTCCTTATTCCTTCCTACCAACCCTGGTCAGCTTTACTTTTTGTTTTCCTTCAAAGTTTACTTATTTACTTTGAGAGAGAAGGAGAGAGTGCATGTACAAGCTGGGGAGAGGCACAGAGACAAAATCCCAAACAGGCTCCATGCTGTCAGTGCACAGCCTGATGCGGGGCTCAATCTCATGAATGCTATGAGATCACGACCTGAGCAAAAATCAAGAGTCAGATGTCCAACCGACTGAGGCACCCAGATGCCCCTGGTCAGCTTTACATTTTCGAGACTGATGTGCTGTTGCACAACTACAAATAAGGTTTCTGTTCTTTGTTTACAGGCTGAATCTACAAATTGAAAATCAGGAAACAGTGTTTTACATGATTATGACTAGGCAAATATTGATGGTGGCTCAGACAATTATGGTAACAGACTATAAGCATTCTGTCTTATAAGTTTTTTGTTTGTTAAAGAGTTTCTACTTGCCTTTCTTTTCTTTGTCCTATTTGCCTACATCACATCCTGGTTTTCTTTCAAACTTTCCATCATATCAGAAGTTCTAACAAGCAGAGAATTATACTAAAATTATTGAATCACAAACCAACTTAATGTAATTCAATATATAGGGATGATTCCCAGCAAAGAGCAATCAGTGAACAAAGCACGAGCCATCAAAGTACAGGGTAGGTACTGGAAGCCTCCTGCTGTGCCAGGCATGAACTCCTCAATGCCTGGACCATGGTGAGGTCCGGGGGACCCAGTAAGAGACTGGGTAGTGGAAGAAGCCCGGCTCACGTTGACTGCTATTTAACAAGCAATTCAGAAGTACTTCAACTGGCCCATCTTGGCCAAATATCAGGCCTGCTAACAAGTTTGTTTCCTCTGAGTCATTCAGCCATCAGCTTCATCTGAACTGGCTGCTTTCTGGTCCTGCTGCCCATCAAATATCCTGGAAGCCCTCCGCTCTGCCGCGCTGTGCGACCCCCGTGTCCTAGATCCCGTGTGTTCTTCCTTGTTTTACCCCTTTGTGTTCTAGCCCCTCGTTTTGCTAAATGTAACGCCCAGTTTTGCCGTTTGATATTCAATTCAGAGATGATATTAAACATATTTAAGCACCACCTCATTCAAAAATTTTAGTTGCTTGACATCTTGTTACGAAGTCACACAAAGACTCTGATGTTTGAAAATCTCACTTTTCTAAAATGAGCATCAGTGACATACTCTAGTGGAAGTATCGCATTTGCAGTTGCTTGAAAGCAAACTAGGCCGAGGACGGGCCCTCAGGAGTGCATTCGCGGTGTGGAACTCCCGACCTGCTCTCAGGACACTTCAGGAGCCAGGAGCAATGCAGGACCGTCCAACACATCAGCCGCATCGTTAGCAATCTAGAGATAACTAATTATGTTCTTATTATTTAATTTAAAAATTTTTTACATTTAATTACTTATTTATTTATTTTGAGAGAGCACATGCATGTGCGCCAGCAGGGGTGGGGCAGAGAGGGGAGAGAGACTCCCAGGCAGGCTCCCACCTGTCAGCATGGAGCCCCATGCAGGGCTCAAACCCACGAACTGTGAGATCATGACCTGAGCTGAAACCCAGAGACAGTCATTTAACCAACCCAGCCACCCAGGCACCCCTTGTTTAATTAAAAATTAAATGCAAATGGAAGCTCTAAAATTGTCCTCCTGCGTGCCAGGGGGATGTCTTGCCCAAATCCGGAGGTGCCCAGCTCTCACTTTGGGTGCCACTGCTTTATTCAACAAGTACGTGCTGAGTGTCTCCGCCACTCCAGTCTCCTGTTCTCAGGGAGCTCACTGTTTAGAAGGGAACGTAGGTAAGAGAAGAGAACATTACAACCAGAGTGATGGGTGATGTCACAGAGGGAACACACATGACTGTGGCACTAAGGAGGGACTTCACCCAGAGGAAAGACTGTCCACACAACTGCTTAGATGGATGTACAGGTAAGTGGGTGGATGGATGGGTGGGTGATAGATGGACGAATAGACGGGGGGTGGATGGATGAGAGGATGAATATGTGGGTTGAGAGGTGGGTGGAAAAGTTGGCAGATGAATGGATGGATGGATAGATGAGTGGATGCATGGGGAGATTAATAGAAGGGTCTGTGAGTGGATACATGGGTGAAGTGACATCACAGAAGGCAGTGGGGAATGACAGCACAGTCCTGATTGGGGCAACCATCCTTTCCCTTGACCCTGCACATCTGAAAGATGGGGAAAATATCTGAGTCATCCCTGTTTTTCTGTGCCTGGCAGAGGCCTAACATACAGTAGGTATTCAATAAACGTTTGTCAAGTATGTGAATTAATGAAAATTAATGAGCACCAGCTTGTTCAGAGAGTTCATCTAAGCCTCTTCCCCTTTCTGGGCCTCAGTTTTTCCATGTAAAATATCTGCGACCTGATTTTATAATGCCATCGGTGCTGCAAAAGGAGACTGTGCTTGGGGACCTGTTTTAGATATCACCATGCGACAGACCTCAGGTACATGGCATCTTTAATTTACCACTTTAGTGTTCCCGCTGTGCTACTTCAGGCGCATGCATGATCGTATTCAGCACTGGCATAGGCATTGTTGTAATTACGTCCATTTAGCAGATGAGACTGTTGAGGCTCAGAGAGGCTAAGAAAATTTGAAGTCGGTTTGATTGGGATTGCAACCTTGCAAACTTGGGCAAGTCACTTCCCTTCTCAGAACCTCTCAAAGATGTGACGATAAAATGAGGTAAAGCATGTAAAGCATCTGCACCCATGAGGTAATTAGTGGTGTTTCTCTGTGTTGCTCAAGCCAGATAGTTGCAGAGAGGGGATTCTGTTCACATGCTGAGGACCTCAAGTTAACTAGCAAAAAAGATTAAAGTCCTGCTTAAGCATAGGGGTGGGCTAAGTGGGTGATGGGCATTAAGGAGGGTACTTGTTGGGATGAGCACTGGTGTTATAAATAAGTGATGAATCACTAAATTCTACCCCTGAAACCATTATTACACTATATGTGAACTAACTTGGATTTAAATAAAAAAATAATTAGTGAACAGCTGTGGCCATCCCCAGCCCTAAGGCGACGGGGTTCCCTTAGGTGCCATTTCTTTCCCCCGCCTGCCCTCTGGTGGTGAAGATGGGCACCACAGGCTCAGCCTCCTGCCGACGTTGCATCCAGAGTAGCCGGGCACGCGGCTGCCTCGCGACGCCATCTAGTGACGGTTGTTAACACTGCAGAACAAGAAAGGGATTCTAGGAGCTGGACCTCACTCCCCTGCTCCAACACCGCTGTGCGATGTTGAGCATATCGCTTAACTTCTCTGAATGTTAGTTTCCGCCTTGGCAAAATGCGTAAGGCACCTACCTTGAAGAGGTTTTGTGATAAATATAAGATGATTAGGGTAAAAAACCTAGCCGGAAACAATGATCCATGAAATTTAGCCCCTCTTAACAAAATGAAAAATTAAACCACATGGTTAGATTATCACAAGCTGGATCATTGGTTTCATAAAAGAATAAAGGGTCATAAGGCAGGTCAGTTTTGAGGGCAGGGAGGAAAAGGCAAAGGGAATTGTTAGGATAATGTGGGACTTGTGCCATGGCTCAGCAGTTCAGACAGATGTAGACTCAAGAAGATATTCAAGACCCAGTGATGACTTTAAGAAGCAACTTATGCTTGTGTCCTTAGGATGCAGATACGTGAATGTCACAGGACACAGCAGAGCAGAAGCCATGAACAACAGCAAATGTTCTAGCAGGGCCAGGCCAGTCAATGAGGGCTCCCTGGAGGACAGGATATTTAGTTAGGGTAGGAGCTGGAGAATGGGGAAGGGCTCAGGGATGGGGCAGTGATTCATCAGGGAAGGGGAGAAAGGAGAGGTGTGAGCAAAGGGCCCCGGGGCTTTGTGAAGGAGACCAGCCAGAGAGAAGCAGGAGCAGGAAGTCAGACTAGACCACACTAGGGCCGGGAGCTTCACCTGGACCCTCTGGAATGGGAGAAGCCCGTGAAAATACTCGAACACAGACTGACACTAGGGAGAGGCTGTGCACAAACTTGACATCTCTGTGCAAAGTGAATGGCAAGAATGATTAGATTGGTCAAATGTGCAAAGAATTGAAAGCAACGATCCCTAAAACCGATATTAGGTGGGCACTGCTGTCTCCTGGCACCAGCACTTTTCAGCAGGCTCTGATGGACCTACTGCTGGGTATAGATTCTTTCATACACGGCCAGATCCCTCCTCGGGCTGCAGCTGCCTCCTCAGAGCCACTTGAGCGGCCCCTCCTCCCTGCCATACTAGGGGAAGCTGCAGCTCCTATCAGCAAGAGGCAGCAAAATGTGATGCAGGGCCAATCCTATGCCTGCTGAGCATCAGAATTACTCGGACACCAGGGGCTCTTGTGAAAAAACAAATTCCCCAGCTGAGCCCAGAACGGCTGAGGCAGGATCTCTGGGGTTTGGTCCTAGAATCAGAATTTTTAATAGCTCAGCAAGTGATGGAGATATGTATCCAGGCTTAGGGTTACCGGTGAGCAGGGAAAGAGCAGGGATTTGGAGTCAGACAGACCCAGGCAAATCCCAGGTCCATTCCTTTTCAGCTGTGCTGCCCTAGGCCAATCACTTCACCTCCGTGAGTCCCAGTGTCCTGCCTACAATAAAGGCATGACCTCCTCCCCCCAAAAGGATAGTGGAGGCTCCTAGCACAATGCCAAACACACAGCAGGTGCTTAGGAGATGGAAAACTAAGCCCAGGGATGCCTGGGGGCCCTGATTGTCCTTCAGAGCTCCATACACATAGTCTGCAAGTTGAAGTTGATAACTAAGTCTCCTCAGGAAGTGGCTAGAAGTGGCTTTTGGGGGAAAAACAGAAGTCCCCAGGAAGGCACTGCTGCAGCTGGTCCAAATAGTAAAAGTTGAGATTTGGACCAAATCTTCCCTTGCCCATGACACCATCCCAGCTGGCTGGCCCTGGAAGAAACAGCGGGGCAGATAGGGCCTGTCCCTGGGGCCTCATGTCCCTTTAGGGTGCTGGCCTCCCTCCAGCCCTCAGGCACCCTCACCTCCCCTTTTCCCTTTCATCTCAGGCAAGCTCCCAGGATCACTGGGACCATCCGGCAGTTTCCGAGCCCCCTGGGACTCGCAGGTCTACGGGTAGTTGTGGGGTGATGGTTTATGGTGGCCTGAGCCAGGGGCTAGAGGCAGAGCATGGATCCTGAGATGCAGTGAGGGGATGGAGATGACAGGATTTGATCACTGGTTGTGTTTAAATAGATATTCGGGCATCAAAGGCGACTTCCTGGTTGAGATCAGAAGGAGTGCTCCTTTTACTGCGGAAGGACAAAGTGGTGGGAGCCGGTGGGTGGGAGACGACCACCAGCTTCTTAATGGTCAGGAGGTCGAGAGATGTATCAGGGTTAAATAAAACACTTAAGAAGGGGAGTAGCACCTGGGTGGCTCAGTCAGTTAAGCGTCTGACTTCGGCTCAGGTCATGATCTCGTGGTTCGTGGGTTCGAGTCCCATGTTGGGCTCTGTGCTGACAGCTCAGAGCCTGGAGCCTGTTTCAGATCCTATGTCTCCCTTTCTCTCTCTGCCCCACACCTGCTCACACACACACACACACTCTCTCTCTCATTCTCTCAAAAATAAATAAAACATTAACAAAAAAGAGATATGTCAGGGTTCATTTCAGCTCTCAGACTCAACAGATTCAACAGTGGCTTACACACAGCAGGGTTCTGTTTTGTGTGTTTTCCTTCCCCCAGAAGAAGTCCAAGTAGGCACCCCGGGCAGGCACTGGGGTCTACAAGCCATCCAGCACCCAGGCTGCCCCCATCTTTTTGCTCCACCCCAAGGGTGGATGTGACCTTAAAACTGCCTCAAGATCCAAGACGGCAGTGGAGTCAGGCATTACATCCCCTTCCAGTTAGTGGAAAGGAAGAAGGAGGGAAAAGAAGACTGGATGTGACCCAGAGTTCAGTGAGCTTCTTCCCAGAATGTCTCCATCCTGTGTTCACATCTCCTGGCCAGAACCAAGTCACATGGCCACAACCACTTCCAAGGGAGGCTGGGAGACACCTTCTTACTGTGAACAGCCATGTTCCCAGCTAAATATCAGGGGTCTGTTCCTACCTAAAAAGGGGCGGATAGATGCAAGAAGGCAATTGGCAAGTCCTGCTATAATCATCACCTCAAAGACGCCCAGAACTTTCCAGGGAGAGGTGTGGCTTAAGAAAAGATGGTAAGTGACTGCAACCTTGCTCGAGGAGGGCACACAGAGCGAGAAGGTGCCTGAAGTCAGACCTGCAGAACTACTACTACTTCAGGGACGGGTGGGCGGGCAGCCGAGGAGCCTTCGGAAGGGCCTGAGGAGGCACAGCTGGGGACGCGGGAGGGACTTCCGCGGAGCTGGCGAGCCCGGGGAGCTGGGTCTGGAGAGGAAGGCCACGTTCACAGCGTGACCGCCCCGCAGACCTAGAGAAGCAGGGGCTTCGGAGCAGCTGCTGGATTTCACCGCAGCGCGGTCACCCGAGACGAAAACGGAGCGGTCTGGGCGGGGTGGCCTCGGAGGAAGCCGGCTGGAAGAGCTGGAACTGAGAATGTCTACGCCGTGGGCAGGGACGACCTCTCCAGATCCTGGCGGAGGAGAAAGGTGGGGCAGCAGGTGGAGAGGGAAGAAAAGGTTTAAAGAGGAGTTTCAGGGGGCGGGGGGTTCCTCCCCCCCAAAGACGGAAAGAGAATTAAGAATATTTAAATACAGATGGGAAAATGGGGCCCCTGGATAGCTCGGCTGGTTAAGCATCAAGCTCTTGATTTGGGCTAAAGTTCATGATCTCACGGGTTCTCAGATAGAACCCTACGTCAGGCTCTGCGCTCTTCTCCGGGCTCTTCCCCCTCTTTCTTCCCCACTCCCATCTCTGTCAAAATAAGTAGTTATTAAAAATAATAAATGCAGATGGGAAGAAGCCAGTGGAGAAAATAGTTAAAGCCTGGAGAAGAGGAGAAAGGTAGAAGTCTGGAATTCTCTCCCCTCCTGTCTTCTTGGCAGAATTCCGGATTCAGAGTTGATTTAAAAATTATTTTAAAGTAAAAGCGTTTGAGGGGCGCCTGGGTGGCTCAGTTGGTTAAGCATCCGACTTCAGCTCAGGTCATGATCTCATGGTCCATGAGTTCGAGCCCTGCATCGGCCTCTGTGCTGACAGCTTGGAGCCTGGAACCAGCTTCCGATTCTGTGTCTCCCTCTCTCTCTCAAAAATAAATATTCATTAAAAAAATTTAAAGTAAATAAAAAAACATTAAAAAACTATTAAAAATAAAAATTTAAAGTAAAAGCATTTAAGTCACAGAAGATGCAGAAAGAACTCTCATCTGACTTAAGCAGAGCCTCCTCCCAAAATACAGGTGTCCTTAATCTTCCTTCCGGCATCTCCTCCAAATTCAGCTGCCAAGAAGACAGACTTGCCCGTTCCCATTATCATCAGTAACCTCCCAAACTCTCCCATCGAAGTCCGAAAAACCCCTCTTTTGTTAAGTTCACATACATAAACCTTTCCGTCAGGCTATTCTGTGCTTTCCCCCATTACTGGGAGCTACCACTTGTGTGTGTGAAAATGAACCTTGTCTTTTCTCCTGTTAATTTGCAGGCCCCCAAGCACTGGACACGAGCTGGGAGAGGAAGGGTTTTCCTTCCAATGGTGGTTTCATGTGGGCAGGCATGGGGTCAGCAGCCGGGATGGGAGCAAGGGTGCGAGGCCCAGTGAGGCAGGCACTCAGGACCAGGGCCGTGCGAGGCTATGTGTCCCAGAAACGTGCACACACGCTTAGGGAGAATGTGGAGGGGCGTCTGGGAGTCGTTTGGACTCTTGAGGAGGTGCTGGCAGGATGCAGTCACCTGCTGAGAGGTGAGGGGGGCAGGGCTGGAGCCCGTGGAGAGGTTTGCAAGGAGCTGCTGTGGCACTTTGGGGGAAGAACTCCCGGTGGCATTGAGGACCCAGCTGGGTTGAAGTCACAAGGTTACATTCTGCCAGCCCGAGACTGTGAGATACTCTCCGGCAGCTCTTGGCCCCATGGAAGTGGCACAGAGGGGTGGACAATTGGACATCTGAGGAACTGGGGACCTTGGGGGATGGAGAGGGTGGCTCAACAGAGGGGCAGGGCGGCCCAAGTTACGGCAAGAGGTGGAAAGGTTGGCATGAAGAGCGGTGGACCCTGGAGCAGTTGACAGGGAGAAGGTCAAGTCACACCAGAGGCCTCCAGATCTCACCAAGGAGGTGCAGTGAGAATGAGGGAGGGAGGGACTGTGAATGCAGTGGGCAGCATGTGGACTTAAGATGCTAATGGTCAGGGGCCCGGGGCTCTGTGACGGAGAGGTCTGGACTGTAGTCGTGGGAACCAGTGGCTCAGGGAGAAGATGGGTGAAGATTCTGGGAATCATGGCTGTCTAGGGTCCCAGAGGCTAGGGCACCGGACCGTCAGCCCTGTAGACACTGGAGTAGCCTGGGTGAGGAGGAAGGCAGTGAGAGCGAGGTGCCTGGGAGGGAAGTCAGCCCCAAGCAGGGGAAGACGGCTGCGTGGTTATATGGCAGAACCCTCAAGGGAGAGGAGGATTTCTTGCGGGGCTTGGGAATGGCGTGAAGAACAGGGAGGCCTGGGGTATCCGGCACGAAGGAGGATAGTTGCTGGCATTAAGGGTTTCTGCAGTGGAGCAGCGTCCGGGGGGCTGGACAGTGAAGGCAGATGGTGCAGGAGGTCTTTGGTAAGAGGCTTAAGGACCAAGGATTTCTTTTCCCGATGAAACAGGAGTTTGCAAGGGCTCATTTTGAGGGACTGGTTACTCCTCACCTCTGTGTAGCTGCCTGGCTGCTGGGTCCCTCTCTGAAGGCAGACACGGCTAGAGGTCATTACAGCTTTCTGTGGGGAACTCTGAAGGGGCCCCCAAACCCTCAACACAGCTTTTCCGGAAGTCACCACCAATGAATTAGATCAGGGGTTGACAAATTACAGTCCACCAGGCCAACTCCCAACTGCCACCTGTTTTTGTAACTGAGGTTTATTAAAACACAACCACCCCATTCATTTACGTAATCTGTGACTGCTTTTATGCTACAAGGGCAGAAACGCTATAGAGATGGCATAGCCCAGAGAGCCTAAGATATTTACCATTTACCCTTAAAAAATGTAGCTCAATTAGAATCTAGGTGAGACACTAAGTACACTTGCTCTCCCTGGATCTTGCCTACCCTGCTCAGGACTTACTATATTCCTTAAGTTAAAAAAAAAATCCCTATTTTTTTCTTTGTTAATGTTGAAAACTTGTGTCTTGTAACAAAATTACAAAAAAAGCGTACTACTTTTCAAAGTTCAGCAAATGAATTTTTACATATTAATATATTCATGTAACCACCATCCAGATAATGATAAATTATATATCCAGCCCTCAGGAGGTTCCTTTATGCTCCTTCTTGGTCAACATCTCCACCTCCACTGTGGAGTCACCTCAACTCTGACCTCTATCACTGTTAGTGTTGCCTGTTCTTCAAGTTCATATGAACGGAATGATATGGCAGGTAGCCTCTTGTGACTGACTTCTCTAATTCAATATATGTCTGTGAGATTCATCCCCATGGCTGCATATATCCATACCTTATTCCTTATTACTGCTGTGTAGTATGCCATTGCCTGGCCAGCCACAGGTTTGTGGGGTTCTTTAAAATTTATTCTTCTATTGATGCACAATTATTGTTTATTTTTCAGTTTGGGGCTAAAATGGAAAAGGTTATTGTGAACAATCATATATGTGTCTTTTGTCAGATGTATGTATTCATTTCACTTGAGTATATGCCTAGAAATGAAATTTCTGGATCATGGAGCAGGTGTTCATCTTTAGTAAATATTCCAGACAGTTTTCCAAAATTGAACCAGTTTATACCGATCTGTAGACTGCATTTAAATGGCATGAGAACCTTAGCTATGGGAGTGATGGCTCCTAAGAGTGAACTCTCCGGTGTTAGTAATGAAATAAAGAAAATGCCGGAACTAAAAGTCCTGGAAATCACAGCATGAAAGTAGTGGTGCTCAACTGGTGCAGATATGGATCAGCTGATGTCATTAAAAAATTATTTTAATGTTTATTTATCCGAGAGAGAGAGAGAGAGAGAGAGAGAGAGAGAGAATGAAAGGGGGAGGGGCAGAGAGAGAGGGAGAGAGAAAATCCCAAGCAGGCTCCACAGTGTCAGCACAGAGCCCAACATGAGGGTTGATTCATGAACCATGAGATCCTGACCTGAGCCAAAATCAAGAGTCAGATGCTCAACTGACTGAGCCACACAGGCACCCCTGTGTCATTAATGCCACACAAAATGGATGATGCCTCCCTGGGCTACCAGAACCTGGGAATCCAGGACACTCAGAATGATGTCTGTCAGCATTTGGCTTACCTTAACCATACTCATAGGAGACTGAGGTACCCCCGCCCCTCTCCCAGAAGGGGGTGTGGTCACAGAATCACTAAGATTCTGATTTGGAGTCAGGAAAGTTCTGAAAGCATCAATGTGCTAAGATGGTAAAGTATTAATCATTCACCCACTTAGGAACTGTGGACCTTGAACCAGAATGTCCTAAAACAATCTCTTAACTCCAGGCCTGAGGTCCCTCTCTAGTGGCAGGACTCCTCCCTCCTCTCTATCCAGGGTCTCCTTCTTGGACAGTAACCTAGTTTTCTCTCTGAACCCCAGGTTTTCTCAGCTGCATGCTTCTTCAGGTGGGTTCATGCACCTGAATTAGCTGTAGTCTCTCTGCGCTCCTCTGCCTGTCCCATGAGACATCACTTGCAGATTTCACTCATCAGGTCTCACAATTCCAAAGCCTTTCTATTGTATTTGCCTTAAAGTTTGGTTTAAGACAGACTGGGTTTCTATGCCCTTTGGGACATATGCATCTAGCAGGAAAGTAGACACACAAGTCAAGAGGTTAGAGATCTTGTTGGACTGGATTCAGACTTGATAAAAGAAGTAGATGAGCTCATTCCGGGTACATAAACTAGAAGGCTTAGAAGTTAAAAGTTAACCTCAGGGAACACATCAAAATTTTAGGGCAGATAGGGGCACCTGGGTGGCTCAGTCGGTTAAGCGTCCGACTTCAGCTCAGGTCACGATCTCACGGTTTGTGGGTTCGAGCCCTGCATCGGGCTCTGTGCTGACAGCTCAGAGCCTGGAGCCCATTTCTGATTCTGTGTCTCCCTCTCTCTCTGACCCTCTCCTGCTCATGCTGTCTCTCTCCCTCAGAAATAAATAAAAACATTAAAATAATTTTTTGACGGCAGATGGAACAGACTACCAGGATCTAGAAGGAAACACATACTTTTTGAAAATAAGAACATAATCCTGCCAGCATGCAACACTATTCAACAGACTGGAATATTTGTTTCAGAAGGCTTTGTGCTATCAGTATTGGTGCCCAGAAGAGCTTCCCCATGAATTAAGCACCAGAAGGACTTTGTAGTAGGTTCTGAGATCTCTGACTACCTACTTCGACCACATCCATCTCAGAGTGCTTTGAGGGAATCTTTTGGATTCTGCCTCTGCAAGACCAGGGAGCAGCATTTACCTGGACTTCCCCCAGCCAGTGCGAGATGTGTGACTGCCGAAATGAGAGCTCAAGGGTAGTGGAGGAGATGGTGCTTTGGAGATCATACCCAACTTTGTGTGGAGAACAAAGTTGAGACTATATGAGGACAGTGGCCAAGTCTGCCTCATCTCCACTTTTCTATTTTAATGTTTGGCTCTGTCGGGTGCTCAACAAATATTTGTTGAATGGATGTATGGACAAATAGATAAATGAATGGGTGGGTGAATGAGTGGATGAATGGAAGGGAGAATGGATGAATGGGTGGTGGGTAGATGGAGGGTAGGGTGAGGTTTCAGTCAATATTAGGTTTCCAATATTGTTAGATTTGCTGCCTTCCTCCTCTCCCACAGCCCAAGCCAGCAGGACCCCTCTAAGAAACACATGAGGTCCTTTACTTAATCTTTCAAACTTGAGGGATAGTAATACATATTTCTCTTTCAAACCTGAGGTTTATATTTACTTTACAAAAATATTGCACATATGGACTCAAACCTTACCAGAAAATAAGATTGAGGGATTAATATATGTGGATTTATAAAACGTACAAAACATATAAAACATTACAAAAACTTAATAGAGTATCACTCAAAACAACTACCATCTTAATGACATTTTAAATATTTTTTATTTAAAAACAATTTTAACGTTCATTTACTTTTTAGAGAGAGTGAGTGGGGAAGGAGCAGAAAGAGAGGGAGACAGAATCTGAAGCAGGTTCCAGGCTCTGAACTGTCAGCACAGAGCCTGACATGGGGCTCAAACTCATGAACCACAAGATCATGACCTGAGATCAAATTGGATGCTTCACTGTCTGAGCCCCACGGGTGCCCCTAAAACATTTTAGATTAGCAATAATGTGCCCTATATAATCAATTCACAGAAAATATTTTCAGGATCTTCCTTCTCTAAAATTTCAAAAAAATAAAAAGTGGAAGTGGGGGGGTTCCTGTACATCCACTTGTCTTGCAGCAAATACATGCATCTAACAAGCACTATTTTTTTTCAAATAGTTTATTGTCAAATTAGTTTCCACATAACACTCAGTGCTCATCCCCACAAGTGCCCTCCTCTATGCCCATCCCTCCTCCCCCCCACACCCATCAGTCCTCAGTTTTTGTCAGCATTCAAGAGTCTCTCATGGTTTGCCTCTCTCCCTTTCCCCCACCATTTCCCCCCTTCTTCTCCCGGTTGGTCCTCTGTTAAGTTCCTCCTAGTCCTCCTATACGTGCAAACATATGGTATTTGTCCTTCTCTGCCTGACTTATTTCGCTCAGCATAACACCCTCAAGGTCCATCCATGTAGCTACACATGGCCAGATGTCATTGTTTCTCATTGCCATGTAGTATTCCATGGTATAGATAAACCACATCTTCTTGATCCATTCATCTGTTGATGGACACTTAGGCTCTTTCCATGTTTTAGCTATTGTGGAGAGTAACAAGCACTATTTTTTTTATCTTCATGCAAATATTCAAAGCCCTTCTGACATTACGATATGGGTCTCTAAATCATGACTGGAGTGACTCACCGCTCATCCTGCCTCCATTGTAATGGTTCCTGATTATGAAAAAGGACCCAGGAGTCCAGCCACATAGTTCAGCATTTTGAACTAGAGGGATGCAAAGTTGGGGAGGAATTTCTGTTCCTATCCCATCTACTTCACAAGGTTTCTGGAATAATCTCCAAAGAAAATAGATGAGAGGCCCTTTGTGACTTTCCTGGCTCTGTGTAGCTTCATGCAGTTCATGTTGTAGGTATTAGAAGAGGGTCACCCTTCCACAGAGCCTCTCACAGTTCAGATCATGTCACTCACCTGCTCAGAAGGCTTTGGCACCTCCTCTCACATGCCACATAGAAGCAAGCCCTCCCTACAACCTGCAGGGCTGCCTGTGATCCAACCGCACCAACAATTGAGCTCAGCTCTTAAAATAATCCTTCTACCATGGGATTCAACTTGCCAAATTTGATCCTACATTAGGACCTTGGGACTTACCATCCCTTCTTCCTGGAATGCTCATTCTCCTGATATTCCCATTTCTTCAGTTCTCTGATCAAATGCTCTCTGCACAGAGAACCTTCCTCACCAACTGTATCAAAAATACCATCCATGGGGCTCCTGGCTGGTTCAGTTGGTGGAACACGTGGCTCTTGATCTCGGGGTAGTGAGTTCAAGCTTCACACTGGTTATAGAGATTACTTTAAAAGAAAATCAAATACCATCCACCTCATGTTCTGTTCTCTCACCCTGATTTCTTTCTCTTCGTGGCAATAACTTATTAATTTATTTATTATATCTCCTCAACTAGGAGAGAACATCCACAAAGGCAGGGAATTGTCTGTCTTTTTCACTGGGTTGTACATGGCACTTAGAACATCAGCAAGTGTTTGTGTTAGTTGTCTATTGCTGCATACACAAAGGTAGTGGCTTAAAACAACACACATCTATTATCTCAGAGTTTGTGTAAATCAAGAATCTAGGCATGGCTTAGCTGAGTCCTCTGCTTTGGGGTTTTGCATGAGGCTGCAATTAAGGAATTGGCTAGGAGTTGAAGTCTATCTGAAGATCTGATTGGGGAAGAATCTACCTCCAAACTCATATGGTTGTTGGGAGGATTCAGTTCCTTGTGGGTTGTTGGACTTAGGGTCTCAGTTCCTTTCTAGCTATTGGCTGGAGTCTGCCCTCAGTTGCTTGCCAGAGGGTCTCTCCACAGCCTAGCCTACAATATGGCATCTTGCTTCATCAGAGTGATCAAGGGAAAGAGTCAGTTAGCAAAACAGAAGTTGTGTGTTATGTAATGTAATCACAGGTCACCTTTGCCATATGGGTTAAAAGCAACTCACAGGTCCTCACATTCAAAGTGAGGGGGTCATACAAGGGTGTGAATACTAGGAGGTGGAGATTATTGGGGGCTATTTTAAAGTCTATCTGCCACATTACTTGCTCAATAAACACTGAAAATTTTAATCCAATGTTCAAATTGACACTGGGGAAGGAAAGCTATTAAGATTCAAGATTCGTGCAATTTATTTCTTGCACAATGTAGAACTTCTGTGAAATTTACTTATTATTTTTTCCAACTTCCCTCTGGTTCTGTGACCAGCCTGATCTGCTTGCCTGCAGGAGCTGCCCCAGGCTTTGAAGATTCACCCAAGAGAAGTGACCCACACACAACCCAGACCCTTCTGGAATCTACAATCTGAAACTCACCATTAACATAGCTTATTCCTTATCTACAAGGATCCCTGAAATTGGTGAGTTCCATCCTTGTATATTACAAGCTGGAAGTGGTGTTCTTGAATGGTCACTTTGCATTTATTAACTTGCTGCTAGCCAAGTTAATAATGCATCTAATAAAAAGAAAGAAATACATTGTTCAGTGAGGTAGATATTATTAATATGATTCCATTTTAAAAGGGCCATTACTTCAGAGTCTTGATGTCTGGGATGCTGTTAAAGAGGATTTTTTTAAGAGTCTCCATGACAACAGAGAGAGGCCCGCTTCCCCTGAGTCGATTACAGATTTGTCCATGTAGGCGATGGGAACACATCCAGCTTATTGGGAATTCTCTTCTGTCTCCTTTGGCAAAAGCCCTGGCTTATCATCCAGAGTGAGCAGGAGTCTCAAATCCATCAATATTCACTGATGAAGTCGTCGCCATTCATTAACAAAGACTTGATCAGCAGACATTTATTGATTGCCAGGCATGTGCAAGGCACTCTGGAGAATTCAGAGATGTTGCTGTCTGAAGGACTGACATGTCCACTGTGTGACAAGTTCCAGCCCCTCCAGGCAGAAGGAGCCATGTGGGACAGAGCCATGTGGTGCAGACCCTGCTCAAGGACCTGGGACCTACACAAAGGACCCTGGTAAGGAATCGTGATGTCATGATGTGCACATTGGACAGTTCTGACCTGCGCGGGGGTTCTTGGTCTGTGGGGTTGGGCTGCATGGACGGGAGACCTAAGACAGTGGGTAAAAACTTGCCCTGGTCTTAATTTCATATAAGCTCAAACACCAAGTTTCTGGGTCACCTTGGGCATGTCATAGGACCTCTCTAGCCATTACTTTTACCCCTTACATGAGATAGGATTACGTTTCTTCTTGGTGAACATGCAGTGATCACATTGTGATCTGTTGCTTGTTTGACAACATAAGCCTTTGAACGTCCTCAGGCAGTGATGATCCACTGTTGTCTTAGAGGTACTCAACATAGTGCTGGGCATGCCCTAGCACTCGACAAATGAACGCATGAAAATTGGAGGCTTCCTGCAACCACTCCATTCATAGCCAGCCTCTCCACACTGCCATTCTGCTGGCCTCTCACTCTTCCAAAGGAACTCCACGAAAGCAGAGAGCACCCCAGTTGTCCCAGGCCTGCTTCCCACCTCAACCTATGGCTCAACTCAGCTTTTCTGCTTTGGATAATTTTGCAACCCAGGAAGGGTCCAAAGGAATGGGATAAGGTGTTTAAGCCTGAACTCATGAACTGTGAGATCATGACCTGAGCTGAAGTTGGACACTCAACCGACTGAGCCACCTAGGTGCCCCCAGATGCAAACATTTAAAACAAAATTTTAGTTAATGAAAACTAGCAAGGTATTAAAAGGGTAATATATCATGATCAAGTGGAGTTTATCCCAGGAATCTGAGGTTGGTTTAATTTTTAAAAATAATGAATATAGGGGCACCTGGGTGGCTCAGTGGATTGAACATCTGACTCTTGATTTCAGCTCAGGTCATGATTCTAGGGTTGTGGGATGGAGCCCCACATCAGTCTCCGTGCTGAGTGTGGAGCCTGGTTGAGATACTCTCTCTCAATCTCTCGCTCTTGCTTTCTCTCTTAAAAAAAAAAAGAATATAATTTACCATATTAACAGAGAAGAGAGAAAAAAATGTATGGTCATCTCAATAGATGGATAAAAAGAATCTGACAGAATCCAGCATTCATTATTGACAAAAACTCTCAGCAAGTTAGAAATAGAAGGGAACATCTTCACCCTGATAAAAGGGAACTATGAAAAGCCCTCAGCTAACATCATACTTAATGATGAAAGTCTCAAAGACTCTTTAAAATCATAAATATTTTCACTCCTCTTGTTTAGCATTTTATAGAAGTTTAAACCAGTACATTAGGAACAAGAGATTTAAAAGGCATTGAGTTGTAAAGGAAGAAGAAAAGCTGTTAGAGCTAATAAATGAGATTAGCAAGTTTACAGGATACAAGAACAATATATAAAAATCTATTGTATTTATATCAACTACCAATGAACAATTGGACATTTTTTAAACAAGACCATTTGTAACAGCATAAAAAATATGGAGCCATTAGGGATAAATTTTTTAAAAATGTGTAACACCTGGGGGAGGCTGGGTGGCTTAGTCGGTTAAGCATCAACTCTTGATTTCAGCTCAGATCATGATCTCATGGCTCAAGGGTTCAATTCTTGCACTGGGCTTTCAGCACATAGCCTGCTTGGGGTTCTCTCTCTCTCTCTCTCTCTCAAAATAAATAAACTTTTTAAAAAATGTGCAATACCTGTATAATGAAAACAATAAAACATTGTAAGAGAAAGTAAAGAAGGCCTAAACAAATAGAAATATATGGTGTGCATTTTTCAGATTTAATATTGTTAAGGTCTCTAACTTCCCCAAAGTGACCTATAGATTTGTTGCAATCCTAATCAAATTCCCAACAAGTGTTTTGTAGAAATTCACAAGCTGATTCTAAAATTTATGTGGAAATGTGCACGACCTAAAACAACATGATTCTGAAAAAGAATAAAAACAAAATCAGAGGATTGTGCTACCTGATATTAAGACTTATTATAAAGCCACTGTAATGAAGACCATGTGGTATTGCCGTAAAGACAGACATATAGATTAATGGAACAGAGGAGAGAGGTCACAAATAGACAAGACATATAAACCAATTGATTTGCAACAAAGGTGCCCAGACAAATCAACAGGGAAAAGATGATGCTTACACATGGTGACGAAACAACTGGATATCATATATAAAAACTTTGACCTCCACCCTGACCTATACTCTATAAAAAATTAGCTTGAAATGGATCATAGACCTAAATGTAAGAGGTAAAACTTCTGGAGGTTAGAAGAAAATCCTACTGGCATTGGGTTTGGCAAAGATTTCTTAGAGAGAACACAAAAGTCAAGAACTGTAGAAGTCAAAAATCAACGAATTAAGCTTCATCAATATTAAAAATTTTGCTTTTCAGAAAACATTGTGGGGCATCTGGGTAGCTCAGTTGGTTAAATGTCTGACCCTGGATTTCAGCTCAGGTCATGGTCTCAGAGTTTGTGAGTTTGAGTCCCACATCAGGCTCTGCACTGACAGTGGGGAGCCTGCTTGGGATTCTCTCTCTGCCTCTCTCCATCCCCCAAAGTAAAAAACAAAAACAAAAACAAAACAAAACAAAGAAAAAAACTTTAAAAAACATTGTTATGAAAATAAAAATGCAAACAATAGGCTGGGAGAAATTATTTGAGCAATGGTATCTGACAAAGACTTGTGTCAAATATATAAAGAACACTCACAACTCAATAATAATAATACAAACAACCCAATTAAATAATTAAAGGTTTGAACAGACACTTCACCAAGGAAGATATACAGGTGGCGAATAAGCACAAATAAAGATGCTTACCATCATTAAACAGTGGTGAAATGCTCATTTAAAACACAGTGAGATACTACTATACACCCACTGCAATGGCTAAAATTTAAAGTACTGACTATACATATCAGGTGTAAGGATATGGAGCAACAGGAATTTTCATACACTGCTGGAAAGAATGTAAAATGATATATTCACTCTATTTGGCAGTTTCTTAAAATGTTAAAATAGGGGTGCCTGGCTGGTTCAGTCAGTAGAGCGTGTGATTCTTGATCTCAGGGTTGTAAATTTAAGTCTCATGTTGGGTGTAGAGATTACTGAAAAATAAAATCTTTTAAAAAATTGTTAACATATGCCTACCATATGACCCAGCCATGTCACTCCTAAATAGTAACCTAAAAGCAATGAAAACATGCACCTACTAGGACAAGTACCAACTCTTATACACAAATGTTCATAGAAGGTTTACCTGTAATAGCCCAAACTGGGAACAACCCCAATGTCCATCAACATGTGAACCGATAAGCAAATTGTGGTATATCTTTCAAATGGAATAATTTCCTTTTTAAAGATTTTTAAAAATGTTTATTTATTTATTTATTTATTTTTGAGAGAGAGAGAGAGAGAGAGCAGGGGACAGGCAGAGAGAGAGAGAGAGAGAGAGAGAGAGAGAGAGAGGGAGATACAGAATCTCAGAAGCAGGCTCCAGGCTCTGAGCTGTCAGCAAAGAGCTGATGGAGGGCTTGAACTCATGAACCAGGAGATCATGACCTGAGCTGAAGTCAGACACTTAACCGGCTGAGCCACTCAGGTGCTCCAAAGTAAAGTAATTTTCAAACTAATGGAATAAGATTCAGCAAGAAAAAGAACAAATTTTTGATACACACATCAGAATGGATGGACATCAAAATAATTATGCTAAGTGAGTAAAAATAAGCCAGCAACAAAACTAAAAGTATGCATTCTGTGTGACTGCATTTATATGTAATTCTAGAAAATGCAAACTACTCTCTAGTGATAAAAAGCACATCAATGTTTGGACTCTGGCAGTGATGGGGAGAACTAAAGTGTGCAAATTGGGGGATTATTTACACAGGGTATGATTAGCAAGAGTTGGGAAAGGTAGATGTGGGGGTTGAGGGCGAGAAGGAAGTCTCCCAATTTCTAGTTTCCAGACTAGGGAAGGGGGATGGCATGTTATTCCCTAAGATAGGAAACACCAGGTTAAACATCAAAATGTTCAGTTTTAACATTATGGAGTTTGTGCGCAAGCAACTGGATGCTCTTGTCTGTTGCACAACAGAGAGGTCTGGGCTGGAGGCAAAGAATCTCAGAACCCAAGTCATCTGAGCCCATATTAAAAAATATAAGTAATCTGAGTACACTGAGAGTATGGGTGACCCCAACTGGCTTTGGAATGCAATTTCCAAAAAAAAATTCAAACTCACTAGAAGATAAATTTGTTTAGCTCCTCTCTGAATAATACTGAGTTTGTTTTCTCATGGGGTGGTTTAAAAAATAGAAAAATAGTAAAGAAAACATCTTAGTTCAGTGAAAAGGGCCCTGAAATGTTGAGGAAACCCAGATTCAGTCCCGGATCTCCCCTTATCTCACCGTGATTGATTTTGGACAAGCTGACTGTCCTCTGTCGTTTGCTCTGGGTGCAAAATTCTGCATTGGCAATGGCTTTCTTTTGGCATTTTAAAGCTGTTTTCTAGCTTCTGTCTTTTCTGTTTTGGGTCCTAACTGGAAGTCTGGGGTGTTATGTGGGTCCCACCTCTCTCATGAACATGTACCCCAGTTTCGGTCTTGCTAGTGGCCCCAAGACTGCAGAAAGGTCCACCAGGTTCCCAGTTTCTCTTGCCCCTTTCCGATTGGCTTCTAACTGAGAAGGAGGGACTGTGGGTCCATTCATCCATCCATCCATCCATCCATCCAGTTTTGATAAAGTATGTGCCAGGTATGGTGGCAGATGAAATAGGTTGCCAGCATCTTTTGTCGTCCCTCTATGATTTCTAAATGAGATTTGTGTGAGTTCATCCAGTGCTTGTTTGTTTCTTTTTTCTTAGAAATCTCTTTTGGTTGAGCTCAGAATTTAGAGGACGAAAATGGATGTTTAGGTCTATGATTCAGCAAATTACTTTCAGTTCTTTGTGACCGTTTTTGGTTCTAGGTCAGGGTCAGAGCCATCTCTTAGTTTTATTTAACGTGGTCATTTTGTGTTCTGTTCCTCCAGATTTGCCTCTCTAATTAAATTTTAATCAGATAGACAGTAAAATGAATTTGCCCTCCCTAGTTGCTCTTAGAAGGGGAAGGGGGCTTATATAATAAAACTGTGGTGGGGAGAAGGGATCACAGCTGGTAGTAAGTAAATGAATCATGCATACATAAATAATAGAGAACAGACCACCCTGAAGCTGAGAGGCTCCCATTGCATTTTAAAAAAATATGCATGTGTTAGGGCGAGTACAACATTTTTGCAAGAACCCCTGAAATAACCTTCAGCCTTCTGTAAAATGTTTATCTCCTGAGACCCTGGCATTGCCAGCAGTGAAGTGGAAAATTGCATGGGACAACCCTCTCTCTTTATAGCTTAGTTTGATATTCTGTACTGTATTAATAGACAGAAATCTATTATGGATCATTTATATCTTCATGCTTATTTTTGTGTACTATGTCTTTTTCCAAGTTTATACAGTGAATGAGTCCTCCTTTAATAATCAGAGAACCAAAACCCATGGCAACTGGAATTTACAAATAATATTTATAACCTAGATATTATGGTGGGCGCAAATGAAGTATTTTGTGTGGATGTAAAATTCTGTTGTAAGCCAGGATTGCCGGCAGCAGACCTTTGGAACTTGGAATGTGGTGCAAACAAACCACCCCACCTCCTCCTCTAGACGACTCCCTGGTATTATGTTACCTGGGTTTCTGCTCCAGACAACTTGTCTTCTCCCATCACAGAGTTCCATTGGGTGAGGCAGGAGCCCATTGTTTCTCTAAGTCTCCAGCGTAAGACAAAGAAGCCTGGACAAATATTTGTTCAATTTTTGCTTAATGAATTGAAACTGAATTGAAGATGGGCAACTGCTCCCAGCTGCTCCTGGTCTAGGCAGGGATTGATTGTGTGAAATGGCAGCAAATGGCAGCAGAATATTCATTCAGCAAATGGCAGCTGCCTAGCAGGATATTCATAACTTGGGTGAGCCTGGGACTGTTTTTATAGGTTGGATGGGTTTAGCTTTCACCGAATTTTGATAGTTTCCCTGAGGGCCAAGTGTGTGTGGAAAGGACAAAGGAACAGGCTGAGAGAAGAAGCAGAGACCAAGGTTGTGAGCCGATGGCACTGCACGTTTTCCTTTCTACTCTGTTTTACACTCATCGATGGCCATCACTTGTTCCTCTACCAGATGAATAATAATGGTGACAGTTCCCATTTTGTGGGAACCAAAGTGCCAAGCATTGTCCTATGGGTTTGTACTACTCAGGACTCTCTTGCTTGCCAGTGACATAAAAAACAAAACAAAGCAAAACAAAAAACCAAAAAAACCCCACCCAATTCTAATTTGTTTGGCGGAAGTTGGGGATTTATTGAACAATGTACTTGAAAAAAATCCATGTCCTGGTTTCAGGCATGACAGAAAGCCACCTATCTCTCAATTCTGCTTGCCTCAGTGTCAGCCACAGTCTCTGGCACAGCCTCCCTGGGTGCTGGCTAGGTGATCACTGACAGCTTCAGGCCATTGACATCCTACCTCCTCAACAACCACTGAGGAAAGAGGTTCAATGGGGATAATAGTCTTGAGATACTTATATATATATTCCCATAGGAACCTTTTCTTTCTTTCCTTATAGCCCCTTCTTCCTGTGGCTTAGCCATGAGGTGTTATTGTCCTAGAAGCAGGGCAACGTGGATGCCACTCAGACCCTAAAGTCCACAGGGAGGAGGAGGGGGATACCTCCTCCAGAATGGAAGGTGGCATAGAAGCCCTTGGGGAAAAGGCAATGTGAGCAAAGAGACTGGAGAGGATGAGTCTAGGCAGAGAATGATGCTCAGGCCCCTGAGGCCTCCTCTGTGCCAGGTCTTGACCTAGGAAGGGGTATAGGACAACAACAGAAATCCCAGCAGGTTGAGAAGAAAGCTGAAAGCGGCGGGAGCCAGTGCCCTCTTCCTGTTTGGAACTCTGCCCCCGAATGTCCTGTGCCACCACAGGGGGGCTGCAAAAAAGTGAAGAGCTGGCATGACATATTTAATGGGAAATGGATCCAGAGGGTGCCCCAGAGTCTTTAGTTCTCCTGTGACAGAAAAGGGATCCAGAAGCACCCACATGTTCTCTGTGAGGGATGAAGGTAGCTGAGGGGGGGGGAGGGGGGAGGAAACCAACCTACCCCAAGGTCACAGTGGCTGGGATGGACACGTGACCCAATCCTGGCAATCAGAGTGAGCCCCAGGGCATGGTGGTATGGTTGGTGGTATGGTTGGCAAAGAGAAGCTATTTCTCTGCTGGACTTGCCTCTGTGAGGTTGCGTGAGCCTCAGTCGGCTAGGGTCTCCTTGTGGAAAGAAGCAAAGCTGATTGATGGAGAGTCTCTAGAGTGTTTAGTCTTTGGAAATAAATCCAGACGTGAGGCAGAAGTGCCCTGGGCTTTGCATTTGCATAAATCAACCAATTCTTTTTTTGTTTAAGCAAGTGAGAATTGCGTTATCTGTCATTTACAGCAGAAGGGGCTCTAACCCAAGTAAGGTATAGAGAGGCAGCGCCAGCAAAGGGGTGGAGCCTGGATCAGTGGGAGGACAGTCAGAAAGACGAGCCTGTAGACGAAAGGAGAAGTGTTAAGTGGAATGGGGTGGGCTGAGGGCCAGATGGGAATGAGAAGGCACAGTGAAAAGATTTTGCGGTGAGCAGTACACACTCCTGGGTTCATGACTGGGAGGGGTTTTGTCAGTCAGGCAGGAAGGAGCTCGGGACAGCAGGGCATCACGGGAATGGGGTGAGAAGGGCAGTCTAGCAGGGTTTGGAAACACCCACTGGACCTTGAACCTTGAAGGGAGGAAAGCATCCTAAGTGGCTGGGGAAATGGAATGGTGAGACCACATAGGTAGATGGGGTTGAGAGCCGGGGACCGTGGACTTTCGTGCGGGAAGTGCTGATTTGAGAGATTGGAAGCAGAAAACCAGAGAGCAGGCGGAAACATGGCTAAGTTATCTGGGTGTTTTGTGGATTTAGGAGCCCTCAATACACGAGTGAAAGAAGAGGCCAAGTGATGAGCTCCTCCAGAAGGTGCACCTCGAAGGTAAATAGTTAAACAGTGGTGTCTATTTTGCTCAAGGCCAGTTATGCTAGGGCACACAGGGGTCATTGACACCAAAAGCCTCTCTGACAGTCACAGTTGGTGAGATCAACAGTCAGAGAAATCGTGTAGAAATTCCCACCAGCTGGAAGCCAACATTGGAAAGAAATGACCCACGAATGCAGTATCACATCAAGTTCAACCGCACGCCTCGCGGCTAACAGCGCGTTACAGATCAGGTTCAAGGGCTCAGCGAGTCCTCAGTGGCCCGCTCCTAGGAAGCCGCGGGGCGGGGACGGGGTAAGGGAGAGGCCTTGCCGGACGCCTGCAGGCCATCCTGAGACCCAGCAGCAGCAGGTCTAGAGTTGACCTATAGGGAGGGCCATCCGGATGTGGTCGGGGCCGGAAGAGAAACGCGAGAAAGGCTGAATGAGGCGGGGGCACGGTGGCGAGAACCGTGACAGTTTGGATCCACGCGTCAGCAGTGACTCGGCGGTGGAGGGTCCCAAACACGCGTGCCCAGCCCAGCACCAGGATCGGGGCGGTGCCTGGCCGGGCACAAGGCCCCAAAGCACCCGCACCAGGACCCGGGGCGAATCTGTGTACCCCGGGCTAGGCGTGCGTCCGCGTAGTCTGATCCCAAGTCCGGCTTTGTGAGGAGCGCTGCGCCTCGGTACATGTGGCCGCGGCCCCACTACACTCAGGGTGCCCGTGACCGTGGCTTAGGCACGCCGGAAGCTCCTCGGACTGGCCTGTCTCTGGGGTCTCTTTGGCCTCCCCAGGTCAGCATCCCCTCCGCAACCCCTTGGGCGCTCCTCTCGCTGCCTGGGCCGCTCCGCCGCGGTGTCTCCGGGGCGGAGCTGGAGGGCGCCGCGCGGGGCGGGGCGGGGCGAGCCAGAGCGGGGCGGGGCCAGCAGGGGGCGCTGCGGCATGCAGTGCTGCCCCGAGGTCGGTGCTCGCAGCCCTCGCCTCCCCCCCGCAACGGGCTTAGCAGGCGGCGAGCGCCGAATCGGGCGCGCAGCGGCGGAGCCGGGGCCGGAGCCGGGCCGGGAGCACGGACGGTGAGTGGGAGCGGCCCGGGGTCCGGCTGATTGCTTTTGGGGCTGAGCGTCGCGGAGGCTCGAAGAGGACAGACGTCCCGGGGCTGAGAGCCCGAGGGGGTCCTCGGGTCGCGCCCACGCCGGGACAACGGGACTGAGTCTCGGGTGGGAGAGTGGTGCTGGGGGCCGGGGCGGGCTCCAGAACACCGGTCTGAACCGCGCGACTGGACTCCCACCTCCATTCCCGCTCCTTCCCCAAACCCCAGCCCCAGACTCGCTCTTTCTCCCCAGGCCACCGCCCCACCGGCCCCTGTCCCCGAGCCTCAGCACCCTCTAACTCTGCCAAGGATTCCGGCGCCCTCTCCCGAGCCCTCGCCCCCACCTTCCCCAAACCCGCGGCCTCTGGCTTCTCCACCTCCAGCCCGGCGCCCCTCCAGCCCCGCCTTCCTCCACGGCGTCCCCGCCCCTCCAGCCCACTCCCGCCCGGCGCCCGCACTCCTGCGCCTAATTGTAGCCCCAACTCGAGCTCCCGGGATCCCGGTTCGCGCGGCACTTCGGAACCTGCTGGTGTCCAGGTGAGAAGGCGGCGGCAACTTCTCCGCGGCCTTTTTCGGGGGTGAGGCTGGCGTCTCCCGCAGCTGCGTGCGCCCGGCGCCTGCGGGAGTGCCCGGACCTGCCGGGGGGCCGCCCCGCGCGTGGGCTGGCGCGCCTGGGTGCCCAGGTTAGGTCTGCGTGCGCCAGACCCCGCGGCGTGGCTTGTACTCCTCTGTAGCGCTCTAATAAAGAAGCCGGCTTTGTCACACGTCAGAAACGGAATTGGCTTAGAGCAGGTTGCTTTCTTTGTGGCAGCGGCGATCTTTCAAGTTGTACCTGTGGATGGTTCAGGGATTAGCGGTGCAGGAAGACGTGGAGCCATATTTTCCCGCTTTGCTGGGCGTTCAGAGGCTGCGAAGGGGCGCCCGGGGAGCGAGGCTCTCACCGCCTGGGTGGCCAGTGCCTTCGAGGGAAGGCAAGGATGCTTTGTGGGCTTTCAAAAAGTAAAATCAGGAGAGATGTGACATTAGATCGGTGCGAATGGGGAGTGTGGGGTGGATGTGCCAAGGGGGTGGGCTCAAGAGGGCTTCACAACTTGGGGAACATTTGTTGCTATTATGCGGAGGTCCCCCCTGGTGAACCCGAGTGTAGAGCAGACCGAGCTAGCCCAGGCTGACAAACGTGACGTGACTGCAAACGGGGCTTGGCAGCAGCTCCTTCCCCTCGGAGGTGTTTGGTGCTCAGTCTGGACATCTGTGGGAAGAGAGTTCAAAGCAGATGGTTTGAAAAGCCTCGTGTTCCCCAGAGAGGGGTGGAGATGCACTGCTTACAGCCTGAAAAGCCACCCCCTGAATCTGCCCCCATCCCATCTCCAGGCTTTCATCAAGTCTTGGTTTAAATTAATTGCCTATTTCAGAGAAAGGACACGTAGGGGATACTTCTCTTTAAGGGATTAGCTCCTGGCCAGCCCACCCTCACTAACGCTTGGGAGGCTGCTGTGGGCCGCCAAGGACAGGATGGGCCTCTGGCCTCTGAAGCATATTGCTCTGAGCCTTTGTGAAACTTGCAGTATCCATAAGTTGTTTTTTTTTTTCCCCTGTCGATTGGCCTGAATAGTAATAATTAGCTCAATATTCTTCCAGCACTGAAGAGTGAATTAATAAGTAATTAGCCCAAGGTCATACCCGGGCCTGGTGGGCTCCCTCCAAGTGCCCACAAATTGCTGAGGGCACCTTCTCAGTCCTCATCATGCTGCTCAGTGGTGAGCTGTTGACTGTCAGATGCCCCACTAGCCAGGAGTGCCTTCAACGGGGAACCACCTCTATCAGCATCCAGCCTGGCGCCCTCTAAGGATAGATACTCAGTGTGTTATCTAGTAAACAAAAAGGACCCCCCTCTTGAATCTAGTCTGAGTCCATAACTCATGCTTTTCCATTGTGCTGCACTGTTTTCAAAATATTGCCCTTAAATTCATCAATTTTTAAAAAATGCATAATGTTACTGGAGACAAACTCCTGTTTGTGTTTTTTTGGGAGCAGAGCACTCAGTTTATGGGTCAGGCTCTGATAGCTGGGTCTCTGACCCAGTGGGGACTCCAGAAATTCCATGAAGGAAATCGGCTGTCCTCAGCCTAGAATTGGGGTGAGGGGTTGATGGGCACTCAGAGGAGCTAAGGCTGTTTGCTGAGGGGTGAGACCTCTGCAGCTTAACCCACAGGGCCCTGAGCTGTGGCTGCAGCTCCCCACCCCACCTCAGGCATCCCTCATCCCTGTCTGTGATAGGAAGGAGCACCATCTTTAGTCCATTGGGTACTGTCCACCCCAAATAACTTTCCCATGGAGAGCTGGGAGCACCGCTTCTTACACATTTCTGGCAATACGATTTGCGGCTCTGTTGGGGCTGGGGTTTAGGATGGTGTTTCTGTTTGTTGGAGGTGGCTGTGACCCACTGACAGATCAGCACAGCTCCTCTTCCGCTGTCAAAGGTGACCCTGGAGAATACGACCAGAGGCCGAGGGGGTGGGAATGCCTCGTGCCACCTTTTCTCAGGAATCTGGGAAGGGCTGGCATCTAGAATGGTAGCTGGACATGGGAACCTGCACTGCCCACAGGTTAAGGGTTGTCATGGGCTAATCTTTCTTACCCAGACTGTCTCTGTCTCCAGGTCTGGCTCTTTCCCAGAATTCCTGCAGCTGATGAAAAAATCTGTTTCCTAGAAGAGGTTTAATTAATGCCTGCAGTTTGTGAGTGAGACAGGGAGGGAGAGGGCGGTGGTGCCTGCTCTCTCAAGGTGGGTAGGGAGAAGCATGGGAGAATATCCAGCGTCCTGGAAAAATAGCAGGGGTAGACTTCAGCCCCAGGGCATTGCCTTGGGACAGGGCTCTCGGTTGGTGGATAAGGTCATATGCCCACATTCTGGTTGAGGGGTTACCATGAGGAGCAGAGTCACCAAGATAGGAAAAATAGCTCACAGTAACCTGACATATGATTGCTGGGCCCACTGTTCAAGTTTCTAGAAAGCCTTGAAGGACAGCTTAGATCTGGGCTTAGCAAAGTGGGAGAGTACAGAGCTATTTTAAGTTTTTGAATGAGGGTTGTGCTCCTTAGGAAATGGCTTGAGTGACATTAGGCTGGAGTTTGGCCCAGGGGAGACACCTCATGCCTGAGATGCTGAGGGGGAGAACCAGGGGAGTGGAAAAGAAGACACAGCTGACCGAGTCTGTGAGCCTGCACTTAGGGGTGAAGAAGAGGCAACAGCTGCTTTTTGGTCAGATGGTGGGCCTTTTGACACGAGCAGCCTTCCAGGAACCCTTCTTTTTTTTGTTTTTTGGTTTTTGTTTTGTTTTGTTTTTTGAGAGAGAGAGAGAACAAGTGTGCGTTCAGGGAAGGGCAGAGAAAGAGGAAACAGAGGATCCAAAGCTAGCTCTGTGCTGACAGCTTTGGCACCGACTGCAGTGAGCCCAAGGTGGAGCTTGAACTCACAAACCTAGAGATCATGATCTGAGCCAGATTGCTCAATCGACTGAGCCACTCAGGGTCCCCACCTCCACCCCCGGGGGACCCTTCTTGAACCTGCTGGGCAGCCTGGCAGATGGAATAGGCCTGCTGAAGTCCCCCCCCCCACCGCAGATCCTTCAAGGCAGTCATGCACCGAGGAGGCACCCTATGAAGCAGGAATGAATTGCAGAGTCTGCTCTGAGTTCCAAAGGCAGGAAGGTCAGGGTTGTCTAATGGAGGCACAGACAAGACTCCAGCCTGGTAGCCTCCTCTCCCAGCAGGCTGCTCTGAATGTGCTTGGGCCTTGGTTAGGGAAACCCCAGGCTTTTGGAAAGTTACAGGTCAATCACTAATAAAGAGAGGAGCAGTCCCAGGAGCGTGGAGGTAGAGAAATGGTGAAAAAGGCATTGAAAGATAAACTTGGAGGGGCCTGAGGAGTAGTTCCTGCAGCCAGGGGCAGCCTTCCCCATGTGCTCTTGGCTGTTTCGTCCATGCACCTGCCCTCCCCCCTCCCCTCCCCCTGGTCTCATCCTTCTGAACTGCACACCTCAGGGAGCGGCCTCTGTGCTGGTACCCTGGGCTGGAAGAGAATTGGGGTAAAAATTCTGTTTGTATTTGCCCACTTGCCTCCCCACCTTATACATTCATGTTTCTGTATTATGGGGCCTGGTCATGTGCTTACCACTCTGGGCCTCTGTGTAGAACCGACTTCCTTAGAGAGAGCTGTAATCAATAGCATGAAAACCAGAGCTTTAAAAAACTAAGATGAAAATTATTGCACCTGGTTTTGACACCCCCCTTCCCCTCCTCTCTGCTCGTTTGTGGTTAGAGTCATAATTTACACCAAATTTACAAATAGTTTGAATACTATTTGTCCTACTGCTCAATTAGAAGGAGACATGTGTCTTTCCCACTAACAAAACCACAACTTGCTTCGCTAGAACTACCTCATTCTTGGGTCCAGTACCAAACTTTAGGCCTTCAGGGATATAGCCATATCATTTTGAGCTAATAAACTATAAAATAAAATGAAGCTCTTGCTTGCTAATTTTGTCATCTAATATAGGAGAATCTGAAGTTAGAATAAAGCATTTTACTGCCTTGTTAACTCTTTATGCTTCTAAAATGAAAGAAGCAGTTGTATTAAGGTAGAAGAATGGTATTGTAGAAATGTTTGGAAGCTCAAAAATAGTAATGGATGGACACAGTCTTACAGAAATTATTAAATTGTAAATATTGTTATTAAAATGTGCAGTGATATAAATAATTTCCATAGAAGTATAAGCAAGTATACAATTTTGATGAGTATAGATTGATAAGTATAGAAATTTTAATCAGTCATTTTGTTGAAATACTTAATTAAATATTTAATATTATGATCATACCATATAAATAGGCAACTGAGTCCATGATCTTAGTCCTTCTAGCAAGTCTGGGATCTTCAAGATGGGGACACAGGACCACAGGGTGTTTCAAAAGGCTTCTCCTAGAATGCAGAACTCTTTTTTTTTTTTTTTTTTAATGTTTGTTTATTTTAGAGAGAGAGAGGGAGAGGGAGACACAGAATCTGAAGCAGGCTCCAGGCTCTGAGTTGTCAGCACAGGGCCTGACATGGGGCTCAAACTCACAAGCTGTGAGGTCATGACCTGAGCTGAACTCAGATGTTTAACCTACTGACCCACCCAGGCACCCCTAGAATACAGAACTCTTGAGAAGAGAAATACTATGTAAACTTAGGTATTGCTGCTACATTTGCTTCATAACCAAATGTGGCTAAATAGTTATTTGAAAATTATAGATAGTCTCCTGCTTAAGGGTAAAAATGAGTATTGGCTTTCTTTAAAATGTTCTGCAGGTCAAATGGACACAACCAGTATGTGATTAGCATGACCGGAAACCTCCTGGAAGCATTTCTCAGGGTTTGTGGATGTAAGAGATTCTCTGCTGATGACTTCCCGATACTAGAGTATCTGAATACCTGTGTATTCAGCATAGTACAGCAGTGAAGAGTGTGGACTCAGAAGCTATTCTGGCTTTGAATCCTGGATCTGTCATTACTAGTCCTACACCTTTGGGCAAGATCTTTAACCACCCTGTGCCTCAGTTTCTTCACTTGTAAAATTGAGATGGTGATGATGAAAATTGAGATGCTATTATTGTGAGGCTAAAATGAGATAGTTCATGAAGAGGACTTAGAACAGTGCCTCGCACATGATATGCTTTAAAAATGTTAGTTGTTGGGGCACTTAGGTGGCTCAGTCGGTTAAGTGTTCAACTTAGGCTCAGGTCATGATCTTATGGTTTGTGAGTTTGAGCCTCGCATCAGGCTCTGTACTGTCAGGGCAAAGTGGACTTGGGATTCTCTGTCTCCTCCCCCCCGCCCAAAAAAGAAATAAACATTTAAAAATAAATACATTTTTAAAAAGTGAAAAAAAATGTTAGCTGTTATTACTATTCATTTATTCCTTAAAAATATGTTTTTGGTGCCAACCAACCTCACTGAATTGGTGGATATAAGAGAACGGACAAGACACACATAGTCCCTGTCCCAGGGGGACAGAGGACATTGTAGTTAAGTTCACAGTGAAGGACATGAATGGTAGTGCAGACATTTCCCAGACACTCGCCTGCCTCTGGGCCACCTGCTATGATTGTGAGAGCCTAGCGCGGGCCTATAAAGGGTTGACTGTGGCACAAGGTGGAGCTGATTATCTTCAGGGGGTACACAAAGGTATGATGTTGCCTGGCCGGCTGTTTAAGATGGGCACTTGATTAACAAACACATTAATGTTTTAATGTTTTAACAACTCAGGTTGTTAGTGGGAAGTGTGATAAGAGACTGTAAACTCAGTATTTACCCACCTGCTTTGCCAGCACTGTTCTTGGTCCTGGCGGACAGCATACTGCCCTGGCCACTGCTTTGGACTGGTGTTCCAGAAGCCCCCAAAGCCCCACAGTCCTGTGAGAGACCCAGGTCTGAGTGGGGAGTGGCACAGCTGCTTGAGGGTGGCTAGGGGATTTGCACAGAGGCAGAAGGCCAGACTGTCATTCTTCCTGTGTCTGCCATAGTCAGAACCTTCTGGAGACAAAGGTCTCTGGGAAGCTGTGTCCTTTCAAGGCTTGGATTTAATAACTGGTTCTGGAGAAGGGAGGTTCTCGTTTTCTCTGTGTGTCCTACAAAGAATCTCCCACTTGGAAAGCCGTCCAAGTAGCGCCTGCCATCACGGCCTGGCACGGGCCTCCAGCCATGGGCTGGCGACTAGAGAGCCCGTGAGTGCTGCCTCAGGAACTTAGCACCTCTGCCTTGTGTGCATGTGAGTGGTACAGCCTTGGCTCCACACTGGAACACTTCATGCTGAGAAGCCGGCAGTCAGGCAGGAAACCTGATAGCTCCCTTAATGAGGAGGCTGCTTTTATTCATTTTTAAACTACTGGAATTTGAAGTCATGGAGATTTTGTCTTTTTTTTTTTTTTTTTTTTTAAATACTTGCCCCATGCTTGGAAAGAAAGAAATGGCAATAATGTCATTCACTTTTATTTCTTTATTTTTAAAATTTTTTAAATGTTTATTTCTTTTTTTAAATTTTTTAAAATGTTTTTATTTATTTTTGAAAGAGAGAGACAGAGAGCACTAGCAGGGAAGGGGCAGAGAGAGAGGGAGACACAGAACCTGAAGCAGGCTCCAGGCTCTGAACTGTCAGCACAGAGCCCAACGTGGGGCTAAAACTAACGAACCGTGGGAATGCTCAACCGGCTGAGCCACCCAGGTGCCCCTGTCATTCACTTTTAAAAACCATTTATTTGTATACAGGGAGAACTGAGTTAAACAGAGGGGAACCTTTCCTTAGTTTCCACGTGGTTCCCCAGGTGCTCTAACTTTTCTGGTCATGGTTGCCTCCTGATTTCCCAGATGGGGTCATCTTTTGTTGCCACCATCACAGTTCCTAATGGAAGCACAGACCTGAAAATCAAAGCTTGTATATTTATGGTTGAAGGTCATGGCACTGACAGTTGACTTTTGTTGTCGTTGGCTCTGTCTTCAAGGTGAAAAATGATGGTTGTCTTTGAGAAGGATGTATTTCAGAAGATGGCTAACGTCAGCAGGCAGGAAGATGCAGGCAGGCACTTCTGCCTCATTCTTGGTTCATCTAATTTCCAGCATTTCCATGTTAGGAGCATATGATTTTTTATTTGTGCATCTTGCTCTAATGACTGCTGATTATCTTGGAACAGCTGCATTAATTGATGGTGTTTAACAACTCAACGTACAGTAAGTAATTGCAGTTGGCTTGGCTGAGCAGAACACGTTCTTTTCACTGGCTTTTCAGCTTGAGGAGTGTTTTCTCTGTGTGCTGAATGCCAGAAAGGGAGTTGGGAACTCCTTGCCCCAGTGCCTACCTGCTACTCAATGCTCACGCTCCCCTGGGACACTGTGTATCATCATAATGTCTGTTCCCACTGCATGCAGATTGTCTGAGCTCGGGCCTGTCTCCTCAGCTTGACCGGGAACTCCTGGAGGCTAGGGACCACATCCAGCTTGTCTCTGACTCTTCAGCCCTGAGCACAGGACTCACATGAAATAGGCCTCAGTAAAGACTGGGTGAATGAATGAATGGCTGGTTGCAAAGCAGTCAGGTTTGCTTTTGGCTGCAAGTAACAGAAAGTCCTACCTTAGTGGCTTAAGCAAATAAATAGTGCTTTCTTTCACGTAACAAGATGTCCAAATGTAGGCGGTTGCTAACATTGTTTTCAACAGCTGATGTCTGTCTGGACTGACACTTCTGTTATTTTCTTGGCCTGTCCTTCATGATGGTGAGATGACTTGCAGCAGGAAGGAGGCACCAACCCCACTGGTACCTTTTATCAGGAAAGCAGATAATTTCCCCAAAACACCTAGCGGAGTTCACCTGACAGTTCATGTGTCACATGACCAGTCCCAGTTTAAAGGGCTGTGTGAGTATTTAGCAGGGCACACTGCTACCAAAAACAGGTGGGCTCACTGCTAAACAAATAACTCAAATATGCTTAAAGACTCAAAAATGGTAGTCATTTACTTTTTGCTCACACAAAATCCAAAATGGCTATTCCTAATTAGTGGGGAGTTCTCCAACAGATGATTAAGGGACCCAGGCTCTTAATTCTACCATGCTTGTTTACATCAATCAGAAGAGGAAGGAGCATGGAGGATGGTGTGTGGGAGAATTTTATGGGCCAAACTTGGAGGTGGTGAATTAATTCCAGTGACATTCCATTGGCGGGGGCTCAGACACATGGCCACACCTCCTGGAACAGAGGCTGAGGAATGTGGTCCAGGGCCGAGGAGGAGGAGTTGGGTTTTATCATTAGCTGGAAATTGCTGCCACAGTGTCCCTCCCACCCCTGCCCAAATCAGAATTCTCTTAGCAAGGAAGAAGGAATGAATATTGAGGGACAACTAGGGGTGTCTGTCTTAGAAGGAAAAATTGTGCTAAAAAGGCTCTAGCCAAAAATAGTCTTTATTTCCAGATCATCTGTCTTAAATCCCTGCTTCTGTTCCTACCTTTGGGAACTGGACTAGAACAATAGAAGGTCCTCATTATCCCTATTTCTTGATCCCAGGCCCGTTCTTAACAGCTTTATGGGAATGAGTCATAATTGATCCCCCTCAGCAATTGAAGATTACCCACAGGAAATGGGACTCAGCATCCCTTGGACAGAGAAGCTCTGAGCCTGTGAGAGCTTCTTGCCGGTGAGTCTTTCAAGTGCCCCCACTCACCTCATCTTCCAAAGTTTCTCTTCCTCTTTGGCCCCCAGCCTAGCCCACCCACATCGGGAAGGGAGCAGAGGATGCAGCAAGAGTGACCCCTCCTTCCCACTCAAATGATTTGAGAAATCTTTTCCCAACCACTTCCTGCTAGTTTCTCTCTGTAAACATTAATGAATGATCCATTTATCTACTGGGTTTTAGTATTTTGTTTGTTCTTGTTTGGTTTGTTGTGAGTCTCTGTGATAGGTGTTTCTCCATCCACAGCATCTTTCTTGGTGCCCTTCTTTCCTCCCTCCCTTCCTTTCTTCCCACACACAGCTACTGAGCACCTGCTGCTTCCTCAGTTCTGTGTTCACCTAGCCCTGGAAGGAGGTAGCCAGGGAAGCCAACCTGAGCCTGTGTGTTGATGCATATTACAGGAGGGCTATTGTTGCCCAGTATTGGGGGGCCTCACCTAGCATTGGGGTCAGGGGAAGCTTCTAGAGGGAGCTGGCTTTTGAGCTGAATTGGAGGATGAGTAGGAGTTAACCAGGTCAAGAAGGCATCTCAGGCAACAGAGTGGGCACAGAGCCTGAATCATGAGAAGGGGCATGTGGGGGTTCAGGGAGAACGGTGAATAAGTCCAGTGTGCCGGAGTTGGGGTCCAGCAGTGTGGTCATTTATTCATGTAACAGAGCGGTGCACAAGGCAGAGAAGGTCCCAGCCCCAAGGGAGCTGGGGGTGTGGGCTGTAGGGGAGGCTGGACAGGAATCTGAGGAGGGCTTGGCTGCTGTCCCAGCCTCTGCCCTGAAGGGCTTGCTGTTGGAGGCTGAGCAGGATGTGGGCCCACTACTTGTGCCATTCACCGCTCCTGCCCCGACCCTCTGTTTCTGATTCTTGTCTGGTCCTCTGCCCGGGCATTACTCGGGCTATGAAAATAGAGGCTGGCACCAGAACACTGGCATGTAGTCGGTGAGGAAAGTTGAAAATGTCATTACAAATCAAGGTGTGTGCCAGCCGGATTTTTGATGGAGCACTTTCTCAGAGCCCCAAGGATGAGGTCCTCAAGTTGATTTACAATATTTTTCCCTCTCCTTTCAATTCTTACCAATACTTCTGGCTACTTGGCTCCGAATATGGCCTAGTTGTGTCTGTTACCCACCCTGTGAGCATGTTGAAATGACCAAGTGGAATAACTTAATACCCACCCTGTGAACACATTGACGTCTACTAAGTGAGGTTTGCCCTTGCCGTGGGCTGGCCTGTTGGGAGACGCCAGGTCATCTCTATGGGCCCGTTAGGCCCAGCCACACAGTCCGTGAGGGATATCCAGGCGAGAAGTCTGTAAGCACTGCCTGAGAAGGGAACTGTTCTCACCCGCCTGCACAGGTCTGCTCAATTCCCCAAGGAAATGGGGGCTGTGCCAGGGCTCAGCAGGCCTGTCAGCTGCCTTCATTGTGATGAATGGTCCCAGGGTGGTCTCCTTCTTTCTCTCTACCCAGCTCTGTTCACTATAGTGGAATGGACAGTGCTAGGGAGTGGGGTGCAGTGTGGGACTTACGTGCTAGTTTAAGTCCAGGGGTGAATGTATGGCATTGTGTTTCCAGGGAGGGAAATCTCAGTCCATAGAAGGAAACTTGGACCAGCCCATGGTGTCTGCTGGGAGCCTTCTTGGTGCTAAGGGGTATATGAAAGATGCATAGTAATAAAATGAGAAAAGGAGGATCCTTACTACCTATGATGTGATTTATAATAAGAAATATATATTCATTTGTCCCTGTTTCTGGTGCAGACCTCTTAAACTCTGCTGGGACCTCGGAAGGTGTCTTTTGTTGTGTTAGCGAAGTGATGTTTTTTGAAAGCCCCCAGGTAAGGAAGGATGGGGGCTGGTTTTCAGGAGAACCTGCCTGTGATTAGAAGGTTGGAACTTTCAGTCCCACCCCCAGACCTCCAGGGAGGGGAGAGGGGTTGGAGGTCAAGACAGTTGTCCATCAGTCATGCCTATGTAATGAAGCCTCCATAAAAACACAAGAAGACGGGTTGAAGAGCTTCCAGGGCCAGCATGTGGGGATATGGGAGACTGGCATCCTGGGAGAGGGCGTGACAGCTCTGCGACCTTTCCCACACACATGCCTTGTGCACCTCTTCCATCTGACTATTCCTGAAGTCTATCCTTTTATAGTAAACCCATGATCTAATAAGTAAAATGTGTCTCTGGGCTCTCTGAGCCACTCTAGCAAATTAATTGAACCAAAAGGGGAGTCAGTCCTCCAGTCAGAAGCACAAGTAACAACCTGGATTTGCAGTTGGCCTCTGTAGTGGTGGGGACTGGGGGAAGTCTTGTGGGAAAGAGCCCTTAACCTGTGGACTCTGACGCTATCCCCAGGCAGATAGGGTCAGAATTGAGTTGAACTGTAGGACACCCAACTAGTGTCAGAGAACTGCTTGGTGATATCGGGGGCTGGGGGCGAGGGAGAACGCATACACACACTAGACTTAGGTACAGAATCCTTAGTATCCTAAGTGCAGTCCCTTCCACAACCCCGTAAAGTGGGTGATTTTGTATTCCTCTAGAATATAAGCTCTGTGAGGGAAGGGATTTTGGACCAGTTTGGTCACTACTGATCCCCAGTGTCTGGAACTGTGCTTGGCATATTGCAGAGGCTCAGTAAATATTTGTTGAATCAATAATCGAATCACCCCTTACCCGTGAGGAAACCAGCTCAGAGAGGTTAAGTAACTTGCCTGAGGTACTGCAGCTGGTAAGCGGTGGAGTAAAAGGCCCGGATCTCAGTCCCAGGGAGGCATGGTGAGCCGTGCTGTGACTTGGGGTCCCAGCCCCATTGCCCTTGGAATATCCTTCCAGGATAGCCCCGGAGGAAAGCCTGCAGCCTATCTGGCTGATATTCTGACCAAATGCAGCACAAGCTTGGCAAAAGCTCGCCTTTGTACGGTGATGAGCCACGAGCCCCCAATGTCAAAGCCGGCAAGGTTGTCTGCCTTCTTGGCTGCCAGTGCCTTGCTGTAAACTGGAGGGCGGGATGAATATGCAGGAGTGTATCTGTCAGCAGCTCCGGAGTGATGTCTGTGTTGCCGCCTTCATCCTGTCAGGCATGTGTTCAGGAACCTTCTGTGGCTCCCTCCTCCTCCAGGAGCCTAGTCTGGCCCCAGTCATTCTCCCCCCTGTTCAGTGATGAGTGACTGCATAAAACCTGTCATCAGTCCACAGTGTAGGGAGGGGTGGATTCTGCCTCCGCGTGTGTGCTACTGCACACGTTATTTATCCTCCTTGAAATGCCTGCTCGCATCAGGCATGCTCACCAACATCCTACCTGCCCATGGAGCTTTAACTGGTTCTGTCTCTTCCTTAAGGCTCCCTCAGGCTGGCTCGCACATAACCCCTTACCTAACCCCTGCAGCCTCAGTCTGTTTATAGAGTGCATTTCCTAATGGAGTTCCTGGAGCCCTGGTTTCTTTGGGTGTCATGGGGCTTCTGCTGAGTGGGGTACCGGGCCCCTCCCAGTGAACTCTGATTTTATCTTTCTTGCACATCAGGTTCTACGTTGCATTCATTTTGAAAGGAGGTACTCTTTCAAAACCACTGGTCTCTTTATAACTTGCGTACCTGCCTTGTGACTCCTTGCTTAACTAACATTGTTTAAAAAATAACTTAAATAGGTGTGCCTCGGTGGCTCAGTAGGTTGGGCATCCGACTTCAGCTTAGGTCATGATCTTGCATCTCACTAGTTCGAACCCCACATCGGGTTGTGTGCTGACAGCTCAGAGCCTGGAGCCTGCTTTGGATTCAGTGCCTCCCCTTCTCTCTCTGTCCCTCTCTTGCTCATGCTATATCTGTCTATCTCTCTCTCTGAGAAATAAGTAAACATTAAAAAACTTTTAAAAAATAATTTAAATAAATTCTACAGTTTTCTTTTTTTCTGATTTTAAAAGTCATACATGTTTAAGAACATTTGGAAAATGCAAAAGACTATAAATGAGAAAAGAAGTCTTCCAGAATCCCACCACCTGCTTTAAGAGTTGTAAACCAGTCTTCCACCCTTGCAATTTGTTTCGAAGCGTAGTAAGATTACTTGTCGTCCCAGCTGTAACCACTCCTAACATTAAGGGTCTGTTTTCTCTTTCTAGAGTTTCTTTAAGAATTGTCACTTTTGGGGCACCTGGGTGGCTCAGTTAGTTAAGCATCCGATTTCGGCTCAAGTCATGATCTCACAGTTTGTGAGTTCAAGCCCCGTGTCGGGCTCTGTGCTGACAGCTCAGACTGAAGCCTGCTTTGCATTCTGTGTCTCCCTCTATCTCTGCCTCTCCCCTGCTCATGCTCTGTCTCTCAAAAATAAATAAGCATTTATTTGACCATTTTTAATGGATTTGACCATTATTAATTTGAGGACTGTCTCCTTCCAGACCTTATTCTGTAAGTTTACATGTTTTCTTAAAATTTCCTGGTATATGTTGAGATGTGCAAATGTTTGTTTTACCTACAGAGACACCTGTATAACAGATAAGCACTGTATCTATTATGCTGCTGAAATAGAGAACAGAGGCAAAAGAAAAAAATTAAATTTCTTTACAACTTACAGCCCAATGACAAGTTTGAGATAGGCAGTGTGACCTTCCTCTAGGAGGTCAACTACCTCGATGATGACACTTGATTAAGGGCAAATGGCAACCTTAGCCGCACAGTAGCCTGGCCTCCAGGATCTTGTAAGTCTGTGTTAACACAGAAAAATTTCCTTGGAAGCTTCTGTATCTCTGCTCCCCAAGATATATGTTAGCAGTCATCTTCCAAGCATATGGCCCACTGATACACATCTGAAGGGTCTCATGACTAGGCTGTTACTGTAGTAGTAAATGACCTTTTCCTAACAGCTAGCCTCTCAGGGTCCTGGAAACCTTGCTTCCAAAATTCCTTAGAGACTTAGGCTATCCCTAACCCCCTCCCAACTTCAGTAGAGCTCTTTCTACCCATGAGTCCTATCCCCATGCTTTAATAAAACCTCCTATTTATACTGAAGAGAACTCAAGAATTCCTTCTTGACCATTCACTCTGAACCCCACCATTTCCACATCACTGCCACTTACATACTCTCTCTCATTCATTTTTTACTTGGCAAAATTAGGAGGTTTGTCTAACATCCACACCTAAGCCCACCTCTTTCTCCCTCCCCCTCCCTTCCCTTCGTTTTTTAAATGATTTTAAATGATTTTATTTTTAATCTGTATACCCAACATGGGGCTCAAATTCACAAGCCCAAGATCAAGAGTCACATGCTATTCCAGCTGAGCCCGTCAGGTGCCCCCCTCTTTCCTTTTAATGGGTGAATACTGTCCCATTATATGAACAAACTGTACTTTTCCAACCATTTCAGTTTTCAAATTTTTATATTTATTCCTATTGCTGGTTTATACACATGAACAAGCATTTTTGGGGATTGGATACCCAGAATTCAAATTCTTGGGGCAAAGGGAAGGTGTGTTTACTATTTTAATTAGACCACCAGTTCTTCTTCACAAGTACTGTTCCACGTAACCCTCTTACCAACAGTGTGTGAAAGAATCTGTCCCCGCATTGGGACTAACATGCCCTAGAGATGAATGATCTTGTTATTTTTTTGCCAATCTGAAGGGTGAGACATACGATGTCATTTTTAAATTTGTATTTCTTTCCATCCAGCTTTTCCAAGCATATACATACACGCATTAAAAAAAAAATTGGGTCGTGCAATGCATGGCTCTGTATCCTTTTTTAGTTTTTCACATTAAGTCACATTAAAATGTTCACATTTTCTGGGTCATTGCATAGTCTTCAAAAGCTCAGTTGTTCTGGGGTGCTATCTCACTGAACAGTGCAGATGATCTGGAATGTTCTTTATCTTAACATATTTATGTCCTTAATCTCCAGCATCCTGGGGAATGACAAGTAATAGAAAAGAAGGGAAAGCAGAAGGTACCCCTTCTGTGGGAGGGATTGACGTGGGATCTGCCCACGGAATGAAGCAAACTGAAATCTGAATCAGACGTTCCTGCAGGGGCTTGTCCCTTAGGTATTTGGCAGGGAGGTGCCTAAAGTAAATATCACCATGAGCTCTTGTTTTATGGAGACGTTGAATACTACCTGTTAAACATTAAGAAGCTTCATCTGTTTCATGTACTCCATTATGAAAAGTGCATAGCTTTGTTTGTTGTGTTGTTTTGGATAGGGAGGTTATGGTGCTCCCAAGCATCTCACATTGGTGGAAACATCTGGGAGGTAGGGTGGTGTGATGGACATCATGTTGAACTGGCATTCTGAAGAGCTGGCTTCAGATTCCATCTCTTCCCCTGACTGCTGTGTATAAACCTGAAAAAGACACTCAGACCAGTTCCCGGGGTTCTGTGTGGTGTGAATGAGCAGGGTGTGAGTGGGTTTGGACAGCCTGGTGGAGCATAGGCTAGTAGTTAGAGGCCAATTCTAGCTCAGTCTTCTTGAGAACAGAGAGCACCATCTAATTGTAGGATGGTATCATAAAAGATAAATATTTGGCCTTTACCTCCAGTTCGGAGCACGCAGCTCCTGAAACACGGAAGCTCCGGAGTACTCAGAGTATCTTCTATGTGCTAATCACTGCTGGCCTGGGGGGCAGGAGACGGGGCTAGACAGCTTCTGGATGGGAGCTGGTTGCCTGACAGGCCAACCACCATTAGAAGTTTGGACTTTCAGCCAGACCAGTGGCCTGTGACTCAATCAGTCATAGATTTGAAGGGATACCTCTATAAAAACCTCTAAACAAGGGGATTTAGAGTTTCTGGGTTGGTAACACATGAGCATGCTGGGGGGCAGCATGCCTGGAAAGAGAGTGGGAGCCTCGTGCCCTGGCCCCATACCTTGCCCTCTGCATTCCTTCCATTTGCCTGTTCCTGAGTTGTATCCTTTATATAATAAATCTATGGCAACAGCAAGTAAAATGTTCTCCAATTTTGTGAGCTGTTGTAGCAAATTATTGAACCTGATATGGGGAGGGATTGTGGGAGCCCCCCCCAGCTTTGACTTTGTAGATAGATCAGACAAAAGTAGGTAATTTGGGGACCCGATGGGGTGGGGGGTGGGGTTTGATGCCCCTTGGGGACTCGAACTACAGGCATCTGCCCAACTGACCTCCCTTGTAATTGGGTCATTAGAGGACATACATGGACATAGGCACCAAGCCCCCAAGGAGCAAGACTCTTTTGTGGGGGCTGAGATGGCCAGGATGACTGTAGTCATACCAGTGAGCCTGGACTGACAGTAAAGCCTTATAGGCCTTGGGCATGGTTTGATCAGCATCCTAAGAGCATTGTGGGAAACTGCTAAATGGCCAGAGTTTTGTTGACCACCTTCCAGGAGGATTATAAAAGACAATCCTGTGATCTCACTTACACATGAAATCTTAAAAAGAAAATGAGGACATAGATATAGACAATAGATTAATGGTAGCCAGGTTGGGGGGGGGTGGTGCTGGGCAAAATGGGTGAAGGTGGTCCAAAGTTACAAAATTCCAGTTATAAAATAATTAAGTCATAGAGATGTAATGTACAGCATGGTGACTATGATTAGTAATACTATATTGTATATTTGAAAGTTGCTAAGAGTAGATCTTAAAACTTCTCATACAAGAACAAAATTGAACTATGTATGGTGATGAATGTTAACTATGGTGAGGAATGTTAACTAGGCTTATTGTGGTAATCATTTTGTAAAACATACAAATATCAAATCATTATGTTGTGCATCTGGAACTAATATTGTCATAGACTCTGGTCTGGAGTTCTCTCTTGTCCAGCAAGAAAGTAGGATGCAAGATTAAAAATAAGAGAGAGGCTAATGTCCAAGAGGAGACAAGAGCCCCTAGTAAGGGTCCTTGCTCCGGTTTTATTAGGATCAGAAGGCTTAGAAGTATGATGGCCATGCACAGAGAGACAATGAAACTGTGAACGTTAACTCATGGGTGTGGGGAAAAGGGGGTTTTGGAGATAAGCAGTGTTAGGGGTTTGGGCCAGTACAAAACAACATTCTGGTGCTGGGTGGAAAGTTGTTTACAGCGAACATGAGGCACCACCTCTGTTTACTTGAACTGGTCTAAGGGATAAAAAAGAGCATGCTACCTCAGGGTCAACAAGGCACCTGTCTTTTGCTAATCAGCTCCACTCTGGGCAACTTTGCCCACTGTGGTCTACAGCCTTTTTCACCTGTTTACCTATTTTGGTCCTTCTTGAATCAGTTACCAAAAATCTCCCAACAAATAAGAGCCCTGGGCCAGATGGCTCCCCTGGGGAATTCTACCTACTTTGGCCCTTCCTTCCTGTGAAAGCAGTATTCTGTTATCATACTAAGTTGGGGGGCATTTCTGCCCTGAATACCTAATCTTGTTTACCTCATCTTGGCTGTTTTGATCCTGAGATTCCCTATTCCTATACCTTTGTCCTATATTGGGGGCCTTTGCCCTGCTTGTCCTATACTGGGGGCTTTTGCCCCGTTTACCTAATCTTGTTTACCCAAACTTGGGTGTGTACATCCTATGGCTTTCGAACTCTTTATACCTTGTTAACCCATCGGTGCAAGCTCAGGGAATTCCTAAGCTTATTCCCCACATAGTATAATGTTATACATAAATTATATCTCAGTGAAAAGAAGAAGACACCTTTGGGAAGACAAGATTTTGCCTTATGTTTTTAAATTAATGTTAGAATGATTTCTTACAAAAGAAGACTTTCAGGTATGTTCCTAGTTTCAGAAGAGGAAGCACAGATCTCCATCCTGATTAAATGAGTTATAATTACACCAATGATATGGTAGTCTGTGGTCAGTTATCAGAAGGTTGGGGGGCAGATCCAGTCTTCCATAGCCAACAGAGTTCACAGCACTGTCAACTGAACACAGTCTACAGCAAACATTTCTGACATCATGATGTCCTGTAACGCCCAACAAATAGTACAGCAGTCACAATGAATAGTGCCCAAGGAAAAATACAGCAAACCTTGGAAGATGACTATTAAAACAAATCTCTAAATATTACAGGGTAGCTCTTTGCTCTATTTAGTAGACATACTCAGAAATTCAATTTAGAAACTCAATTTAATGATGATAATACAGAGTAAGTGTTTGTTCATTTAGCTTAAGTTTGTGGGAACTGATATGTAAACAAAGGTCATGGCCACCCCAGAGCTTTACATTCTCAAAAGCACTTGTGTGAACAGCTCTCTCTCCCATGGTTCTCATTAAGTACTATCGATTTTTTTTTTTTTTTTTTTATAGAACCCCTAATGATTTACCAGTAAGTATGGCCTGCTCTGGAAAACTTGAAAGGACCTACCATCCACCAAATGACATCGTTGTTTCAAGACCTCTGCTTCTCTCAGCCTCAAGTTAGGTTTCAAGGTAAGTACCATATTCCAGATGACAGAGTGATTTTAAGATGTAAATAGCCAGATCTCTCCCGAAAATGTTGCTTGATCATAAGTTTATGGGGCTAGCCCCAACCTGTACATTTAATATTCCTAGAAAACTCTTGCTTCAAAAAAAAAAAAGATTTTATTCGTGTATTTTCAGATGGTAGCAGACCAGAAATGGAAAGGAATTAACCATTATTGAGCTATTATTGATAGAATTTTGGAGTGCTGGTGGGGTCTGGAGCCAATGGCCAAGAAAGAAGTCTTGACGTGAAAAGGTGATTTTATTAAAGCATGAGCATGGGGACAGGACCTGTGGGCGAAAGAGCTGCCCCCGAACTGTGAATGAAGAGAGACTGGTTTTATACTTGGGAGTTGGGGGAGATAAAGTCAAAGGGAAGTTTCCAAAGGGACTTTGATATGCTAAAGAAGACTCAGGGATACTGGAGGCCTAGCTATTGTCAAGCAAAGGTTGTTTTTCTCTCTACCAAAGCATTACCCTGAAGACAGTAGGGAGTTCCTGGAGAAATGTTATACATTCTGTCAGCCTCCCGTATTTGTCAGTGGGCTGCAGGTTATAAGGAAATTTAGTTTTATCTGCCACTTCCTTGTGTCTTTGTTTCCCACATCATTATGACTCGGGTCGTAATAGAATCCACATATAAGTGAAATCATACATTACTTGTTTTTCTCTGTGTGACTTATTTCACTTAGCACAATGCCTTCAAGTTCCAGCCATGTTGTTGCATCTGATATATATACATATATATATATATATCACATATATATAGCACATTTTCCTTATTTATCCATCAATGGACACTTAAGTTATTGCCATGTCTTAGCTATTGTAAATAATGCTGCTATGAACATGGGGTACAGACAGAGATGCTGATTTGGTTCCTTCAGATATATACCCAGAAGTGGGATTGCTGGTGGTTCTATTTTTAACTTTTGGAGAGACCTCTATACAATTTTCTCTAGTGGCTGTGCCAATTTACATTCCCACCAACAGTGCATAACAGTTCCCTTTTCTCCACATCCTTGCCAGCATGTAATATCTCTTGTAGAGTAGCCATTGTTTTGAGAATACCCATTCCAACAGGTGTGAAGTGGTATCTCATTGTGGTTTTGTATTGTATTTTGTATTTCTGTAGATTAGTAATGTCGAGCATCTTTTCATGTATCTGTTGGCCATTTGTACATCTTCCTTGGAAAAATGTTCATTCAGCTCCTCTGCACATTTGTTTAATTGAATTATTTTTTTTTCTATCAAGTTGTAGGAGTTCTTTATATATTTTGGATATTGATCCTTTATCTCATATAGGATTAGCAAATATTTTCTTCCATTCCATAGGTTGCCTTTTCATTTTGTTGAATATTTCATTTGCTGTGCAGAAGCTTTTTAGTTTGATACAGTCCCTCCTGGTTATTTTTGCTTTTGTTGCCTTTGCTTTTGGTGTCAAATCTAGAAAGTCATTACCAAGACTGGTGTCAAGGAGCTTACCCTCTGTTTTCTTCTAGGAGTTTTATAGCTTCAGGTCTTTGTTTCAAGTCTTTAATCCATTTTGACTTGATTTTTGTGGACAGTGTAAGAGAGGGGTTCCATTTCCTTCTTTTTCATGTGGCTGTCCAGTTTTTCCAACACCATTTATTGAAGACATTGTCCTTTCTCCATTGTTTATTCTTGGTTCCTTTGTCATAAATTAATTGACCGTATATGCATGGGTTTATTTTTGGGATCTCTATTCTGTTCCATTGATCTATGTGTCTGTTTTTATGGTAATACCATACTGTTTTGTTTACTCTAGTTTTTGATATAGTTTAAAGTCAGAAGTGTGATGCTTCCAGCTTTGTTCTTCTTAAGACTGCTTTGTTTATTTGGGATTTTTTGTTTGTTTGTTGTGGTTACATACAAATTTTGTGAAAAATGTTTTGGAACTTTGATTCTGTAAATTGTTTTGAATAGTATGAATATTTTAACAATATTAATTCATTCAGCTGATCATCGAAGAACATCTTTCCGTTTATTTGTGTCTTTAGATTTTTCCATCAGTGTCATAGTTTGTAGTATACAGGTCTCTCATCTTGTTAGTAAAATTTATTTCTAGATATTTTATTCTTTTTGATGCAATTGTAAATAGGGTTGTTTTCTTAATTTCTTTTTCTGAGAGTTTGTTGTTAGTGTATAGAAATGCAACTAATTTTTGTATATTGATTTTGTATCTTGTAACTTTACTGAATTCATTTCTTAGCTCTGACAGCTTTTTGGCGGGCTCTTTAGGTTGTTATATATATATTCCCTGCAAATAGAGACAGTGTTACTTCTTGCATCCTGATTTGGATGTCTTTTATTTCATTATCTTACCTAATCGCTCTGTGTAGGGCTTCCAGTACTATGTTGAATAAAAGTGTGAGAGTGGGTATCCTTTTCTTGTTCCTGATCTTAGGGGAAAAGCTCTCAGCTTTTCACTGTTGTGTATGATGATTGCCATTGACTTTGAGGTCTATGTTTAATTACAGCTTTAACCTAAGCCAAATCAAAGCTTTGGAGCTTATAACTGTGTTGGTCTCTACTTTATTGGAAGGGAGCTTGTACCAGATACCAATTCAGCTTTCTTCCCAAGCAAAATACCTGTGATTCTGTGTGACAGTGTCCTTAAATCTGTTATTGTAGTTTATAAGTGTAAAGGAGCCCCTGAAAAAAGTTTGAGAGCTTATTTTGGGATCTGGACCAGAGAATCCCTGAGTCTCAGGTACCTGAAGGCCTCCTAGAGGTCACCCACATCAGCCCTCCCCACCTCCCCCCCCCCATGCCCTCAGCACTGCCAGCAGGTGGCTGCCCACACTTGACCACCTCCTTGAGCAGGAGGGCTCATTCTGTACTGACACTGATGCTGCCAACCTCCCACTGAACTATCAGCAGTTTTCTAAAACATATTTAAGGGCATGGAGTTCCTGCCCTCGGCAACGGCAGAGATTATCCGCAGGGGACCTGGCAGCACCCCATGCCTCATCATGATCAAGTCCTGTAATGAGCCGGCAGTGAGCCCAGGGTTTAGTCAAAGCTCTGTAGGTACGTGTGCTTCCAGCCTGAAGAAGGCCTTGTTGGACAAAACACCTTGATCTGTGGCATGCATCAGTGCTCCCATTCCTGTGTCCATCCAGAATAAAATCCTGTTTCTGTGTAGTATTGTTAATGCAGAAAAGCACAGCTTTCAGAAAGTGTAAGTGGCCATGGCAACCTACATTTCCAGGTGCACCTGATTCACATTGCACAGCCGTGATTCTCAGGCCCTTGTAAGCTCTTTTTTATTTTCTGCCTGTGAAATTTGGCTTTCGCCGTGCATTCATTGTATGCTTGTATTTCTAGTTTTACAGCCTTGCCTATTTACTGTTCTGTGCTTCCCTCGACATTTTAACAAACTTTTAATTGACATAGTTTGCTTGCAAAATAAAAAAATCAGCTATATTTTTAACATGACGTTGTGATGAGTAAATCATGCCAACTGCATGTTCTCCCTTTTTTTGTTGACGTTCTTATAGGTGCTCTTGACATTCTAAAGTAAGACTATGCCAATTTCAGATGTCATTACTTCTGCAACTTCAGAAGGAGCAAAGCAGCGCTGTTGGATGGAACATAGGCTTCTCCCACAATGTCAGGAAGAGATCACTGGGGCGTACATAAAGATTGAAAATCCTGGCTCAATGAATTAGTTATTTCAGTCTGTTCTGGTCCCGAGAAATGATCAGACACCTTTACAAGTTTATCCTCTGTAGAGCTTGGAAAAAACCTCAAAGGAGAGAGTGGCAGGAACGTGTAGTTCAGAAATGGGGGTGGGGGAGCTTTAATATTTCAGGGTTTAAAAATACTAACTCTGCAGATTATCTGCCTCATATCCTTTCTGGGAAGAAACGGTAGCTGAATAATTCACGTTGCATATTTGAACACATGTAAAATAGGGAATAAAAGGTCTTGAGGCTGGAACACGCACCGCAGTCAGCAGGCTGACGGATGCTGCTCTGCTGAGTGGCTCCGCCGTGCCGCTCTGCCATGTAGCTCTGCTGTGTGGCTCTGCCGAGTTACACCTGAGCAGGCCAGCGCTGATGTTTCTTAAACGTCTAATTATGATGGTATGTGCTTTGATTGCTAGATCTGGAAAGTGCTGGTACCGTCATTATTTTTAGAATAATTGTGTGTATTGTCAAATCTGCAATTGTGGATTGTTGCAGACAACCCCTTGCTCCCTCGTTCCTAACAGAACTCTGATAAAAATATTTAAAAAAAATTTTTAAAAATAAAAATATTAAAAAAAAATCTAACAGAACTCTGATTCTGAGCGGGCCTCCACCCTCTCCCTTCCCCTATGGGCCTCTAGCAGGAGGTGAATCCCAGGTGTTTTCACTTACTTGTGGCCCTTTGCTGGTGCCTTTGATGGGTTTGCACGTGGGCTCGTGACACTATTCTGGCAGGGATACAGTAGGAGAAATCCACGGGAGGGCTTCTGGGAAAGCTTTCCTTGCTTCCAGTAGAAATGTGCAAGATTATCCCTTCTGCCTCTTCTGATTGCTAAGTGTGATGGTGTGGCTACCATCTTGAAACCCCTGGGGGACATCATCCTAGGAACAGGACAAAAACAGAGAATGACAGAGACTCTAGACAGGGGTAGATCCTGGCTTCCTGATGATGCTTTTGGGTTGCTGAATTAACTAATCTAGGACCCGCCATTCTTCAACTTCACATTCCTTATGTGAGAATATGGGTGAGTTCCTTATGTTAGCTAGCATTTTTTCTTACCTGCAGCCAAGCCATCTTCAAAGATGCATAAATAATTTATTTTTTTAAGTTCCTTTTTTAAAAAAAAGTTTATTTATTTATTTTGAGAGAGAGAGCAAGCAAGGGAGGGGCAAAGAGGGAGGGAGAGAATCCCAAGCAGGCTTTGCACTGTCAGTGCAGAGCCTGATGTGGGGCTCAGTCTCACAAACTGTGAGATCATGACCTGAGCTGAAATCAAGAGTCTGACACTTAACCGACTGAGCTACCCAGGTGCCCTCAAAGATGCATAAATAATTTAAGATAAAATAAAAAATAAAACTCAAAAAAAATAAAGGTTATCATATGATTCATTTATATTATATCTAAGAGTGACATTCTTAAAGTTCATTTTTTTTTATTTTGAGAGAGAGAGAGAGAGAGCCGGGGAGGGGCACAGAGAGAGAGAATTCCAAGAAGGCTCCATGCTGTCAGCACAGAGCCCAACGCAGGACTCGAACCTAGGAACCATGAGATCATGTAAGAGTGACATTCTTAAATATGTGATGAGGTTTTTCTGTCTAATGCAGTTTGTTATGAATATGTGTGTGCATATGCATCACGACCGACAGAGGGAGCCCCCAAGAAGAGGACCAATGTCATTTAGTGCTGGTGGCAAGTTCTAGCTAGGATATTGGCTTGGCTGCTTTAACAGAGGTGAAATAACAATGATTTTAAAAGGTGGTGAGATTGTTTATTCTCTCCCAAAACAGTTTGGGCTGGCAGGCAGTCAAGAAAATGGGTGTCCTGCCCCATGAGATCATCCATGGTTCTTCTCTGTTATCCAGTAGGATGTTGTCTCCATGGACATCAAGAAAGCTGGCCTGCCACCACACCAGTGATTCAAAGCATGGGAAATGGTTGAAGAAGGAAGGTCAGAATGAGATTAGACTAATAGCCTCCTTTTGACCCAGAATTGCATATAATACTTCTAATCACAACTCATTGACCAAATGGTCATATGACAACAGCTAGTTGCAAGGGACTCTGGGAAATATTATCTCTAGCTGAGTGGCCATGTATCTAGCTAAAACCTAGAGAATTCCATTAGTAGGAAAAAAAAGCAAATAGACACCTGAGGACAGTTAGAAGTATGTGCCACATAGTGTGTCCTCTACAGTGGAGAGGAAGAGCGTAATGAGGACAAAGTGCTGGGTGCCACTCTCTGATCGTCAAGCAAGGATTTGAGTCACAGGCCCAGTCTCCCTGAGCAGACTGGAGCCTTGTGACAGTTCCGACCTAACCTGGCCTCTCTTCTGGTCAACCAAAGGACTTGAATCAGTGATTTTAAAATCTCTTCAAACTCTGACCTTCTCTGGCTTGTCTTGCAGGCCTTCTATTTACAGAGCTGGGGCAGAGACCAAGGAGAAGCAGAGTGAGTACTTCATATGTAGTGGTGGGTATTAAAACCATACGGGAAGTCACTGCTAACTTATTGAGCACTTATTAGGAGCCAGGTACTGTGCTGGGTCTCTTACACCTGTTAACCTCATTAGCCTTAACACAGGCTGTGAGATGGGTCCTATGGTTGTTCCCAGTTCATAGATGGGGAACCTGTGGCTCTATAAGGGTTTGAGAAAGGCTCTAGACCTAGCCAACAGATCCCTGAGCCCACATGCTTAACTATGTGTTATGGGAAGGGCTGGAATGTGAGGTGGGATTTGTGGGGTGTGGCCAGATCATAGTAAACCCTGCGAGTAGGGTTTAAAGAGCCTTGGACCTGATGCTACCCTTTATCAGGACTGGGTTTGAGATTGATCTGCAGCATTGATTGGCATCCCCGCTGTTACCCCACTGCCAGGAGATGGCTGTTGCCATTCGCATCACATGTGGGCATGACCTCTCACTACCCCAGGGTAAAAGACAGGCTGTTCTTTAGGAGGAGAGTACCTGGTGAGAGGAGCCCCAGGGCAGGGTCAGCTTTGGGGCAAAGTGCAGGATGCTCAAGGAGAGGCAGGCCACTGCCCCTGTGAGCCGAGCCGACCTGTGGCCTGCTCCTGTTCTGCATTCCCACAGGAGGCCGGTGCTGGGAAGACACAGAAACCTGGCCCTGGAACGTGAGGGTCAGTCCATGAAGTTGGCCTGTCCTTGAAGCTGGCACCGATTAATGGGGTGGATTCTGGGATCACATCCTCCTCTGACCCGGAAGTTGGTAGCTTTGTGCCCAAAGGGGATTCCAGGCATAGAGTGGACATCGGTGCTTGTATTGTCCTGGTGATGGTACTCCTTGGGGTCATCAGATAGGCTGGCCTGGATAGGAGGAGTGCAGCCCACCTGTCTATGGGTGCCAGGCCAGAGATGAGGACTCCCTGGCCTGGCCCCATGGGGCCTCTGGGCAGCCAGCTTTCCCTGGGCACAGCAGCATCACTGAAGGTGCAGCTGTTGGGTGATGCCCGGACTAACCCACCTCCCTTCTCTGGCTCCTGACACTTAGTACAAACAGTGCAAACTTTCCCGCTGGCCCCCATCAGTCAGTACAGTTTTACTTGGTGTTGTTCCTTTGGTTCATTCTGTTTTCCTCAAATGCAATTATAAATGCACCATTTCTAATCTGCTCTTCAAGACTGAGTTCTAAGGGCGCCTGGGTGACTCAGTCGGTTCAGCATCCGACTTTGGCTCAGGTCATGATCTCACAGTTTATGAGTTTGGGCCCTGCATTGGGCCCTGTGCTGACAGCTCGGAGCTTGGAGCCTGCTTCAGATTCTGTATCTCCCCCTCTCTGTGCCCCTCCCTCGCTTGTGTCTCTCTCACTCTTGCTCTCACTCTCTCTCTCTCTGAAAAATAAATAAACATTAACATATTAGAAAAATAAAAAAAAGACTGAGCTCTAGCTGAGCCTCTTCTAGGAATCCTATCCGCCGTCTCTCGGGCTCTGTGGTTCTCCTGTCCCCACTCCCACTTCCCCCTGATGGCACTGGTTTCATATGGTGTAATGGTTTTTTACTCATTGCTCCACTGACCAGTCTGTAAGCTTCCTTCCTTTTTTTTTTTTTTTTTTTAATCTTTAATTGCAAACTGACACAAAAGCAGAGAGGATCATATAACACATCCTCCAGAATCCCTCACCCAGCTCCAAGCGTTGTCAGCATGTTGCCTGTCTTGATGTATTTACGTCCTTCTCAACCTGCTCCCACCCTGAATATTTTAAAGCAGTTCCTAGATCTCATATCATTTTCCCATATATACTTCTGGACATTTTAGCTGGGGGCTTCAGGATGGCAGTGCTGTGTCCTGTGTCCACAAAACTGTGGATGATGCCTGACACAAATTGGCTCTTGAGAAATAATGTTATTTTGAATCGACTGATTGACTGGGTGAATGAATTGGCTTCAACCTTTAGAACTGAGCATGCATCTAGCTGGAATTTGAATAACAGAATGTGAATAACTGCCAGGAGCCCACAGCTTCCTTGATGCCTGTCCTGCTGCCTGGGGTTTCCACGAGGTTCTGAAATCTGTCCATTATTTATGAGACTTTAAGGTTGGTTTATTCTTAGCCAAGCATCTTTGATTTTGCAATGAAACTCTACGTTGAGGTGACATGGGGTAGAGAGAACTATTAAGATGTAGCTTTTACCTTTGCTTGATTCACATTTAGCTCACAATTATAGCCTTGGGGTTTGAATTTTTTAAATTATAATACTGTATTTACTTGGGCCAAAGTGATTAAGACCAAAAAAAATCAAAGTATAGAATACATCTAAAGCATTTTCTTTAATAACATCTTTCTATTCCTGGTAATGGTATTTTAACTACGCAAATAAGAGATAATTGAATACACATTTTTCTTTCAAGCAGTTGTGGTCATGTTTAAAACCCTGAATTCTGTACACTTTGAAGGGTACCCTGAGTAGAGTCTCTAGATGTGGCATTTCCCACTCTTACGAGGTAGAAAATCAGGCCAGGATTTGGGTTTTTGGAAATCTCTGGTGGTAGAATGGTAGTTTGTAAAAAATGCCTTTGACATGCTCCTTTTTCCTTTTAATTCAGAAACAGTATTTACTGTAATACGATGGGAAGTGCCTATCGACCAGTCCTTTTTTCAAAATTATATTCTAAAATATTTTCTTTCACCATTCAAATCTGTTGTAAAGTTAAATTAAAGTTGGCTGGGTTTTCTATTTATTTTATTTTTTGCTATTTCATCAGGAATTCAGAGTAATAACTCTATTTCTGGATTTAAGATATTTTTACCATGTGGGTTTAGCACAGGGAATAAGGCTGTGCCCAGTAGACATCTGATGACTAGTAGCTTATATGTTCAGCCTGGAATATAAAAGTTGTTTCTACAGACGTATTTATAGGAGCTGGATTCGGTCACGATGCCATTTTGAGTCTAGAGTGTCTTTTCCTTGGAAGGTAGGGGATGGGACTTGAGGATGTCTGAGGACAAGGAGGTGTGGATGCCGGGAAGTAGGTCATAAGCCAGCATCTCACTGTGCTGCCGTAGCGTTGACTCTTCCCATGCACTTTATTTTCTGGGCTGTGAGTGGGCAAGCTGTGGGGTTCCTGCCGTGGACCCAGACACCTGGCTTTCATTTGGCATGACTTGGACATGTCTGATGGAGTGTCTGAGGGAGCCATAGTACACCCCAGGAGTGTGCACACACAGCCCCTGTGGAAGAAGTATGCAAGAACATGCCTGGAGGGAGCCACGGATTGCATGACTTCCTGAGCGGCTTTGTGAGCCTCCTCCCTGCAGATGGAAAAGAGAATGGGCTCTCTGGAGAATGGGCCAGAGCTCAGGCCACAGAGACAGAGCCCAGGGTTGGCTGGTAATCCTTGTCTTCTTAGGATGGGGCCCAACAGAAGCTGACATAGATGTTCCAGGCTGGAACACCTGTGGCAGGGAGCAGGGGGGACACCCCAGATGAGTCAGCTGAGGGAAGGCTCGTTGTGGTGGCGGAGTCAGGAGCGGGGCTGCAGACGTGGCTGACTGCTCTGATGACTGGGGCTGGTGAGTAGGGAAGTGGCCAGAGGCCAGGATTTGGAAGAGGAACCACAGCATGGGGAAGAAACAGCAGCTCAGGGCAAAAAGCAAGTCTTTGAGTTTAGATAATGATGCAAAGATTCCTCCACAGCCGGGCAGTCAAACACAGCATACACCTACTGCTGCTGCTGTGTGTATGCCTGCTCCTCACTGCCTTCCTGCTCTTACTCTTATTCTCAATCTTATTTAAACATTGGGATCCTTGACTCGGAGAGATGAAGTTAGGTGTCAGAGGGACACATAAAAATAAGCAGCAGAGCAAGGAATTGACCCAAATCTACAGGTCCTGGAGCCTCCTCTTTGCCTCTCCATCATGAGTCCTCTCAGGCTCTTGCACTGAGGAAGTGTCCCCCTTGAAGGCAACTGTTCTCTGAACCATGTGCCGGGGTCCTAACTGTAGCTGCAAACACAAATGTCTTCAGATCCATGTGAATTTTAGATACCATGTTTGTATAACCATTTTAAAAAATTAAGAAAGGGGTGCCTGGGCTGCTCAGTCAATTAAACATCCAACATCGGCTCAGATCATGATCTTATGCTTCATGGATTTGAGCCCCACGTAGGGCTCTGTGCTGACAGCTCAGAGCCTGGAGCTCATTTCAGATTCTGTGTCTCCCTTTCTCTCTGCCCCTCCCCTGCTTGCGCTCTGTGTTTCTCTCTCTGAAAAATAAACAAACATTTTTAAAAATCTAATAAAAAATAAATTAAGAACAATGCATGACCTTCCTCTCCAAGTTTTCTGGGAAAATAGGCCCCAGAAGAAGGCGTGTGTTTTTCCTGGGGCTCATGTTGCCAGCCCCTCGCTCCAGGTTGTGTGCACAGTCCCCGGGGCTGTGATCACACCAGGCCGGTCCCCAGCAAAAGTGGAAGTAACGAGACTCTGACCACATCCCTGGTATTTGGTATTTGGCATTTGGTCGTGGTGCCAAAGGAGAGTCAGAGGGGGAGGGTGCAGAAATCTTGAGAGCGTTAAGGGGGAAAGGGTGGTTGTTCCCAGATTGAGGCCTGTGCCATCAAATGAAAAAGCTACAGATACGTAGAGATGTCAGTAGCCTAAAAACTAGAGGCAGTCAGGCAGTCACACAGTCCCTGCCATCTGGTTAACGCAACACATCTCACTATTTTAAATCTGGAACTAAATATAGCCCCTTTCTGAAAAAGCACTCAGCATGTTGAGGAATGTAGGCAAGTGGAGCTTTGCATGTGCTTCCTACGGATGATGGTATGGGGCTCTTGACCCTGGCTTAGAGATCCTTAGTAAAGATGCAAGGCATTTCTTCCTTGTCGTATCTGTTAGCTTTCGTTTTGTATCAAGTTCCCAAAATTTAGTGGCTTAAAACAACAACCATTAAATTTGCTTCTGATCTGTGGGTTAGCCACGCAGTTCTTTTAGTCTATGCTGACTTTGCTAATACCCATCCGCTGGTGGCATGGCCAGGCTGGAATGGTCTGGGATGGCCTTGCTCACATGTGTGGTGGTGGGCCGGCTGGCTGTTTGAAGAGAGCCTCAGCGGGGATGCCTTGCTTTGGCTCCATGAAGTCTCTAACATCCTCCACCAGGTAGCCGGGTGTCTTCCCATGGCGGCCTCAGTGTTCCAAAAGCCACAAAGGAGAACAGGCCCCAGTGCATAAGTACTTCTCAAGCCTCTGCTTGCAGCTTCGTTACTGTTGTCCTTGTTTGGCCAAAGTAAATACCTTGTCCCAGCTGAGAGTCCATGTGGGGGAAACTACACAGGCCATGGATACAGAAAAGCATGAACATATTGGGGACTGTCACTGCTACAAATTCACCATGCTCTAAGCCTGAGATTTAACTCCATGGGCAGCGGAACTCCACCTAATGGCCACCGGAAGACAGCTCTGAACAGTATTGTGGTTCATCCTCATGTAACAAAGGCAGTGTCAGGTAAGACCTGAGTACTTAGTAGTTCTGGGGACCTCGACCTTACAGGTAGTGTGGTAGAGAGGCTGGAGGCAGGAAGTAGCTGAAGGGCCATACCTGGCCCAGTGTGGGAAGAAAGACCCTCACCTCCCACACCCAAATGCAGAGCAACCAAGTGGCAGGTCTGGTCTCTGAGGTACCCCCCAGGTGCAGAAGTCACAGGTGGGTGATTTCCCAGAGCAGCAAAGTTGTTTCTGAGGCCTAGAGTGAGAGAGAGGCTGAAGTCAGCATTTGAGCCAGAGCTGCAGGAGGGGGGATGTGGACAAGAACATATGAATGTTGAGTATTCACATACCTGGAAGAACTATTCCTTGTACCCAGGAGGAGGGAAGAAGTGGCAAAGTGAAATAAGAGAAAGATGAGGTAGTAATGCTAGTAACAATCATTGTCCTTTGAATGTCTGTCACATGCTGGGGATTGTATGTAGTCTTTCCTGAGGTAATTAGTTGTGAGTCACACATGAGGAAACAATCTCAAAGAGGTTAAGGAACTTGGCCTCTGTCACCGAGATCAGTGTTCTGGCCCAGGTCTGTTTGCCTGCACAGGGCTGTGCCTGTCCTTCAGCACCATGCTGCTGGTGGGGTGCATAAGAAAGGAAGTCTTTAGGGGGGCCTCAGTGGCTCAGTCTGTTGAGCATCCAACTCTTGATTTCAGCTCAGGTTATGATCTCACAGTTCATGGGTTCGAGCCCTGCATCAGGCTCTGCACTGACAGCACAGAGTCTGCTAGGGATTCTTTCTCTCCCTCTCTCTCCCTGTACCCGTCCCTCCCTCCCTTCCCCTCTCCAAACAAACAAAGAAACAAACTTAAGAAGATATAAAAAGAAAGAACATCTTGTTAGCAGCAAGGACCACAGAGCCTTCTCTACAGTAGAGCTCTGAAACACCCCAAAAGCCATCTCCCAGGCAGGAACACTGGAAGATCTTCATGTAAAGGAAAAGATGGTGGCTTCAGAAGAAAGTGGCATGGTAACAGAAGGGTGAGGAAGGCATAAAGAAAAGCTCCAGTGCATTTATTGTCAGGGGTACAGAAATACCCCAAAGGAGACATTTGCTCTGAACCCCCTTCTCATTTTGTGATCTAATCTCTACCCACACACCCCACTTAACCTTCCCCAAATCAAAAGGAGCACCTTATAAGAAGGTCATTGATAAAGTGGGATAAATTTATCCCAATCAGGAATGACTGAGATAATGAGAGGGCTCTGAAACCCACAGGCTATTTAGTGAGGAGCTGCCAGCCATCTTCGAGTATTTAAGAAGCCAGCACATGCCAAGAGTCAACTTATTCTGTTTTGATCCTTAACTTGCAGCTAGAATCAATGTGCAGACCTAGTGGGGAGAGGCTACAACACATGAAAACGAACTGTAGAGGCACAGAGATCTTGTTTTGTATCTTGTCGCCATCATTTAATAACCTGTGCCCTTGACTTGCTTTTCTGTGTGCGTATTAGAAACACACACACCTGCCCTGCAGAGAGTAAAGGAGGTCATGTCAAGGGCCCCACATGGTGGCTGGTTCACATTGTGCTCTTTGAATGGAAACCTAGAGAACCATGGTTTTGAGCCGTTAGAAGTTCCTGGTCCTGGGGCGCCTGGGTGGCTCAGTCAATTAAGTGTCTGACTTCAGCTCAGGTCATGATCTCAAGGTTTGTGAGTTTGAGCCCCATGTCGGGCTTGGTGCTGCCAGTGCAGAGCCTGCTTTAGATCCTCTGTCCACCTCTCTCTCTCTCTCTCTCTCTCTCTCTGTGTTCTTACCCCCTCAGGTGTGCCCTCTCTCTCTCAAAAATAAATAAACTTTTTCTTTTTAAGTTCCTGGTCCCTGGAGAAGCAGAGCAAAGTTATAAAGCTACCAAGGGGCTTGTACCCAGCTTGCAAGGGTGGCTAAGGGAGCATTGTTATTCTGCCCAGATGGGGTATGTTTTGAAAACACCCTGGCCAGTGTTTGCAGGTGAATGTTGTCACCTTCCATGCTCATCCCCTGGGGAGCTGCACCACGTGGTAGAGGCTGTCTAGGGTGGAGGGTAGAAACTGTGACTCGGATATTCCTTAGGTTGTTTTCCTATGGGAAGGTTTACTGTTGAACCATCAGAAGAGCTTTACCAAAGACACCCCCGAGGTCAAGGTGGCCCAGAGCCACCCAGGCTTAAGACTTTGTATCTGGGATTGGAGTTTATCAGCATCAAGGGTTCACCCTCCTTGTTGCTGCAGAAGGGATACCTGCAGTGCCACAGTCCGATGGACCCAGGTTCTGTCTCCTACTGTGACCTCAGCCTCCTTGGGGGTTCATTGCAGAAGTCATTGCCGTTGGCCATTGCCCCTCACCAAGCACAGATTCTGCTGAGCTGCTTTCAGACCTATGCATGTCTTTTCAGACATCCTCAAGTGGAATTTATGAGGAGTTTGAATTTTGGAAACAGAAAGCATTTATTTGGGGACCCAAGTACATTTAATCCAGGGTGGGATCAGCCAGGGTTTTCACTGGGATGCTAGACTTGTGAGTCTAGTGAGTCCCCTCCAGGGCAGGGAGGGGGGTGTCCCCAGGAGAAGTTTCAGGTCATCTTGGGATGCTAGGCACTGGCCCTTGATTAGGGGTGGTGACTAAGGAGACAGAAGCAGTTCTTATTTGAAGGTCCAAAATTGGGATCTGGTTGTTAACAGAGATACTGGTTGCCAGTGTACAGGCTCAATTGGGAGGTGCACATGTATTTTTGTTAGTCCTTTAGCAAATGTTCTCTTTTTGTAGAAAGTCTGACAAATCCCTTTAAAGGAGTGGTTCTCAAACTCCCCTGCAGGGCCCTTGCTGGGATTAGGGACTGGGAGACACGGAACTCCAGCCTCTGGATCATACCTCATTCCCTACTAATACTTTTTTTTTTTAATAGGTAATATGAGATAGAATTCACATACCATCTAGTTCACCCAAAGTGCACAATTCAATAGCTTTTAGTATATGGATTCACAACGATATGCAACCCTCCCCACATCAGCAAATGAGTTTTGTCTGATTGTGTCTCTTGGGGCTCTGAAGGAGATCGTGTCTGAAAGAGGAAAAGATGCCGCCACTAAGAGAAGGTTTGAAATTATTGTTGTCCTCTTCCTGTACCAGACTGAATCTTTTCTGGAGGGAGTATGGTTTCCAAGCTCTGTCTCGAACGCCAGAGAAAATCAGGAGATAAACTTGACGTCTAAGACTGAGGGGTTACAACCTAGAGCAACCATTCACCTTTCTCACCAGCACCCTATCCCTCAGCATTTTTTAAAAGTCCTTTTGTACTGCTCTGACACAGTGAGAGGAAATAAGAATGGGTGAAGTGGGGCTGTGGGAAGACCGGTGGACGCAGCTAAAATAGGGTCACCAGTCCAGATGCGAGGAGGCCTTTGATTAGCAGATAGAGCTACTGAGTGTAGGGATGGATCTTCTGGTACACTCCAGCCATCCCCAAAGGCATTACTGTGGGACACGTGGCAGTGACTGGCATTCAGGTTAATGATTAAAATTTTAAAAGACCAGAATCGTATTAGCCAAGTATTCAGCAAAAACTGGTTGAAGATATAGCAGTTGGTTGTCAGCATTGGTTGAGTATGAGCTGGTCCATAAAGACTGTCTGTCTGGCACGCTAAAAGTTCGGTAAACTTCCTTACTTTTTTCTTTGGAAAGGTCACGCAGGAAAGTATCTCATTCTCTTTTGATGTCAGATCAACGAAGCATTCATGAACTGGTTTCCTCTTCTTGATGAGAAGGGATCCTTCTCGGCTGCTCTTACTTGGGGGCAAGGACGTAACCAACAGCGCACTCTTGTTCTCCGACTAGGATTCACGCTTCGCTGCCGGAGGACTGGGCTAATTGGATTATTTTCAGTTGACAAACTTGGTTTTCCACCTCGGAACACATATTTATTGCCTTGTTTCATTCCCAGGATGTGTTCCCGATTGGAGGTGAAACCATGAAAGGAAAATAGAACGGACAATAATGCTTTTCCGCAATCGCTTCTTGCTTCTGCTGGCCCTGGCTGCACTGCTGGCCTTTGTGAGCCTCAGCCTGCAGTTCTGTGAGTATCGCCTGGTGTCACTGGGTCGTGGTCGGGGAGGGGGCTTCATTCTGAGATAGAGGGCCCTTGTGGGGAGCAAACAAGTAGGCCCCAAAGCCTTTGTTTTTCAAATGAACAATGCAGTTTAAAACAACTGAGTCTTTTTATTGTTGGTGCTGATGGTGGATGGTTGTGAGTACAAATCCCAAACTGCTAAGCATTGTCCTGAGTGTCTTTTTTTTTTTTTTTTTGGCCATAAGTTAACTAGAGTGCTCCCTGGGCCTTGTGATATGTTTTTGGCTTCTGCACAGATCCATGAACTGCCCAGTTATTCCCCAAGTCTTAGATTCCCAAGGCAGAGGCACTGAGTGGCAGGGGTTTTGGCTGCTGGTTGGTTCTTTGAACATTGAGTGTCTGTTTAATGTTCGATGAGCTGTGGGCTGCTGTTGTTGGGGAGAATGGAGGAATTAGGTACCAAGCTCCGTTTACTGGGCAGCAGGGACCATGTATGGGAAGTCTTGTGTGGAGAGGCAAGAGCATGGCCAGTGAAGTCAGTCCTTGGACCTCACCTTCACTGGGAGCCTGTGCTCAGGCTGGGCCCTAAATCTGTGCACCCCACTGCTCCCCAAGAGTGGCCATCCTCTAACAGAGATCCAGCCCTGGCACCTCCTTGGTTAGAACCCTTCAGCTGTAGCCTATGGTGTCTGGGAGGCTCTTTGCCCTCTAGTGCCCACCCCCGCCCCCATCACCTTGAACTCTGTGCGATAGCAATGCTGAGTTACTTGTCATTCTCCACATGTTTACCCTTTTCTCTGTGCCCGACCCCACCAGCTCCTCTTCCTGGAGTGCCATCCTTCTAACCTCCCTCCCATTCTTTCCTCCACACGGTTCATTTAGTCCTTTTCTCTTCCAGGAACCTTGCATAACTCCTTTCACCCCCAACTTGCTCTGGTGCTTCTTTGATGTACATCCAGGATGCCTTAAACCTATTCCCCTCCCTACACTAGCCATGTGGTATTCCAGTGCTCAGTTCTTGTGTCTCTTCCTTCAATGAGACTGTCTGTTCAAGGGCGGCTGAGTGGCACAGTCGGTTAAGTATCTGACTCTTGGTTTTGGCTCAGGTCATGATCCCATGGTTTGTGAGTTTGAGCCCTGAGTTGGGCTCTGCACTGACAACTCAGAGCCTGCTTGGGATTCGGTCTCTCCCTTGCTTTCCATTTCATCCCTGTTTGTGCATGTGCTTGCTTGCATGCACACTCTCTCTCTATAAGAAATAAACTTAAAAAATGTGTGTGTGTGTGTGTGTGTATACACACAAAGACTCTCTGTTCTCTGAGAGCAGGGGCCACGTCCTGTGTCCCTCCATACCCTAGTATCTGCACTGCCAACCACACAGTAGGCATTTTATGACTGTTTATTAAATGAACTCCTCCAAAAAGCAGGCTGATCCTAATTCCCTCTCTTGGTGCTGTGCACTTGAGGCTGAGAGTGTCTGTACAATGCTGGGAATTTTTTTTTTTTTTTTTTGCTGTCACCTGCCTTCCCTCCATTGTACCACCTCAGCCTGATGGACGGGAGACAAGTGGTTGGCACCCATCACTGCTTAGTACAGCTCTGTGAGGAGGTGGCATTTCTGTTGCAGTTTGAATGATGGAAAGAAGAGCAGGTGGCTCGGGAAGTGGGTTGTTCTGAGTGCACTGGGGAATGTGGGACAGACTTGGCATTTGGAATAAGTGGTTTGAAGAGAGGAGGCTTTGAGCAAGTTTCACTGATACACCTCCAATTTGTGACATACTCCATGCACACGTCTGGGACATATGACAGGCTATTTCTAATACCAAAGACAATTAAAAGTCCTCATTTTATCCTTCCAGAATAGAAAACGGGGTCAAGAGAGGGTGGGCATAGGGAAGTTTAAAGATACTCCAGATGGTTAATGAACCATAAAATACGAATCCCTTCTAAAAAGACATGTGTTAGGACTCTCGGTAGTTTAATTGTTTGTAACTTTTCATTAAAATTTTTCCGTCCTTTGGTTGGAGATGTAGGAGGTTACAATCAGCCTTGAGTTTTATTCTGAGAAGCTGACAGGTTCTGAGACCTGAATGTGGGTTACTTGTGTTTGCTGCGTTTCTTTTGCATGAGGTGGTTTCCACGTCACTGAATTGGCCAGTGTGTTTTGCTTATATAACTCTTCTGAAAGTACCTTCTGTTTTAGCAGAGCCAATTTTCAGCCATACTTTTTTTTTTTTTTTAAGGAAAATTTTGCGGAGTAAATTAGCCTGCCTGGGTTTGGGCTCTTTCTTTATTCTTGGATACGTCGGAGTTCGGGAAGATATTAAGATATGGATGTTCTTACTGCTGTTCTACTTCTAGGTAAACTGTAACTCAGGAATTTACCCATTTCTGTAGAAATGGAGTTTAGTTGCCTTCTTTATTTAATTGCGTTGTGGGTTGCTGGTATTAGGGTGTAAGGAATAGCACTAATTGATAATACAAAGGTGTGCGTTTAACTGGCACTTGTGTTTTCATTCCTACACTAAATTATACAGACTTTTTTTCATCATTTCTCTTGGCTAATTTTTGAATGCCAAATTAGCACTTGTAATTATTTTAGGTAATATTTTGAGGCAATCAAATATAACGTAGTAAGTGAACAGTATAATTTTATTTGCTTTCTGTAATGATCATGTATTTTGTCTTATTGATAGTTTTCTTTTGCTGATGTTTTGAATATGGGAAAGTTATGACCCAGGTTACCATTTAAAAATCATGTTGTTTAAATAAGCATTTCTTACTCTTGGTACAGAAAGTGGGTCTGTGAAGCCAGATATATTTATTAAGTGCTTATGTGTGTTGGGCATTTTTCTACAGTGTCGGGGTGGAGGTGGTATGGAAAGGTTATAAAAAAGGTTAAGACGCAGGTCATAGTTTCTCAAAATGTTTCTTTTAAACGGCACTAACGCTAACAGTCTCTAATGAAAATCATTTTGTATTTTCAAGTCCTTGATGTTTTTGAATTTGGAAATAGGGAAATTCTGAAGTTCCTGATGTTGGAATTGGAGGAGGGAACAAGGAAGGCATACCCGTCTTTAGTTGTTCTAGTTAAAATGTTTACAAGTGGAAAAATTACTTCTCAAATTAAGGGACTCCGGGCAACTGGGCAAGGCGGCCAGGACGTGAAGACTTGTGAATGATTAGTTATGTTTCTGCTTTTTGTGCTCTTTTGTAATCGTCCATTTTCTTGTTTCGGCTCAGCCTTTCCCTAATTCTTATTTTATGCTCCCTTCACCATGTTCCACCCAGCATTCCCAAAATGGCAGTGTGACAGGAGTGCGCAGGCTCTGGAATGACAGCCTTGGATCTGAGTGCTGCTCTGCCATTAGGCAGCCCCATGTGAGCCTCTATTTCTTCTTCTGTAAAATGGAATTAGTTGCTGCTTTGCAGCGCTGGTGTGAGAACAGAGAAACCTTGTGGGGAAAACCCTTGGCTTGGGGAAGCATAGTCAATGTAAACCTTTTAAGCAACAGCACGGAGTCCCATTACCGGGTACCATCTTTAGAAACCAGGGCTTGTGGTGTCCCACAGGTTACCGAGCCTTGTGATCCTTCAGCCACTTATCAGGGAGAAGGCTTTTGAAACATATCATATATTTGTTTGGTTTTGATTAGAGTTCATTGGCCTAGATAGTGACCAATTCTACACTGGGCACCTGGCACCTTTATCTGGGGGCAATTTTCCTGGGCAGAGACCCAAGTGACCAGAGCAGATTCTGAGGGAAATCCTAAAGACAGATTAGAGGTTCAGATCCCCAGGCAGGGGATCTGAGGGTATGGTTACCTTGCAGTCATCAAAGCCAGGGTTATCTTCAATAGCTGAAGAACCTTTTCTGCAGGAGTCAGACCTGTTCTGTTGGCCCAGGTGACCATGGAGACACATTCCAGTTAGGCAGAAGGTAGAACATTCTAAAAGTCAGTGTTATGCAGAGGTGGAGAGCATAGTGTGCAAATTTTGGAGCATTGCTCTGCGAATAGAAGAATATTAGACAGGTTATTGGGCCTGATTCCATTTAAAGTCTCTTCAAACTTTGAAGTTTTATGAATTTTATTTTTTCTGGTTCATCTAATGCTCTGAGTATGTATAACTTTGTCCTTCAGCAAACGTTCCTTGAGTTTCCACCACAAGTTAAATCCTGGGCCAGTAGCTTAATGCCTCAAAGGCCACAGGAGCATTTGTCTACTGTCGGAGAATCATAAGCAGACACCTGGAATACAGTTGCATTGAGTTAGGACAGGTACGAGGTGATAGCATGTAAGGTGAGGAAGGGTAAGAACATGGCTAAGGAGTTAGACTGCCTGGATTGAATCCCTGTCCTGCCACTTACCAGTGGGGTGACCTCAGCCATGTCATTTACCCTCTCCATGCCTCAGTTTCCTCATCCGTACAATGGAGATAATGATGATTCCTATTTCATAGAACTAGTAAAAGATTAAGAGAAGTCAGGGGTCCCTGGGTGGCTGTCAGTTGAGTGTCCAACTTTGGCTCAGGTCATGATCTCACGGTTCGTGAGTTAGAGCCCCACATCCGGCTCTGTGCTGCTAGCTTGCTTAAAACCTTGGAGCCTGCTTTGGATTCTGTGTCTCCCTCTCTGTCTGCCCCCCAACTCCCGCTCACACACACAATCTCTCTCTGTCTCTCAAAAATAAATAAATGTAAAAAAAAATTTAAAAAGATTAAGTGAGGTCACGTTTATAAAACACCTAGGACAGTGACTGACACATAGTGATCACCGTATATATGTTTGTTAAATAAATTGAATTCGAGGGCATTTATGGCAGGGTGGTATGGGAGGATAGGGGACGAGAAGATAATCTAGGCTGGGAGTTCATGGAAGACTCCCCAGCAGAGGTGACATCCTTGAGGGATGAGTAGAAGTTGGCCATGGAGGTGAGAAGGGCATTCCTGCAGATGGAGATGGGTGTGCAAAGGCAGAGTTAGAGAGAGCAGGACCAGGTTAGTCACCTGTGTGTAGCTATTAAGTTGGACAAAGGCTGGGACCACCTCCATCACAGCATGACATCCTGAAGGCTTTGGGGAGCCTCTGAAGCGGGAACACACCACAGATTTATGCCTCGGAAGGACCACAGTCCAGGATAGTGTTTGGCAAGTGTGGTATCCTGAGCACCTTGAGCAGAGTGGCCCTGGGAACCTGTAAGGAGCACATATTCCAAAAACAAAAAAGGGTACATTTTGTGCCCCTTCCTCCAGAATCCAAATTTTGGCAGGAATGGGACCCAGAAACTTACATTTTTGAGAAGCTCCCTGGGTGAATGTAGTGAGCATAGATTTTAGACACTCCCAGTTTGGAGGCTGATGGAGGCATGAAGCCGGGAGGCAACTCAAGCCATTCTGCCTCCGTGAAAGGCTGAGGGTGGCGCTCTGAAGGTATTGGCTCAGGGAAGAAGAAGCAAAGCCAGAACGACAGGTGATGGGTGGTAGAGTGGGCCAGGGTGATGGGAAAAGAAAGAAGACCCCACCAGGACACACAGGAGTCTGCCCTAGGGAGTTCAGTAAATGCCTTATTCACTAATGCATTCATGCGTTCATTCACATAAACATCTCTCCGCCTGGCTTAAGTGTGCCCAACCCACGACATGGACTGGCAGGTAACCATGTGGGGCTGAAGGCTCCCTGGGACTGGGTAAGGCCCAGGCAAGTGGACAAGCTGGGCGCGGAGCAGGATGGGGAGTTGGGAGTGTCGATGAGGGCATGGAGGTCATGGGAGGTCCCCACAGGCCCATTTGGTGCTACGTGGTGCTTGGAAGTGCATTTCAGTATCTGAGCCAAAGAGAGTGTCCACCGCTCCTGAAGCCACACTCCGGGAGATCAGGTCTCCTGGGGGCATGTAGAAGCCACTCCAGACTGACAGTTTTGTTTGGCCCAACCAATGTTTTCACATTTATTTACCAAGGTTTTAGAACTTGGGCAGTTTCACATAAACTTCCAGCCCCTCTTAAAAAAAAAAAAGAAGTGTCCAGCAAGCTGAGGCCCTTGGCTCCTTGCAGCGAGAGTAGCTGGAGTGAGCAGCGGGGTAGTGGCCGCCCCCGGGGTGTGTGCGAGCTCTTCCTTTCACTACATTCTCCACTTGCTGAGTCCTGTCACCTTGGAGTTTGTGCCCTGTGATACAGGTAGAGGAAAGAGAGGACAAGGCAAAGATGGAATCGGGGCGGACAGAGGAGGGGAGGCCATGACGGAGACAGAATGGCAGCAGAGAGGTCGGCTTCCAAAGCCAAGGGAAACAGGTGGGCACATGAGGAGCCTCAGCTTGATTAGATATGTGTGTATGTGTGGTGCTGTCTGTGTGTGTGTGCGGTATGTATGAGTGGTGGTGTGTGTGAGTGGTGTGAGTGATGTGCGTGTGTTCAATAGGCACCCAGCTGAACCAACTTAGTATGTGTGAGCTGGATATATATAGTGTGTGTGGTGTGTATGAGTGTTGGTATATGTATGTGGTGTGTGTGTGTGTGTGTGTGTGTGTATTGTAAGTGGTATGTGTGTGGTGTGTGTATTCAGTAGGCACCCCAGCTGAACCAGCTTTGTGTGTGAGTCGTTTGTGTGTGTGTAGTATGAGTGGTGGTGTGTTTGTGGTATGTGTGTGTGTTCAGTACATGCCCAGGCTGAACCAGTTTAGTGTGTGTGGGTTGTGTGTGTATGTGGTGTGCAAGTAGTGCGTGGTGTGTATGAGTGGCACTGTGTTTATGTGGTGTATGTATGTGGCATAAGTGGGATGTGTGTATGGTATGTGGGAGTGGTGTGTATCTGTGTCTTCAGTAGTTTCCCAGGTGCCTCTCTTCCCGCAGGGGCACCATTTTCCCACAGCCTGCAGCCCCCACACCCTCTCCCCTTTCATATGCTACTTTGGATTGCTCTTCCTCTGGGAAAGGGAATAACCGTTTGCTAGAGCCACATGTAAATTAAAAGAAAATTGCCCCTGAGAAGGAGAGTGAGGAGCCCCTGACAGGTACCTGGGTGTTGTGACTTTCGTCTTGGTTGTTCACACCCTGGCCTCAGCCTGCTCTGTAGTTGACTATTGACATTCACAGCCTCCGCTCTTTCTACGCCCCCTTGGAGGTCTGAGGTAGATGGTGGTAGGGATTTTGCTGAGGCGCAAAGTTGGATAATAATAGCTGGGAGTAAGCTCCGGGCTGTTGAGCAGGCCTGTCCCTGCCAGCCAGAGGTACTTGTCGTTCCCCCACTTCATCCTGAGTCTGTTTCATGGAGAAAAGCTGGTGCCCCAGTGGTGTGTGTGTGAACTGGGGATTCGTGAAGATGTTAATGTTTCATGGCAAAGGTTTGAAGACGCAACCCTCAGAATGCCAAGGGTCTGATGTACTGTGTACTCTATTTTAAAAGCCACAGTAAGGTTCCTCCTAGGATTTTATGTTGGTGAATTGGAGTCAAAAAGAAAGGAATTAAACATGAGGGTTTACATTTTTATCCTAAGAGGTTCTCTTTTTAATATTCCAATCTCAACATTATCACTAAAGTTTTACATGTAGTATTTTTTAAATTTCAATCCTTTTCTCGGAGACTTATTTCCTGTTTGATTTCTGAGAGGTTTAATTTTGGTTTTTCTCTGAATGTTTCATATCCAACTACCACTAGAATGAGTTTCCCTTCCTGGCAATACAGTTGAATTTACACACATATGTATTCCCGTATAAAATACCATATGTACTTTTAGTTAATATATTATGGACAACCTTCCAAGTGATTACAGACGGGCATGTGTAATCATGGTGTAATGGCTGTGGGAGTATTTACTATTGGACACTTTGGCCACCTTCCCCCTTTTCTCTGTTATAAGCAATGCTGCAATAAACATCTTGGATTGCACATTTCCATCCTCTCGCCTAATTATTCTTTTTCTTTTAAATTTTGAAGTTATTTATTTTGAGAGAGAGAGAGAGAGAGACAGAGCAAGCAGGGAAGGGACAGAGAGAGAGAGAGGGAGAATCCTAAGCAGTCTCCATGCTTTCAGCACAGAGCCCTATGCGGGGCTCAAACTCATGAACTGTGGGATCATGACCTGAGCCAAAACCAAGAGTCGAACACTTAACTGACTGAACCATTGAAGCACCCCTTGCCTAATTATTTTTAAGAGAAATCCTCTAAGATCAGAAACTAGGAAGGAAGAAGGAAGGGAGGAAGAAATGAAAGAGGGAGGGAGGAAGAGAGAGAGGAAGGGGAAAGAAAGAAGAGAAAAAGAAAGAATGCCCCCCCATACATAAATATGTCTATTTTTAGCTCATGGAAGGGCCTGCTATGTGACACTCTCCCCCCTCCTCCAATGTAACTACGACGTGAACACGTTCATCACATAAGATGTGACAAAAGTGGATTTGGCACACTTAATTTTGACACTTAACCTACAGAACTTTTTTCACCCCCAGAAAAGGAATCTCATTTAGAGAAGAGGAGACTATCTGGGGTAGTTAGTGTTAGTAAAACTAGAAAATGTTTGTCAAACTAGCCAGCAAACTCAGGAGCATAGCCACATATGCCAAGACTATGTGAGGAGAGGGACAAAATAGGAGAGGAAAGCTGCATGATGTTTACACTGGAGTAACTGCTGAATGGAGGGAAGCCAAGAACACAGTGCGAGTTTGCTCAGGTGGAGTTTGCTCCAACTGCACTGATGAACTTGGACCCCACTCCCTGTTGTCTTGGCAACAGGGCACCCGCCACAAGCTGATGACATTTTTAAAAAATCCAAAACACAAGAAAGTCCACATTGGCATGAGATTAAGTGGTCATCAGAGGTGGAGCCCCATGATCTTGATTGCAGCTCTGCCCCAGGGCCAGGGGAGGCTGGGCGGCTCAGGAAACTACCAGGAATGAGGTCTGGATGGCAGAATCTGAATCTGGCATGTGAGGGTGAAGTCGGGCTGCACCCAGGAAGAGCTCTGTGATGGTCTCCTTGTCAGCGCACAGCGTACAGAGCCAGGCTGTGCCCTGGGTGGGAGGGACAAGGAGTTGGCCATGATGCATGGCCCCTCTCTGGTATGTCTGGCTTGGGCTGCAGCATCCCATCTTGCCCCTCCCTGCCTCCCTCCCTTTCTTCCCTGTATCATCTAAGGGGCTGGATCCCATTGCCCCAGGGTCTGCCTCTTGGGGAGCCTGGAACCCAGCCAGAGCTCTGCCTCTCCCCAGCCCCAGGTATCCAGCAGAGGGAGGGCTGGTTGGTCACTCCAGGTACCTGAGGGCACAGGCCCCTCCTTCAGCATTGTCTCTTCCCCAAAAGCTTCCCCAAAGCCCTCCCTCACTCCTGGCCATCTCTTCCTAGTGACCCTTCCCACAGACGACTAGCCGCCTTCCTGGGCAGCTAGTTTGGTGGCCTCAGTGGGGTTTAGTTTCCTTCAAAAGATAGACCTTTGAGACACAGAAAACTTACTTGCTCCTCTTGAGGGGAGGAGGAAACAATGTCCTTGGGCCTTAGTGACTCTTAGCAGAGCAGGGACAGAAGCACGGATTTAACCTCTGGCAGGACATCCAGCCACACATATGTGCTAAAACATGGACTGTGGGTTGTTCTAGGTGATAAGATTTTCACTTCTTTTTATACCTTAGTGTTGAATGGCTATTTAAGGATGAACACATGTTTATGTGAGTTGTACAGCTCCTTTTTCATTTTGAAAAAAGAAAAATCTCCTTTCAAGGGTATTGAAATCAGAAACCTATTTCCAGGCACACCGGGCAGTTAGCCGGAGTCTGCAGATGTCCGTGTTGTCTCGTGTGGCTTCAGGGGTCCTGTGAACCCTGTGAACTGTTAGATTCAGAAGTTTGTGTCTGTGGTCCTTTTTCAGGGTGGAGGAGCAGTAACTTTTATCTGATTCTCATAGGTGGGGCAGAGGGGACTCAGGCTGGGAGATGGTTAAGGATGGCTGCTGGTTATTTTCCCAGTTCTTTCTGGGGGCCTGTCCTTGGATGACTCTCCAATTTCTAGTTTCTGTCATGATTTGGCGTCCTTGGTGCTTCCATTATCTAAGCCAAAGAACCATGTTTGGGCCACGCCAGTTATCAGTTGCCTCAGAGGAGAGTGAAGTTTCTTGGCCCCTCTCAGAGGCCACAGTGGGAACCCAGTCCCTGTGCTCTGGCAGTCCATGGACTTAGGGCTTGGTTACTCATGTCAGAGGGAGGTTAGGCAAGGAGGAATTAAGAGCTTGGGAACAGCCTTTGGCAGAACCTCCAGCCTGATCTGATGTGCTGAGCCCTAACCCCATGAGCCACTCCTGCTGTGATTTATTGGCTCGCTGAATGGGACCAGGCTTATCGCTGGCACAAAAACACTTACTAGATTCTTAGCTAACAGCAGTTCACCATAAGGCAACGAGAATGAGGAATGATTAAGAATGAGAGAAGAGGAGAACAGGAAAGGTTGGTTATATTGCAGCCCAAAGTGGATAGGTCAGAAAGGATAGATTTCAGCTGTTTGATCAGTCTTATCCATGTAACACCCAGTCTCTCAAAGTATGTAAATGTGGACTTGATTTTCACCTTGCTTGACTTCTACTTCTGCCTTTAAAAGCAAATGGCCAAAGGCAGATAACAGAACTGGTCTCTCTGGTTGTGCTTCTGATTTATACTTGAGAATTACGTATGGACATTTATACATTCAGTGCAGCGTAGAGGCACAATGGACCTTTAGGACAGCTTAGTGGATTGGGGAGCTTTGAGGGAATTGTGGGAGTTGCCTATGGAGAAAGTCATTATTCTGGCAGGCCAGTGAAGGAGAGAGAATATGAGAGCCTTTGAATTACTGTGGAGTGCTAGGACCAGTGGTATTTTAGCTTGTAAGAAGGAACCATCTAGGGGGCATATGGCTGGCCCAGTTGGTAGAGCATGCGACTCTTGATGTCAGTGTCATGAGTTCAAGCCTCAGTTTGGGCATGGAGCTTACTTAAAAAAAAAAAAAAAGTGCCATCTTGGATATGCTGGATATATTTAAAGGAGTCAGAAAAGATGCTAAAATTGGGTAGTCGAGGAGAAGGGAGATTGGTTCATTGTACTTCTGTGAAAGGTATGGACACAGAGGGTCAGCACTGCTTCCAGATCCTAAGTTCAAGGGAGCATCTTTTAAGAGCCTGGAAGTAGCCAGAATAATCACATCAAGGGGACAGACATGCAAATAACACTTCTTATCCCTTACCACACTGCAGGCTCTATATGGTGTTCTACAGGTGATGTCTCTGGTCATCCATGCCACCACTCGGGTAGGGATGCCATTGTCTTCATTTTACAGGTGAAGGGAATGAGGCATAGTGAGGCGGGAATGTTTGCCCAAGGTCACACAGCTAGGAAGTAATAAAGTCAGGACTTGAACGCAGGTTTGTGACTCAGTGCCCCCCACCCCCAGACCCATACCACCTCCCTGCCTTCAGAACCATCGGCAGCCATGGCAGCGGGGTGACTGAGGACAGACTTCAGTGGCCCTGGAAAGGAGGAGTCCCAAGAAAGAGGTGACTCTAGTCCCCTAGGGAGATGACCAACCCAGGGCTGATCATGAGGCAGGCCCTGGCGCTAGAAAGGTAAAAAGTAGATGGAGGAGCCATTGTTTTGGCCCCACAAGGTTCCCTGTGGATGCTGTCCCTGGTGTAACTCAGGCCTGAGGTGAGCCAGCACTTCAGCCCCACTGTGCTTGCTGTCCACTCGGACACCTGTGGATCTGTGACACCTGACTTGGATCTGCCAGGGTGTCAGTGTGACGAGAAGAGCTGACACAAACACAGGGACAGTAGGGGGCAGCCTACAGCCTAGGGCCTAGGGTGGGGATGGCAGGAGGCCACCCGAGTCCTGGTAACACTGTTCCTTTCGTGTGAGGAAGCCTTTCTTTCCTGGAAAGGGCCCTCATTAGCGCAGTTGGCTAGACTCAGGCCCCTATCCCCGGACCCCAGTCAGCTTGGCAAGAATGGGGCCCAGGAGGAGCAGCATGACAGCTCCCCCCACCAGGCGACAGGTTTGGCATGGGGGAAGGTGCCACTCCACAGAAGGAAGGGAGGGGTGGTGATCTGACCCAGGAATGGTGGGGGGGGGAGGCACAATACGTCAGATTTGAAGCACCTATAAAGGGCTTGCATACAGGGGGTTCTTAAGGCCAGACCTTGTGGGAAAAGGCCAAGTGTGCAGGTGGATTTTTATTCTCTGCCCTGGGCCAGAGCCCTGATATGGGGAGATGAGCTAGAGACCATGGGCATTGGCTTGGTGCCCTCAAGGAAGGACTCTAGCCTGTCTGTATGGAAGTCAAAGTGACTCCCAGGTAATGGGCTGGCAGCAGACACCTGGCTGTGAGATTACCTGCTGGTCCTGTGGATGACTGAATTTGTCCAAATAACTGAAGTAGCCTGAGGCCCAAGGCCAGACAGGGGCTTACAACCTAGGGGTCTCTGCTGGTAAGTAATGATCTGATCCTGACCCTGAGCCCTTATACCTCTTTCTTCTATCCAGTGAGACACTTCATCAAAAGCATAGAGCACAGTCCCTGGCTCTGAGCAGTCCTCCAGTTCAGCAAGCATTTATGGAGGGCCTTCCCTGTGCTGGTCAGATGGGGAATATTATAAACATGAAAAAGACTTAGCCCTAACCTTCGAGATGTTTGGGGTGGCAGGTTGACAGATTGTGGACAGCCCTGCTTATGGGTACTGTGGTGTGAGTCAAGATTGCAGCAAGAACCAGGTGGGCCCATGGAAGAGGGGTGTTGGGGTGGGATTCCTGGAGGGGTGACCCTGGTATCATGATGGAGTTGGCCAGATTTGGAGAACAGCGGTGGGGTGAGGGTAATTAGATGTAAAGGGAGGAGTATGGGTGAGAAGCACCTGGTAGTGGTAGTGGGGACAGCTCTGAGCAATTCAGAACAGTGAGAACCAAGTTAGGGGTGAGGATGCAGGAGGGTGAATCTGGAGGAGACGTCTCACCCCAGGGTTTTATGCATCAGAATCTCCTCCACATGTCTAGAGTGTGGAGGACCCATCAAAGGGCCCCATGTGGCCTGGGCCTCATTCTGATGACTCAGGAAGGTGTAAGCAGCACAGGGTGGTATCAGTAGATAGAGAGGTCACCAGGCCCGGATGCAAGAGGAAGCAGCAGATACAATCTTTCTGGATGGAAGGTCTCTGATTTTCACCCAGTCTTTATCTGTGGCTTTCAAACCACCACTTTCTGGGGTCATGACTGGGTCCTTTGAACCCAACTACTATGGTTCCTTCTTATTCCATGGGCTGCTTAGTAAAAATACCACAAACAGGGTAGCTTATAAACAACAGAAATTTATTACTTTCAGTCCTGGAGACCAGGAAGTCCAAGGTCAAAGCACCAGCAGATTCGCTGTCTGTCAAGACCCACTTCTTAGAAAGCATCTTTTCTCTGCAACCTCACAGGGTAGAAGGGCATGGTGGGTGTTACTCTTGGGCTCTCATTTATAAGGATGCTAATTGAGCCAATCATCTCCCAAAGGGCTCACCTGCATATATCATCAATTGAGGGTTAGGATTTCAACATGTGAATTTTAAGGGGACACAAACATTCAGTATATAGCAGTTCTCAAGTGGTAGCCCCCAAAGGCCTTACCCCATGTGCTTACAGATAAAGTAGCAAACCGTGGGGACTCTGGGATGCCCAGGGACCAATGGCCCTCAGTCCCTCTGTCACTTCTACCATCATGTGTCCTTAGCTTCACCTTTCTCTGACCCAGACTCCAAGGGAGTGTGCCCACAGGCAGGGCTAGGAAGCCAGAATCTGGTACCATTTCATAAAAGATCAGAGTTAAAGATTGAGGGCTGCCACACAGCCAGAATTGCTGGGTCATTAAGATGCTTCCTTCAGACATATACTTTTCTCATTCGCTTGCTCTGGCACAAATTCCCCCATAGTAAATTACCTCCAAACACCTGAACTGTGTGTTAGCGGTTCTGGCCACTTATTAGACAAGTAATACAAGTAATGAATGAAAATGTAATAACTATGCTAATACGATTCTGCTAATAGTGTATCTAGACATTATAGAAAGATACATATATGTTTATACATATGGGATATATATAACATACACTTACTGTAAATATGTATGTGTGTAACACATAAAACAATCTGGACATTTATGGAAAAACAAGTAAAAGTACTTCTTCACACCCCATTCCCCCTGTTCCTCAGAAGAAACCACTGCTGCGTTGTCGTGGATGTCCTTGTAGATATTTTTTATGCATTTACATAGGATACAACTTCCTGTAGATTCGTACATTGATAGTTTGTTTTTTCTTATCTAGTGACTTGATTTATTCACTTCACTTCATTTAGCTTTAATTCTTTTCCATTCTTTTTAGTTCTGGCAGAATATTCCTCAAATGGATGTAGCGTTCTGTTCTGTGAATGATGGCTATTTAGTTGTCTTCCTGTTTTTGTTATTACAAACAGCACTGCGGAGAATTTCTTTGGCCATATATCTTTGTGATTAGAACTGATCCCTCTGTTGAGTGTATTCCAAGATGTAGAATAATGGGATCAGGGATAAAGCACATAGAACATTCTGGTGAATGCTGCCAAATTCTTCCAAAGGTTCTAATTTCTACTATCACTTGCATCACAGAGGGGAGTTTCACACCCGTGCCAGTACTGACATGATTATTAAAACATGATATTCTAGTCTGATGGCAGGTATCATATCCTGTTGTTTTATTTTGTATTTAAGTATGAATAATGTTGAGCATCTTTTCATATGTTTATTGCCCTTGGTATTTATTTTTCTGTACTTATCCCACTTATTTTTTTAAATGTTTTATTTATTTCTGAGAGAGAGAGAGAGAGAGAGAGAGACAGCGTGAGCAGGGGAGGGTCAGAGAGAGAGGGAGACACAGAATCCGAAACAGGCTCCAGGCTCTGAGCTAGCTGTCAGCACAGAGCCCGATGGGGAGCTTGAACCCACAAACCATGAGATCATGACCTGAGCCGAAGGCAGACACCTACCTGACTGAACCACCCAGGCGCCCCTGTACTTACCTCACTTATATCCCTTATTGATTTTATAGTTATAGGAGCTCGTATGCATTTTTAGATATTAATAATTTGTCTGTTATGTATGTTGCAGATATTTTCCTTTACTTTTGTTTATAACATTAGTTTGCCAAAGGGAAGTCTAAAGTATTTATTAGAAGAATTTGTAGGGGCGCCTGGGTGGCTTAGTTGGTAGTACATCTGACTTCAGCTTAGGTTATGATCTCGTAATTCAGGAGTTCAAGCCCCACATCAGGCTCTGCTGACAGCTCAGAGCCTGGAGCCTGCTTCAGAATCTCTCTCTCTCTCTCTCTCTCTCTCTCTCTGCCCCTCTCCCTCCCTCCCTCTCTCTCTCAAAAATAAATAAATATTTTTAAAAAAAAGAATTTGTAGAATAAATTAGGGAATTTAAATGGATTTAGGCTGGTGATTGAGTCGTGTTTTAGCTATTGTTCAAATGTTTGTATATTATGGTAATTAATAAACCTTTTAGAAATGGTGCATGGGCACACCTATTTCTGTGCATTTTCTCAGTGGGTGGATGCTAAAAGTACCACTGTCATTGTATAGAGAGTTCCAGAAAATCTGTGATGCTGCAGAGATTCCCCATACATGGAAAGGTTGGGAACCATTGACCCAGAAGATGGACTTACATCCGCTTATAAGTAATTGATTAAGTCTATTAATCAGGATTCATTTGATTATAAGTATCTAAAACCCAACTCAAATTAGCTTAAGCAAGAAGGGTTATATAAGATGTATATAACTGGAACCTCTAAGAGAGATTCTGCCTTCATCCACATCATCCAGTGTCTCAAAGAATGGATATTTTCAGGTCTCTCTCTGATTAAGTCTCTACATTTGTCGGTCTGCCTTGTCTGTACTTAGTATCATTCTCTTCCACAGCAGACAGTGGCTGTCTGAGGAGGGAGAGGTGGCTGGGGCAGCTCCAAGTTTCCATTCTGAGGGATCCAGCATACAAAAGAGCCCCTTTTATACTGTGTGGATAGCACCTCTGCCAAGGAAAAGGAGACTAGCTGCCCCATCACTGTCCTCATTGACTCAGTCATATGTCCACCTCCAGCCAGAGGTCAGGGACACTGTGATTGACAGTTCAGCCGAAACCAGGAGAGGAAAGAAAAGTTCATCAACAGACAGAAGGACGCTAGCTGGACAGACTTCAGGACCCACACATGACATACAGAAGACCGGTAGGGAGAACCTGGCCTGGAGGCAGAGTGAGCTTGAGGTGGGGTTCCATCCACCACATTCGCCTTGGGCAGCTGCCTCAGTCTCCCCCAGGGCTCAAGACTGTCTTCTCTGTAAGGTGGGCTTGTAAGGATTACTGAGTGATGCCTTGATCAGGCTCTTGGGAACCCCAAAGTGCAAAGCACATGATATCCCACGAGATCTGTCAGACAACACATCTAGCACTTCGTAGGTACCACATAGGTGATGGTTTTCCTCCATGGTGTTTCCTAGAACTCAAAGGGTGTTAGGAATGAGGTAATCAGTTTGCATGAAGTTCTTCCTTTACCACTGTGAGTGAGGCCCCTTTCCCTGGGGTGGCTCACCCACGGTTGCACAGGTAATTATTGGTCAGAAGAAGTTAATGGCATTAAGAAAGAGGCAGGGTGCAGTTCTTGATGAGAAGCTAGCTTCTTGCCAGACTAAAGTCCACTCTAATGCCGAGGGAGAGAATAGTTGCTCAGTGAAAATCCAGCCACACGATGGGTCCCTGTGACTGCATGTGTCATGACCTGCCTTGCCTTCCATGCAGTCCACCTGAGCCCCGTGTCCACAGCCAAGAATGGAGTGAGTAGCAAGAGTCGAAAGAGAATCATGCCTGACCCCGTGACCGAGCCTCCCGTGATGGACCCTGTTTACGAAGCTCTCTTGTACTGCAACATCCCCAGTGTGGCTGAGCGCAGCATGGAAGGTAGGCCCACCCTTGCCGCCTACCTCGGTCCCCAGGAAGATGCCCCTCTGGGAGCTAGCCCTTCAAGCAGCACAGCGCCACCAGAAGGAGCCAGACAGCCTGGGCTCAAATCCTGCAGTTGCCGCTAGGCTGTGCCCTTGAGTGAGTTCCCACATTAGCTACCTCATCGGCGAAAAGGGGTACCCAGTGGTACCTGGTCACAGGGCTGCCCGGAGGCTTAAGCAATTGCTTTGCACAGCACATGGCTCATGATAAGCCCTCTGCAAATGTTTGCCATCATGGCTCATAGTGAGATACCAGAGATGGAAAGGTAGGCATGGCAGGCTCTAGGGCGTCACCCCCCAGCTCCCCTCTTTTCCAGGAAGCTCTCTCGGGGCTTAGGAAATCCACAGGATGCTGGATGCTCTGTGGGTATACTGCAGTAAAGGTATAGCAAAATATGATTTCTGCTTTGAGTTTTGCTTTTTTGAAAGTGTATCAATGAATGATATTGAATTTTTTTTTTCAATTAGTGGCCTGATTTATTTCATGGAGGTTTAAAGCAGAAGTCATTGTTTCCAGTACTTCTGTGGGCCTCCCCCTAGTCTGTGGATATGAGAGAGGCCACACGAATGAACGTGCCCCCGTTTCCCTGGCCTCTAGTCCCTACTCATACCCCCAGAGGCTCCCCATTACTTCTGGGGGTCTGAGACATACATAACCAGCCCTGTCCTGTTCCTCTGCCTGACTTGTGAGCCCCCCCAACCCCCAGCATGGCACCCTCCTAACGTGGTCGTCCCTCCCCGCTTCTGCAAAGTGGAAAGGATCCACACTTGCTGCATGATAACCTGGATACATGCTCCTCTCCCACAGGTCACGCCCCGCATCATTTTAAGCTGGTCTCAGTGCATGTGTTCATTCGACACGGGGACAGGTACCCGCTGTATGTCATTCCCAAGACGAAGCGACCAGAAATTGACTGCACTCTGGTGGCTAACAGGTAAATTGCACGGTTTCTAAAAGTTGTTTTCAAGAATCTATTCTCTCTGTCTCAGTCACAATGCTGGCTGGAGAATGACCGAGGCCGGAAGTAACCGACACTTGCTGAGCACAGACCGTTCGTCAGGAGCCTGATTTTAGAACAATCTGAGTGTTAATTGCCATTTTGCAATTGTGAAGAAGGAGGCCCAGAGAAGCAAGGATGCCTGTGTAAGGCCACACAGCACATAAACTGAGATTTGAGTCCAGGCCTGTGTGAGGCCTGCTTTCCTCACCTGTGCACTTCAGTTTTAGGAAAAGCTGGGACACAGTGCAGTGAACACAGGGCGGGATGTCCTCAGGCGCAACTGTTCCGTTTGGAGGCAGCAGGTAAGTTCCTTAGTCTCTGAGCCTCACCCTCACATCTCTGCAGTAAGGATGACCGTGCTGTGGACCTTGCAGGGTCCAGGTGAGGAATGAAATGAAATAGTAGAGGGGAATGCGCATTGCCAGCTGCAGAGCCATGTAAATGTAAGATGTTACTTTAGCCCTTTAATTGTTTATGGGAATAGGGACAGTATGTTCTTGGTTGAGAGCCCTGAGGATGAAAAATAATGCAAAAGAGAGTAGAAATTTTGCATGTGAAAATAGCACGGCTCCAGGGGTGCCTGGGTGACTCAGTCAGTTAAGCATCCGACTTCGGCTCTAGTCAAGATCTCACAGCTTATGAGTTCAAACCCCGCGTTGGGCTCTGTGCTTACAGCTCGGAGCCTGGAGCCTGTTTTGGATTCTGTGTCTCCCTCCCTTTGTCTCTCTGCCCCTCCCCTACTCATGCTCAGTCTCTCTTTGTCTCTCAAAAATAAACATTAAAAAAATTAAAAAAAAAAAAAAAAAATGACAGAGCCCTAAAATGAAATGACAAAGGGCACCTAGGTGGCTCAGTCAGTTGAGCATCGGACTCAGGTTCAGGTCATGATCTTAGGGTTCATGAGTTTGAGCCCCTCAGTGGGCTTACTGCTGTCAGCATGGAGCTTGCTTCAGAGCCTCTGTCCCTCTCTCTCTCTGCCCTTCCCCTGTTGCACGCTCTTTCTCTCTCTCAAAAATAAATAAAACATTAAAAAAACTTTTTTTAAATGAAATAACGGGCCAGGCCTCCGCAAATGCGTCTGGGGACACACAACATGGGTCGCGGTTTACTGAATGAGCAGAGGAGCGCTCAGTGGGGAAGACGTTATTTGGATGGAATGCTTCTGGGTGCCAGCCTGCCTCGGGCAGGGCCACTCTGGCGGAACGATGACTTGCCTCTTGTCAGCCAGGCCTGTTCCTTCTAGTGGATGGTGGTGTGAAGCCAGTGGTTTCAGGTTAACTCTGTGCCTCCAGGCCTCTCACTGTCCAGGATTAAGGGGAAGAGGGAGCGAACCGTTTGATACAAACACACCATGAAATACTGCACGACTGTAGGCCTTCATGCAGTTTCTCCTTTCCTGCTGGAGGTCACGAAGCTTGCAGCCTGGGCATTTGTGTCTTCTGTTATGTGTTTAGCAAATATGGGTGCATGTTCCAGTGTCCCATGAGTCAGTAGCACCCCAGGGTTGAGACTGGCCGCTGTCCAGAGGCCACGGAGACACTGGCTTTCTTTTCGCAGTCTCTAGCCTTCCATGCCAGCCCTTCCACTGGGGTCTTCTGAGACTGCTACACCCACCCCTTGCCGGCCCCCCACCCCTTCAGGCCTCTGCACCTGCTGTTTAGCTTGCTTGCCCCGTCCCTGCGTGACCCACTCCTATAGCTCCTCAGGAGACCTCTGAAAAGCTGCCTCCTCCTCCGGGAAACCTCTACTGGTGTGTTTGGACGAGTTTCTAGCTGTATTAGGCACTGCCACTGCCTCACGCACTGAGAAGACGGATGTACTGGAAGGGTCTTAGAACAAAATATGTAATGACCACACCTGAACTGGCCTTAGGACTCGGGCAAGGGCAGAGGCCCGTGCTGTGCTGAGTATTAACCCTTTGGTTTCTGGAGTGGGGGATTGGTTGGAGGACATGGGGTGGGGTGCAGGGAGGCAGCTCAGACAAGTGGCTGTCCTCCACTGGCACAGACTTCGGATATCTGCCCTTTGAACTGCCCAGGAATGGACAGGTGAAAAGGCCTCTGAGTTGGCCAGCCTCGGGGCAGCCTCAGAGACTTTGTGGACAGTTCCTTGCTTCCGCCCTAGCGACTCCTGGCTTCTGCTCCTTTCTCTACCTGGGCTTCACATTCCCAGATGTGAGAATTTCAGTAGCTTGGCTCTGACCCGGAGTCTGTCCCCAGACCAGTCAGCTCTGTTGCTGCAGGATCCCTGAGTACCTCAAGGCTCTGAGGCTACCCTGGCTGTTCCTAGAGAAGGTCCCCATTGGGCACAGCCACCTGGCAGTGGGCAGGGCCTCCCCTTTGCACCTACATGCTTTGCAGCTTGTCTTCTGGCATGATTATCTGCCGTTCCCACAGCACTGGCTCCTTAAGTGTGTTGTGTCTTGCTCCTTCCTGTATCATTGGTGCCCAGTCCGAGCCTGGCATAACATAGTTGTTAGACTGGGTTGGTTGCTGAGTGAATTCTGGACCTTAGTGAGAATCACAGGTCATAATGGCTAATCAAGTGCCTCATAATTGATTTCAGCCTCTGCCACGGAATCCTCTGAGGCCTTTGTGACCTTGTGGATATAGGGAAAATCACTTTACCTTTGTGAGCTTCAGTACTCTGTCGTGGAACATGGGGACCATACTCCATCCCTTACCACATCCTCCTGAAGTCTAACTAAGGGGAGAGACTAACCACTGAACTAGTCATACTGAGAGGTTTAGGAACGGTGCTGTTTCACTTACTGCAGCATCCTGCAGGCCTTCTGGGGCCCAGCCTCTTTCCCACTCTGAGTGGTCATGGTCTTGAAGCCAGGCCAGGTCCCAGGGTCCCTCCTTCCATCACAGCCAGGGCAGGGACCTCTGACAGGGGCATTTCTGGAGCTCCCATTTGAGAGATGCTGTTCCTGGGGCCAGCTGCTTCTGCCCTCATTTTCTCTGTCCTTGATCTTTTTGACCTACTTTTATTGAACAGTCTGTAACTTTAAGAGCTGCTTTAAGTCCTTTGTGGAAGGAGGGTAGAGTATGCATGTTGAATTAAGTAATGTCATTTCATTAATTACATCTTTAAAAACAGGAAGTTGACTTGTTATTATAAATACCTACTTGGGGCGCCTGGGTGCCTCAGTTAGTTGAGTGTCCGACTTCCACTCAGGTCATGATCTCACAGGTCATGAATTTGAGCCCGGCATTGGGCTGGCTGCTATCAGCCTGTCTGCACAGAGTCCGCTTTGGGTCCTCTGTCCTCCTGTCTCTCTGCCCCTCCCCCACTCATGCTCGCTCTCTCTCTCTCTCTGTCAAAAATTAAATACAACATTAAAATAATTATAAATACCCACTTAGAGTAAGAGTGAGCAGGACTCCCAGTGGCGTGGACCCACTTTGGGACTCTGAATATCCCGGGACGGTGGGGTCTGGGTCACCAGTTGTGCCTGTTCCTTCCCAGGTGCTAGTTCAGTGTCAACAATCATTCATTTTTATGGCATCTGAAGGCAGTGGGTCCTGGCATGTACCTGCCCCTCCAGTCTAGTTACGGTGTATCTGGACCAGCAGGCAGGCTTGCAGTGAGCTGAGTAAGGAGTGCCAGCGTCAGTGCCAGTGAGTTTGCCTTCACAGTGACACATTCTGTGGCTCTCCCAGGCCTTTGTCATGCGAGCTGCCTCTTCACGAATGCCACGTGCCTCATGACAGAGGGGCAGTTTTAATCCTCATAGGACAGGAGTAAGCCAGCAGTAAGGTTATTAGCCATACATATGCCATGTTTACTAAATGCTTTTATTTTGATACATGTTATTTTATTATTTTTTTAAATTTTATTTGTTTTGAGAGACAGCGTGCGTCCAGGGGAGGGGCAGAAAAAGAGAGGAAGAGAGAATCCCAACCAGGCTGCACACTGTCAGTGCAGAGCCCAACGTGGGACTCAATCCCCAAAACCGTGAGAGCATGACCTGACCCGAAACCAAGGGTCAGATGTTTAACCAATGGAGCCACCCAGGTGCCCCAATACATTTTATTTTTAAACGCTTATAATGTGGCAGGTACTATAATGTCATGCGACAGGAGGTGGCATGTGGATAGGCACCTGAATAAAATGAAGGAGCCAGCCCTGTGCTGATCTGGGGGAAGGGTATTCTACAGCAGGTGCAAACAGCCTGAGGCTGGAAGAGCTGCACATGTATGAGAACAGTAAAACCAGTATGTGGCTGGACTGGCAGAGTAAGGGGAGAACCAGCTTCTAAAGATTCATAGAAGAGAGGCTGCTTCTGCCCCAGGGAGCCCACTCCCCTCTGAGAGACTGGTCTGGTGCCTAGTACCTTGGTGTCCTCAGGGAATGTTGATGAGCACCTGTGGTGACAGCAAAGGCAACAATATTAGAGACAAAGAAAAAGTAGAAGTGGAAGTAGTTTTGGAACCATATTTAGGCTCATGAATCACAAGAGGGCAGCCTGACTCAGCTTGGGGCAGAGGGAGAGGTGGACGCCAGGTCAGGGAAGGCCACCAAGAGAAAGGGACCTAAAGGGTGTGCAGGAACAAGCCAGGTGACAGCTGATCATAAATGGTACTTGGGGTAGTGAAACCTACCTGTGCAAAGGTGTGGGCAGGTGGACAGCTCAGCCCACAGGCTGGAGCACGGAGTGGAGAGGTGGGGAAGGACTAGGTCATCTGACACTTTGAATGCCCAGCTTAGGAGAGTGGACACCGTACACGAAGGCAGTGAGGGAGCTGGGAAATGGAGGGATGAAATTATGAAGATCTCTGGCCGCCATGATGTGGAGGGTGGATTAGAGGCCGGCAGTGATGTTTACGTTCCTCTGGGGACAGTGAGCCAGAAGAAGGGTTTCCTGCAGAGTCCGAGCCCAATCCTTAAAATGACCCACCAGTGCTCTTGTGCTCTTCCTCCTCCCCTTGCCCTGCTTTGCCCTCCGCTGTGGCTCCCCTCACCCTCACCCCCTCAGCCTCAGCCACACGGTCCCTAGCTCTCCTTCCCACTGACTGTGTCCTCTCTCTAGCTAGACAGCTGTTCCCTAGGAGCTGTATGGCCGGCCAGTTCTCCCACCTCCTATGAGCCTGTGCTTAACTGTCACCCTCTCAGTGAGGTGGCTCAGAACACTTCACTTACAATTACAATGCCCTTCGTCCACCCAGGTCTCCTGGGTCACCTTTTCCCTGCTCATCCTGTCAGTGGTTCATAGCATCTGTTACCTTCTAATGAGCATACATGCGCGCGCGCGCGCACACACACACACACACACACACACACACACACACACCCTCTTTCTAGTCTTCATTGTATGCTGTCTGTTTCTCCAGGCTACTAAGCTCCCTGAGGGCAGTGTTCAATGTCGCTGTATCCCAAGTGCCCAAGGCAGTGCCTGGCACATGGAAGGAGCACAATTAAATATTTGTTGAATGAATAAATAATAGAGGCTGAAACTCAGGGAGTGGCAGCAGAATTGGAGAGAAGACTTGGATCTGAGAGAAGGTCACCAGGTGGGGTCGGTAGGACTTAGTGACAGGCTGAGTGGGGGTTGAGACAGAGACAGAGGATGGTGCCCTGATTTCTGATTGGGTGTCTGGCTGCGGGAGAGAAAATGCAAAAGCAGGAGGAAGAACAGGGAAGTTATGAGGACAGGTCTCAGTGCTATGTTTGAGCTGTTGTCAGATAATTTCTAGAAGGTAGTATAGGTGTGTAGGTGTGGAGCTTAGGGACATCATCTTGCTGGGAGGTAGAGGTTCATTTGAGAGTTCACTTGTCAATGGCAGGCGAAGCCGTGAACTTGACTGGTATCACAGAGCCTGTGGAGTGAGGGAAAGCCAAAATCAGCCTTAGGAAATGCCAGCCTATAATGCAGTACAGAGAGTAGGGAGGAACCCAGGAGGAGGTGGTGACTTTGCAAGCACAGTGGTGCTGTTAGGAGAGCTAAGAAAGGAGAAAGTTTTAGGAAAGGGTGAGGGGTAATTAATCACCTCAGTTAACACACACACAGTTCCAGAAAGCTGAAGACTGAGAAGAGTATATTGAGTTTATCTTTTTAGAATTCCATTTCATTAATAGTATAAAATAAATTCTTTTGCATAAATTATAAAAATCTGTGGTATGAACTCATTCCAGTTTCCAGCCACGTAAGCATTTTTGAATTGTTTTCTGATAACAGTATCACTGGTATTATACTTATTCTCTATTTGTCTTACCGTTCTGTGCAGGACTCAGAAATTGCTCAGATTGTAGCTAAAGCACAATGAATTTTCCCATGGGTGTGTAGATTAGCCTCAGGGTTCTGTCTTGGTGTTGTGGCTTAGAGAGAAGTGAATAATGCATATAAAAAGGTAAACAGTAATTCTGGAAGTGAATAGTTTGAAGCCTTAAGACAGTAGCACTTTTAATTCTTTGAGTTTCCAATATGATAGCAGATTTCCAATGAGGCTACAATGACATGAGTTTTTCCTGAAGAAAAATTGATTGTCACAAATTTAATCATTTCTGTTTGTCAGAGTAAGGCTAGCCTTTTGTAATAAAGAGACTGAAGAATGCATTGCCTCAAATAACAAAGGAGTGTATCTTTGCCTTGTGTGAGGGTCTGAGATGAGTGATCCAGGTAATAGGATGGGACTCCACTTGGTCATTTAGGGCCCCAGGGTCCTTTCAGGTCATCCCTCCCATTGTGCCCTAGGGAGGTAGACACTGAACTAGGATTGGTGCCCTGTCTAAATAGTGGCCAGTGGGAAGGAAAAGAGTGTGAAGGGGCACCCCATGATCTGAAAACCTAAACCCAGAAGTGAGATACATCCTTCCATTCCCTTGGTGAATACCATGTGGCTCTACCTAACCACTAAGGCCTCAGACATGGGATCTAACCAAGTTCCCAAGAAGGGAAGAACAGATTTTAGTGTATAACTGTTGAAAGCAGAGCCACATTGTAGTAGTAGTAGTAGTAGTAATAGTAGTAGTAGTAGTAGTAATAGTAGTAGTAGTAGTAGTAGTAAAAACAGATTTTATTCGGGAACTAATGCAGTAGGAGAAAAGAGATCTTAGCATAGAATTGGGCTCAAATCCAAATACAACATGGGCAGTGGAAACTTATAACCAAGGATCAGGGTGGGGGTCAGTAGATGGAAAATGACTAAAGGGTGACATCAGGAGTGAGGAGATTGCTGAAGGCAGGCTGCAGTGGACAGATACCACCTGGGAGATGAGGAATTTGATCAGATATCAGAAGCAGGAGACTCTGGCTAAATGGACTTAGCAGGGTTTTTGCTAAAACTGGGTGATACAAAGAGGGACATAAGTCCAAAAAACATGGAAGTCCAAAGGTTGAGACCTAGTTGGGAAGACAATTTAGAGGAGCCTACCTATAGTTTGCTCAAAGAGAATCTTTACCATAATTAGTTTCATTCATAATACTTCTATTGAAATCTGAATATTTTAATAAACCACCATAGGAATTTGCCATATTCATTGCTATGGATTATGGGAGGCTGCTACTTTTCATCAAGCATCTAAGGTTGGTGCCTTCACAGTTGAATTCATTCATACATGTTTTGGGGTATCTACCATGTACTAGGTACCCTCTCGGCTACAGGGGTGGGGCCGTGGACTCCACAGGTAGGACCTGGTATTCAGACCCAGGACAGGCCTGGGACTCAGATTACCTGGTCCTCTTCCTGTTAAAAAGATCCAGCCATTTTCCCTCTCTTCTGTATGTGAGGTTTTTCTATCATGAATCACCATCTTTCCAGACTCAAAAACAAGTTTTCATATGTGTAGTTAGATATTAACATATCATTAAGTAGTCAGACGCCCCAAAAACTTACGCCAGCTCAGCAAACACTTCCATTAGTGAAATTTCATTTCTGAAATTGGCAGCAAAGCCTTCTCAGATCTTCAAAAATCACCAGCCTGTAATAATGACCTAGAACAGAACATTTGACTCCTGTTGATGGATAGCCTTTGTTTATGTGGATTCATATTGGCAGCCTCATTGGCAGCCTGGAAATCTTATTCCCCAGACTGCAAATGTGTATCTGTTTTAGCCTCAGGAGTAATAACATGCCCTCTGTTTTTATGAAAAGACACAATGCCCTGCAGCAACCCAGGATAATTAGATTCTATTAGGATACGTGAGGGAGTGGCAGAGAGAGGGAAAGGGAGAGAATCTCAAGCAGGCTCCAGACCCAGCACAGAGCCCAGTTTGGGTCTCCATCTTAGGACCATGACATCATGACCTAAGCCGAAACCAGGAGTCAGAAGCCTAACAGACGGAAGCCACCTAGGCACCCCAGCATTCTCTAATTTTAAAACATTTTTTTAAAGAAGGACTTTTTTTTTTTAGCCTTATATTTTTGAAAGATAATAAAAGCATCTCAGCAGTTATTTTACAAGCATTGCCAAAGTTAACTGTGCTTTCAGACAAGAAAGGTCTGCCATTGGAACAATTTCTCCTTGCTTCTTTTCATGCTGATTTAGGTGAGCTGGGAACTAGTCTTATCTGTTCACTTCTGCTTAACTGGAGAATGGATACACACTCGTAGGCCATTTCATTATTCAGGGAAATTGAATCAGCAACTAGAGAGATAAATCTTGATCTACCTCCATGGACTTAATGGCAAAATTATAAATAATGTCAGATATAAAAAAGAGATGTTTTTAGCTATTCATTACCCCCCCCCATGAAATGAAATACTGTATGTGCAAAATGCATAGTGAACTGTAGAGAGCTATAGAGATATTGGTTACCTCAATCAGTTAATTTTCTTCAAAGGAGATTTTCCTGAGATCAGTTAAGGATTACTGAGATGCAGGTTGAGGTAGGTTTGCCAGGAAGAAGGGGCAAGATGTGGAAAGTCTTGGAAGCATGAAAGAACAAGGTACATTGGGGGGTTCGGAAGGCAGTTGGTTGTGTGTGACCAGAGTCCAGCATTAGAATGGAGAGGGCGGGGAAACCTGAGCCTCAAGTAAGGTGGGGCCAGAATAGGCAGATGGGCCACACACGACTTCTCTGGGAAGGTGACAGTGAACAAGCCCGGGGACAGCTGGCCCTGCCTTTGAGTCGATCTCTGGCTATGGAGAAGGCAAGATGAGAGGAGCAAGATTAGGCTGTAGGTAGACTGAAAAGGAGCCCATGCCATATAGACAAAAGCTGCCTGAGCTAGAACCCAGGTAGTGGCTGCAGGGACGCAGGAGAAGGGGGTAGAGAAGGCCCAGGAGGACACGTCTGCAGGATTGGGTGGCAGATGGCATGTGTAGGGGCAGGGGAAGGAGCAATCGAGAAGGGCTCCCGGCCTGGGCATGACTACCTGGCGGGATTCGGTAGCCACCTGGGGAGGGAGACAGGAGGGTCGCAGGCTGGGGATCTACATGGTGGAGGGCAGAGCTGACTCCCATAGTACCGGGAGTGATGGGTGATTCAGCACAGGTTAGGGGCTCATACTGGCCTCATAAGCGTCAGTGGTCGAGTAATAATGATACTGGAATTTAGACATGATGAAGCCAGTACCCATTACTGTGAGTGAAGCGGGGCATGCCACCCCTGAAATTTTACTGGCTGAGGTTGAAACCCTTGTGGACCATTTTGGAGCACAGTGACCACTAATTCTCTGTGTTGTCTCTCTAGGAAACCGTATCACCCAAAACTGGAAGCTTTTGTTAGTCACATGTCAAGAGGATCCGGAGCCTCCTTCGAAAGCCCCCTGCATTCCCTGCCTCTTTACCCCAATCACCCGCTGTGTGAGATGGGAGAGCTCACGCAGACAGGTATGTGCGACAGCCCTTTGCTCGCTCCTTCTCCTGAGCGCTCCTCCATTTGGTGTACATTGGAGCACACGTGTCTGGTCAAGACTCTGTGGGCTCTCAGGGTGAATAAGGACCAGTACCTCAAGTAACTCTGAGTCCACCAAGGTCTCTGATTACACATGTGATTTCTAAAAATAAAAAAAATTTAAAAAATAAAAAACGTTTTTCTTATTGCAAAAGCAGTATAGTCAATGGAAGAGACATTAGGAAAGACAGGCAAAAGGCAGAAAAATTTAAAGCACCTATAACCCCAGTCCACCAAAGAAATTAGGATCCTGTTTTCTTTTGTTTATATGCCTGCGTGTGCACACACAGTGGTAGCTTACTAAACCCTGTTTTGCAACCTCTTCATTTAATAGTATGTTGTGATAGTCTTTCGCTATCAGAAACTGTCAACAGCATTTAATTTAAATCCAGGTTAATTAACATATGGTGTAATAATGATTTCAGGAATAGAATTTAGTGATTCATCACTTACATATAATACCTAGTGCTCATCCCAACAAGTGTCCTTCTTGATGCCCCTTGCCCATTTAGCCCATCCCCCCATCCAACACCCCTCCAGCAACCCTCCATTTGTTCTCTGTGTTTAAGTGTCTCCTATGGTTCATCTCCCTCTCTGTTTTTATGTTATTATTTTTTTTAATATTTTATTTATTTCTAGGAGAGAGAGAGAGAGACAGCGTGAGCAGGGGAGGGTCAGAGAAAGAGGGTGTCACAGACTGAAACAGACTCCAGGCTCTGAGCTGGCAGTCAGCACAGAGCCCAACGCGGGGCTCGAACCCACGAACCGCGGGATCATGACCTAAGCGAAAGTCGGACGCTCAACCGACTAAGCCACCCAGGCGCCCCATGTTTTTATATTATTTTTAACAGCATCATTTCTGATGTCCATATGTTATCCCACTGTTGCTGGGCCGTAATTTCTGTATCCAATCCCATGTTCTTCGATACTTCAAAGAAAGTAACCTGATTAAGTTTGAATGGAGAGATCTCAGGAGCAAACATGAATGGCAGATCCCCAGTGAGATGGATCTTGTTTGGCTGAGAGTGTTCCTCGCAGAAGCCCATCTTTCTCTCGGTAGTCCTGCTCGTACCATTACACAGCCAGTTCCACTGTCAGGGTAGTTGGCGAGTTAACTGTGGGGTCACCTCTGTTGGGAAGATAAGGAACTAGGAGCCCCCCAGTAGATTCTGGTTTCTTCCTACTTCAGTCTGGGATCCCAAAGAACGTTTTGCATGGTCACCAGTCTTTTTGGAAGAATTGAGAGGAAGTGTTGGCCATGTTGTTTCCTTGTCCCATCAGTACTGTAGGACCTCAGCCTCGATAGAAGGACGGTCTCTGTCCTCTGGTTGGCCCTGTGGATTTGCCATTTTTCTAAGTTTATTTATTTATTTGAGAGAGAGGGAGAGAGAGAGGAAGAGAGAGCACACACTCAGATTGGGGAGGGGCAGAAAAAGAGGGAGAGAGAGAATCTCAAGTGCCACCCAGGCATCCCAGGTCTGCAGTAGTTGAACTCATGAACCATGAGATCATAACCTGAGCAGAAATCAAGAATTGGATGCTTAACTGACTGAACCACCCAAGTACCCTGAGTTTTGCCATGTTTTAAAAGTCATTATTACTGAGGAAAATGATAGTGAGAGACAGTAGGCCAAACTGAAGGCTCTGGAGGACTAGCCTTGAATAAGGAGTTTTGATAGGGGTGCCTGGGTGGCTCAATTGGTTTAAAGGTCAGACTCTTGATTTTGCCTCAGGTTTCATGGTTCATGAGATCAAGGCCCGTGTTGGGCTCTACACTGATGGCATAGCGCCTGCTTGGGTTTTCTTCTCTCCCTCTCTCTCTCTGTGCCCCTGCCCTGCTCATGCACTGTCTCCTTCTCTCTCTCTGTCTCTCAAGATAAATATGTTTTTAAAGGCTTTTGATAATTAGTTTCACATACACAAGATCTGCAATAGTTTAATTTCTTTTTAATTTTAGTTTTTCTTCTGTAGTGTTTAAAGTCTTTAATTAAAAATTTTTAATAGATCCTAGTTAGTTAGCATATAGTGCAATGATGATTTCAGGAATTAATTTTTTAAAGCATTTTTTTAAAGGTTTATTTTTGAGAGACAGAGACAGAGTGTGAGAAGAGGAGGGGCAGGGAGACAGAGAATCTGAAGCAGGCTCTAGGCTCTGAGCTGTCAGCACAAAGCCCGACACGGGGCTCCAACCCACGAACCGCAAGATCATGACCTGAGCCAAAGTTGGATGCTTAACCAACTGAGCCACCCAGGTGCCCCAGGTCTACAGCAGTTTAAAACAGGAGCTCTCATCCTGCCAGACCAAGCACCCCTTTTTGTTAACAAGTATTTTGGTGGTTCTCCTTTAACTATCCTGAAGTAAAATTCAAATATAATATGATCTTTCTATATACAAAATTTTAAAGAAGGGCAGTTCTATCAGATACTCTAACTATAGTATAAAGGAGAAACAGAAGGAAATAAATTTGTTATATAATTTTATGTGTCTCAATATAAAAGCTCAAGCACACCTACACTAGCAAATAGAATGACATAGTCGGTTGTTTATGCCTACATGTAGATTGACAACAGTCACAGCTGTAAATGCAGCCTGACTAAGGGATATTATATTGGGGACTCTAACACCATGTTTTGGAACATGATTTTTTTGACAAGTTCTGATTAAAATAAAATACAGATGTCCCTTAATATATATTGCATATCTGGAAAAATCAGGGGGTGCTAATGGTATGCAAAAATAGTTTTATATTTATGACACAAAGAAACAGGTTGTAGGCTAAAGTATTTAAACAGGTTTTTCATGTGTGGGAATATTTTGTGGTGCACAAAAGTTACATGGGACAGAGAACAGTTTCTTGTGGAGATTGTCTAGCTCTGTGGTCCCCACCCACTAAGTGTCGGGAATGTTCCTCCCTATGTTGTTGTGACAACTCAACCCCCAAGACCTCTCTGAGAGCACAGTCATGCTCGCTAAGAACCATTGGTCAGACTCTCTGGTTACAAGCAACAGAAACCAACTCAAGCAAAAGAGGGACATTTTATGATAAGGATTCAGGGTGACTCACAGACTCTTAGGGCAAGATTATGACCAGGCTTCCAGAGACTGGAGCCAGGAATGAAAAAAGCTATCTGTCCTCACCTCTTTGGTTTTGCTGTGTCCACAGAGTGGCAATCGTAGCCACACCCAGAGGTGAACTGCAAGTCCAAGTTCTTTTTTTCCCCCATAGGTGTCTCTTTTAATTTTAGAGAGAAAGCACGAGCAGGGGAGAGGGGCAGAGGGGAGAGAAAGAGAATCTCTCGCACGTTCCATACTCAGCATGGAGCCAAACATAGGGCTCAGTCCCATAACCCTGGGATCATGACCTGACCCAAAATCAAGAGTCAGATGCTCAACAAACTGAGCCACCCAAATGCCCCAAGTCCAAATTCTTTAGAGAGAGAGTCTGATGGGGTCCTTCAGAGTCAGTGCCCATCAGCTGGCTAGGAGGCCAGGGTAACTGAGCAGTGAGGGGCCCAGCCACTAAATCCAGGGGCTGTTCCCTGAAAAGAGGTTGGGGCAGGTGGCCCTCACACACTTAGAGACAATTGTTCATTCTGACCTCTCTTCTCAATTGGTCTATTATCTACATCATTTTCTAAATCAACATTACTCCAGAAATCATTTTCCTAGTACTGTTTGCTCCTGTTCCCTTATTCTCTTTTAATGCTCACTTTTATCTTCTGTTTTAAATTTTGTTAAACATGCATATCTGTTAGAATAGTCATTTATAACTGAAACACTTTTGGCGCCCCCACAGTAACTATTTAAGATTGATCATTATTAGTACCTGCTCTAGTCAAGACGCTTTGGCAGCTGCCGAGTGTAGGAGAGGAGAGTGGCTGGGTGAGTAGATGCTCCCCGGCTTGTCCTAAAGGAGCTCGCAGCTGCCATAGCACAGCCCGCAGGAAGGCAGCTCACTGTGCTGCTGCAAGCGGTGAGGTCCTACAGAGTAAACCCAGGGCTGTAGAGTGCATAGGCCCATGACACAGGACAGGTGATGTCCCCCCAACAGAGCTGGTGAGGTGGTGAGTGAGATTAGCATTTGTAAAGTGCCTAGCATGGTGCCAGCCTATGCTAGGTTCAGCAATTACAGCTCAAGCCCTGGAGATCCAGTGGCAAATTGGAACAGGAAGGAATTTTTTTTAAGCTTATTTATTTTGAGAGAGAGAGTGCTTGAGAGGGGCAGAAAGAGAAGGAAAGAGAGAATCTCAAGCAGGCCCTGTGCTAAGAGCTGAAACTCACAAACCATGAGATCATGACCTGAATGGCAACCACGAGTTGGACATTCAGCCCACTGAGCCACCCAGGCGCCCAGAAAGGAATTCTTGATCTGACGTGGGAGAGGGAGGAAGAAGGAAGACTACAGAGAAGGCAGTACTGGAGCTAGGCACTGGATAAGGATTTCTCTAGGCAGAGAAAGGGGAAGGGCATGAACAAAATCATGAAGAGACATGTGTTAGGAGAGGATAAGAGACCCTAAATGGCTAGAACTTAGTATTTCTGCAGGAAAATAGAAGGAGAAGGCGCTATGAGCAGGGACTAGGAGGGCAGGGTTGGGCCTGTGGAGGTAGATAGGGAGTCTTGAGTTCCAGCTCTGCCACTTCTTAACAGTGATTTGCTCAGGGCCTCAGTTTCCTCAGCTGTAAAATCAGGAAAATGGACAATACGCCTTTTTTGTAAGGTTTTTGTGAGGATGAAAAGAGAAAGATGTGGCATGTGGGAAGCACTCAACCTTAATATATGTAGCCTAGGAATATAATGTAGACCCAAAGGTGAATTGGGGCCAGACACAGATTCTTAATGTTTGTCATTCACAGTTTGCCTCTTTTTGCAAATCATTTTGGAAATACCTAAGAGCTGTGTCAGCGCCGATCTCTGAGGGAATTCTCTTGATATACTTCCTTCAGAATGGGACCCTTCATGATATTTGCCTGAGCTGTTCCCTTCCCAGGCCATTGAAGTTCCCTCTGTCTCACGCATCTGAGCCTTGCGTTGTCTCAGGTTTTCATGCCCTTTGGGCATCTGAATAAGTGACATTGGTCACGAACTGGTCGTGGGGCCTGCATGTAGCTTACCCTCTCAGAGAACTCACATCTGTTGGTGAGATTCCATCCCCCCTCCACCTGCTGCATGAAGGGTGAGCTTACAGATCGTTTTCTACTTGAAGACAAAGCTTTTCTTTCTTTTTTTTTTTCCTCAAGATAATTTGTTCCCATACTGTGATGGTTCAAAAATAAAACTTTTTCAACTTTTAAATAATAGGCAAATTTAAATTTTTTGTTCCTATTGGGGCACCTGTGTGGCTCAGTCGGTTAAGTGTCTGACTTCAGCTCAGGTCATGATCTCACGGTTTGTGGGTTCGAGCCCCATGTCGGGCCCTGTGCTGCCAGCTCAGAGCCTGGAGCCTGTTTCAGATTCTGTCTCCCTCTCTCTCTGACCCTCCTCTGTTCACACTGTCTCTCTCTCTCAGAAGTAAATAAAACATTAAAAAAAAATGTTTTTGTTCCTATGTTCCGTTTATCCCATTTCTGTGCCCCCATCAGCCCCAGGTAATAAAAATCCCCTTTTATTTAAAAGGGCTATAATAAATGTACTGTTCTGCCTTTGCTTTTTTTCAAATATTCTTTCTGGGTATCTGAGAGATCATTCCATTTCTGTGCAGACAAAATATTCTTGATGAGCTGGTGACCCCACAGTGGGATTAGGTAGAATGACCCTAGAAGGTTTGCAGAGTCTTTGCTTGGGAGAGTAGGGAGAATGAGGGAAAGGAGAGACCTCCCCAGCAGCGAGGGGACTAGGGAGCCAGCAAGCAACTTTTTCTCTTTAACCTGACTGATTCCCATGGGCCCTCAGCTGCTGAGGGCCAGCTGTGTCCTTGGGCAGGTTGGAAAAAGCTCTCTGCAGGCCCACGCCAATTACAGCCTTGACATCTATGAGCAGGGTGATTCCTGCCTTCTGAGGCCCACCAGTCACCACGCCCCCTCCCAGGGAAGGGGCGGGACAAGAGGGGGGGGATTGAGCAGATGGTCCTGGTGCTTCCCCACTCTGCCCACCCCTTCGTGGATGATAACCCCAAGAGGCTCCCTTCGTGAGTTGATGTGAACCCACTCTTGTAGCTTCCACATGCTGGGGAATGGTTTTGATTATATTCTCAGGCACAGATCTAAAGCACTGTAGAGTTGGCCATGGACTTGACTTCCCTTTGCTACTCCTTTTGCTGAGCTGGTAGTGAGGACAGCTCATGTCCCTGTGTTTCAGGAGTCGTGCAGCATTTGCAGAATGGCCAGCTGCTGAGGGACATCTATCTAAAGAAACACAGACTCCTGCCAAATAACTGGTCCACAGACCAACTTTACTTGGAGACCACTGGGAAGAGCCGGACGCTCCAGAGTGGCCTGGCCTTGCTTTATGGCTTTCTCCCCGATTTTGACTGGAAGAAGATTCATTTTAGGCACCAGCCAAGTGCTCTCTTCTGCTCCGGAAACTGCTATTGCCCCCTGAGAAACCAGTATCTGGAAAAGGAACAGCGTCGGCAATACCTCTTACGTTTGAAAAACAGCCAGCTGGAGAGGACCTATGAGGACATGGCCAGGATCGTGGATGTCCCCACCAAACAGCTTCGAGCGGCCAACCCCATAGACTCCATGCTCTGCCACTTCTGCCACAACGTCAGCTTCCCGTGCACCAGAAATGGCTGTATTGACATGGAGCACTTCAAGGTGATCAAGACACATCAGATAGAGGACGAGAGAGAGAGGCGGGAGAAGAAACTGTATCTGGGCTATGCACTCCTGGGCGCCCACCCCATCCTCAATCAGACCGTCGCCCGGATGCAGCGTGCAGCAGAGGGCAGGAAAGAAGAGGTCTTTGCCCTCTACTCTGCTCATGATGTCACTCTGTCACCAGTTCTCAGTGCCTTGGGCCTTATGGAAGCCAGATTCCCAAGGTTTGCAGCCAGGTTGATCTTTGAGCTCTGGCAAGACAGAGAAAAGCCCAGTGAGCATTCTGTCCGGATTCTTTATAATGGTGTTGATGTCACGTTCCACACCTCTTTTTGCCAGGACCACCACAAGCATTCTTCCAAGCCCATGTGCCCCCTCGAAAACTTAGTCCGCTTTGTCAAAAGGGACATGTTTGTGGCCCTGGGGAGTAGTACTAGTACTAATTATTATGATGCGTGTCACAGGGAAGGATTCTAAATGGTGAGCAGTACCGTGCTTATAGAATCTATGCCAGTACAGAGGGATGGGAAGGGTCTGCTTCTAGTGCTATCTGTTGCCAAGGGTATAAGATTACTGATTTATAAAGGCTAGAAGTCATGTTTGAGAGCCAGGTAGATGGTTGGGTTGAACAGGAAGCACATTGCTATAACTGGGTACACAATTAGTTACTGGGTACATAAGACCAGTTCACAGAGAAAGGGAAGGTACTTTTATCAGAGCCAGACTTTGCTTACAATGCCAGAATAATAATTTTGATCCACCATGGTACTATATGATGGAACCAGCAAACCTCAGCCCAAATTTTCTTCATCTGAGACAATTTTACCTTGTCCTACTTCAGTGAAACATTTCCTGAAGTGATTCATTTAAAATAGGGGCCGGCAGATTTTTTCCATACAGGGCCAGATAGTAAAGATTTTAGACTTTGAAGACCCAAAGGCCGCATATAGTCATAACTATTCAACTCTGCTCTTATAACGTGAAAGCAGCCACAGACAGCACATAACCAGATGAGTGTGGTTGTGTTCATGGGCGGCAGTGTGCTGACCCCGATCTCAGAAAACAGGCTGTTCTACAATTTGCATTTTCAGTGCTTTAAGAACCAATGGAACACAGATTTATTCAGTGGTGCCTCCAGCAACTTCCACTAGAAACACCGAATTTGATCTGTATCTGGTGTTATAATAAAACTTGAGGGGACATAAACATTGAATCCGAATGAATCCTAGAAAAACTGTTAGAATAATACTTGATGTTCATGATGATCACGGTAGAAGATAGTTTTAAGTATGTTTTAAATATTTGTCTGCTGTAGTCTATTTGCTGTATATGCTGAGATTTTTGTATTCCATTTAGTATTTTTATAGTCTGGGAAAATATTTTCTAAGGCCAGTTTTAAATGTGCTCTTATTCCTATGTAATATTCAGTTTCCTGTACCTGCTTGGTGGTTAGAAGGAAGCCGGAAGCCGAATTCAGGCACTTTCTTCCAATAAAACTAATTACGGCCCATTCCCTTTCTAGAATTAGATAAGTTTTTAAACCATTTTCATCAATTTCAAATGGTAAATTCTAATTGATTTTTAAATAAGTTTTTGGAAGAACTTTGTTACTAGATAGTTAAATAATCTTTATAAGGTATTTTATATATTAGAAGCGATTATAATGAAATCTGTGGTTTCTGAACTAAAATGGTGCTAGTTCTTTGTGAAGAAATGTAAAGTGCAGGTGAGACTTCCCTGTGTTGTTGGCATTCCAAACTTTTCTCTTTGTTTTTGTCTAATGTTGCCTTTGGATACGTCCATTTCTATAAATAAATTTTTGAAGAATACTGGTACATACAAGTCATGGTTTTACGTATGGGTCTTTTCAAGTAAGTTCGTTTTTTAGAAATATATCCTTTTTTTTGTATATATAAAAATGTTTTAAATTAGAAGACTCTCCAGTATGTGTGGAGAAGAGAGGCCAGGCCCCCTGGCCCAGCGTGGGCAGCTGTAGGCTACACTCGGCCCAGCAGACATGGCAGAATGACACAGCAGCCCTGGCCTGGAGGGACTGGGGCTTCCTGCTCTGACAGCAGCATCAGAGCTTCATGGGTCGGGAGGACATGCACAGCAAGTGGCCTTGGACTGGCTTGAAATCCATCTACACGGCTCCTTTCGTGGCTGAAAATCATGTGTTGTCTCTTGGGTATGTAAAGGCTAATCAGTTGGTTTTTGCTCCCACTCATGGTATATCTGAATCAGGAGTGCTAAACACAGCTTGAAGATTGAAAACCAAAAGCGAATAAGAAGATGTTTTAAAAGTCTTTTGGAAACATCTGTTGATAAAGGTAAATATTTTGGATAAGAGCCAACATTAAAAGCATAGGGAAGATGTTTTTGCCTTCCAAGACATGGGGTATGTACATCATTAGCATATCTTCCTCAGCATCAAGTTCTGAGATGTCTCACTCCATAAACTCTTGAGCACTGAGCTGAGATTAATGCATTCAGTTCTTGATTTCTGGGCCGTGGTCTTAATGGCTTAGTTCATGGCAGGTGTAGGTGCAAATTCAGCTTTCTTGTTTTTATGATTAAAATTAATACATGCACACTGGAAAACAAACTATACGAAAGCAGCTTCAAAAGTGAAGTTCTTCTCTATTCTCACCTCCAGAGACAACACTGTGAGCTGTTTGACAGATACTCTTCCAGAAATTTTCCATGCAGATGTAGAAATATATATAATTTTTAAATGAGACCACTTTGTATATATTGTTCTGTGATTTGCTTCCCTTAAAATATATTTCTCGTTAACTTACTTCCCTTAACAGTATGTCTTTGAGATATTTCCACATTAAGATAGATGATAGGTAGGTAGGTAGGTAGCTCTTTTTATAGCCATTGCATAATATTTAATGATATACATGAAACATATTTTTGAAATTCTTTTTAACATTTATTCATTTTTGAGAGAGTGAGAGAGACACAGAGCATGAGTGGGGGAGGGGCAGAGAGAGAGGGAGACACAGAATCCAAAGCAGGATTCAAGCTCTGAGCTGTCAGCACAGAGCCCAATATGGGACTTGAATCCACAGACCACGAGATCATGACCTGAGCTGAACTCAGACGTTTAACCAACTGAGCCACCCAGGTGCCCCTAAAGACATATTTTTAAAATATCATTACAAATGAATGAAATTGAAACTTAAAACCAAGTTACTAAAAAGAGATCACAGGCTTTTGAGATACACAAAACAAGCAGAAGCCAGCAATTGTACATGTTAATTTTGTAGCCCAACTAAGCAGTTAACCCTTTTTCAGTACAGCTGCAGATATTAATATGACTAGAGTATTATTTCCCCAATGTCACTGATAAACAGAATTGGAGAACTTAATACTGCTATTAAGCCTATTTGAGGATCTTCGAGGCTATAGCAGAATTAGGCTTTTGAAAGATGTGAGTGAATCCTTTGTCCAGGACCCCTAAAAACAGATACAGGAGAGGCAGGGATGCCTGCTTCCATTTCTGTGAATCTTCAGGAAGCCTTCTGAACAGATTTAGCAGCCCAGGCTAGTGTGGGTGGACCCCAGTGTGTTTAAACACAGCCACAAGTACAGAGCAGAAAACAGCTAGGGTTTACATTGCAGTTCTGGCTTTGATAGTGGCCAGAGGTCTGGCCTGGTCCCCAGTTAACTCCCATTGCCCAAGACCACGGAACTAAATGTTGGGACTGTACCCCTGTATGGGGCCTGTCCTGTAGCCATCTCATGAATACTTCTGCTTGAGAGGAACCAGCTGAATTCAGTGTCTGGTCAGGTTGTCCTGGCCTCTGGCCCATCTGCCAGCTGATACTGGACTTGATGTGAGAAGCAGGTATCCCTGAAGGGTCAGCTTGGATCTTCCCAGAGCTGTAGAGCCCTTCAGCGGGGTGCAGCCTTAGGCCTGGCTTCCTAATGCCTGTGAGTAGTAAACGCAGCATTTTGAGGTCAGGATTTCCTTGAGAAATGCCCTGCAAGCATTTCTTTATCAATCCAAATGCCCTCAAGTTCCTGCTACCCCTAAAACAAATGAGGAAGCAGGCTGGAGTGGCGTAGGGGAGGTGAAGTCACTTTTCTGAAGGAAGAGCCCAAGCCTAGAGTCTAACCCAAGTGTGTGTAACACTGGTCAACTTTACGGTGGGTGTACTGTGTAACACACCATGGAAAAGTAAGTTTCCTAGACTAATTTAATCCCCACAGTAGCCCTACAAGAGACCATATTTTCTGGTGAATATCAATGAGTACTAAAACAGTGGGGTTACATCTGTTAAAAATTTAAATCTAAATGATCAGGAAAATATTCCAAGTGTGCCTCTGACCATCTGTGGTTGCTGTTTTTCTTGTGAAAAAACTACTTATATAATATAAAACTAATCTTGGCCGTGATGTTATGTTATACTCTGCCATTAGAGGATAGCATCAAACATAATGTTTAGCCTTCAGTGCCCAATCTTCCATCTGTAAAGGAGATCGGGTAGTTTGGGGACATGTTTTAATAGGGAGACCAGCTGTCCTGGTTTGCCTGGGACTAAGGAGTTTCCCAGGACGGAGGACTGTTCATTGCTGACACTGAGCACGTTCCCGGCAAACTGGGACAGGTTGGGTACCCCAGTGTTATGTGACACACCTATTAGGTAGTACCGTCATCCCCAGTTTATAGAAACAGGTTAAGTCTGATGGAGTGACCATCAGAGGTTTCAGGTAGTATGCCGCAGAAGTGGGACTCAAAGCTCTTGTCCATTGAACTCGAAGGACCGTGTTCTTAAGCAGGATATGACAGTGCCTCTCAAAACCATTTAGGACTGTTTGGTTACATGCCACAAGAAACCTGAATACAACGGTTAAGCAAATGAAGCCTTTCATTTTCCCCAGTGGCCCTAGCATGTCATCAGAAACCCGGACTGCTGTTTACATCTCACTGACTAGAACAGGGTCCCTTGGTCCACCTCCATTGCAAAGGAATCTAGGAAAGTGAGTATTTCTGTTGGGCACATTGCTGTCTCAAATCAAGCATTTCTTTTTTTTTTTTTTTTTTTATGTTTGTTTATTTTTGAGAGAAACAGAGCATGAGCAGGGGAGGGGCACAGAGAGAGGAAGACATGGAATCCGAAACCAGCTCCAGGCTCCAAGCTGTCAGCACAGAGCCTGATGTGGGGCTCAAACTCATGGAACCATGAGATCGTGACCTGAGCTGAAGTTGGACACCGACTGAGCCCCCCAGGCGCCCCCAGTTACCTCTTAACAAGGAAGAATGGGGAGTGGATATTGGGAAGAGGACTTGCAGCAATTACCACATTCCCCGAAGCCAGCGTTGGGACTGAAGGTGTGGGTGCTCCACCACACAAACACCTCCCCCCACCGCCCCGTTTCAGGACTCCTCCCAGCAGCTGGCAGTGTCTCCCTTCCGGGACAGCCATATCCTATGACGAGGCAGGGCAGGGATTGAAGCCCCCGGGAACAACCCTGAAAGGCCATCCCTGTTTCGTCGCTCCCCACGGCATCAGCTGAGGCCTCATGACTGCATCACAGCCCACTTCTCCCTCATCTGCTGCCTTCTCTTCCTCCACAGCTTCAGCCCTAAGAACATTCCCCGGTAAACTTCCCGCTGTGTGTCTGTCTCAGAGTCTGCTCCTGGGAACCTACCTGCAACAGAAGGCAAACAAAGCCTCGGGCTCAAGGCCTCCGCTAGTCTGGGTGGTAAAATTGGGGTCATTTACTTGAAAGGGATAATATATCTATTGATCACAAATTTCTTCTATCACTGCCTTTGAGGGGTTTACTTTAGCGTGGAAGTTAAGTAAGCACACAAGAAGCAAAAGGAGAAACTTGATCTTGAACAGCCCAAAGCTGATTATGAGAGCTGTTCTGCCAAGACATTTATTGAGCACATACCAGGGGCTGGACACTGACATAGCCATTATGTCTCACGGGATGTGTAAGCATTTATTATCTTCATTTTACAGGAGACTGAGGCCCAGAGGTGGACCTCTGCCCAGGATGCCCCAATCACTAGGAAGTGGCAGATTCAGGACTGGAACAAGAGTTTTCCCAGATGACAGAGCTCTTCTCGCTCCCTTGGCACAAGGCTTCCCTGCTCCCTTACTCCACTTCCCTCCTAGAATGAGCAAAACCTGAAGCCACTCATACAGCTGAGTCGACGTCAGTCCAGGGAATGCTCTTTGTTACATTCATGATTCTAGCTCCCTGCGTTTCTCCTCCCATTTTTTTTCCTAATGCAGCATTTCTAAGAAAGTAGGATCATCTTCTAATGGGTTGTTTTAGCCTGAGTTCTGAGAGCAGTCTGAAGGGGGGATAAAACAGAAAACAAAAAACCCCTTAAGTGTAGGTGTTTATGAATGTTATCCCAAGGACAGGAGCAAAGGACAGGGATGGTGACAAAGGAAGAGGGAAAGCTGTAGTGGGGATGCATTGCCGAGCTGACATGGTCACTGGTGGCTCCAGCCCACATGACCTCTGGACACACCTGAGACGCATCTGATCCGTTCACCTGGGGGAAGACCAGAGCGACATAGATCCCTCACTCCCATCCGCGGCTGTCTGCCCTGCGCTGCGGGGTCGGAGTGCAGAAGGTTCACCTGGGCACCCTGGCATCTGAGAAGCCCTGGGGGAGAAAGCAAGAGAAGGAGAGGCTGTCAGGTCAAGGCCTGCATGGACTCAGTCACCACAAAAGTGGGTGTACAATAAACTATTTGTAAAAAAAAAAAAAAAAAAGTGGGTGTACAAAGATGTAAGGCCGAGAGAGGACTGGGAGACGTGTTCAATGGGAGAAGCCAGCGTTCACTGAGCACTTCGGGGTCCCAGGGCTATGCTGTGCTTTGTAAGCAAAGCCTTGTTTCCGCCTCATAGCAATCCTGTGCCTCTGAAATCTTCCTTATTGTCTCCCATTTTTAAGCTGGAGAAACTGAGAGGAGAGGTCACCCTCTCAGGCCTCCCAGCAGGGAAGTGGCAGACCTGGGAGTCAAGCAGCTGACTCCCGAACCCTGGCTCATCACCACTCCACCATCACAGTCAGCGTTCCTCACGGGCCCCACGTGAATGGGTGAGGGCTTACTAATACGTGCTAAATCCACACTCAGTATTTCTCTCTGGCATATGGACTGTACACTTGTGTCAGCACAAATCAAACCATGCCCCTGCTTGTTAAAACCCCGTGGTCGTCCTCTACCCTCTAGAGAAAATCCAAGCCCCCTAAGGGGACTCACAAGGCCACAGGGGTTGTGCACAGACTGCTGTTGTAGACACATTCCTTGCATGCCTGGGAGAGTGAAAAAGGGTCAGTGTCACCATGTGGGTTGCTGGGTTTGCAGAATCTCTGAAGGGAACCATCCTGCCCAGAGGCCCCCCTCCCCCAGCAAATCTTCCTCAGGACCTAGCAACCTCCTAGTCTTTCACTTTCTTCTGCTTCCCCGTTTGTGTCTGAAGTAGGATATCCCAGAGAAGAAAAGAGCTTTGGGACCACACAGGCTGAATTCAAAACCAGTTCTACATCACTTCCTACCTCAGATTCCCCATCTGAAACTGGGGGGTGATACCTCCTGTGAGCGTGCACAGAAAGCACCAGGCACAAGGACCCTCTATAATCACTACTGTCCCCAAGTTATTCTTTCTTTTAACTGCTCTGACATGAAACCAGCTGGAGCTGGAATATGCTCCTGCCCATTAAGCCAGCAAGCCCATCTGGAGGCATAACATCATGCTCTAGGCATAACTGGGCGATACAACTACCTGGGCTCCTAACTTCCCTTTGGCGGTGAAAAGAACTCGAATCCTCTGAGTCCTACCTTTGTGCCCAATGCCATAGTTGACACCTTATGTTAACATCTCAGCTATTCCCAAAGGGAAATTGAGCTCAGAGCCCAACCTTTCTCCATGTTGCCTTCATTATCTATATCTAACCTCCTTCTTTGTGCATTAGAGTTACTGCCCATTGCAGAAGGAGCAGCTGACCAGAGTCCAGAAAAGGAATTGGACTCATCGGCTTTAGGTCAAGTGATCTAGCCCCTCCTGGACCCCTAGAGAAGCAGCTGCTCAAAGAAGCAGCCCAGAAAGTAGCATGCACCTCGACAGAAGACAGATCCTGCCCTCAGTGCTTCAGCTTTAGGGAGTTGCCACCCTCCATGCCCTGGGAGAGACAGGTAAGATGCTCCTCCATTCTCCCTCCTCCCCCATGGCTGGTGTGCTCCTGGCAGCGGTGCCTGGAAGTGGCCAGTCCTTCTGGTCAGTAGCTGGCTGGCTTCCTCCTAGCTCGGGAGTCAAGCATGTCTTGGTTAAGCACTTCCTCGGTGAGAAATCCTTTCTGGAGCCTTTCCTCAAGCTGGCCAGAGACTGGGCTGCCACAAGCCTGAAGTTTAGCTCTGGAGTGTGCAGGGCGCGGTTGTGAAGGGGCGCCACTCTGCCGTCTAGTGTCAACTCTGCCTGGGCCTTGTTCTACAGCCTCTCTTTCCCAGCAAACTGAAGCTCCCTCTGGTGGCCTAGGAGTCACCTCATCTCTCCACTTACCTATACATTAGCCCCCACTTATCCTCGAGGGATACATTCCAAGATCACAGTGGACACCTAAAACCGCAGATACTGAACCCTATATATACGATGTTTTTTCCTATACATACATGCCTATAATAAAGTTTAATTTATAAATTAGGCATGGTAAGACAATATTAATAACATAGAAAAATTATAACAATATACTGTAATAAAAGTCCTGTGAATGTGGTCTCTCTTTCCCTCCCTCAAAATATTATACTACACTCGCCCTCCTTTCTGTGATGATGTGAGATGATCCAATGCCTACATGATGAGATGAAGTGAGGTGACCGCTGTAGGCACTGTGATGTAGCATTAGGCTACTACTGATCTGAGGATAACTCAGAAGGAGGATCATCTGCTTCTGGACCACATGTGACCCGTGGCCGAAACCATAGAAAGCAAAACTGCAAATAAGGAGCGGGGAGCGCTACCGTATTGTCTTCAGGATGTAGCAAGTAGAAACACACTCTGTATCCAGATGGTTTCACCACAGCTGCCCTTTTGTCTCACTGGTGACCCAGCTGTTCAGCATTCTCAAGAACTGACTCCCTGATGAATGGACTGATCATTATATCGACCTTCAACTGATGAATCCTGAAGGACCACTGTCCATCTGAAAAGTTAACACTAAGTGACTGGCCAGTTGGCTGATTAAGTTTCTAAACCACAAATCATTTGATTGACCTACTGGCTTTTTAACTGACCCTCTAACACTAAATAACTAAATATCTGATAAGCTTGAACTGTCTTCCAGCTGACTCTTCCACTAACCAGCTGAATGACTGACTGCCCAGCAGAGGTCCCACAGACTGACAGCCTGGGTCCAAAACTAAGGGTACCAGAAGGATGGAAAGACAGGCTGCCCCATCCTCATGGCCTGAGACTTGATGAGGCCCTGTGCTTCGTCCTCTGGGGGCTTGGGGCCCTACTCTTCCCCTTCCGGCACCACTTGAAAATTACAGAAAGGGCAACCAGGAAACTGATCCTCTGATCGAGTGAAGTTCTTAATCAGGGACCAAAATATGGGTTCTGATTTTGTTTTCAAAATCGTGTGGTTATACAGCTGTTTATCTGGGAAACATGTTCACAGCTTTCACTGGATTCTTTAAAAGAGTCCAGCAGACACACATTCAGAACTACTGCTCTGGAAAAGCCCTTGGCAAACATTCAGTTAAGCAAAAACCTTACCTGAATTTAAACCCCATTTATCCCTCCCATTAGGCCAGTGATAAGAAAGTAACTAGGAAGAGCCAGAGTCATAATGGACATGGATGTAGGAGGAAAGATAAAGGCTGAGCTGTGTGTAAAGTTTCCAGAGAGAGGCCCAAAGAAATCAACATGTGTTCTTTTGGCGTAGAGGCCACACTTAGCCCAAGATAGCAGGACAACCTCAGCTCTGGGCGAGGCTCTTTGAACTGAGATGGATACATTTATCAGGGCCCTTGTCTGGAGCCTGGAGTATGTATAAGTATATGATCATGAGTAGCTATATGGCTGTGTGTATTTACACAGCAATGTGCGTACAAGGGTGGGTAGAACAGAGCTGTATGGCTCTGAGAATGAATGTCCTTTGGGTCAAAGCATGCATCTCAATAGTTTTGTGAACAGATTTACACAAAGGAGGACCCTCCAATGTTTTTTGGAGTCGAGAGATTAGCAGCAAGTATTTCATAAAGCAAGATCATCTGCATACATGCCAGCAGCCCACATCAGAAATCTGGGAATCCTTAACTCTTTCCTCCCCCTGAGCCCTTATCATCCACTCAGTCCACACTGCTACTGTCACCATTGATAATCACATCTCCCTGGATTACTCCTCAGTAATTGGAAGGCCCTTTTAAGTTCGTTGCCCTGCTCGATGGGGACTCTGAGCTCTCGAGGCCCCAGAATTTGTACGCATTGGCCCTCAAACCTGGTCCTAAGCCACACCCCCAAGGCTTTAGCTCTGACGCCTCTTCCTCCAGGCCGTGAGGCGCTGTCCCTACATCTAACATCTCGGCGATATCACAAGTCGCTGTAATTGCCTAATTGCAATTTGCAATCATAACTGACAGAGGACCCAAGTCCGTTCTAACCTGGGACCCCTCCCCGTGGTACAAGGAGCCAGAGCGACACAGGCGTACGCGACTTCCCCATGCTGCAGAACCAGCGGCCGCAAAGTGAAAACGGAAATGTGCGTGCACAAAGGGAACAGTAGGTACTACGACTCCCAGAATCCTTCTGACCAAGAATCCATTTCCCAGAAAGGCCCTCGGGGTCCCCATCCCGGAAATGCGCTCGTTTGCGAAAGCAAAAGGTGGGACCATCCTGGCCGTGGAGAAGCTTTCTGAATGGGTAGAACGGAGCGAAGTTTGTAGAGTGTTTGCCTCCAGAGGTCGTTCGTGAGTCAGACAAACCCGACTTTGAAGGGAAAGACCCGGCCACGGTCCTTCCGCGCTTCTCGGTGCTGTGTTATGGTTCCTCTGCCGGCCCTTCTCAGCTTTGCACTCCCTCTGCTTGATCTGGCTTTGCCTGCTGCCGCTGCTACAGACTCTCTGCCCACCCCCGGGCGTCTCTGAATACAGAGACTGCCTGTATGGCGAGGCAGTCCCGGGTACCCTTGTTCCCTGCATTATCCTGTCTTCCGCTGGGAGTTCTTACTGGATGCAATTCTTTTAACAACTTTTGAACATGTCTACAAAGTCTTAGTTGGTCAGTATTCCATTATATCTGCATAACAGCATTTTAAGGAATATGCAGCCCTGCTCAGCCTAGTTAGAAGGGATGCCGAGGAGAAAATATTCGTGAACTATATAAAAGATTAATAATACAAATATAAGTCAATGAGGAAAAGGCAACCCAATTGAAAAATGGACAAAGAATATGAACAGGAAATTCACAGAACCAGAAATAGTTAACCAAAAAGACACAGGTTAAGATTTCCAACAGGACTAGTAATCGAGAAAAATACACTATAAAACAGCAAGATGTTTATTTTCACAAAAAAAAATGCTATCAGATAATTAAAAGGAGCAATAGGGTTGGTGACAATGTTTCTAACATCAATTGTTCATCGAATTCGGTGGTTATGAGTGTAAATCGGTACAGTGCTTTTAGTAGGCAGTTGGACTGTGTTTATCACGATCAAAAAGCCTGCGTTCCCTTTGAGGTGGGGAGGGGCTGACGCAGAGTGGGCGGGGCTACGGGAATGACGTAGAGGGAGGGGCTGGAGGAATGGGCGTTAAGGGGAGGGGATAAAGCACTGGAATGTAAAGGGGGTTATCTGTAGGACTGGGAGTGATTAAAAGGACTGGGATTGACGGAGAGGGAAAGGGACAAAGGTTTGGGGGAACCAAGAAGCACTTGAAAAGATAGGGGGAAGTGAGAACAAATGGCAGTGGGAAGATTAACGGGGATTAGAAACAATCGAAAAATTTGAGGGGGACCGGCAGGGATTAGGAAGGTAAAATAGAAACACCTGGCTTTCAGTGAATTGACCTAGAGCCACTGGCATTACAAGACCTGCTACCATTGAGCAAGGCCCCTGTGGAGAATGAGGTTTGTTAGCAAACAGGAAATACTGACTTTCAGAGTGCTACTAACAGTACCTTGCAGAGTTCTTTTACTTCTCGTCTGGGCCGTGTTATCACATTGTAGTTTGTTTCTAAAAGCAACCTGAGATCTTTCAAGACTCCTTACTCTGCAACTTCTGGTCATGAATGGCTTATGTCTTTCCCATGTGACCCTCAGGTGTAAACTAGACATTTCAGCTGCTTCAAGTAGAAACTTACTTTGTCACTTTTAAAACTCGGAAATGCCCCCAAATCCTGGGAATGCATCAACGATGCCCTCTCTGTAATAGAGTGCAAGAAGTAGGCATACAGAGGTGCAAATCCCAAGACTCTTCCACTTCTCTCTTGGTTTGAGGCAAGGGTTCTTTTAGGAAGCAGAGGCCCTGTAGTCTCTGGCTTTCTCTGTGGTTCGTGCCGTTTTCCACACGGTGAATGACAGGACGACCTGATATCAAGTATCGGCAAAGGGAGAGGGCTGTAAAGGGCTTAATTGTGACCATAAAAATTCAGATGTTGAAGCCCTAACACTCAATACTTCAGAATGGGATTGTATTTGCAGATAGGGCTTTTCAAGAGGTATTTAAGTTAGGATGAGGCCATTTTAAGTGGGCCCTAATCCAGTCTGACTGGTCTCCTTATAAAAATAGTAAATTTGCACACAAAAAAGACACACTGGGGATTTGCATGCACAGAGAAAAGGCCAGAAGGGCAGCCATCTGCAAACCAAGTAGAGAGGCCTCATAGGACACCAGCCCTTGCTTGACATCTTGATCTTGGGCTAACATCCTCCAGAACTGTGAGAGAATTAATTTTTGTTGGTTAGACAACCTAGTCTATGATGTTGTGTTATGCCATCCCTAGAAAACTAATACAGGGGCTTTCACAGGCCTGGGGGAAAAAAAATTAACTCAGGTCTTCCGGTTAACTATTACTGGGAACTATTTGGAAGTGCTTCCTTTGAGCATGGAGAAAGTCCCTGCTGCACTCCCATACACATATTTACTTTTTGTTCAGGAAATGTGGAGTCTGCCATTACAGGGCCTGAAAAGTTCCCCAGGTGTGTTGCAGGGTCATCGGGTACAAGGGGAAAGAAAGGATTCTTGAAATGTTGTGTGGTACAACTTAGTAAGTTCATTTAAGCAGCACAGAGGCAAGACCCATTTGCAGAAAGGACTGCACTTTTTTTGCTGTATGAAGCTGGTGGTTATATACTTAGTCCTCAAGGGGAAGGGGATGTGCAGGGACTGTTGGGTCATAAATTTTTTCTTTGAATTTCTACGCATAAAACTACTTTTGTAACATTTCTCTATTGCTTCTCATTCAGTTTGGTATTAACTATGAGTGAGATGTACAGACTGTCATGAGGCCCTTAAGAATGTAGCAACCAGCACATGTTTGATCCTTACTGGAACTGTGCAGGCTGTAGATCAGCCAAAAATGAACATTTTTCTGCTTCTGTCCCTCATCATTTCTCCCCTGACCAATTTTTGGTCCTTAAATCTTTAAGGTTGTTGAAGGGTGAAGGCCTCATCTTCTGTAACTTCTTCAGGCTGACAGCAGTCATAAGAGATATCCCAGCCTATGCACCAAAATTAGTCACTGTCTGTCCCTACAAGTAACTATTATGGGAGGCTGTGGAGTTCAGAGTGGACATCAGGATGAATTTGTTTCGAGTAGTAAGGATCATGTGTCGGCTGGGTGAGGGAGTCAGGAACTACTTGCATGTAGAACAAAGCAAAAGTGACCACACATTAGGATTACTATTACAATGAAAATAAAAAGAACAATGAAAAGACCCTTTAGTGTGGATCACAGCCCGCCTCCTGACCAGGAACTTAACCAGTCATTAAGTGGCAATGTAGGTCTTTAAGAGCACCAATTTGATTATTCATATCAGTAAGTAATCTTGTTATATTTTTGTCATAATCTTGAATGTAGAACAACATTCCACTTTAATAACAGCACATGTTCCTCCTTGTGCTGCTAAGACATCTAATGCCATTCTATTTTGTAGAACTACTTTAAATATACTTGAGTTATTTCAGAGATAAATAATATAATGGTATTTTTTTTAATGTTTTATTTATTTCTAGGAGAGAGAGAGACAGCGTGAGCAGGGGAGGGTCAGAGAGAGAGGGAGTCACAGACTCTGAAACAGGCTCCAGGCTCTGAGCTGGCAGTCAGCACAGAGCCCGACGCGGGGCTCGAACCCACGAACTGTGAGATCATGACCTAAGCGAAAGTCGGATGCCTAACCGACTAAGCCACCCAGGAGCCGCAGTATTTTAAGGGTCAATTAAAGCCTTCATTGTGTATTTATCAAGGGCCTCCATGTGCCATATGGCATTTTCTAAACCTACTGATAGAAGAGAAATAGATGTCAGATGATTATACCAATGGAATGCAGATCTTGTCCATTGTTGTTTTAGATATGGAAGACTAGCTGGACTTGTGATAGTCTTAGTGCTATGGCCATACATCTAGTCATAACCTCTAGTACACCTTCCAGTCCAGCCTGGTGAAAGCCATGGCTACATATTTGTCCCACATAACTGTTGTGTTCCATTAGGCACTAGCCATCTGATGGCTGGTCATTTTGTCCAGTCAGTAGCAAACCAATCAGTTGCCTATAAAATAATGGTATGGTCACAGGCTTCTGGGGGAACCATTCCATTTAGTGAGTATATTGGGCCATGCATTGAGAGTATGGTGTTTTCAGTTCCCAGCATAAAATGACCTCTGGCTTAGTTGTCTTGTTGTGGGAATAAGCCACATACATTCATCCCATATTTGATGTCATCCTTCCTGGATGTGTCGGCAGGAAGGACTATGTAGTTGCGGAATTTGTTGTTCTGAGCCTACCTGTAGGTTGCCATATTCAGTTAAAATTTTAATAGTTTAAGGACAAGAGAAGCCATCTTATAGCCTGGAGAGTCACATGTAACATTTGCTGTAGGCCAGCCAGAAACATTCTTGCTGGTAATAGAAATATCCCTCTCTGTGCCTGTATCAAGATGATGAATCATATCAGTGATGTAGTGGTGTAAATAATGCCAATCTGTACCTTGTAAAGGAGAAACTCACCAAGGAAGGCCTGAAGTGCTTGATATGGGCAGTAAGCCACAATCCAGCATGAATACTGGTTTTGTAGCTCCACATAATGTTACACTGATTGTAGAAAAGAGTTACCACTTAGGTATGGTGTGTAGATGGCAGGTAACAGAAAAGAGACCTTCATGTTTTCTTATCTTGTTGTTGAAAAGGAATTTGAGACCTTCTGCTGGTTCGCAGGAATATGAGGGCACGTTGACCAGCTCATTGCCATCCTCTGTTGAAAGGGTATAAGTTTAATTCTAGAAATACAAATTCAAGTCGAATGACCTTCTAGTTTTACCGCAGTGGAGTGCTTAAAATGACTCTGTAAGGTCCTTTCCATCTAGGAATTAGTTCTCCTGAGTTGTTTGCCTGCCAGTCTTTTGAATAGACTAGTTCTCTGGAGTTTACTTGCAAAGAATTTTGAATTTCCTTAGGGTCTGGTTTTGGCAGTACCTTATTAGCATATTTGTTAAGAATTTTATGGATTAATCTAGCATCTAATGAAAAGCATAACATTAATTTAATCTGGCTCTGCGGATAAGTCAATGGTAAGGGTCTACCATATATTAATTCAAAAGGGCTTAACCCTATTCTTTCCTGTGGGGTGGTTCTTATTCCTAAGAGACCTATTTGTAAGAGTTATCCAGCTTTCTTATGTTTCTGTGCTCATCTTGGTGAGGTATCTTTTAAAATTATGGTTGGCCTTTTCAACTGTGGCTAGCGATTGAGAATGTCAGGCTGTATGTAAAAAATATTTAGTTTTGTGGGCTCGGGCTACCTGTAATTTGGGCTGTAAAGGATGGGGCATTGTTACTTTGAAGAGATCAGGGAGCCCAAACTAAGGACCGATTTCCCTTAATAAAGCCTTTGTTACTTCAGTAGCTTTTTCTGCCTTACATGGGAAGCCCTCCAACCATCCAGTAAACGTATCTACAAAGACTAATGAATATATCCCTTACAAGGTGGCAACTGTGTAAAATCAATTTGCCAGTCTTCCCCAGGGTACTTTTCACATCTTTGGGCAAGTGTTACAGAGAGAAGGTGGCCGTAGAGCACCTTCAAGGTTAACATGGGCACACATTGCACACGATTTACATGCCTTTTATAAAACGGCTCTTAATCCTATTCCATCAAACAAGGGTTTGGTGAAATTCCATGAAGCTTTTCCTCCCATATGAGTAGCCTGGTGCAAGCCTGGTGCTAATTTGCATTGTTTCTCCTTAAGGACAAAGATTTCTCCTTTATCGTTCTTTTTTTTTTTTTTTTTAATGTTTTATTTATTTCTGAGAGAGAGAGAGAGAGAGAGACAGCGTGAGCAGGGGAGGGTCAGAGAAAGAGGGAGATACAGAATCTGAAACAGGCTCTAGGCTCTGAGCTGGCAGTCAGCACAGAGCCCAACACGGGGCTCGAACCCACAAACTGTGAGATCATGACCTGAGTCGAAGTTGGATGCTAAACCGACTGAGCCACCCAGGCGCCCCCCTTTATCATTCTTATACCATCCTTCAGCAGTTTTAGCATATCCTTCCCCAAGTCCCTGTTGTTTCCTCCCATAGTATAAGTGGGAACCACAGTGCTTAAGAGATTAGAGACTGGTGTAAGACTCAGAACTAGTTTAGTTCAAGCTGCCACTTTGGCTGCCCAATCATCTAAATTATTTTCTTTAGACTCTAGCTTTGTTCCCTTTGGATTCCTCCAAGATGCTTTACAGAACCTTCTTTAGGGAGATGAACTGCCTCAAACAGAGTTACAGTTTCAAGTCCATATTTAATAGGGGACTTAGGCTAATTAATAATCTGTTTTACTTCCAGATGGCACCATATGCATGAAGTGCAAGGAGGGCATATTTTGAATCTGTATATATAGACTCTTAGGCCTTTTTTAAAAATGTTTATTTATTTTTGAGAGTGTGCACATGAGTGGGGAGGGCAGAGAGAAAGACAGACAGAATCCCAAGCAGACTCTGTGCTGACAGCAGTGAGCATGATGTGGGGTTCAAACGCATGAACTGAGATCCTGACCAAGCCAAGACCAAGAGTCAGATGTTTAACCTACTGAGCCACCCAAGCACCCTGACTCTCAGGCCTTTAGCTAACTGAAGAGCTTGTGTGAGAACTATCAGTTCTGCCTTTTGAGCTGAAGCATTGGTTGGTAATGGGTTGGCTTTAGTAGTTTTCATGAAACTAACAATTACATACCCAGATTTAGTTTGTCTTTCTTATATAAAACTTCTGTTGTCTATAAACCAACTATCTGTGGCTTGCTCTTTTAGATCCAGATGTGACTGGAATAGACTAATTCTATTACTTCTTTACAGTCATGTTCAGACACAATAGTAGCATGATCTTGTCCAGGCATGAGGGATGCTGGGTTTAGGGTTTGGCAGGTTTTGAGAACAGTATCGTGGGAGTCTAAAGTATAACGTGATCTTTAGTTATCCCCCTGTCATTCACTGAAGTTTTAATTTCTAAAACTCCTTGAACCTGACAAGAAGCCATCACTGTTAATGGCTGTCTCATTGAAAGTTTAGCTGCTGCTTCTATGAGCTGTGCAGTAGCTGCTATTGCTCAGAGACATGTTGGCCATCCTTGGGCTGTACTCTCAATGGTTTGGAAAATCATCCTATAGGTCTCATTTCATGCCGTAGTTTTTGTGTTAGTACTCCTAGGGCTTGGCCCTGCTTTTCAGCAATGAATAGGGTAAATGGCTTTTCTAAGTTTGGTAGAGCCAGAGCCTGGCCAAAGATAGGTTAGTTTTTAGTTGTTGAAAGGCCTCCTGTTGTTCTTTGTCCCATTTTAAAGGCTCTTATTTGGCCCCCTAGTGGCCTTATATTGAGGTTTAGTAAAGACTTAAAACTCTGGAATCCATGGGTGGCAAAATCCAGCCATTCCTAAAAATGTTTGGAGTTGCTTTTTGTGGCAGGAGGTCCCAATTCTATTATAGCTCTTTTTCTTTCAATTTACAGGGAATGCTCTCCAGGTGTTAATTCATATCCTAAGTATTGTAACTTCTGTTTAGAAATTTCAGCCTTTTAGATGATACTCAGTATCCTCTCTCTCCGAGAAGGTTTAGTACACAATAAAATTATAGACTAAGGCCCCTTTTGTGGGGCTACATATTAAAATTTCATCAACATGTTGTGATATTGTTCCTTGAGGCAATGTAAGATACCTAAGTTCTCTACTGAGTGCCTTGCCAAACAACTGGGGACTATCTCTAAATCCCTGTGGAAGGACCGTCCATGTAAAAGGACCGTCCATGTAAAAGGATCGTCCATGTAAGCCGCCATGCTTGTTCTCCTGATGGAGTTCATTGAAAGGCAAATAGAATCTGGGCCTCTTCACTTAAGGGGATACAAAAGAACGCATCCTTTAAATAAAGTACTATAAACCATTTTTTATTGCCCAGGATTTGAGTCAATATAGCAGAAGGTTTTGGTACTATAGGGTGAATGGGGACTCTACCACTTCATTTGACGCGGGGCTCAAACCCACGAACTGTGAGATCATGACCTGAGCCGAAGTTGGACGCTTAACCGACTGAGCCACCCAGGTGCCCCTCCAAAGGTTTATGTGGAGGGAGAATTACTAAGGGACCCAGAGTTCCCTTGCAGGCTTATTTTCACTTTTTCTTCTGCTCATTGATTTTCTTGTTTGTCTGACTGAGTTGGTTTCTTTGATTAGGGTGGTCTATTTAAACAATCATTGTCTGAAATATATAAAGGTGGTAAGCCTGGAATCTTGCCAGACACATCGTACAATCTCTCTTAGATTAAGATCCTGACTCAATGCTATAAAGACGTGGATGTAGGGCATTTTGGTTCATTTTTCCTTTTGCCTGCAAAAAAAAAAAAAACGGCAAATTGATAAATAGTATTGAAGCTTAAGGGCCTGTTAATAAGCCATTTTTTGTCACCATCCAAAGACTACTGAAGCCAGACATTATTACAGAAAAAAGATGAAGCACTTCTTTAAATCCTGTTGTGCATATTGATTCCAATGTGCTACGAGATGGCCCAAAGGGGAATCTTTTGGGACTGAGGAAGCTGATTCCATAGTTAATGCCTACAAAATGAGGAGACTGCATTAACTAAAACCATTGCCAAAATCCCCCTCTACTTCCAAATGGCATCCCACCAGGAATATTGCTGAAGGTATCTGGGGTTCAGAGTGATGGTAGGCGTCCCTCATTTCTAACCCTCTGACAACTTTGTACTACCTGAGAAGGGGTGTCAATCTCCCTTCACTTTCCAGTTGCATTTTAGACTACAGTAAGTGCTAGTGAATGGACTGAGATGCTGCAGAGCCTGGGGATGTCTCTTTCCATTTTGAAGGAGTCAATATATTTGCCAATCAATAATAATTCCCTTTGTAAGCCTCTAGGTCTAGTATTAATGGATGGGGTTTTTGTATTGTATTAAGCATTATATATCTAAGCTGGAAGTATTTTCAATCTGAGAGCAGGACTGAGAATGCCAAATAGCCCTTGAGTAAGAGGCAAATGAGAGACATGAAAAAAATAGAAAGTATGGAGCTCCTATCTAATCCAGGCAACTTTCTCGGGAGTTTTGTCTACAATCCAGCGCCAAGGAAGTGGTCCCCCATTGTGTAGCTCTGACTGGTCCCTTTTGAGAAGCACATGGTCAGACATATCTTGGATTTTATACTAATCAAGGGATCACCCTGGGTTATTTAGGTAGAAACCTTACATAGGAGTCTTGAGATTTGCGCCCGTCATAACAACTTATGTGGTTGTCCTAAACCTGACAATAACATATGCATTAAAATGACAGGAAAAATAAGAAGAATCTGATTTCTGAGCCCAAAACCATTATGGCCAAAGTAATAATGTCTAGCTGGGTGACAGGAGTCCATCCCTTTCCATAGTGTGGTCACGGGCAAGAGTTCTCTCCTGAGCACTAGGGCAAGACACATTCCCAAGGGTCATACTATTCAGGACATTTCCAGAAAAGAACAAGTAAGAAGTAGAGGTTGGAGAAATAAGAGATTTACCAAATTGTGCAGAAGCTCTTGGATTCATTCCATAATCACTGTACAGGCTACCAAAAATGTTATGGGGTTGTTGATTGCAATGGCCAAGGAAGAATTCTTGAGATGTTGTATGGTGTTTAAGTAGGACAGAGGCAGGACCCATGGGCAGCTGGTGGTTATATGCTTAGTGCTCAAGGGGGAGGAGAAGTGCAGGGAGTATTAGATCATAAATGTTTTCTTTGAATTTCTACTCATAAAGCTACTTTCATAGGACTTCTCTGGTGCTTATCATTCAGTTGGGTATTAACTATCAGTGAGATATACAGGCAGTCATGAGACCCCTTAAGAATGTAGCAACCAGCACATATTTGACCCTTATTGGAACTATACAGTCTATAGGTCGCTTTCTGGGCTAAAGGTTTTTCTGTTTCTGTCCCTCATCAGGCGAAGCTAGTTACCAATGGTAAATTGGTAAGGAAAAGTAGGAATGTCTGGCCAGTCAGGCTGTATCTCTGTTAGCATGTCTTCTAACTGCTCATAGATGTAGTTCTCAGCTTTGTAGATTCAAAAACTTTTTCAGTTCAGGTCCAAGTAAATGATATCTATACTGGCTCTAAAAATCAACTGAAATTTTAGCTTAATAATGAGAACTATATTTTCAAAAAACAAACAAACAAACAACCCCAGAAATATTCGTGGTAGATTAGTCCTAAACAATCTTTTCCTATGAAGAAGAGCTAAATTGGGAAGGGGAGTGGAAAGAAGAAGAGCTAAGTGGAGACAAAAAATTCTTACCTGAAATGACCCTTGTTCTTCAGAACTCAACTGAAAGGTCACTTCCTTGGGAGAGTTTTCCTTGACCTTCCTAGGAATCATTAGAGCCCCTGCTCTGAAGTCCTAAGGAAACTTGTATTAGAAAATCCAACTTGTGGTATTTTTAATTAGTTGTTTATTAGCCTGCATTTCCCATTAGACGATGAGCTCCAAGAAGAAAAAGATTGTGTCTTATCATTGATTTATCTTCAGTAGTATTTGCTCTACAGTATGTGCACAGAAAAACAAACAAGCAAAAAAAAAAAAAACCTAGGGAATGAATTGATTAATTAAATTATGCTATCCCGTGTTTCTCCTATGGGATCTGCCTTCCAAATGAACCATGAGACCAGTCAGTCATCTCCCCATCTGCACAGTTTTGGAGACACAATGATAAAACCTTCCTCCTTGGCTTTTCCTTTTCTAGCCTTTTTAAGGATAGTCACCCTTCTATACCCTTCTGTTTCATTTGATTTTACAAATGGTCTCTTTCCTGGTTTTATTTACAATGAAACCCTTTATTCTTACCACTAAACTATCTCCAAACCACAACATAGGATGAATAACTTCTGGGAAAGTCTTCTAGAACCAACATGTCCTCTTGTGGACTACATCCCTTGATTTGGTCTCCAGACGTTTAACCCATCTCACTTTTGGGTTTACTCACCTCTGTCCACTGACTGTTCTCCCTAGGCACTTCGACTCCATACTCCCAATTCTTCATGGCTAAACTAGGGATTTGAGTGACAACATTGATAGATGATTGGGTAGTAGTAGATAGTACATTGATGAGTATCAATTAAACAGAGGACATGAGATAAATATTGAGTCTTTGAATTCCAGGAACTTGAATTCAATCTTTAGAGGTCAAAAACAACAAATAAATCAGAAATTTAAGAAGCTGATTCTTAGCCAAGTGCAGAACATCCAAGGGTCTTGTGTTTCCTAGTAGAGCGGGACTAGAGGTCTGAATATGGATGGGCCTGAGCCTAAAGATGTGGATGGTGATACAGTCTTGTTAAGCTAAGAGAATGAAAAGAGGGGGAGATAACCTCAGATTAGAGAAAGGTTAAGGTAATAGGTGACAGCTTTTTCCACTGGAAGGTTCTTGGGGACCCAGTATTCCAGAGAAACTAGCCAAAGTCAGCCGACTCAAGTTTTAACATTGCCTTTTATTTATATAATCCCTACCTAAATTCCAGTTTGTTGTTCAGCATACCTCCTGCATGCTGCTGAGTATTAAGGTCCATGAAGGCATGCACACTGCTATATCCTCAGTACGATCCCTAAACAATGGCACTCAACAAGTATTTTCTGAATGGGTCAATAGATGTATTTACAGGTAGATGGATATATGTATAAATCTGTATTGGTCCACTATGCAGTGCCTGCTGCTACTTCCCACAGCAGTTTGTGACTCTGTGATGGGTCCATTTCTCCATCCACCTGCCCCCTTATAGGCCTAAAGGCCCTTAGTCCTTTGGCTCAAATGCCCTAGCTTTGGAGACTAGCTACTTATTAACTAAACCGTTGCACCACTTGTTCTTATAGCCTTAAATTAATTTGGGTTAATTCTTAACTGTTTCCTTTCTGTACATGTGTCATTTAATGGGTTGCCTTTATCTGATTTTCCCCAATTTCCTGTGCATTTGTGGTTTCCTACAGGAGCTCTCTACCAGAAGCCTCAGGCAGCCACACCAAATGAGTGTGGGCATCTAAGTTTTCTAGGAGGACGGAGGACTCTCCAGCTACACTGGGCCTTATCCAACTGGTGTCCATCCCAACATCCCCACCCAAGGCTGTTTGTGCTAGAGGAGGAAGAGTGCCCACTCCAGAGCCAGTTCTGGGGGAAAAGAAGGAATGTTGATATAGCCAGAGCCCACAAAGAAGAAAGATTACTCTGCAGCAGCTGAAGGTGGGTAACATGCTTTTTCTCCAGTTCAGTGAGAATGGTCCATGGTTGTTGCATTAATGTGGTTTTTTTTTTTTCCCAAGTGGTCTTTGGAATAAACAGGAAGGAAAGATTTTAAATCTATAGAATAAGCTTCATGGGGAACCAAGAGTTTATCCACCATTGACTAGCAACATCTAGCACAGTGCCTGACATGTTCAATATGTATTCGATGCAGGAAGAAAAGAACAGAAGGAGGGAAGGAGAGAAAGAGAGAGAAGAAGAGATAGGAGAATGGGCACAACTGGAAAGAATGTTCACGTATTTTTCAGAAATAATGTGATGATAGCATAGTTGTGTTTTCAAAGTTAATTAAGTGCATGATCACTGATATCTACAATCAACAAAACAAATTAAGTTGCTTTGCAAAAGGAAGGGTGTATATATAAAGATAAAGTATTAGTATAAACCAGAATACCAACAAAGCTACTCTGGAGTTTATGCATAAAGATAACATCAGTGATTATAGTTTAAGGTAAATTCAAAACTCTAATGCAACAGCCATTTGTTCTATCTATACCAATTCTCAAAACAAATTAAAACCAACAAGAACTTTATTTATGAATAAATGTAAGCTGATCATGAAGTGATATAATTGCAACTGGTTAGTTTGGTATTTAGAAAAGGTCAACTAATCAGAAACGGCGCACTGAGGAAATTTACAAATATCTAAGCTTCCTGCCGTTGAGAGGGATTAACCACGCAGTAATTCAGCAACCGCTCAAAAGCATTTAATTATATGTCAAAGAAAAATATCTCAGTGCAGGGGGAAAAAAGATTAAGGAAATTAGCATTTTTAAAAAAGTATCAATCTTTCATTTATTGAGAGCATACTGGCTACGCAGTTCAAGTCCAGCAAGCCGACTCTAGGTGACACATACCTTGCAAAAGAACACACCAGCATGGTGGAGCTAGAGTAGAATAATTAAGACATATAACTTTTATAAAATCAAGATCTCATAACTAAGAGATTGTTTCTTCAGCAAGTCAAACAGCAACATATATCAAGGTTCTCAATGTTAGAAAAATCCCCAATAATTTTATATTATTTTAATTTGGGGGAAAATAAAATATAACCTAGGAGAAAATCCAAAAACACCTCTAAAACAAATTCAGAGAAACTTTCTTTGGACCAGGTTTGCAAAGATTGCGTTAGTATGAGGTGTCTGATTTGGTTTGAAAGTTTTGTCACAGTGATTTAGACCATCATGATCAGCACGATTGTATTATAAAAGAAAACTGTACTGTGACTAGCGGAAACAAGAAACAAACAAACAAACAAAATCCCCCCAAAACCCCACAGATCTTATTGCTGTGAGTTGTTCCCAAAGTTATAATAATATGATTCCAGTTTTACATGTGCAATAAATTCCACCTTTGAAACTGATTATTTCAAGAGTTGAGTAAGTCCCAAACTTTAGCCAGTGATAATTTTTGCCTTACCTTTTACAAGTTGTACTGCCACTGATATGTTTTTTCTTTAAATCAAATTCATGTTTTTAAATTTTTTTTTTAGTGTTTATTTATTTTTGAGAGACAGAGCATGAGAAGGAGAGGGGCAGAGAGAAGGAGACACAGAATCTGAAGCAGCTTCCAGGCTCCACGCTGTCAGCACAGAGCCTGATGCGGGGCTTGAACTCACGAACTGTGAGATCATGACCTGAGCTAAAGTCAGAAGTTTAACCATCTGAGCTACCCAGGTGCCCCTCAAATTCATTTTTTAAAAGTAATCTCTATACTCAATGTGGGGCTTGAACTCACAGTTCCAAGACTGAGAGTCACACACTTTACTAACTGAACCACCCAGGCACCTCAAGTCAAATTAGTTTTTTAACTTAACTATATTTAAAGGGAAACTTAGTGGAATTTACCACCTAAAATCATCTCAGGCATTCTTTGGAAAATACTTCCATCATGTGATGAGGAGGAGGAGGAGGAGGAGGAGGATAATAATAAATTAAAGACTGTTTCCAAACTAATTCTATGAAATGGAGACATTTTGGTAGAGAAGAAATCAGAATCCTTGGAGCTCATGGGAAAATGTTAGGGGAAATCATATGCTCAGATTACAGTTTGTTCTTTGAGGCTTTATATAAGAAGCAAGTTAATATTTACATGGCATTGAACTTCAAAGTCCAGGCAATAATGAGGAAAAGGGAGTGAGAGAAAAACAGTTTGTGTCACTTCCTTGCTCCTCCTTATCCTGTGGTGAGGCCCCAAGGGGGCAGCAGGACACAGCCAGGAGGGAACCAAAACAGTGGGGTTGGGTCTTACCAGAGTTCAGTATCTTTTGTTTAAGTTATAAAAATTTATTATGCTAAGATACAAGTGCTATGTTTCCCAACTCACATGGTGATTATTCTTGGTGGAGTTTCATTATGTCTTTAAATGATAATCTTTCCTTGGTGTGAAATTCTTTCCCTTACTTTTTTGTAGGGATGCGTTCTCTGATCACGTTGTGTGTCTTTGCCATGATACTCTTGGTCTATAGAAGAGGGTGCTGTTATTGTAACAGAGTAGGACATTATTTATGTGTACAATACAATGAACATCATCAGCCTTTTCAAGTACTTCCTTTCTGAATCTTCCCTTTTGCTGGGGTTTTTCACTTATTCCTGACTTTTAAGTTAGACCAGCCTCATATATAATACCAGCAGGGTGGACAAGGGATGGGTCCATATAAGATATCGTTCTGGGTTTGCTTCAAAGGGGATCATCATACCTGAGGCAGCAGTAAACCAGGGAGCCACTACTTGCATTTTAAAATTTGGCCATGTGATATATTGACATTGCATGTATTTAGATACATTTAGAAATGTTAAGTCTCATAAAAGATCCTTTAAAGTCAGGCTCCGTTGTTTGACAGTTCTATGTGTTCTTAAAAGAGTATCTGAAAGACAGAAAAGGGAACAGGAGAGAAATTTCCTTCAAATGAAAAGACAGAGTAAGAATTTTTAAATTCTTAACTGCCTGTTCCTTCAAGGATGGGGGCCACAATTCTCCATTCCTTAAGTGTGGGATATACACATTGACTTCCTTTGAAAGAGTACAGTCTGGAAGAGAGGCGAGGAGTAACTTTACAGAGGAGAAAAACCTGACAAACATGACTTTAACCTGGTAAGCAAGTCACTGTCAACAGCGCTAGCTCATGTCAAGTATGCTCCTTGATATAATATGAATGAAAATAGCACTTTACCTCTATGGTTTTCTCCCCCCAAACCTATGACTCCAGTTTAATCATGAAAAAAGCATCAGACAAACCCAAATTGAAGGAAATGCTATAAATAATTGATGAGTATTCTTCAAAACTGTCAATGTCCTCAAAAACGAGAAAAGTAAAAGAAGCTCTCGCAGCCCAGGGGAGCCTAAGGAGACATCACAACTAAGTGTAGTATGTGAGCCTGGATGCTGTCCTGGAACAGCAACCAGAAAAGGACATTACTTTAAATCCAAGGCACTTTAGTTAAAAATGGTGTAACAGTATTGATTCACTGGTTATGACAAGCATACCTTATTAATGTAAGGCATTATCAATAGAGAAGACTTGGGTATATGAGAATTCTCTCTACTATCTTCTCAACTTTCCACTAAACCTAAAACTAAAAGTAAAAGTTTCTTTAAAAAAAAAAAAAAAAGCTAACCTCCAGAGAAACCACTCTTTGGAAAACTACTGAGTCTTCATGACTTTCAATAGCCTAGGGAAAGCTTCTGGGGGTTCTTACCCTAAGATTAATGGGGACAGATTCTTGTTGTACAGTCTAGTGCTTAAAGGTACTTCAAGAGGGAGATCCAGTAGGAAAGGCAGGGATAAATAATTTAAGATATTCATTCATTCATTCATTCATTCACCCATACCCCTGCACTGAACTAGTGACTCTCTAAACCCCTTGGTTCAGCTCTTCCTGGTCTCCTTCATGGACTTCTTTGTGTCTGTCTGTCCTTAAAGGTGGTGTTTCTCTTACACATTCATGTACCTATTGTCCTACATTTCTCCATCCTTGGCTTTATATACCACTTACTTGCCAATAATTCTCTGACATATAAATAGACCCACCTGTCCAAAGAGGTCCCCACTTAGATGTCCCACATGCACAACATGCAGCAGTACCTAGTGCTCCTGGAAACTTGCTGAACCCATTGCTCTTCTTTTAATCCTTCTCTCTTTTTTAAAAATTTTTAATATTTATTTATTTTTGAGAGAGAGAAACAGAGCCAGAGAGAGACAGAGCATGAGCCTGGGAGGGGCAGAGAGGGAGACAGAATCCAACGCAGGCTTTAGTCTCTGAGCTTATCAGCACAGAGCCCGACGTGGGGCTCAAACTCACTAACTGTGAGATCATGACCTGAACTGAAGTCGGACACTTAACTGAGTCACCCAGGCACCCCTCTTTTTTTTCTTAAAAAATTTTTATGTTTATTTATTATTGAGACAAACAGAGCATGAGTGGGGGAGGGGCAGAGAGAGAGGGAGATACAGAATCTAAAGCCTGCTCCAGGCTCTGAGCCATCAGCACAGAGCCTGATGCGGGGCTTGAACCCACAAACTGTGAGATTTTGACCTGAGCCAAAGTCGGACACTTAACCGACTAAGCCACCCAGGTGCCCCCAGGTACCCCTCTTTTAATCCTCTTTGTGAATGGTGCCACCACCCATCAGCCACTCAGATCAGGCGCTCACCCTGTGTGAGCTATCCCACAAAGTCCCTCAATTACCAAATTGTCCAGATTTTACCTCCTAAATTTTTCTCAGAGCTGAGCCTTTCTCTGCAACCTCACGGCCTCAGTCCAGTTTCTCATCATGCCTCCTCCCGGACAGGTTTTTCCCTAGCTGAACTCCCATTTCCAGCCCTGTTCACCCCTGCCCCTGCCAACAGAGCTGAGCACACTTCGCACAGCCGACAACCCTACATGGTTCCGTAGCACCCTGGAACCAAGCCCAGGCCATCAGCCCAGCATACAGACCTTCACAGATTGCCTCCTCCTGTTATTTCACCTCATCTGCCACTTCCCAAACTCACCTCCTGCTCCTACCATACTAATGGGAATCCCCTCTCCCGGTTTCTTCCCAGTCCTCCTCCTACTTCACTAGTCAACCCAAACTCTCTTTGGAAATGTTCTCTGAGCCTTCAAGCCCAAGGCCCCCTCCGACCTCCTCTTTCATGTTTCAGGTTCCCCTCCCAGTCCCAAACCCCTTCCCCAACCCACACTGCCTCCGCTGTGCATAACTTGGGCATTGCACTCATTCATTCAGCAATTGGCTTGTCTGAGTACTAAAACTCCAGCAGTGAACAAAATAGAATTTTTAAAACCCGACCTTGGAGCTTTTAGTCTTTCTGTCTTTGATTTTCCTGTCTCTCCCTTGGGACTCTTTGAAGGTGGAAAATGCTTTTATTTGTATCTTAAGTGCTTAGCATAGTATCTAACACATAATTGGTGTTCAAAAAATACAGATGAATACAAGAATGAAGGCCCCCGATTTTGTTCCTCCCCTCCTTCAAGCCAACCCAACTATAGGAGTCCCAGAAATGCCTTCAACATGCTGAGGAGAAAGAACTTTAATATATCACTCCATACCCTCCCCAAGTCCTTCTTCTAACTTAATTTCTTTTCACTTTGAGCAGCACAAGTATAGTGACATATCCGCTGGTCTTCTCTGAGGGTCCTCACCTACCTCAGGAAAGAATAATAATTACACAATCAGTATATTATAAGTGCTGGTTGTTCATTTTTAATTTTGAGAACCAAGCTCTAGGGGCACCTTGGTGGTTCAGTCGGTTAAGTATCCGACTTCGGCTCAGGTCATGATCTCATGGTTCATGAGTTCAAGCCCTGCATCAGGCTCTGTGCTGATAGCTCAGAGCCTAGAGCCTGCTTTAGCCTTTCTGTCTCCCTTTTGCTCTTTCCCTCCTCTGCTCATGCTCTGTCTCTCTCTCCCAAAATAAAAAATAAACACCAAGCAAAAAAAAAAAGAAAAAGAAAAAGAAAACGAAAGAACGAACCAAGCTCTAGATGAAGCGCAAACAATTCTATATCTAGAACAAAACATGAAAGTTGTAAACCTTGGTGCCATGTAACAGTAATAGTAAGGGGGCCAGGTATTAGGGATGAGGCAGTGGAGAGCAGAAGTGGAAGGACACACAAAGTGGGTTAATTTCCTTATTTACAAAAATCAAACTCACACAAAGCTGCTTTACACCGATGGGTCAAGAATGTGAAAATTATACTTAAACATCTGTTGCTTTTCTTTTTATTGGGCAGCCTTTGGTACTATCTGAATTCTTAAAAATCAGGTACACATTATTATATTTATAATTTTGAAACCCAGTTGGAATAGAACACCAGTGAAGGAGGGGCGCCTGGGTGGCTCAGTCGGTTAAGCATCCAGCTCTTGGTTTCACCTCAGGTCATTATCTCACAGTCATGGGTTTGAGCCCCACATAGAGCTCCTCACTGGCGGTGTGGGGCCTATTGGGAATTCTCTTTCCCCCTCTATCTCTGTCCCCTCCCCTGCTTGCTCTCTCTCTCTCTCTCTCTCTCTCTCTCTCTCTCAAAATAAACTTAAAAAAAGGAAATCAATGAAGGGAAGATAGACTATTTAATGTCAGGGGGCAGAATAGTCACTGGGAAGTTAGTTTGAGTCCCATATGTGTGAGGACGTGCCTGGAGGTGGACGTGTCCAGAGTTGACTACAGCTGGTGACCTCAGAGAGGTCTGGCCTTCCCATCAGTGCTGAGTCACTGGCTGAACTGCGGCTGACACGCTGTCCTGACTGTCAGGCCACCACAGGTGCCCCCTCCCGCTCAGTCCCCAAAGCCTCAGGAACAGACCACTGGGAATTCAGCGGAGGTGCTGGCAAGTTCAGCATGACCTCCTGGAAAGCCTTCCTCCACCAACAGGGAATATGCGGGGCTGTCCTCTTCACTCGTTGTCCCCTTTTCTGATGATGTCATTGTCATCTGTCCCATGGAGCTGTTGGCAGAACACAGCCTCTGGAACTAGAAGATCTGGGTAAGAGGGTGGCCACACACCACCTTGTCCAGTGACCTTGTGCAGGACACTCAGACTTTTTATGCCCTATTTCCCTTCCATCCTCCCATAACATGCCCTCTCCATGTCTCTGGGTTCTTTATTATGTAGGAGGCAGAAATAGGCAGAGACAGAGAGACCTGACCAGCCCAGATGTGTCACTATCAATAGGCATCTGTTGAGGGACTACCTTCTACTGCCTTCCCCTTGGAAGTTTGTAGCATCGGGCCTTCCTTGATGGCAGACCAAATGCAGTATTCATGTTTACCCAGTTCAGCTCTGATGCTCACGCCTTCTCCAGGAATGGCTGTGTGTGCCTGTGCGTGGGTGTGTGTTGCCCAGTAATGATTTTGGAGAGGTTTCACTAAAAGGCCATTCTTCTCTGCATTCCTTTGGTAAGTGTGTTGTGGTAAGCTGAGGCTGAGGCTGGGGGTGAGTTTGGGTTTTTCCCTTCCCGGGATATGAGCAGAAGGAGAAAGATCTGAGAAGTACTGAGTTAGTTGGAGACTGCTCTCGCCAGCCACTAAGCCAGTGTCTTGTGATCATGTGTTCCTGCTGGAGAGGATTCTTCTGGGAAGGCCTGTGAGTCAGGAACCCCAGAGTCCTTGCCTAGATGACTTCAAAGGAATCATGTGCTTCTCGATGCCTGATGAATAAGTGGAAGATAATACAGCTTGCCTTCATCAGTCTCAAAGCCTTCTGACCCTTTTGGGGAGAGGCTTAGCAGTGGGGAAATGTGTCATCAGCATTTCCCTTTGCTGACCCTTTGTCTTTCCTGCAGACCCATGTCAAATACCACGTCCAAGCAGCTTGACATCTGATTTCTGCTCTTATCTTATTTTGCTTTTTTTCAATGTTTTTCTAAATTCTAAATAGAATCATTCAGGGCTCTTGATGGTCTCCAGAATGAGTTGATTTTTCCTAGCCTGTTATTCAGATTCTGGCCTCTTCCCATTTCCCCATTTGCAACGCCCTGTCATGCAACCAAATTCATCAGCTCACCATTTCCTGAGTCTGTCACGCTTCCAGCCTTATTTGTGCTTGTCCTCTCATCTGGATGTACCACGCCACCCCTAGCCCTCAGATTTTACTTTCTCTTCTCCTGTAAGTCTGTTGAAATCCTGCTGGAGCCCCTCCTGCTGCTCTGTGGGCCCTGCCCCAGCTGCTCCTACCCTGGTCGCTTCTCCAGTCTCCGAGCCCATGGTCCTAGCTGTGCTTGTGACACCCTTGTACTTACTCTGTTTGATGGCTATTAGCATCTTATCTGCCCAGCTTTTACTTTGTCTTGGGGATGTGTCTTTCACTTCACTGTATTTCCAGAGCATTTCCAGAGCTTGAGATGGACTGTGTTGTATATCCCTAATATGTAATGGGTGCTCCTTGATGTTTGCCCAAGATAACGATGAAACAATCTTGCCATCTTGAGCAGTACACCAAATGTTTGTTCCCAGAACCCTTGGGTTTGATAGAAGCCTACAGCTGAGAGTTGGGGGAGGGGTGCAGAGAGAAGAAATCCAGAGATGCCTGGTATATCCCTTCTGTATTGCTTCAAATAACATTAATTTGAAAAAGAAAAAAATTCAGTGCTAAAAATCTGAAAACCATTGGATTCACTGTTAATGTCCATGCCTAATGTGGTTAACAGAAGGGAAAATTCATGCTTGCCTTTGAAAGGAGTGCCAGTAGTACTGAGAAACCATCAGGAAAGGAAGAATTTGATCCAAAGAGTGGGCATTTATTTATTTTATTTATATTTATTTTTTAGAGAGAGGGTGTGTGTGGGCGGCAGAGAGAGGCAGAGGGAGAGGGAGAGAGAATCTGTGCTCAGCACAAAGCCTGATGCAGGGCTCAGTCCCACAACCCTGGGACCGTGACCTGAGTCGAAATCGAGAGTCAGACACTCAACTGACGGAGCCACCCAGATGCCCCAAAATGCCTCAAAGAGTGGGCATTTTATACAGTACCAAGAAAAACATTTCTGTCCTATAGAAAGGGATTTCGTAGACAAAAGTTGCCAAAACCATCTAAATCCTAGAAGTTTGCATTTTGGGTCACAAAAGGTCACAAGTGATCGAAGCTGTACAGTGGTTGGTTAGAAGACCTATCTCTTCTGTGCAGGCCTTTGAAGCCCACAGAGGACGGAGTAAAGCCCAGCCAGTAAAGCTTCTTTTTTTTTTTTTGTATGCAGAAGACAGCACCAAGGCCGACCAGCTCAATAGAAAGGGGTTGGGGTGGTGTCAGGGCATAGACAAAGGACACCTAGGACAGCAAGTCAGGGGCAGCTAAGCCCAGGAAAGCCGAGGCGGAAAATTGTTCCCCTGCTTGGTTGCTCACTCCAGGCTGCCCCATCCCTGTTTCTCTTGCCTGTGTCTCTTGTCCACCCCGAGTATTCAAGGTGGCTACCAACCCTGAATCTTCAGGTGCTTCTGGCACCAGACACTGCTACCATCTGACCTCACACAGGCCACCTCTCGGATCTGGGTCAGGCCCATACTAGGCAGTCCACTCCGTACCCAGTCAGTGTGTGTGGTGTGGTGCGGGGTGGGGGCGGGGTGTCACTGCGAGGTCAAGAAGCACTAGCAGTGCAGGCTGGCTGCAGGAGGCAGAGAATGGGAGCCTAGGGTTTCCAGGACAAGAAGAGTGTAACTGGCGTTGCAGTGACCCCTCGCCTAGTGCACGCTCACAGACACAGAGACACCCGGCCTGTACTTTGCAGGGGCCTGGAGCACACGTGCCTGCTGTGCAAGCATGGTGATGATGCAGCAGATATTTTCACCGACAGATCCCATCAACGATTGTAATGCTCTTGCTTCCTCCAGAGGCTGGCAGCAGCCTCCTCTCCTCCCCTTAGTGTGGACGTTGCAGGGGGTCTGGTTGGCCAGCCTCTCAGCTTTGGCAACAGAGGAAGCCAGAAAATATGAGGTCTTCATGCACAGTGCAGTCACATCTTAAGTAAAGGGTAGTGTCTGAAATCAGCACATGAGATGAAAACATATTTAATCAAAATGTCTCTTGAAAATCCTTTAAATCACCCAATCAAGTATGGGACACACACATCTCTCACCAAGTCCTACACAGCTAGTTTTTCCTCTAGCATCACAGCAGGCCATGTTTTTTGGCTGACAACCAGGCAGTGTGGTTGGCTTGCATTCAGGGGCTATGTTTTATGAAAAATCTTTAAATATTAGATCCATTCTCAGCTGGAGAGAGCTATTTGCTACAGAGGCCCGTGGTAGCTGAGGACCCCAGGGAAGTGCAGGTTCCCTCTGAGGCATCTCATCAGAGGGATGTAGAGGGAATACCCCACAACATTAAATGTTCTCCCTACCCTGTTCCTTTCTTCCCCCTCCTCCCCCTCCTTCCTTCCTTATTTCCTTCCTCCCTCCCTCCCGCTTGCTTGCTTGCTTTTCTTTCAGGGATATATAGCAAACAGATGACTCTTTAGTTGTTTGTGGGATACGATGTCACTGTAAAAGTACAGTACCTCTGTTTGTCCATTTGGTATTTATACATCATTTCTCCACAGGGGGATAAAGCACTCTTTCAGGCTGGGATAATGTTTTATAGTTTGTGGCATCTTCGTTATACCTTCCCCAACCCTCAGGCACCCCTAAACCCAGGCCTTTGCACATACAATGTGCTGCTTTCTTGTTGTCTAGTTGTTTGCTTACTGGTTGATTCTAACCCTGCTATGCTTGGCTCCCCTACCTGAGAAATAAAACTTAGCTAAGGAGGAACAAGGGTGCCTAAAGACAAACACTTCTTGGAGTTTGAAGGATTAGCTAACCACAGAAGGCACATCCTCCAGACCATCTCCCAGAATATAAGAAAACAGACTGGATCAGTGGTTTTAAACTTGGCCATCTGTAAGAATGACCTGAAGAGAAGAGATTCTGATTTAAGAACTCAAGGGCAGGGCAGGAATCTGCATTTCTGACACCATGGCTGCCAATGCCTGGTCCTCGCCCAGTGCTAATGTTACTGGTAGACTGCAGTCTTAGGGAAGGGCTGTGATTGGAGGGGACAGTCCCACGCCCTTGTGCCTGAATGGAGGAGAGTAATACTCCTCAGCACCTGGCATGCAGGTTTCTTGTAAGGACAAAATGACTTAAGATTTGCAAAGTGTTTTGAGCAGTGCCTGACACAAAGTGAGTGTCATGCATGTGTTTTTCAGTAACAGTGACTTTGAAAGCCCATGCCAGTTATCTGCCAGCACACCTCGGAAACACATGAACTCAGCTTCCTCAGGTGCAATTGAAATCTTGGCTGGAGACAGCTGGAAAGCAAAATATGAAGCAGCATGAATGTTACTCATGATCATTTTATCTGCCCAGGAGCACAGACAGCCCACCGGTCCTGGGCCATACCTGTCGTCCCCGAGGGCACAGCCCTGGCTGCGACAGGAACAGCTGCACAGGCACAAGCCTTCCACAGTGGCCCTCCAGCACCATCTTCCTCCTCCTCCCCAGGGCTCAGCCCGCATCCAGGGGACAGGTCCCTGCTGAGCTCTGTCATCATACTGACCCCACTCCAATCGTTAGTGACCACACAACTTATGTTCCATCGCAACAGTTAGCACTATTTAAAATGATCTGATTCATGTGGATCTGTTTATTTATTTATTTATTATTTATTTTGAGAGGAGAGAGAGAGAGAGTGGGGGAGAGGCAGAGAGAAGAAGAGTGAGAATCCCAAGCACTGACATTACAGAGCCTAATGTGGGGCTGGAACTCATGAACCACAAGATCACGACCTGAGCCGAAACCAAGAGTTGGATGCATGACTGACTAAGCCACCCAGGTGCCCCTGGATCTGTTTATTTATGAAGTTTTCCCCACTGTCTCATTCACTGTACACCCCAGCACCTAGTAAGTGCTTGACACATAGTAGTTGCTCCATAAATACTTGTTGAATGCATGTACCACAACAGTATCCCAGAGTGTGGAACTGAAGGGGAAAATGTAACACATTCTTTCTGTTTTGCTTATCGTCACCTTTCTATCATTATTGTAGACTGGAAGCTGCTTCTCAAAGTTGGAGAGGTCTCAAGACAAACCATTCTGTGTGAGGACCATGAGGAAAGGGACCTTCTCAACTTGCCCTGAAAGGCTCTCTGCCCTTGCCTGGCTGCTGGCCAGTGGGACATTTGTCTTTTTTTAAAAACAATTTTTAAAAATATTTACTTATTTTTGAGACACAGAGCGTGTTTGCAGGGGAGGTACAGAAAGAGAGAGAGGGGAGAGAGAGGAGGGAGAGGAGAGAGAGAGAGAGAGAGAGAGAGAATATCACAATAAGGTTCCATGCTGTCCAACTTGGAGCTCAAACCCATAAACCACAAGATCATCACCTGAGCTGAAATCAAGAGTCAGATTCAAAACCAACTAAGTCATCCAGGCATCCCTGGGACATTTGTCTTAAAGACTTAGTACCAAAAAAGAAAAAAAAAAAGACTTAGTACAAAAGTACAAGGTGGCTGGTACCTGGACAACCCTGATTCTCAGAAATATTCCCACATTCCTGATGGGAGGCATAAAACCCAAGCCACTTGTGCTTCTATGCTCTTCAGTTTACTTCTCTTGACCATTGATGTTAAAATATACTATCTTATGTATCCAGCTGGAACATAGGCTAGGCATCTCAGTAGCTCAAATCAAAGACAGAAAGTTCTTAATGAGGGAGGGGAATGGCAGGTCACAGGTGAATTCATGATTACAACCAACCCCAGCTTTGGGGTACTGTTTCTCAATCGGACCCCTTTTGGCCTTTGGGCTGGTATACTATTTTGTGTTGTGGGACTTTCTCATACACTCAGACAGTTAAATCCCTTATCCCCAGGAGACTAGATGCCAATAGCGCCGGAGTCTTTTGACAACAACAATAAAAAAACCCCAAAAAACTAAAAACCGCCACCAAGCACCTACTGGGGGTGACTGCCCCATTTGGGAACTGCTAGTTAGGGGGAAATAAATGGCTTCATTTTTATTTTACTTAGGTGTGGTGTGTTCACATCATCGTCTTAGGGCAGTTTAAAGAAATTAATTTTCAATTACGAAAGTAACCGTTCTCTTTGTAAAAACAGATTCTAGATAAAGCTGGTCTTCCCTGACACCCATTTCTAGTTTTAGTCACCTCCCCACCTCTAGGAGGAAACGAGCCCAACCAATATGGTTTCCACCCTTGCAGACCTCTATGTGTTTACATACTCACATAGACGCATGTACGCACGACCAGCGGGGTGTTGCTGGGCGTGTGCCTCTGCTGTGTATTTCGCCTGCAACTGGAGGTTTGCACTCGGCCACATGTGTGGAAGATCCTCGCGTGTCAGAACACAGAGCAGCGCCTCGCCCCCTGCAGCGGTGGGTACGGTATTTTACCATACCTAAGGGCCTCTTAGCAGAGAGCTGCAGAGGAAATTACTACCCTGGATGAGGCGTTGCCTGCGGTCTGGTCACAGGACCAATCAGACAAAAGCCGAGGTCATTTTGCATCATTGCCACCAGCCCCGCTGTGGTCCACAGAACAAAGCAGTGTCTTGACTTGAATTTGGAAGTAGTATCTGGAAGCCCAGCTCTTCTGGTTGGTGTATCAACCCAGCTTTCTGAGTCTTCGGCACCGAAATGGATGCATTTTCTTCCTTAGCCTCTCATGTGCCAATTTCCATCATTAAGCCTTAGTTCTAAGAGAGCCAGTTTGGTGATCGCCTCTGTCCCTCCACCAAGTAATGTGTGAAGGAGGATGTTAATTACAGGTCTGTGAAGTGAGTGCCTAATGTCAGGCACTGTTGTCTCTTATCTCTAAACCTCACAGCAGTCCTACACAATAGGGATTACTAGCTCATTCTCATAGGTGAGGAAACTGAGGCCTGGAGAGATTAGATGATTTGCCCAAGGCTGTGCAGTGAGTAAGTGGCAAGGGCAAGGCACAAACCCAGGGCTTGCTCTCAGATGACAAATGATACCATCAGCATATTTATTCATTCAGCAATACCTCCTGAATGTGTCTAATGTGCTGGAAATGGTACCCAGCACTAGGAATGCAATAGTAAACAAAGCAGTAAACAAAGGTAAGATCTCTGCCCTCTTAGGGCTTGCATTCTAGTGAGGGAAACAAGAAGTAAACAAATACATACTGTAATTTAGGGAATGTTAAATACCATCAATGAACATAAAGCAGAATAAGGGGACGGTATGTTGCAAAGGGTCTTCTTTGGTTTTTAAAAATATTTGTAATGTTTATTTTTGAGGGAGGGAGGGAGAGAGAGAGAGCACAAGCAGGGGAGGGGCAGAGAGAGAGGGAGACACAGAATCTGAAGCAGGCTCCAGGTTCTGAGCTGTCAGCACAGAGCCCAATGAGGGGCTCAAACTCACAAACCACAACATCATGACCCGAGCCAAAGTCAGATGCTTAACTAACTGAGCCACCCAGGTGCCCCTCAAAGGAGCTTCTTTAGAAAGATTGTGGGGTAAGTCCTCCCTGAGGTGGTGACATTCAAGCAGAGACCTGAATGAAGCGAGAGAGTAAGCCATGCTGAAATCTCAAGTGAAGCAGTGTTGTAGGCAAAGAGCAGTATGTGCAAAGGTCCTGAGGTCAAGCATGCTGTGCATATTCAAGGAGCATAAGGAGGCCAGCAAGAAAGAGAGAGAAAGAGGAGTAAGATCAGAGAGGAAGCCAGGTCCTGCTCACTTGAGCTTTCTAGACCATTGATAAGACTTTGGATTGATTCTGAGTATGGTAAGAGGTCTTTGGAGAGTTTGAACAGGAGATTGGTATGAACTGGCTTAAGGTTTTAGAGAATCATCCTAGCTCTTATGTGAAGAAAACAGTGTAGTGGGGTAGAGTAGATTCAGGGACATCAGTTAGGAGGCTGCTGTAAGAATCCAGGGAAGAAAAGACAGCGGCTCAGGTCAGAGTGGTAAGCTGTGGAGAGGGTAAGAAGGGATTGGATTTGGGGTATGTTTTGTAAGTAGAACTGGTAAGGCTTTTTGACAAATTGGATAACTTTTAAGGAAGAAGAAGAGCAGTTAAGAATGACTCTGAGGGTTTTGCCTGAGAACCTCTTTGGAGGTGGTACCACTTACTGAAATTAGAAAGTCCAGTGTGGGTGGGGAGTCAGGGAACCAAGTTTGAGGAGGAGTGGAGAATCACAAATTCTGTTTTTGACATGTTAAAATTGCAATGCCTGTTAGCCCTGCAGATGGAAGTGTTGAATCAGCAAAGGGACCCATCAGAAAAAGGAAAACAGTTCAGGCTAGAGATACAAATGTGGGAATCGCCAGTGTATTTGAAGAGCTACGGGCTTCTTACTGGGGACTGAGTAGACCTATTCACTTTATTACCTGCTATGTGCATGTCACAGTGCTCTGTACTTGGAATATAGCAGAGAGCAAGACAGACATGGTGATTATTCCAGGTGACATGCTCTGAGCCCAGAGTGCCAACAGGTATGGTCTTAACTTGTTATTATTAAACATATTCAGTGCTAGAAGAGAAGCAAGCATAGAGATGATCACGTATGAACCCCAAAACTCCTCTCCAATATGCAGCTGAGGAAATGGAGAGATTAAGTGATTTGTTAAAATCTGTTGTTTAAAAACCACCTACATTTTAGATTTTTTAAATGCATATATCCAGTCCAAATTGTTCATATTCTTCATTTTTATTTGTATTTTCTTACACTCTAAGAAAGAAAGTTGAAATTGAGTGGAGAGTAAAATAGAGTGTCAAAGACTTTGCTGGAAAGACCTATAAGGAATTCAACTGAATTCAGTAAATTTTTTTTGAGTACCCACAGTGCTGGAAACTAAGCAGCATCCTAAACCTCAAGAAACATACATATGTACTCCACTCCCATGAGATTTTTTTTAAAAAAGCATACTAGGACAACCTACAGAATATTTGTAAATCATATCTCTGCTGAGGGACTTGTATCTGGAATGTATAAAAAACTCCTGTAACCCAATAATAAAAAGACAAATAACCCAATTTAAAAATTGGCAAAAAGTCTGAATAGACATTTCTACAAAGAAAATGGGATGCCTCCATGGCTCAGTCATTTAAGCATCCAACTTCAACTCAGGTCATGATCTCTCAGTTCCTGAGTTTGGGCCCCACATCAGGCTCACTGCTGTCTGCAAGGAGCCTGCTTTGGATCCTCTGTTCCCCCCTCTTTCTGACCCTTCCTCACTCGTGCTTTCTCTCTCTCTCAAAAATAAATAAATATTTAAAAAAAGAAAGAAAATGTACAAGTGGCCAATAAGCCCATTAAAAGATATTCAAATCACTAACCATTAGGGAAATGCAAATCAAAAGCACAAAGAGGGGCAACTGGATGGCTCAGTCAGTTAGGTGTCTGACTTTGGCTCAGGTCATGATCTTGTGGTTCATGGGTTTGAGCCCCGCATAGGGCTCTGTGCTGACAGCTCACAGCCTGGAGCCTGCTTCTGATTCTGTGTCTCCCTCTCTCTCTGCCCCTCCCCCACTCACGCTCTGTTTCTTTCTCCCCCTCTCAAAAATAAACATTAAAAAACCCCCGCCACAATGAGATAATCACTTTATACCCTCTAGGATGGCTATAATAAAAAAGACAGACAATAACAAGTGTCGACAAGGATGTGGAGAAATTGGAACCCTTTTATATTGCTAGTGGGATTGAAAACAGTAAAGGCACTTTGGAAAACATTTGGCAGTTCCCCAAAGTGTTAAACGTAAGATTACCATATGACCCAGCAATCTCACACCCAGGTGTATTCCTGACAAATTAAAACATTTGTCCACACAAAAACTTGTGTCCAAATATAGATGATTATATACAAATGCTGTTCACAGCAGCATTATTCATAATAGCCCCAAAGTAGAAACAACCCAGATGTCCAGAAACTGATAAATGAATAAACAAAATGTGGTATAACCATACAATGGGATATTGTTCAGGAGAATTGCCTGGTAAGTAAGTTTAAGGCGAGAATGGGTAGCCAAGGACAGAGTTCTGTGGAGCACCAATCCTGAAAAGACAGTGACAAAGGAAGGGTGAAAACAGATGGCCAAGAGTAGATGATGACGAAAGAAGTGACATTATGAAAACCAAGGGTGGACCTCTAAGAAGGAACTGCTTAATGGAGGCACAGGCTATAGTGAGGTCACTGGTAAAAACGAAGACACAGCCACCAAATGCAGTGGACATTCATGATCGCTACTTGGTCTGAACACACTAGCCTTTAAGACATTTCTAGAACAGGTGAGGAAGTTGGAATGTGGAAAATGTATATTATAGAACTATTATTGATTTTATTAAGGGTGATACGATCCTAGAGGTGTATGGGGAAAAGTTCTTATAGAAGTGTTTGCTACATTATTTCAGGGTGAAATGTCAGGATATATATAATTTATTATGTAATAATTCAGCAAAAAAAAGGTAACAATTATGGCAAAATGTTAATAATGGTGACATCTAAGAAATGGGTATGTGTATTCATTATGCTATTCTACTTTTCTGTCCACTGGAAAACTTCAGAAAATCTAAAAGTTACCAAATAAAGAAACAAAACCTGAGAAGAGGCCACTGGAGTAGGCAGTTAGGAGAGCCCTGGTGACCCGCCCAAAATAGCTGTGGTTGAGAAATGGACATAATGTCCAGATTGTAAGAGGTGAGGCTAGGGAATGGGCATAAATACTCACACTGGTGTATTTCTAGACACTTCTGTCATCAAGGGATCAAGACTTGACTTTATACTGTGAAGGGTTAGCAACTTTCCCTAGATGTGCTACCAAGGACTTTTGCAAAAGAGGGAAGTGGGTAAGACTGTTTGGGTGGGTTGAGAAGATGAGGCACCCATTCCGGATAGACGTCTGGCCTGGGAACAAGCTCTGCTGGTTTCTGTGAGAAAAGGAGATGCGGTGCTCCTGGGATGACACAACATTAACAACAGAAAAGGGTTTGGGAGGGATGGTCAGGGTTGGTCAGGGTCAGTTCTGGGGACACAGGTGTAGAATGGTCACAGGGTTGCCCTTGCAGATTAATGCATGGGGCTGGACAGGTGACACTGGGCTCATAGTGCTGGGGAAGGTGAACTCTGCCCCATGGGGAACACAGGGATATGAGCTTTAAAAATGGTGGAGTTCTGCTCAGGCTGCCACTTTTTCCATCCCACAGTATCTAAAGCCAGGCAGACCTTATGCTGTGAGGATAGGTTTTTCTTTTCCCAACCCCATCTGTCTGCATTTGAGATTCATAATGCTTCTGTTGACTCAACTTTGACCTTATTTTGTGTGAGCTAATTATCTTGGCCTTATTATGCAAGGAGAGTATTCTCCCACATTGTCCCTGGGTTCTACCTCTTAGCTAGCATTGGCACATTTCTTCTCCCTAAACTCAGAAAAGCTGTATAAGGCTGTGGTGAGTGGGTGAGTATGTGCACATGCATGTGTTGGGGGTGGAGAAGTGGGGAGGTGGGGGCTTGTACCTCTCAGAAGGGACCATCAGAGTGCCTACCGCACCAGAGGTTTCCATTGTTAATTTCCTTCCCCAACCCTCCCTCACCCATCCTAACAGCTTAGTTTCTGTCCAAGCCCTGAGCTATTTATCACTGTGGCATCTGAAAACACCCCCATGGAGTTCCCAAAGGCCACCCAGGAGACAAGATCACCCCCACTGAGAACTTCTGCTCAGAGCATGTGAGTAGAAGGCAATGTCAGTCCTCAGCAGGGGCTGGGGGTGGCAGTTTCTGGATTACTGAGCTGCTTTGTGAGAAGAAATTTCCTAGAACAGCCCCCAACTGGGAGCCACTGCTCTAAATAGAGACTATGATTCCTTTTCTTTTCTTTTTTATTTTATTTTATTATTTTATTTTATTTCATTTTATTTTGTTTTATTTTATTGAGAGAGAGAGTGTGTGAGTGGACCAGGGGCAGAAGAGACAGGGAAAGAGAGAATCCCAAGCAGGTTCCTTGCTGTCAGTGCAGAGCCCTATGCAGGGCTCAAACTCATGAACCATGAGATCATGACTTGTTCCAAAATCAAGAGTGGGATGCTCAACTGACCGAGCCACCTGCCAGCCCCCAACTGTGATTTTTACCAGTCATCTCCAGAATTCCCGCTGTTCACCTTTGGCCATGTTATGCCCAAGGTGGGGCACACCTCCAATGTTCTCCATTCTGGCTGCACATTGGAATCACAGGGATCTTAAAAATACTGTCACCTGGGTCTCACCCTAGAGAATCTGGTTTAGTTGGCCCGGGGGACATGGGGTTTCCAACTATTTTAATGCCCCCAGTGATTAGCCAGCACTGATAACCAGTTACCAGATGATATTCTTTGTGAAAAAGCTTGAGGCTAGAGCAGGGGTGAAGGGAGCAGCATTGAATAAATGCTTCCATTAACTGGGGAAGTGCCTTCATTAGCTCTTCCCTCTTTAATTTATTCTACTCTTTCTCCTCTTGTCCCTTCTACCCATTTTTATTATAATTATTTAGAATTAATTGTGCGGTTCCCTTTTGTTCATCCAAGCTATTCTTCCATTGCAACAAAAGGTTAAGAATGAAAAGGCAGCCCAGTCTATAGCTTCTTAATGTTTTTATTTCCTCTTGGCTTACAATCTGGCCGAGGGAGCAAAGGAAGGTTAGGGAGAGACAGGGACTCGGGGTAAGTGGGAAAAAATTCAGTGTCCAACCAGGCTCAGCCCAGCCCTGTCTACGGAGCCAGGCATCAGACTTTCTAGAAAGTACAGGCCCAAGGCGTCTTTCAAACCCTCCGAGTTTTCTTTATAGCTTAACCTTCACTTCGGAAGGAGACCAAGACTCAAGCCTTCTCCTTCTCCACGTACCCTGTGGATCTGAGTCTCTGAAAGAAGGCACTGTCTACTGTGAATGTTTTGTTCTGCCATCTGCCAGGAGGAAATCAGAGTGGGAAAACGGCCAGTGCAGCACTTCCACTGTTGGCTTTTATGAAGGAAGAATCAAAGAACTGTTCTTCATTATTTGTAAAGCCTGTGTTTCAGAATATTATTCTTTCATAGTCTCATGAAATTTACCAAAGAATCTTAAACTTAGGTGTCCCTGGTTTAAAGAAAAAACCCCACACAACTTGTGAGTTCTGCATGGGTGGATGGCACATCATTCATGCCATCATAGGTGTGGTAGTCCCACATCTCTGACTGTACACTCCTGGGGTTAGTGTTAGACATAAAATGAGAGGAGGGAAATGGTTTGCATGTCTGAAGGTTGATGTGTTTCCTGATTTAAAAAATAAAAAGTGTCAATTAGCCTTCTTTTTTTTTGAGTAGTCTCTCTGCCCAAGGTGGGGCTTGAACTCACAACCCCAAGATCAAGAGTCACATGCTCTACCAACTGAGCCAGTCAGGTGCCCCCAAAAGCGTCATTTAATTGATAGCTATATTTGCAATCGTTTATGGCTCTCTTTTGAAACTGATTTTAATCCATTAAGATATTCCTGGCTCAAATGGCTAAGACTATGGTTCCAATTTAATCTGAGTTCAGACATAACTGCAGAGTTATACACACATATGTAAGACACCAGTACTCATCATATATTGAACCTAAAGAATGTCTGTATGGTCTATAATACTCTCTATTTGTTGTATAGGTCGTGTGCCCATTTAGTTTCAGACCCATTCCTCACCTTCACCGGCTCTGCCCTGTGACTCAGGGGTCTAACCACGGCAGACAGGTTTCCCAGGCTTCCCTGTCACTTGGGTTCCAGCCGGGCTTGGCCAGTGAGAAACACTGGAGAGGGCTGAAGGGAAAGGCCAGGTCGTTTGTCCCTAAACCTCCTGCCCTTGGTTGGTATCTCTGACAGTAGCTGACAAAGCTCCAGCCCCTACCAGGAGGGCCTGCTGTGGTTCCAGCTTCTGTTGGTGATCGCAGCCCCTGGGTTCTAGTAGTACCATCCTCTAGCTTCAGGGTTGTGAATGGCTTCCCACTGCCACCAGCCTAAACTTCTCAGCTCATCCATCAACATGTATAACCATTTGTCTGCATTAAGCTTCCTCCGTTAGAAATCTGTAAAGTGGTTTCTGTTGTTCTGGTTAGACCCTAACTAATAACTTATGTCATGGTTAAAACACAGTTTCCTTTCACATGGATTAGCTATTAGCAATTTTTTAAAATTAGGGCTGTGGTTACCAATCTATTATTTCTGTAATTATTTGTTTGAAGTGTAGTTCATAATCTATTGAAGTTATTATTGCTTAAAAGTACATTTCTAAATGCTTAGATTCCACAAGTAATTGTGAATTCTACCAACTTGAGCTTCAAAGCAGTGGCCTAATTTTACCCATTATCTTCATATGATAAATGCTATGAAAATGGTGAATCATATGCCATTATTATGTTATTCGTAATAGAATTACTATTGCATTTTGCAGACATGGCTCAAAATCTTCTTGAGCTAATATACTGACTTCCAGCAACAGCATCACGAAGGAATGATCTGGTAGTAGTTACAGTAAAAGAAATGCTCATAATAACTTTGGAACTGAGAAGTAATTTATATCTCACTCTTTAAATGATTTATTTTTATTATTACTTGTAATATGTTTCCTGAAACTTTGCCTAAAACCCTCTCTCCTGCTGACTGCATATTCAGATCAACTGGATCATTCCAAGAGAGGAATGACAGTTTTCTAAGGGACTTCAACTAAATCAAGTCACTTTGGCTACCACTTCCTTTCTTCTCTCCCTTCCTCATCTTGCCCAAGCTTAAAGGACCCCATAAATGTGAGAAAAGTATATTAAAAGAGCCAGAATTTCAGGGGCACCTGGGTGGCTCAGGGGGTTATTATCTTGATTTCAGTTCATGTCATTATCTTACAGTTTCATGAGTTCAAGCCGCACATTGAGCTCTGTGCTGACAGTACGGGGCTTGCTTGAGATCCCCCCTCTCTCTGCCCCTCCCCTGCTTGCACTCTCTTTCTCTCAAAATAAATAAATGAATTAAAAACAAAACACAAAAAAGGCAAGATTTCAAAAATGGAATCTGCTACTGTTATCAGTCAAGAGAGTTTACCAGTGTCTGATTTAAAGATGGCAGATTAAGCATGCTTGATTTTATTGTCACCAAGATCCCACTAAAATGAAAATTGGGTATTTAAAAAGCAATAAATACCCAGTAATGGCAGAGGGACTCTCAGTAGATAACAGATTTCAAAGATTTTCTGGAGAGCAAACAGTGGATGGAAGAGCGGTGGCTGAAGGAAGAGAACGGAGGAAGCTAAACTCATATTGCACGAGTGGGAAGTTGGAGGCAGATAGAACCGAGAAGGAAATCTTTTGCAAAGCAGAACTTGGGGCCCTAGACAACTCATAAACATCCGCTGAGTGAGTGATGGGCTGAAATGGGGGTGATGGATAAAAATGGCACAAAGGAGCAGTTGGCCTCTCTCCCCACATGGCAGCCAGGTAGGCTCTCCCCCGCCTCACCCCTCTGCCAGTAAGAAACAGCAACTGTATTCTTTTCTCTATAAAATGTGATGGCCACCCAGATGAGTCCCCTGACACGTTGGTATTTTGGAGTTCCCTAGCCAAATAGCTGGGTTTCTGCCAAGTAATCACAATAAAAGTAATACAAGTAGCAAATGATTACATAGCAGTGTAATGCCTATACTATGTATTAATTTATTTAATGCCCACAAGAACTCTGGGAAGAAACTGAAGCACAGAGTGGTAAGATAACTTGCCTAAGATGTCACAGCAACTAACTGGCAAAGCTAGATCACCACAAGGTCAAGACTCAGTAAGCCCCATTTGGATTAAAAAAAAAAAAAAAGTACTAAGTAACATCTTATTGCCTCTTTCTGTAGTAAAGACAACCAAGGATGGCCAGATATCTGAAGAAAGGTAACATGAAAGATGGATACAAAATAAACACAAGAATGACCAAAGGAAAGAGTAAAGACAGGAAACAGAAGGGAAGAAAGAAACCTCCAGTTAGTGTTCTCAGAGGTATTTGGGAAGATACTGAATCATAAGACAACAGGATGCAGTGAAAGAGAAATGATCAGAGAAGTATGAATAGCCTCTGGAAATTAAAAACACATTTGTAAAATCTAAAAACCTCAACAGAAGCATTTACCAAGTGCATATGTATGCAAGGCACAGTTTCAGGCTCAGAGATGCAGGCAAGGTTCTTGCCCTCATAGAGCTTACATTCTAGGAGAGCAGAGAAGACAGATGTTCAGCAATTTAATAAATAAATATGTAAAATATCAGGTGATAAATAAAAATAAAGCAGGAAAAGGAGCTAGGGAGTGGGCAAGAGTGTTGGTCTTCTATGCAAGACCTGAATGAAATGAGGGAGGGAGCTGTCTAGGTATCTTGAGGAACTATAATCCCAGCACCTTGCCTCCTTTCAGGGACACACATATATGTATTTTGGTCCTTGAGGTGTGTACAGACTATGAATGAACCAGGTGATTATTTGAATTCTCAGAATCTAAATTTCACAGAATCCTAGAATTCAGCATGTGTTTAAAGACATACAGATGAGGAGATAGTCACTAGAAGAGCTTCAAGCTTAAAGAGGGATATGAAAGGAGACGAGAATGGAAGAAGCATTCCATCAGGGGAGGGCTAGCTAGACTGGGCCAAATAAAGAGCCAGGAAAATGGTGGAATGGACGGTGTATGAGGATGAGGGGAGTAGAGAAGAACTTGAAAGCCGTGCAGCAGCCATAAAAGTCCTATCTATAATCATTACAGGCTCACAGGCCAGTGAGCTCAGATATCAAACATGCACAGACAGGGAAGCCAGAGGAAGCCTGACTGCAAAATTGAAGGTAGCAGGAACACCCTCAAATAGAACTGAGCTGCCTTCAGTCTTAGCACCAGTTTGCACTACTAACCCTGCACCCTCACCCAAAAGTCTTGAGAAGTATCCTAGTGCAGGCCATGGTCAAGGAGTTTCATTGCTTAACACATAGCAAAACTTTCTCCAAATAGGCAATAGTCTCTTTCTCCCATATCCATCTGCGCACAAGTGCTGCTCAGACTGTCTTTCTCTTCCTACCCCCACCAGTCTCTCTGTCTTCACTGTCTCTGTTCTTCCTGCCTTTCTCCCCCTCTCCTTCACTCTTAAGCAATCTCTTACACCTCAACCCAACCCAAACCTTCCCTCCTTTCAAGAAGCTTAATACCTTTCCCCTAAGGGTGACCCCCCCTTCTCCAGCCTCTTCCATTTGAATCCCTTACCTCAGTTCAGACAAACCAAAGAAATTTCTTCCAATTCACACCCCTTAGGAGGAAGGGAAAGTTAAGGAATTCTGGAAATTTCTTACTGAATGTCTTCACTCTTGTTATTGAACAGAAAACAAATGTTGGCATTGGCACTCATAGAGGAAAATTGAGAGCCAGTCAGCTACCAATACAACAGATATTTTAGTTTTCCAGAGGAAAGAGGTGGTAAGGAGGAAGGAGGGTGGGGGAAGGAGAGAACAGCAGTTCTGAATTGCTATCATTCATGTGCATGTTTTTCTCTCCCACTGAAGTACAGAGATCATGTCATGCATTGTTGAAGTCTGCACCTTCCATAGCACCTTAGCAGATATAAATCCTTGAATGAATGAGAGAATTTGAGTGAATAAGTGAGTGAATGGGTGAACATGGCAAGGTCAGATGGTGAGTGCAGTGAGGTTGTTCCTAGGTGTCATGTTACTCACCATCATCTGGGACAGTTTCTTGCCAGCTCTCCTGGATTCCAGCATTTGTCCCCTGGGATACTCCCATCATTCTTCCTGCATGTGTGCTCTTGCAGAACATGGTCCTCAGCCAACTTCTGCAGCTTCTCATAAGCACTTTATGAAGTCAACACTTGGGCATCTAGTCTCATGCTAGCTCCCAAATTTCTTCAACCCAGACCCTCCTGATTGTTGATTTCATAAGTCAGTAATCCCTTTACTCTCTCACTAATAGTGTGGATTAAGTAGTATCAAGGTATAAACCCTTCAGAAGCATCATGCACAACACACAATGCTTGCATCTCAAAGTCAACTTTTTTTTTAATACCATAAGCATTATTACAGAGAAATCATTACTAGCCCAAAGAATCTCTAATTCTTGGTATCTCCCATGGGAGCTGTCTGCTAATCCTCCTTAAGCCCAGCTCTCATCATGTAATTTCTGTGCTGGAAATCCAGCTGCTTCATGTCTGAACTCCTCTTCCCAACACCGAAAACCATCCACAAACTGGCCCCACTCTCCAGATATAACTCCATGTATACCCTAATACCCCCAACATGCATCATTGACCTCACAACCAGACATTGGCTCTCCCCACCTCTATCCCTTTGTCAAGGCTCTGGAACCTTCTTTTCCTTCCCTTCCACCTTTCTTTTCCAGCCAGCTAAAATCAGGAAATTGGATAGGCAAGGTTTCGTCCCAGTGTCCCTTATCCAGGGAGACTTTCTTGACTCATCCAGTCCTTCGGTCTCTCTGGGCTCCCCATGCCCTATCTACCCAGCTCATCATTTACTTCATGGCTGGTAGTCTTATCTTTCCAGTGAGATGGTGCCTTCCTCCTGGAAGGGCCCATATCTTTTACTTCCCTGTATTTCCAGAGTGCCAAACACATTGCCTCTTTGCACAGCAGGTGTTATTTTGAAACTCTGAGTCAAAGGAACTAAATCCATTTGTCTGCTTGCTGTTCATCTGGTTGTTCTCCAATTGATTCCTCTGGGGCACAAGAGAAATTCTAGAGTAATCAAGATCCAGATCTAGGCTGGTGGGTCCCAAATCCAAGCCTCACTTTCACAATTCTTGAAGATCCTATTTCTGTCTTTTTTTGAATGGGGAGTAGAGCACTTGGGAAGATCCTAAGAACTCATGTTTCCACTAAATCAATATATGCATATTATGAACTAAGCTATACATGTTGGATAGAATTTCTAAAAGGTGAAGATTATGGTGAAAGGAAGGAGTTAAGGAAGCTCTTTTCAAAATGCAAGAGCCCTTGTCTTTCCAGGAGGGATTTCCATAGATTACATATAGAAGAAATTGCCACATACTATTCAGCTGCAAGGAATGACACATTTCTGTATTTCTCTAAAGTCAAATTAAACTTGGCTTCAAGTTCCTCACTCTCTCCTGCTGGGGAAGACCCTAATGTCATGATCACTGGGTCTCCCTGTGTCTGTCCCCCAGGCTTTCATAGGCCCAGGGAAGTAGGGGTGTGCTGATGTGTAGACCATGGCAGGTGCCTTGGTTTCCACTGCTCCTTCTGCTACCACACGCGCTAGTCAGGGAGGATGCTGAGAGGACCATGGAGAAACTTCTTGGTGCTGTGTCTCTCTCCAGTGACTACAGCTTATCCATGGAGGCCCACACCCAGGCTCTCAAAGCAGGAGTGTGTAGTGTCCAACCTCCACAGGCTTTAAAGTACCTCCCACCTGAGTTCTTGCAGGAGTGGTGGGTCAGAGACCCCTGCCACCCTGGAAACCTGCACTTACTACCTCTACACATGCACACGCACAAGCATATGCATGCATGTGCACACACGCACACACACATGTAATCACGTGCACACACACACTTCTCCTTCTGGGGGAGCCACCAGTGGAGCTGAGCCACACTTCCCTCCTTTAATCCTGAGTAATTCTTAAGTCTGGCTTGTAAACAAAGATCTGAGTGAAAAGGCTTTTTATCCTGGAAAGCCTAGAAACTTCTCTAGTTTAGACTGTGAAGCACAAAGGGTTGTTTCTTTTCCTCTGAGGACAGGAAGCCCAGAACTTAAAACTCAAGGCCAAGAAGAAAATTACCTTATCATTCTTTTTTTGCTGATAAGGCCACAGCAGTAAAAAAGATAAGACACAGTTAACTTCTCCACCACTCTGTTTCATGGGTAGACACTGAGCCTGTAGGATTTGTGTGGTGGAGGTGGAGGTGGGGTGGCTAAAAGCATTAACAAAGGAGATTTGGACACTTAATGAAATCTCAAAGGGCAGCTTAGGAGGAGAAGCGGGGAAAGAAACCTGAGCCACATGTCTGCAGCATTAACTGTAGCAGGTGCCACTGTGTCCTGTGACCATTTGAAATGAGGAAATGGCAATTTGCAAAGACTTCCTATGCAGCAGCTGGACTAGGAATCCAGTTTATACTCGTTCTTTAACTATTATATCTCTTAAAAATATTTTCTTGGGGTGCCTGGCTGGCTCAGTCAGTTAAATGTCTGACTCTTGATTTCGGCTCGGGTCGTGATCTCACAGACCCAGCGGACAGTGCAGAACCTGCTTGGGATTCTCTCTCTCCCCCCTCCTCCCTGCTTCTTGCCTACCTGCATATGTATGCACATGCATTCTCTTCTTCTCTCTTATAATAAAGAAATAAACTTAAAAATATATATTTTCTCAAAATCTGTTATTTGTCCTTTAATGTTGTTTATGGTATCTTTTGCCATACAGAAGGCTTGGGTTTTTTGTAGAGAAATTTATTGTTGATTTTCTTGGTGGCATCTTGAATTTTGTGATTCATTTAGGAAGGTCTCCTCTATCACAGATTATAAAAAAATCTTCTCTTTTATTTTCTTTTGGTACTTTCACAACCTTTAAAAATGTTTATATCATCAGTGTAGCTTTTATTTATTTGGCATATAATGCAGGGGTAAGACCATTCATTAAAACCACCTAACTGCATTTCCATGCATCCTAGAGAAAAAGGGAGACTAAGTTCCTTCATCCATCTAAGAAACAGTGGTAAAAACTCTATGAAAGAGGAAAGGACACATAATACCAGTTTGTATCCAACAAAGACTATTTGCTTTAGTGGGAAAACTATCATGGCAACCATATAATCCAAAATTTCTAAAGTGGCTCATATTTGTAATATTCTTTCAGATACGTCATTACCATCCAACTTTTGATTTGGAAGCTGGGGCTAGTATAGTCAATGGGATTGTGTAAACACAGCCTGTTAAAGAGGACAAGGCAAACACCACAGGAGATATATTGAATTCTATGAATTCAGAGGAGCAAGCAATGTTTCTGCCTGGGAATATTAAGGAGAACATTCAGATTGGGCCTTGATTAGGCAAGCTAGATTTTGAGAGGCCAAGATGGTGGAAGAGGTCATTCTAGACCAAGGGAACACAGGAGCAAGGGTAGAGAAGCAGAGAAGCACAGATTGTGTTTCTGCACTTGTGAGCTATCCAATTGTCTGCTATATAGAAAAGTAGCCAGGGGGGTGCATGGGTGGCTTAGTCGGTTAAGAGTCAGACTTTCGCTTAGGTCATGATCTCGTGGTTCGTGGGTTCGAGCCCCGCGTCGGGCTCTGGGCTGACTGCCAGCTCAGAGCCTGGAGCCTGTTTCAGTCTGTGACTCCCTCTCTCTCTGACCCTCCCCTGCTCACGCTGTCTCTCTCTCTCTGCTAGAAATAAATAAAACATTAAAAAAAAAAAGTAGACAGGGATTAAATTAGATATAATTTGAGGCTGGAGAATGGAAAGCCTTGAATACCAAGGTAATGAATTTTTGCTTTATTTTCTAGATAATGGATCACCACTGGAGGCTTTATTTTTTTAACAGCTTTATTGAGATTATATAACATATAATTCACCTACTTAAAGTGTACAATTTAGTGGTTTTGGGTACATTCACAAATATGTGATACCAAAACCACAGTCAATTTTAGAACACATTCATCACATCAAAAAGAAATGTGTACCCTTAGGGTGCTTGGGTGGCTGAGTCAGTTAAGCGTCTGACTTTGGCTCAGGTCATGATCTTGTGGTTTGTGAGTTCAAGCCCCACAATGGACTCTGTGCTGACAGCTCAGATCCTGGAGCCTTCTTTGGATTGTGTCTCCCACTCTCACTGTCCTTCCCCTACTCATGCATGTGCACACACTCTCTCTCTCTCTCTCTCTCTCAAAAATAAATAAACGTTTAAAAAAATTTTTAAAAAGGAATGTGCACCTTTTATCTATCACCCCCTAACCCTCTGTCCTCATCCCAAGCCTAAGAAACCACTAATCCATTTTCTATCCTTATAGATTTCCCTGTTCTAAACATTTTATATAAATAGAATCATATAATATGTGGTCTTTGTGACTAACTTCTTGTGTTTGGCATAATATTACCACTAATGGTTTGAGCAGTAGAATTCTCTAATCAAAGTGGCCCTTTAGGAAGAATGTTCTGGATGCAGGATGGTAAAAGGAGGCTGTGAGGCCAGGGAGAACCATTAGGAGTCCTTAACTGCAAGTACCTGTTATGGGGTCATATGCGTGCTCAATATGCAAGATTTGGCTGCAAGTAAGAAAACACTAAACTACAAATGGCGTAAATAACAGGGACATAGTATCTTTGTGTGTACGTGTGTTAATTTTTTTTAATTTTTAAGGTTTTATTTTAATTCCAGTTAACATACAATGTTATGTTAGTTTCAGTTATACAGTATAGTGATTCAACACATCATACATCACTTGGTTCTTTTTTTTTTTAATTTTTTTTTAATACTGAGAGAGAGAGAGAGAGAGACAGTGTGAGCAAGAGAGGGTCAGAGAGAGAGGGAGACACAGAATCTGAAATAGGCTCTAGGCTCTGAGCTAGCTGTCAGCACAGAGCCCGATGCGGGGCTCAAACCCACGAACTGTTAAATCATGACCTGAGCCGAAGTCAGACACTTAACTGACTGAGCCACCCAGGCACCCCATACATCACTTAGTTCTTATCACACATGGCAAGTGCACTTCTTAGTCTCCATCACCTATTTTACCCACCACCCCCACCTTCCCTCTGGCAACCATCAGCCTGTTCATTATAGTTAAGAGTCTGTTTCTTGATTTGTCTCTCTCTTTTTCCCCACTTTGCTCCTTTGTTTTGTTTCTTAAATTCCACATATGAGTGAAATCATATGACATTTGTCTTTCTCTGACTTAATTTGCATAGCATTACACTCTTTAGCTCTGTCCATGTCATTGCAAATGGCAAGATTTCATTCTTTTTTGTGGGTAAATAATACTCCATTGTATATATATTCCACATCTTCTTTATCCATTCATAAGTTGATGGACACTTGGGCTGCCTCCATATCTTGGCTAATGTAAGTAATGCTGCTCTAAACACAGGGGTGCATGTATCCCTTTGAATTAATGTTTTTGTAATCTCTCAGTAAATACCCAGAAGTGCAATTGCTAGATGATAGGGTAGTTCTATCTTTAACTTTTTAAGGAACCTCCATACTGTTGTCCAGAGTGGCTGTACCAGTTTGCATTCCCCGCAACAGTGTCCGAAGATTCCTTTTTCTCCACATCTTTGCCAACACCTGTTGTTTCTTCTGTTGTTGATTTTAGCCATTCTGATGGGTAAGAGGATATCTCATTGTAGTTTTGATTTGCATTTCCCTGATGGTAAGTGATGATGAACATCTTTTTATGTGTCTGTAGACCATCTGGATGTCTTCTTGGGAAAAATGTCTGTTCATGTCTTCTGCCTATTTTTAGACTGGATTATTTGTTGGGGTGCCTGGCTGGCTCAGTTGCTACAGCTTGCACCTCTTGGTTTTGGGGTTTTGAATTTGAGCCCCACATCGAGTGCAGAGATTACTTGAAAATAAAATCTTAATTTTTTTTTTAAATTAACTTAATTGTTTTTGGGGTGTTGAATTGTATAAGTTCTTTATATATTTTGGTACTAATACTTGGTACTAATACTTTTAGTTTTGTTGATTGTTTGGATTTAGCAAGATTTTGTTCATTAAATTTGTAACTTTTTTATGAGCTAACTGAAATGCCTGAGAGAATTTGATATTAAATTTGTAAATGTTGTTTTAAATGTTTAAGTGTATTTAGTTAGGTCAACTTATATAAATAGTTATTTATTAGGGGAATATAATCTTCTAAATTTATAAGTTGATGAAATGAGTTCAAAGTATAACCATAAGAATGATCATTTTTATAAGTCAAAAATAATCTAAACGTGGATATTAATACAGTCCCACCTAACAAACCAGGCTGTTAACATTGATTATGGGAAGGAGTAATAGGAAGTCTTATAAGTCTTTTATTATATTGCTTTTAATTATGAACATGTACTGTTTTTCAAGTTTTCACAATTCTAAGAAAAGCATTAGAAAAGAAAAGAAAGAAAATAAAAGAAAGAGAGCACATAGCCCAAGCCATCAAAAGCTGTGAATAAAGCTGCAAGTCCTTAGTTATATGTCAGCAACATCTCAATAAAGCTTTGGGAACGGGGAGCTTCAGGTCCTTGGGTAGATCATAAACCATGACTCTAATCCACCTCAGCACTATTGACATTTGGGACCAGAGAATTAAGGTGTTGATATAACTCATAAGAGCATAATAGTAACACCCCTCCAGGTGGTCTGTCTATTTGGATGAGGATAGAAACTGTAAGTCCGAGGGATCAAATTTCATCAGTAGTAAAGGACTTGGGAACATCGAGGCCATTTCCTCAGTTGTGAGGGGTTGTCCTGTGTATTATAGGATGTTTAGCAGTATCCCTGGCTTCTACCTACCAATGATAGTGGCATCACCCATCCCCAGGCAAATGACAGACAGAGATGTCTATACAAGTTGCCAAGCTTTCCCTGGGGGCAGAATCAGCCCAGGGTGAGAACCACTGCTCTTGTTCTCAATTTCTCATTAGTGATGGGACACCTTGAACCAAGCTCCCTTAAAACTCCAACATTGATTTCACCAATACCGAATCTATGAATGTTTTCTAGAAGCTGTTTTCCTCCAGAGCCACTAGAGGGGACACTCTGCAACACAAAGGACAGAACAGAGCCCTTGGGGAACCTTATTTTCGTCTCCTTTTGGACTTTGTTGTCTCCGATTTGGAGGGCCCAGCCTTTAATAAATAGTCTTTGATGCTGAGAATTATAACTCTTACCCACAAGGCATGTAGAGCTGTTTGTCTTGTGGTTTGTGCCATAAAAGTTGGTGTTTTTAGATATGATAGAAGAAAGTGAAGTGTTCTTTGCTTCTTTAAACATTCTTCATAAGGCAGTCAGGTGAATAACATTACTAAAGAGAAGTTATGTGTCTCCATGAAGAGAACCCATGGGATAACCAGGCTAGGAGGCGAAAGGCTGAGTTCTCTTCCAGGCCCTGCCACTTCCAGGCTGTGCGACATTGGCCAAGTCTCTTAACCTTTCTGGTTAAATATAGCAGCTAAGGAGATAAGCTGAGAGATTAAGGTCGCACATGGAATTACATGGTCAGGCAACGGTTTAGATCTGACCTGTCAATTTCATGGGATGCTTGTGAGAATCAAATGAGATGGCATATGTGAAAAAGCTTTGAGAAATAGGAAGCCCCTTACAAGTTCAGGTGTGGATTTGCAGGTATTATGAGAGGGAAAGGAGATGGTGACTAAGAGGGAGCATGGGGGGTGGGGGAAACAAGAGGGGGGTGGGGGAGGTCTGCAAAGGCAACAGAATCCTCCACCAACTGTTATAAATTATAGAAAAAGGCCTCACTTCCCCCCAAATCCTCCACTGCTGATGGAACTTCATCCCTGGGACTTAAGGTTTCAATCCCTATCCAAATGGACTAACCACTTGGAGGGGTGTTACTTTATTCTCTTGGAGTTGCTTAAATACCTTAATGAAAGTGACAGATCTACTCCAACACTGTGTCTTAGCCTTTAAAAATCCTGAACCACAGTGACAAATATGTTTCTCAGAGAGACCCAGTTCGCACACATATTATAAAACTGAAACAAAAGTCTTATAATGTACTTGAATTTTTCTGTTCTGTTTTATTTTGTCACTTGAAACTAATGCTGGTTCTGACCCAATAAATAGTGGGTACTGACCTGCAGTTTTAAAAACACTGTCCTAGAAGTTTTTGTGGGAGGATGGAATCCTGGTGCTTGGCTGGGGAAGAAACAGGAGATATGACCCCCAAACATTACTCAGAGAGCCTCAAGGATGAATTCTTTCACAATTTTCTAGGGGCTGATTCTTTGGGGAATGATTCAGGAAGAAGAAAGAAAAGCAATAATCTTGAATTCATGTAAATGAGTGAGGATGGGCCACTGAGCAGTAGTCTCCCAGCTGCATTCTTAGAGGTCATGATCTAACCTTTGCTCCATTAACATAAAGTGTATACAGGCATAATGTAACAATACCATAATAAAAATTAAAACCCAACATTTATTGAGCCCTTATCAGACATTGCACTGGGCACTTTATGTGAATGACGATACAAATGAAGTTTGAGAGTTCCCTGGTTTTCTTTTCATCCTGCATGCTAAAGAGAATTCTGGCTTTGCCTGTCCAGTTTCTTCCCCTCACCTATCAGAAGAACAGGACAGAAGTAGAAGAATTAGAGTAACATTGGTTAGGGTGAGAGAAAAACTTGCCAGGGAGCTTGGCAGAAAGAAGAGGGGGCAAAAGCTATGGGGTGTAGGAGTTTGGATAAGATGGGGAAAAGGATGTTAAGAACCCGTGCAGGGAGCTCTGTATGGTGCTTGAGAAATGCAAGTATTGAATATGAGCTAATTTGAAATTATTTTCTGGTGACTGGACTGGGTTTCTTAGATTGTAACATTACCCTGAGACTGGCCCATGTAGGTCATGGTCCAAGAGGGTCAGATACGCATTACCTTATTTAATCTACACAACAAACCCAGAAGATGGTATTATTATTTCCTTTATTTTCAGATTAAAAAAATAAAGGAGGCTGATACAGGCTAAGTAAGCTTAAAGTCATATAACTAAGAAATAGTGGAGCCAGTACTGAAACTTCTTTCAACCTCCAAATTAGGGGCTCTTAACAAGTCCATGAACAAAGATTATTTCCAATATAAATAATATCAATTAAGAACAAGTTAATTAGGATAAGATTTAACAAAAGAAATGTAAGACTTGTGCACCAAAATGGTAAAACATTGTTTAAAGAAATTAAAGATCTAAATATATGGGAAGTCTTCCCAGGTTCACGGATCAGAAGATAGTTAAACTGGGAATACTCCCTAAACTGATCTACAAGTAGAACACAATCTCTTTCAAAATCCCCACCGGATTTTTTGCAGAAATTGAGAAGATATTCATAGGAATCAAAGAGAAATGCAAGGGATCCAGATTGGCCAAAACAGTCTTGAAAAAGCACAAAGTTGTACTCATACTCTCCAATTTCACACTTATTATGAAGCTGTACTAATCAAAACAGTGTAGTGCTGACATAGGAACAGGCAGCTAGATCCATGGAATAGAATTAAGAGTCCAGAATAAGCAAATATTTATACTCAGTTGATTTTTGACAAAAGGGCCAAGACAATTAAATGTGGGAAAGAATGGACTAATCTTTAAAAGAAGCTTTGGGGGCACCTGGGTGGCTCAGTTGGTTGAGTGTCCAAATTTGACTCATGTCATAATCTCGTAGTTCATCAGTTGGAGCCCCACGTTGGGCTCTGTGCTGACAGCTCAGAGCCTGGAGCCTGCTTCAGATTCTGTGCCTCCCTATCTCACTGTCTGTCTGTCTCTCTCAAAAATAAATAAACAAACAAACAAATAAATAAAATTTATAAATAAATAAACTTTGTATTTTAGAGCAGTTTTAGATGTCCAGAGTTCTTGTAAAAATAATCTTTCAACAAATGATTCTGGATATCCACACGAAAAGAATGACTTTGGATCCTTACTTTATACTATATAAATTAAAGTGGATCATAGACCTACATATGAGAACTATAGCTATTAATCTATTAGGGGTGCCTGGGTGGCTCAGTCAGTTAAACATCCAGTTCTTGATTTCAACTCAGGTCATGATTTCACAGTTGTGAGACTGAGCCCCATTCTGAGCATAGAGCCTGCTTTGGATTCTCTCTCTGCCCCTCCCCTTCCCCCTCAAAATAAATAAATAAACATTTTTTAATAAAATAAAATTGTTAATCTGTTAGAATAAAACTTAGGTATAAATCTTTATGACCTTGGTTTAGACAATGGTTTCTCAGATTTGACACCAAAAAGCACAAGTGATGTACCGAAAGATTGAGAAATGGGACATTATCAACATTAAAAACCTTTCTCCTTCAAAGAATATCATAAATAAAGTGAAATGACAATCCAAAGACAGGACGATAATATTTGTAAAGCGTATTTCTGATAAGAGGTTTATATCCAGAATGTATAAAGACTAAAAAATAAAAGGACAAATAACCAATTTAAAAATGGACAAAGGATTTGAACAAACAGCTCTCCAGAGAAGACCTACAAATGATCATCAGTAAGCTCATGAAAAGATGCTCAACATCATTAGTCATTAGGGAGATGCAAATCGCAAGCAAAATGAGATACCACATCACACCCACTGGGATGGCTAGAATAAAAAAGATAGACAAGAATAGTGTTGTGAGGATGTGCAGAAATCAGAATTCTCACACATCGCTGGTGGGAATGTAAAATGGTGCTCTTGAACAGTCTGACAGCTCCTTAAGGCGTTAAACAGAGTGCTTGCTTCGCAGCCCACATATAAAATGTTAAACATAGAGTCACCTTACGACCCAGCCCAGCACTTCTACTCCTTGGAATCCATCCAAGAGACATGAAAACATATGTCCACCTGGCACATCCACACAATGGAATATTATTTGGGCATAAAAAGGAATGAAGTACGAGGGCACCTGGCTGGCTTGATCTTGGGGTCATGGGTTTCAACACCCCACGCTGTGCATAGAGCTTACTTTAAGAAGTTAAAATGAATAAACAAACAAACTTTGATAAGGGGGAATGAAGTACGGATATATTCTACAACATGGACGAACTTTGAAAATATTACGCTAAGTGAAAGAAGACAGACACAAAAGGCCACATATTTGTGATCCCATTTGTACGAAATGTCCAGAAGATGCAAATCTATAGAGACAGAGAGAAGATTAATGTTTGCCTAGGACAAGGGGGTGGGGGCTGGCCCTAGTGTGGAGTGACTAATGGGCATGTAGTTTCTTTCTGGGATGATCAAAAAGCTTCTAAAGTTAGATTACAGGTCACACAATTCTGTAAATACTAAAATCCATTGACTTGTACACTTTAAGTGGGTTAACCTTATAGTATGTAAATTTTATCTTAGTAAATTGTGTTTTAGAAAGTGCATGAGATAAGAGAAATTGGAGGCAGCAGGTATAGACAAGTCTTCGAGGAATTCCTTGAACCTGTAAAGGTTTTATTGATGTATATTTTAATTATCAGTATGTAACTGCATTTGTTGTAACAAAGGATTCTCTAGATGGGGTAGAGGTTAGGGGGCGTCACCGTGCATATTTCTCTGTGTCCCCCAGGAGACGTTTTGCCCAGTTCTGATTTTATCCTGTATTAAAATCAATCCCAGGACACATGGTGCCAGGCCCTGCATCTCACTCAAGCTGAGTCATCATTTCCCCTTTTTTTCCTTTTCTCTTACCTTGGCCCCACAGGTAGACTAAAATAATAGTCTCTCTTTATCTTATTAGAGAAATAAGCAAGCAAGGCCACCAACCCTTTGGGGAAGCAGAGTGGGGAGATGACCAAAAGGCATTTTCTACAGAGAAACAAGGGGGGGGGGGGGAAACCCAAGCTTCCTGCCAAAAATGCCTGGAACATAGAGCATTTTCCTCAGTCCAAGGTCAGGCTCTGTGTAGACGTTGACAATGACCCTGATCGGTTGTTGCTGCTCCCCTAATTAAAAGCATGTGGCTATCTCTCTTCTGAAATTCACCTTTGCTAATTCAACCTTGCTGGGGAGTCAGATCCCACAGCACACATGTAATTCCTCAGAGTGGCAACTGGCATAACTCCCAGGAATGAGGTTACTACACGATGTCCCCAGCTGTCAGAGGTGTTGATCGCCTGAGCCAGGGAGAGGGGTCTCATAGCCACAGTGGGGAGGAAAGCCATGGCGTGGCATTATTGAGGAGGCCACTGACACCTCCCTCCCCACTTCTGCAAGGGGCTGGGAATTCCTGGCATTTGTCTTTTTTTTTTTTTTTTCTTTTGGAATGAGACATTTAGGAGAATCATGGCAAAGTACAAACATAGAATCATAAAGCCCAGAGGGAGAAGGACCTCCAAGGTCATCTTTATCCTGGGCCCATATTCCCCCATAAGCAGATGCTCTCCTCTTGCCAACCCACCTCATCTTGGCATGAACACAGCCACTGACCGGACTCTCACTCTGTCCCAGAAAGGCAGCTGATCCTGGTAGGGCAGTGCTGAGGCAATGACTGCCCCTGTCAGGTTCAGCTCTGTCCCTGTCACCTCCAACCCCTCCTTGTACTTGAAACACGCCATTGTTCTAACTCCTTCTCTAGGTCGTGGAGTCTTTGAAAGCTATCTTGTTTTTCTTCCTTCTAGACTTCTTGCCTGTCCCAGAAAAGCAGTGCCTTTAGCTGCGCTGACCCCCCCCCCCCCGCCCCTCCAACGTACATCCATGAGTCCAGGGGCAGAAAGACAAATCTGGGTCTCAGCCCCTCTGAGATACTCTGTCTACTGTTCTCCCGCACCCTGCATCCACCACAAACCACCAGACCTCCCTGGCTTCTTCTCCCAGTCCCAGCTTCTCACCCCCACTGGGACCTGACAACAAACCTGCCCTCCTGACCATTCTGGCTATCCCAGACCTTGTGTTGGCCCATAAAGAGGACATGAGGCCTACTACCCTCGACAGACCATCCCTAATTGCTCCACTACTTCCTTGTGGAATTGGCTTCAAGCCCCGTCATTACCCTGAACAGCTCACCTGAACAGGCTGCCCTTGGTCATTATTCACATATTCACTTCAGCTACTCAGCATGGCGATTCAGAACACAGGATTTGAGATCAAACAGGATTTGAGATCTGCCATTAACTAGTGTGAGACTTTAGAGAGCCTCTTAATCTCTCTGAGCATCCATTTTCTCATCTATAGAATAGGGAATAATAATAGTAACTAACCTCATAGCTTTGTCATGATGATAACAATAAATAAAATAATCTTTGTAAAGCACTTAGCACACAGGCTTGAACATTCAGTGCAAGTATTCAATATATGTTTTCTACTAGTTTATTTTGAAATTATCATCTAGGGACACGTAGGTGGCTGATTCGGTTAAGTGTCCGACTCTTGATTTCCGCTCGGGTCACGGTCTCACAGTTCATGAGATTAAGTCCCAGTGGGGCTCCACGCTGACAGCATGGAGGCTGCTTAGGATTCTCTCCCCTGCTCTCCCTCTGTCCCCTTCCCACGCCCCCTCATGTGTGTGCATGTGCGCTCTCTCTATCAAAAGAAATAAGCTTTTAAAAAGAATTATCATCTAAATGTATCAAAATACATTCATTCATGGTGTATTTACTGAGTCCCATGCCAGCTCTGGGATATAAAAACCTCTTTTAAAGAATGGTGCCCTCTTAACTCCAGGAGGTGCAGGCTCACACTGGCCCTCAGAGACAGGGAGCTGAGGCCCCAGGCCATGGCCTAAAGGCACTGACCACCGGATACTGTCCAGAGAATGTGACAAGAGCACCTTCCACCTCTTCACGTGTCTTTTAATACTACCTCGACTCCCTAGTTAGGGCAGCACCACGAGGAAAAAGGGGGAAGCCAGAGGGAGATGTAAGAAATCCCCAGAGAAACACCCTCTTGTGCTTCTTTCTTTGACAGAGAGTGGCCATGCCTCTGCCATGCAAGAGGGTGACGTCTCTCCGGGGGAGGCCTTCCTGAATCTGCCTGGGACTGTTCCGGAAGTAGGAAGGGCGGCTGGGGGTGGGGAGACAGCAGGAATGTTCTCCTGGCTTGCCGCTTAGTACAGGCGAGTGTGCCGAGAGGAGGGCCTCTGGACATCAAAGGTTCCTTTTGTCCCCTTCCGAGTGGCAGGGCAGCCAGGCCGCTGGCGATGACTCAGGCCTGTCCCTGACGTCACCCACGCCCGGCCACTGGCCTCCCTCTGCAGCCAGGAAACTGGCTGGGGAGTGGCACTCGCAGCTGCAGCAAATCTCAAAATAAGGAGGCCACTGCCTCTCTCCTCCTCCTCTCCATCTCCTCACAACACACCTTTCTTTTCTTCTTCTTCTTTTTTTTTTTTTTTTTTTTTTTTTTTAGCCTCATGGAAGGTTTTGCTTGTAGATCAACTTTCAAAATGTAGGAAGTCAGAATGGGTGACATCATCAGAAAAATATGTGGAGCTGATCTCAACAAGAAGTGAAGAACCCAGAGCAAGAAAGCGGTTATAACTCCTGAGCCCAGGGAGCTGGCAGCGTCTGGGTTTCAGAGGAGCCAGCGTCGGAGTAAGTGAAGGCCCACCCCTGCCCCCCTCACTCAGCGCCCTACACTCTGTGGCGCCATCTTGTTTCCTGACACCTGTGGCTTCGCAGGCCCCAGCCCAGAGGGAGGGAGTGGGGACTGCATTTGGGAGACCCTCCAAATATACCACTAAAGGGGTTTTATCTGATCTCTCTCTTCGCACAGGACCAGACAAGAATGCATTTCCTCTCAAAAAAAAAATATATATATGTATATATGTGTACGTATATATATAGGCTGAAAGCCTAGGGGCAATGGCTCAAGTCATGCCTTCCCCCGCCAACCTTCTTGTTTCGTCTCCTCTTCCCCCTCCGGAGCCCTGGTGCTCTGTTTTGGACAGCCAGAATGTTTGTTCAGAGTTCTGAACTCTTTGCTTCCTGGATCTCAAACCGAGTAATCAGACATAAAAGGAAAGCCTGTTCTAGGCAAATACGTACCCTGTGTCATCCAATTGTAGTTTTGCACATAACCTGGTAAAAGATGGCAACTCTCATAAGAAAACATCCACAACCTGCCGCCTTTACAGAGCATGTTTCTGGTTGCCTCTGATTGTTTTGGTGCACGTACCTCCATTGTTTCATCACCGTGTTTATAAAGTGCTTATTTTAATTCCTCCCTGTGCCCTTGCATCTGGAATGATATTAAACACAAAGACAGATTGAATGTATCTCTGATGTCTGTTTTAACGTCACCTGAAAAACTTACGCCTTTGCCTAGCCTATAATTTTACAAGCTCTGCAAGTTCCTAACCAAGAAAGTTAAGTTCCTGAGAGAAGTTTAAATGTGTACCTAAGTACTGCAGAGCACAAAGGCGTAGAAATCACACCCAGTGCTCCTAGCCTCCCGTGTCATCCCCTGAGTCAGCACTTAGTCTTTGAATAGCTTACTTAGCAGAGTAGAATTGTTCTTTATACATTCTGTTTTATAATGATTAGAGGGGGATGTATTTAAAAAATAAAATTTAAAGGCAATAGGGAAGCTTGTCATTTACTGGAAAACAGTGGCAAATTCCTTTATAGTCTGACAACACCCTTTGGAAAGTAATCATATTTTTGTTTTATAATTATATTCGTTTTGTACATCTTACATTTACTTTTTGTTTTAATTTAATGCATCAGGTTGTCAAAGTGAGACTCTGCTAAATTATTGTTCTTCTGGCTGTAAGATCTGAATGCTGTGACCACTAATTTGGTGAGTGTTATTTGTCCCTAATGGCTGCTTAAGTATAAGTTCAGTAGTTCTGTTCTCTTGGTTTATAGTAATATTTAAGGAAAGGGGAGAAAGCATGGGAACTTCTGTGCACACACAAAAACAACTATATCAAAAGGGGCATGTAAGTGTTAGGATACGCTAATTGCTATAGTAGCCTGAAAAATGTATGATGGCTCAAACACAAGAGAAGCTTATTTCTTGCTTATGTAACTCTCTTTCACACATGCATTCAGAAATACACATGGAAAGAGACTCCACCCTCTACAGCACGTGATTTTCAAGGTTATCAGGACTGTCTCCACTCTCCAGCAGAAGAGAAAAAGAGTGTGAAAAAGTATACAGAGGAGGTTTTCACAGGCCATGCCTAGAAGGGATGTACAACACTTCTATTCACATTCGGTTCACTAAAACTCAGTCACATGACAGTGGCTAACTGCAAAGGGATCTGGGAAATGTAGTTCCCAGCTATGCAGCTACTTCCCAGGGATCTAGAGAGGGTTCTAGAGAGTTTCTGGATAAGAGATTGTCCTCTCTGGCACAGCATAATAAAGAGCTTAGAGATGCTCAAGGATAAGATAGCAGAACGAATCAGTGGGAGAAACAAAAAATTATCAGGTATTTAGTATTCCCTGACTGACTCACTTAGGTAACATCTGGCCATATGAGCAAGGAGCAGTGGGTGAGATTTTTTAAGATGCCTCTGTTCTTTCCAACTGTGAGCCTTTATATGAGCACTACCATGCTGGCAGTGACTAGCACATGAGGAAGGACATTCTATCCCTTATTTTCCCCTCCAGGCTCCCCTTGGTCTAAGATCATTCTGGCATTGTTTCCTGGTTCTGGGTCTAATCATGCTAGTTGGAATTGTCCAACAGAATTCCATTCCCCCACCTTTGAGCCCCAGTAGTCTGTTGGAAAGCTCATGGTTTCTTTAGCTTATGGTTGTCTGCTTCTGGGAGATTTGGGAAGCTATCCTGCCTGATCTACTCCAGATCTTGGCTCATGTTTTAATCTTGGGTGTGTGTTCGGGGTAGGGGGTAGGATCCTTGACTGAAATGGAATCTTCAAACCAAGTTATTAGAGAAACATTTAAAAATAGATTTAAAAGGTTCAGGCTGGAGAGATTAGTGCAACCCTAAGGATTTGATACATAATTCTAGTTTTTTTTCTTTTCGGGGAAAGTTTTAAAACATGTACTGAAATATTGAGTGTTAAGGCTATAACCCCTGTTTGGAGAACTCTGAACTAATTTTATATTTTATGTAGCCTTTTCACCATTGTGGGTCTTAGTGCAGAATTCCCCTGCAGGTAAATATCGGAAACCATATGTATGATGGCCCAAAGGCATCATAAAGACCTCCAATAAAAACAGATTACATGTGCTTGCTTCAGCAGCACATATACTAAAAGTGGACTACAGCCTTTGCCTGAGATAGTTCTCTAGTTCTGTTGTCAATATCTGGCTAGATACCCTGATTTATGATTGAAATTTGCCCCTGGACTTGACATTTCTGGGACCCACACCCTGAAGAGCACACAGTGTGCATTGTGTGGGAAGGCCAGCTACTGGCCAGTTTGACACAGCCTCTTGGGCTCTCATGGAGCCTGGTGCCTGGCCTAGTCTCCTATTGCTGCTCACCTCTGCCCAGTGCTCTCACATCAGGAATGGTCTAAGGAGGAGTGGAATAGAGTAAGTTGATTTGTTGCAAAAATGCTTTAGTCTCTCAAAGTTCATTTGCTGTGCCTTGGTTTGTCCTGGAAGTATCTAATGAACTGAAAGCTGGCTGGGCTGGTGGAGGAAGCTAAAGATAAGGGCAAGTTGAATGGGGGAACCCAGAGCCTGCTTAGAAGGGTGCAGCCAAAGGGGTAAGTTGAGAACAAGTGCTAGGTTTCAAAGGCTAGAACCAGGTGGGGACAATCTGTTGCTGGAAGTCCCAGTCTAATGGAGTCGGCCAGGAAGGGCAAGGCCAAAGACCATTCAAGAAGGAAAGATGTCAGCGTCCTTTTACTTGGGAGACTCAGCAGTCTCAGTTATAAATTTCAACTGCCATGTGATAATGACTTCTCAGAGCACTAAGTATGTAGGAAGACCATATGAGCGTGTGTGTGGAAGGGGTCAGTCTCCTGATTTTTCATGTCTAGCTTCATTGATAGCGTGACAGGGAGGAGTGTGTAATCACCAAATCAGAATTTCAATACTATCAGCACGACCCCTCCACAGTGTTGGTATAGCACACTGGGTGACCTCACAAACACGCCAACAAAGCAGCAGTGACAAGGTATACACCTTGTAAATATTTTGATCTTCAACATTTTCAAAAGTGTCAAAGTAGACATCATGGGAAAAATTACACTTTTCTTGAACTTCCTTATCTTTAATTCTATATTTTATTATTTAAAAAAATTTATTCTGTGTGAGGGGCATAATTAAAATTTGAGGTTCCATAGTCTTTTCAGAGCTTAGAGTTTAGCTTGGACCAATTAATCTATGATAAGCAGACATGGACCGTGCATAGCAGGCTGCCATAGATAGTGCCTAGACCAGTTGGTTACTTTTTTATTTTTACTTTATTTTTATTTTTATTTTTTTAATGTTTATTTTTGATAGAGACAGAGAAGAGCATGAGTGGCATAGGGGCAGAGAGAGAGGAAGACACAGAATCTGAAGCAAGCTCCAGGCTCTGAGTGTTGGTACAGAGCCTGATGCGGGGCTTGAACTCACGAACCAAACTGTGAGATCATGACCTGAGCTGGAGTGGGATTCTTAACTGAGCCACCCAGGTGCCCCTATTTATTTATTTTTAAATGTTTATTTTTTGGGAGAGAGAGAGAGAGCATGCACATGTGTGTGCATGAGAGGGAGAAGGGGCAGAGAGAGAGGGGGATGGAGGATACTCAGTGGGGTCTGTGCTGACAGTAGCGAGACTGATGTGGGGCTCAAACCCATGAACCATGAGGTCACAACCTGAGCCAAAGTCAGACAACCAGCTGAGCCACCCAGGTGCCCCTCAATTGGTTATTTTTAATCACAGAGGTTTTATAGTTTTCATAGCACAGAAATACAAACCCCCTTCTTACACTGGGTCAGCATTTATGAACGTTCTTTTATTCCACTTAGAGGATTTTGCAGTAAGGCCACGTCATATTCACCAAAGCTAAGAATTCATGGTAATAGGGCTTTGGAATTGCTCATGCTGAAATCCCCCAATTTCTTGTCAAGAACTAAGTTGGAAAACACCACACTTGAAGACTTCACAGTTTTGTTTTTAACTCAAGAAGCCTCTGCTTTTCATCAGAACTTGAAAGCTTCCTCCCGCCTCCAAAATGGTATTTTTAAAGGATGTAAAACTGAGATTCTGTCAGAATAAATAAAGTAATATATATAAAATGGTTTGGGGGGAAATGGTTTGGGCAACAATATATAGCAAGTCAAGGGATTGATGAAAATAATTATAATAATGGTTAGCATTGGTGTTTTGACTTTTGACGTTGGTATTAATATTGTTAAGTATCATCATTTAAAATTTTTTGATCTTTCTAAATTGACTTTCATCTGAGATCCTTAGTACCACTCCTTACCTAGCCACACACAGCATGTGGAGTAAAATTTTCAAGGTCGTTTGGAAAGGTTTGACTGTAGGCCAGAGACCTAACCAAGAGGCTTGTAATGTTACTCAGAGAGAGATTTGACCTAGGGGGTCACTGAAATCTGAGACAGGATGGATTGGAGCCGTCTCTCTGCCAAAAAAAAAAAAAAACAAAAAAAACAAAAACAAAAAGGGTATTTCCTGGCATCTTAGGGAGCTCCCAGTGTATTGGCCACAGGAGGCTTTGAAACCTCTCCACAAAAGCATTGATGTCGGATAATGTCTCCCAAATGAGAATGGAGTCCATTGCCTGTCCAAAAGCCCCTCATCCTGAGTGCATTCTGTCTGCTCGGTGTTATGGGGTGGGGGTTATACACAGAATCAACAGGCATGAGCTCAGCCCAGGAGCAGTGAAGAAGGTATCATTTAAACTGTGAACTCCCCTCCATGTCCCGGATCCTGTCATCTGTTATCTTTGAGTGTAGCGGGAAAGCAGTATCTAGTGAAAGGACTTTCTCATTGACCCACATTCCTTGGCATCAACTATCCCAAGGTGCTTCACAAAAGAGAATGTAGCTTGAAATTCACCCCAAGCACCAGATAGAGTATGAGTCCTTCTGCAGCCAGGCTATGGCTGGGCTGCACTCCTAAGAGGCGTCTCTTCCCTCCGTTTTCACTCTACATGATGCAAATTCCTTTTTGTTTCAATTAAAATACTTATTGTTTTTCATATATAAAGAGTCATAACTAGTTACTATACAAAAAATGGAATCTACAGAAAAAGATCAAGGAGAAAACAACAGCCTCCAGAAATACAACAAACAAGCAACAATTCTGTATTAACATTTTGATGTATTTCTTTCCAGTTTTTCACATATATAAATAGAAATTATTTGACATGGTATTTTTATGCATTTTCTCACCTCACTTACCACTGTGTTGTAAACCTTTCTCCAGGTCACTAAGTGGCCTGTGAACATTTTATTTATTTTTTATTTTTATTTGTTTGTTTTATTTATTTATTGAGAGAGAGAGAGAGCACAAGTGAGGGAGGATCTGAGGCAGTGTTTCCTGACAGGCTCTTTGCTGACAGGCTGACAGCAGCTAGCCCAAAGTGGGGCTCAAACTCACAAACCATGACATTATGACCTGAGCCAAAGTTGGACACTCAACCCATTGAGCTACCCAAGTGCCCCTGAAAATTTGATTTTTAATGTCTGTTTTTCCATTGCATTGATATGTCTTAATTTGTCCATTCTTTTTTTGATGGGTATTTTTTTAGATGTTTATTTTTGAGAGAGACAGAGCATGAGCAGGGGAGGGGCAGAGAGAGAGGGAGCCCCAATGTGGGGCTCAAACCCACGAACCGAACCAGGAGATCATGACCTGAGCTGAAGTCTGACGCTTAACCAACTAAGTCAGCCAGATGCCCCTTTGATGGGCATTTTGATTGGCTGTAAAGCTCTGCTGTTACCAATCTGTAAACATTCTTGTGGATAAATTTTTGTGGACATCTTGGGGAAAATTCCTAGAATTGAATCAGTAGGTCAAATGACCTGTTTTTAAATGTCCTAATATACATTGGTAAATTAGCCTCCAGAAAGTCACCAGTATCTATCTCGAAACCTAAGTCCCCATCAGTTTCTTTTTAATACACCCTCCTAATCCTTATACACATTAAAGCCTGAGAACTATTGATATGCTGCATTCAATTTAATAAACATTCATTTCAGCAAACACTTATTAGAAAACAGGGAGCCCTGAGATAGTATATCTAAACCAGAATTTAACTTAAAGTCTCTTTTTTTGGCCTCTGAATTTTAGATTTTTTTCTTAATTGTGGTATGGTGTAGTTGAAAGATTTTCAGCTAGGGAATCAGGAAACCTTACCGTAAGTATGAGATAACTGAGACCCAGAATGATTCACTTACTTCCAGGGGGTTAGCCAGAGATTCAGTGGCGGCAGTAAAACTAGGACTTCGGTAGACAGAGGGCCTAGATCTCCCCAGCCTCAGGGTAGCAGAGACAAAGCCCCAATGAGAAGACAGACTCCTCACGATGGACACTCTGCCTCAGCCAGGAAACTTTTATCCGCCTTCTGGTAGGCAGGGCCATATCTCAGGACCTGTGTGGGCAGCCCAGACCCTGTGAGGGGCCCAGGGGCCCAGCTTGGTCACCTAATGAGACCAGGCCACTGTGTGCCTAAGCCCTGAGGTGGTAACACCAAAGCTGCGCCGAAGAAGACATGGAACAGCCACGTAGAGCCACATACAAGAGCAGAGTAGGAAATGGGGTCCAGAGTCAGAAGGCAAAAGAGCAGAGATTCATATTGTAGTCATATCTTAACTGCAAAAGAAGACAAAGCCAGAGCTAGAGAGGAGCTGCGTGACTCTTCCTCAGAGTCCCATCACATAACTTCACCATCTGGGGAGGTGCCTGCCTGTAGCTGTGCCTGCCATTTTAAATCTGGAAGGTGCTGTGCCCCAGGCTGCCTTCTGACAGCAGGTGAGTAGGAGCACCTGGCCAGAGGAAGGACAGTGGGTCAGAGAAGAGGCTCCTGAAATTGGGAAATGGGGGAAGTTCTCTGTTACAGCAGAAAACATAGTAAACAAACAATGACCAAATTTAAGGAAAACTTCCACCTTCTAAGGAAGTGTGACCATCCATCCCGTCTGCATAACTGTGCTCAAGCCCATCAGACCAGGCTTATTGGTCACCTAATGGCATATGACTGACCTTTCTCATTCTACCATCCCAGATTCAGGAGGGGGGGTGGGTCACCGTCATATCATTTGCTTTCACAGTCAGCCTCCACAAAAGGCTCAGCTCCTGATGGTCCCTAGTTCATGTTTAGGTTCTATAAATCACTATTTAGGTTCCTCCATGCCCAAGTCCACATCTTCCTCCTGTGACTGCACCAGGTAAAGCGGAAGAGCCAATACCCAGAGACACCAGGGAATTTGCCTCTTCATCAAGCTCACTGCTTCTGTGCAGAGCCTTCATGATCTCTTGGCTGTTCCCACATAGCATCAGTGCTCATCACTGCTCTCCTGATTCTTGGCCTTCTGATCCAAACTTGTAGATGATGAGTACAGATTCCGGGAAGGTCTACCACCTGTCTTCAATCAGGGGCACAACAGATGGAAGGTGACTTCCCAGACATGGCTGGAGCAGTTGTCATCACTATGCTATTGGCTCTATGTAAAGCCCATCTCCCTGGCATCCTTTACAACTTCTTTGGCTGAGGCACCTTCTGATGCTTAGATAGAGTTCTAATTACTGGCATGACCTGGATCCCGTGGCCAAGAAGGTCCATGTGGTGGTGACAGAAGTACCTCCAGATCTAACCCCCAGGAGGTAGATGTTAGAGTTCTGTGACATCCAGACAAGGTGTCCACATGCTACTGGCAAATCTGAGATGATCAACAGAGTAGGAAGTCCAAGGGGAGAAAGTGTTCAGTGGGGTCTGTGATCTGATGAGTGCCGCTGGTGATACCATTCTTCCCTGTCTGTGCTGAGTCCACACACCTTGCTAATAAGTAGCTAACTTTAGGAATAAAAAGCATTCACACAGTCTCTGACCAAAGCTGCTGGATGACCCTGGCCCAAGCAAATTCTGTCTCTGCCCCAAGGCTGCCCCATCATGGCTTTCATATCCCCTCTTGGGAGAGTATCACTGGTATCAAGTCTGCCCGTTGGGCCAAGATGTACTGCCTCAAAGAAGTCCAGCATCCCCAGACGGTGATGTCCCACTTATAGTCCGGAATAACTGGTCAAACCTAAAGACTCCCTGCATATCAAGAGCCCTGTTTTTCCATCACTGAAATGCTGGACAACTCAAACTGCTGTGTAGACAAGTATTAGGAAATCTGGAACAGTGAGAAATATTGGAAGCCACCCCAGCCAAGCTCTGAAGGCATCCCCACGTGACTGCTATCTTGACTGAACCAGCAAGAAGAATCCTTATATATCTATCAGACTAAAATAACAAATACTGATGTTCCCAAATACCAGCAAGGAGGTGAAGAAATTGGATTGCTTTTGCACTGCTGGTGAGAACATAAATGGTATAGCCGCTCTGGAAAACAGTTTGTGTTTCTTAACAAAGTTAAACATACATATACCATACAGTCCCACTCTGGGGTATTTATACAAGAGAAAGGAAAACTCATATTCATTCAAAAGGCTGTGTATCAATATTCATGGCAGTTTTATTTCTAATAGCTTAAACCAGGAAACCAGCCAGATGTCCTTCAAGGGGAAAATGGATAACAAAACCGTGGTACATCCATACCATGGAAAACTGTTCAGCAATAGAAAGTCACACACTATTTACATACAACTTAAATGGATGTAAGGGCATTATGCTGGGTGCAAGAATGCCGATCTCAAAGGGTTATATACTATATGACTCCATGTATAACGAACTCAGAGAGACAAAATTGTAGTGATTGAAAATAGAGATCAGTGCCAGAGGTTAGTGTTGGAAAAAAATTGTGATTCTCAGAGGGTTAGCATACGATTTTTTTGTGATGATGGAATAGTTCTGTACCTTGATTGTGATGATGGCTATTCCTGTCACTACATGTGATAAAATTTCATAGAACTACACACACACACACACACACACACACACACACACACACACATGAACACACACATACACCATGTAAAAACTGGTGAAATCCAAATAAGGTCCACACCTGAATCAATAGTATTGTTCCAATGTCATCTTCTTGTACTAGGCTAGTGTAGGATATTATCATTGGGGGAAGCCAGATGAAGTTATATAGTTACTGTTCTATTTTTGCAATTTTTTGGTGATTCTTAATCTAGTTCCAAAAATGTAATTAAAAGCAACTTCGAAAAACTCGTTTAAGTTAAAAAAGAGGGGGAGTGTTTCCCACCTCAGAAAAAGAGGATTCAGCCACTGGCCTCTCTTTTATGAACAACTACTATTGTTTATTTTACCACTTTCTAATTTACGGGTAGGCTTCTATGGCCTCGCCCTCTGCCTTTTAGAGACAGCCCATCTCAGATGGAATCAAACTCAAGTATTCCAGCATGGAGTGTGAATACACCCCCTTTCCCCTCCCTGAGACTTGGAACTTCAAAGCGAGGTAAAAACTCAGAGATCTAAGAAATGGTCTCACGATGAAAATCTAGGACAAATCATCCTTCTTGCCCCTGCACAGTGATTTTTTTTCTGGAATAGCTCTTTGTCTTCTCTGCTCTTCATACAGATTATTCTCTTCACCTTCACCAAATGGGCCCTCCTCTAATGGAAGGAGATTAACCCTTCTTTGCCCCCTTTCAGTCTCATTCAGCTGAGGGCTTTCTTATAGCGACACTGCATTCCCTGAGCCTTGTGCCACGGCCGAATGCTGCAGCGTGAGATGACTGCCTTCCCTTTGAAGGATGTCTGCCTTTGTCAAACACCTTTTTGCCAGATCTGGCCGTGGAAAGGCAGTTTTGAAATTAAACTTCTCATGAGCCACTTGGGTTTACAGAATGGAATTGCACAAGGCCATGGACATTTAGGTCAAGGGGTACTTGCTGAGCTCACTACCTTCAGGGCCTTATCTTACTGAACTGCTAGTATTATTTATTCCCTTGCTTTACTGAGGGGTCCCCAGCATCACCTAAGATTGAAGCTGAGCATACGGGACTGATTATGTGGCATCGTGTCCGGATATGACAAGGCACTCAGACATAAGCCACTGTCCCTCAGGATGAGCCTTAGCCCCCAACTTCCTGCCATGTGTTATTATGGGGATTCATCTCAAGGGACCATGGTAAGATCCTTTCTTGGGCCTGGCTTTGGACCATAGATCAGGACAGTGTGCTAGAAAGGTGACAGTTTGAATTGTTGATCTTCAGTAGGCGTTGGTGAATCTCCTAGCTCTGCACCTTTTGGTTTCAAAACCATACTGAACAACGGAAAATGAAACCTGCAACTTATTTTTAGCTGCTCATGCTAACTCATGAGATTTCTTTTTTGCAAATCAAATAGGATAAAGACTACTTCAGCTGGCTAAACTTAATCTGATTGACTTAAACGGCAATCAAGCCTACTTCTCTGATACTTCCCAAGTGACCCTTGGTCTCAGGTGATATTTTGGCCAACATTTACTATTTTGCCTAAAATTATATTTAGTTGAGCTTTAAAAAAATTGAACAAGTGTACTATAACATTTTCTTGTGAGAGGAATTGAGAAATAAGTTGTAAGCCATCTTACCAGAATTGTTCATTAACTTGCATTTCTATAACCATTTAATAAGTACCTATTTTTTTAATGTTTACTTATTTTTGAGAGAGAGAGCACACGTAAGCAGGCTAAGGCAGAGAGAGGGAGACACAGAATGCATAGCAGACTCCAGGCTCCACGCTGTCAGCACGAAGCCTGATGTGGGACTCAAACTCATGAACCATGAGCTGAAGTCGGATGCTCAACTGACTGAGCCACCCAGGTGCCCCAATAACTACCTATTTAAATGAACGCTTGGAACTTTAATTGAGCCAGCATGTTGCATTACAAAGAGCAGAATACTAGAAATTAAGGAATAGGGCTCTTACCCTGGTTGCTGAGGTCTTCAGATATAATACTCTCTTTGAACGTGATTTTCTCCACCTCAAAGAAAAGGTTGAGATGGCATCCTGCAAAGTGCCTTGCCCGTCCTATAGTTCTATGAAACATATTCTGACACTGAGAGCTGAGGAAAGGTTGAGGCGCAATTTGGAGGCAATGGTGTTGCTGTCAGACCGTTCTTATTTCTGTCTCCCTTTTCCCTGTTCTGGGAGGGACAGATTTAAACAAAGCCTGTGGTCTGCTTGCCAGACAGCTTGCCATGTGGCTCCCCTTGGGAAACAAGTGATTAAGTACTTGAAAGACTTCCATGGGTATTTTCATCCCCTAGGTCCATTCCTTAGTTCATTGAGCAGGTTCTCCTATTTTAGGAAGTGGCTTCATGAGACAAAGCTAATGGTTCTGCTGGTAGTGATGGGAGCAGAGAAAGAACTCCCACGTTGGTGTTGGTCAGTGAAGAGCATACACATATGAGCCCCTTCACTGCACCAGACAATGCTCTGGGTGCCATGGGAGATACACAGATCTTGCAGGAAGCAAGCCAGCGACATGATTAAAGGTAGATAATTCAATCAACAAAAACTTATTCTGCTTTTATCTTCAGTCCAAAGGAAGTGAAGATTCACTGAGGTTTGTTAAAGCTGCTCTGGTGAGATGAGGTGCATGGTTATGGCGTCTCTGAGCTATGTCTTTATCTGAGAGAAGAGGAAAACAAATGACTTTGTTCCCAGGTTGAGTCTTGGAGTATATGCTGCCCAGGATGAAGGAAGATATTAGGAGAGGATTATGTTCTCACACAGGGTGGCTTTTACCAATCTGTGAGAATTCTTCCTCCTCCACTTCAGTTTACATTCCTGTCCTCCCTCTTCACCCTACTTGCCAATCTCTCAAGAAAGAAGAAACTCAGCCATCTTGCTGAATCTTGCCAATTCAGGATCTAGTAAAACCTTGTTGTTCTTTCCTTTAGTGCCATGTTGCAGATGCACTGAGAAATAAAAGCAGGAACTATTCTGTTGCTAAAGTTGAGGTAGTGATATCAAAACAGTGGTGAGGCATGTGGAGGATATTACCACAGGAGAGTTGAAGTGGGGCAGAATGTTGTCGACCAGAAATCTGAGTCACTCACCACTTTTTCTCTGTTGAAAACCACTTGGTTCACATTTCCCGTCTCCCTCCAGGTCTTTCCTAGAGGGTAACTTCAGTTTCCTGTCTCATCCTTGCCAACAAGCGTGTACTCCGTTCCACAGACCCTAATGGATAGAAGTTAGAAAACTCCTAAGAATTGGAGGCTCCCCAGAGTTCAGATTCCTCAGTCCTGTCCATCTACTCAACCATTCATTCGACTGCCTCATGAGCACCAAGCAACATAATCCTCCTCTCATATTCCCAGGCAGAGTGGAGCTGATTAGAAAGCCCCCTTTGAGAGCCATCTGGTTGGCATATAAAATTACTGCCAATGAGCAAGATAGTCAGCTGGCCACATAACCAGGAGGCAGGAGACTTGGAGGCTAGCTCTTGGCCTAACCGACCTGGAAGGCAAGCTGGGCTAGATTTTGTAGAATCACAAACATTCAGAGCTGGAAGGGATCTTAGGGGCAAAATGTGCAGATGCTAACAGAGAGAGTTAATCACTCAAATCATGCATCTGAAACACTAACCATGGTTGAGGAGAATCTCTTACTCAAAAGTTAGACTTCTGAAAAGTCCGTTTTCAATATATGTTGAGGAAGGAACTCATAATACCAATTTATTTGTTCAGCACAAAAATGCTATTCGTAAGCGGTCAGGAATTGATTGTTACACTGAGTTTTCTTTAACTGATAATTTAGATTAGAACACTCTAACAACCTGATAACAAATTTACTCACATGTGCTGAATATATAAGGTATAAAAGGAAACAAGATCTACTTTTTAATACTTTTAATTTGCAAATGGGCAAACTCACTTATTAAATGTGAGACCTTGGGCAAATGACTAGATCCCTCTCAGCGTCAGTTTCCTCATCTGTAACATGAAAAGACAGCTAGTGGAGACTTTGCCCAGATAGAAATGTGAGCTTTCCCACTTACTTTGTCTCATAAAACATTTCCAAATTATGACACATCTCTGACCAGAATTGTTAATCTGCTTTCTACTGTTAAGCTTTCAACATGGTCTAATTAACTCCTCCTTATATTTTCTTTTCCACCTGCTGGTCCAGCCAGTCTCCCGTTGGTGGCATCCTGGGTACCCACAGTTCCCAAGGCCTGGGAAATTAAGGCTGGTTCATATAAACAGGATTAGTCCTGGCTTCAGAGAGTGGGGATTCCCTCTACCAGGATTCTGATGGGAAGAAGTTTCTTACATCAAGGCAGAATGTGGAGGAAGGAGGTTTTATCCTCTGAAGATTGGTGGAGAGACCTAGACTTTGGAATTGGTCAGACTAAGCTTTGAATCCTAACTCTGCTATTTCCCATGTGACTAGAAATCCCAATTAGGTCCTCACCCAAAGTTGATAATAACTAATACTCACCTTGAAGCATTATTGGCTTAGCATTAAATAATATAATATAGCCAAATATTGAGTATGTAGTAGGTTCTCAATAAACGATAGCTATTCTAGACTTTGCTCTGATTAAGATAGGAAACATAAGCTCCTGCCTACCTCTGTAGGCAAGATGTAGATGTTCAAAATAGCACTGGACTTTCAAAAAATTTTAAGTAAAAATGTCATCCAAAGCCATTTTTAGTCCTTGATAAATTAAGGACCATGTTGCTTCCAGGACTAAATACATTATAGACCGATATAATAACCTCATAAAATTTTCTAAACTTTATAAGGCTAAGAATTTAAACAAAAATGTTGAATTTGTTGAACATTTCATTTGTAAAAATTTAGATTAGAATGGCCTAACCTGATAATAAATTTATCCAGAACTGTTGACTATCCATATGAGGTGTAAATGGAAACCAGCTGTAGTTTTTAATGCAGTGAATGTAGTAAAGAAATGGGCAAACCAATTCAAATGTTTAGAAACCAAGGATTCCTCTGGGACTCAGTGTCCTGACTTGACTTTCTTTCTTTCTTTCTTTCTTTTTTAATATACAAAGTCAAGCTTTGTTCTTACTTGAATTATGTACTTTGCATAAGCCATGCAATTTAACTTTAACCCGCAGGACTGAAAATAAAATGAGCTCAGACTGCAGAGCAACAAGACTGTGAGCAAGGAAGAGCGTTAATCAAAGTGAAAGACGCACCCCTCACTGCCGTCTCTACCATTCTCTAGCCTGCTCCTGCCAGGCTACTTAGGGTTCCATAAATTTGACTCCTTACAATGGCAGAAACAGGTTAAAATTTTTATCACAGAAAAGGGATTTGTCTTTTATTTATGTATTTACTTACTTATTTTTAATGTTTATTTTATTTTTGAGAGAGAGAGAGAGACAGAGGGCAAGCAGAGGAGGGGCAGAGAGAGAGGGAGACACAGAATCTGAAGCAGGCTCCAGGCTCTGAGCTGCCAGCACAGAGCCTGACTTGGGGCTTGATTGAACCCACGAACCATGAGATCATGACCTGAACTGAAGTCAGAGGCTTGACTGAGCCACCCAGATGCCCCAAAGGGACGTGTGTTTTAAATTAATGTTTGTGTTTGTGCCCTGAGAAGGTTGATGATGTGCACGCTATTTTTAAAAGTCATAAGTGAACGCATACCCTTGCCACTTGTAATCATGACAAAGCCTACGTTATTCAGGCATGAGCATGGTTTTCTTTTTCGTTTTTGTTTTTTTAAATGCAAAACAGGATTTACTAGTTGAGAATGTCTGCCTTAACAAGCTCATCAATCTTAATGCTTTTAACTACAGTTCAGATTTGTTTAACACAAGCAGGTTTGGAAAATAGGCCACGTTTGCTCATTGAGCGTATTTAGAATACCACAGAATAAACTAATGCATGGCTTTTAGGCTCATTTTGACAGAGGGTGGACAGGGAACCCACTGGGAGGTTTGGAAACTGTTGCCCTGGCATCAGGCTTAAAAGTACCAGTAGGGGACCTGACGACATTCACCACTCTGCCCCTGTGAGGACATAACACTATTCACTCATCTCATGGGAACATGATATGGATTACTGTCCTTGTCACTGTCATTTATTATTCCAGGCAGAGGAGGCAGCAACTAGTTCTATGTGGTCACAGTTGATTCCATGTGGTGTATATCTAGCCTACATGATAATAATTTGTGAGTATTTTAACATGACTGTCTAGCTTTCTGATGTTATTACTAGGGAATATCTGAACAGACGCTAATAGCCTCAAATGCCTAGGTGTTCACTTCAACCTCCTCTGACCCCACTGTGAGGACCCTGCTTTATAGATGACCGTATATTAAATTGGTACCTTGTAACTCAGCCTGATAGTCTCTCTAATTCTTGACCCCATGGTAAAGGAGGAATTAGCCTAAGGACACTCCATTCTAATTTTCTGTTGCTGTCAATGGTAACCAGAGCTCATAGAGCAATGTCACGGGGGTGGGGAAGATGGTTCCACCACTGGTGTTAGACCAGTAGCTACTGTCTCCGTTCGAGCCACGTTTATTTCTGGAGTCGTTGTGGGGGAGAGATGTGCTCCAAAGAGAAGAGGATTTGGCGTGGTTCAGGTATGAGTGACCATCTGGACAGCCCAACTCGGAGACTTAAAAGTGTACGGGATAGAGGTGGGCGGGGTGCTTTCCACACGTTGAGCTGAAAATCACTTGGGTTCTGGGGAACAAGATAGAATGAAAGCTAGAAACAAAAGATTCGGTTGTGAAACCTAGCACCTAAGTTAAGATGCTTGAATACAATTTCTCCTTTAAAAAAATTCTGGGGAACTTGAATATTTTACTAACCTGACTATTTTTAGCCAGTCCTTATAGAAGATCAAGGCGCTGGGAAACTAGCAACCCAGAAAATATGAATCTATTTTTGCACGTATTAAAATTAATTAGCATTAGTATATTCAGTGACACAACAAGGCAATTAAAGACTTTTGGAGAGATAAGACAGATGTAAATATGTACTCAAAATAAGGCTCCTAGCATTTTATAAAAATGTTGGCTTACGTCCAGGATCTAAGGGTGGGGGTGGGTATGTTTTCTTTGTAGCTGAGGAAAGTAGAGAAGAATCTAGTCTATTTTCTTAAAAATAAAAGACTTCTTGTTTTATACAACATGGTAAAAGAAACTCTTTTCTATTTTGTACCTGCCGGCAGTTTCTGGAGGAAATTTTTCTAGCAAGCTATGCTGTTTTCCTCTCTTTGGGGACATGGTGACACTGGTTTTGTAGCAAAACAGTATTTGCTTATTAGGCATTTCTTCAAAATCCTGAATAAGCAGCTCTTTCCACATTTTTTTGTTCCACATGTTAAACGTTTCACTGCAATTTGAGCTTCAATTGTGTGTGTGTGTGTGTGTGTGTGTGTGTGTGTATAGGAAGGATTGAAAGGGGATGCATAAGAATTCTTGAAGGTTTTTTGTTTAAAAAATTAATTCCTACAATTATGTATTGGAGTCTCTACAGAAGGCAATTCCAATTTATTACACAGAGGCAAACTAGATCCCATCAATCTTGAGCAGCGGGGGTAGGGAGGTGGTATTGAAGAAGACATGAAATTTGGTGTTTGAGTAGATGAGATTTAATTTTCGGAAAACATTTCACTCATAAAACGGATGGCACCCCAGTGTCAGCCCTGACCTCCATGATGTCAATGTCATCGTGCAAGCATAGCTAAGATAAGCCTCAAAGTAAAACAAAGAAACATCACATCTCAGCACAACACCATTTCTTCCTGCAGCATGTACGATATATACACACACAGCCTTTGGATATCCCTGCTAATGCCCTGTTACTTTACAGTTTAGCTTTTGGAGAGGGAGGGAGGGAGGAGACAAATCATTTTGCATGTTCTATGTTCTGAGCAAGTGCGGTAAGTACGCTGCTGCAGGTCTTAACATTATTTAGGTCAGTATCCCAGGGATGGCTTTTATCGTTCGTGATCAGCTATCCCATACATCCAAAGGAATTCAGCATCAGTTTATTTTTCTGTGCTAATTTTATTTGCTTCTAAGTTTAAGCAAATTCATTCACATTTTAATACAATTCCAACCCAGGAGGTATCTGCTGTTCTGTACCGCAGATACATTCAGCAGGATACATTTACACGGCTTGTGGTTAGAGGTTATAGCACCGATACAGACAGCCCGATCATGCATTCTTCTATAAGCCTGCCGGCACCATTTAGGACTTGAAAAATAACCTAGAAATGCTATACCCTCTAAAATTATTTTTTACTCTATAATGGCTTAACAGCTTTGGATTTTTGTTGTTGTTGTTAGCAATTCTATGAAATTAATAGTCTATCAAATGCACCCCAAACCAGATACATACTGTATTGAAAGCTTTCTTCAAGAAGAAGATATGACAGTATTCATCCCGGCTTATTTTCTTCATTAGCAAAAGGATTGTTTGATTCTCAGAAGCAAAAGGACACATTCATTGTGCAGCAGCTCTGCTTAAGTGTATGAAATGCCTTCTACTGTCTGGTTGCAGAATTTGGAGTTTGCTAAACAGTGTTTAGTGATTGGGCTCATCTTGCATCACCAGTTGATGACATTTTTCTTTGTTCCCTCCTACCCAGTTGAACCAAGACTCTGAGGCTGATATGCAATGTCACTTACAACATTAATCAGATACTGCATTTAAGGTGAGCTGTCCCCTGCCTCCTCCTTCCCCAGTGCTTGTGTCTGCATGCAGTGCGTATCTTGCTTCTGTGAGCCTAAGATGGCAGGCAGGATTAGCCGTGCTTTTGCTGTGTGTGCATGCTGTGTATAGAATTCATTACACGTTGCCTAGTATTTCAGATGTGAGTATGTAAATGCTCGGTATGCCATATCATCTGGTAGCGAAGACTTGTTTTTGCCTCATTACAGCCTTAGATATTTCAACATCACCTTTCAGTTCCGATTCATTTGCCTCTGGATGTTTGCTTTTCATCACGTTCAAAATAGGATTTTACCTTTTTTTTTTTTTAACAAAGCCAAAAAAAAAACCAAACCCTACAAACAAAAACAACAACAAAACTCTGCTACCAGATGGTGTCTCTCCTTTCTTCTTGCATTTGCTGTCTTTTAAATAATGTATGTTGTATTGTTAATTAATGTGAATATCAAATTAAACACTTGAAACTTACATATTTATTATGCAGGTAGGAGGCAAGGTGGAATCTATTTTTAACTCTTATGCACTCCATGGTGTGCACACAACTTGGTTCTCAAATTTGTATTTTCAGTACTGGTATCAGTGGTTTGATTTTCAGCAAATGTGACAGTGGCCTTTGCAGTGGTCAGCTCCGGGCTTTGAACTCTCAGAGGAGGAAGGAGAAAAAATTCAACACACCACCTCCTTGGTTGCAGCCTCAGAGAAACCTTGGAAGAGAAACTTCTTTTTTCAATCCTGTTTTCCTGTTGATAAATTCGGTTCTCGTGATCACAGTACATTCAAGCTGTTCTGCGTATGATTTTTGGTGTGTGTGACAATTGCATCTAAAACTTGTGAGCAAGAAGACGGAGAAATCAGTTGGTCTCCATCGCTTTACATAAAAATGGCCGAGTGTCTTGTCATGCTAGCACTGCATTAAGTGATACATACAGGTAGGTCGGAATTTGCATGTTTTATAGATTTTTTTAAGCCATGCAGCAGGAATATTAGAGAGATTAAAATATGACTTTTATAATAAAAATTAAATAAGACAGCTGTAATTTTTTGGAGGGAGGGTATTAAATTGGACAGGCTTTCCTATTCAGATACTATATAAATGTATAGCTTTGCTAAACTTACAAAATGATTCTGCTATAAAAGTGAGCTGATTCCTTCTTTAAAAATTATATATATGTGATAGGTGTGGCGCCATTAGACAACAAAAGAATTTTTTGAAAAGTCTGTTGATTCAGCTCCATTTTAACTTGAAACTAAAAATAAATGGTTTTCTTGAGATGATTTCAAAGAGCGCAAACAAGCTTAATAAGAAACATTTAAAATATTTAAATTTTAAGAAGCGGTCTTTAAACGTGTTATATGAAAGATGAAAATAAAAACTTAAATGGTTCCAAAATCCATTTTAGATAACATACAAGAACAAATATACTATTTGTGTATCTATTACTTGGAGAGATGAGGAGTTATAATTTTTAAAGGGGGGGATATAAAATATAGATGGCCCTGTTAGAAGAAAGAGAGCTTCACTGAAAGAAAAAGAGTGCCTAGAATGGTTCATTGCAGACCATACAGCTATGGTTCTGTAAGTACCGAATTCTGGCACTTTTCAAAATAATTTCATGGACTCTTTCCTTCAAGCTTAACTTCCGAAATATATTTTAGTTTCAACTTAAAATTGGGCCAGAACCTGTTTCCTTGGTAACCAAATCTTATTTAAAAATGCACTAACAGATATGCAAAAGATTGTCTTAAAAAAAGAAACAAATGGTTAATGAAAATTGTACAGTTCTTTTTCCTCCCATGTAGAGTCTGCACTGGTGTTAGACGTTTTTAAATGCGGTCTTCAAGCCTTAAAAATTAAGCCATATTTCTACACATATAGAGAAAGCTTGCACAGTGAGAGCTTTTTTCTTCCTCCTTTGTGCTCAGTACTTTCAAAAATTAAGGTTTTTCTTTGTAACGTGCTCCAGAATGCTGGTCAAGGCTTGTGTACAAAGGTGTAGTTTCATTATCACTGGCTCCCCAGCGCCAGTGAAACAAAAGCCATCTCAGAAATTCTGAGAATCAGAAAATGCTTATGCCCTTGTTTTCCCCGATCCCTCCATCGGTAACCTCAGAGCTCTGGGTAGAGGGGACCCAAACCCAAGCCCACCCCCCTCAACGATAAATGCACATCGAGCCTTTGTTGGAAATGTCTTTGCAGATGTATTAGGAGGAAGATACTGGCAAACCTGCAACCTCTCTGAGGTTTGCTCTGATGTGAAGAACATTAAGACTCAGAACCCTCTGTGTAAATAGCTGCTTTATTCTAGCAGTTTGCCTAATATCCCAAAGCACTGTCTGTAAAACCAAACCTCTAATGGGCTAAAGGTTTGTTGCTGCTGTTGTTGTGTTGTTTTGAGGCCAACTTGAATATTTTGCTTGGAGTCTTTCTCTGGCTCAATGATATTAGAACGTGATTCACCTCGTAGTGATTTCGTTCTTTGGGCTTGCCATGAAACATCCTTCCTGCAATAGTTTTTCTTTTCTCTCTCTCTCTCTCTCTTTTTTTTTTTTTTTTTGGCTGTTCGGGAGCCATTTTCCTTCTTGCCTGTGACTTAAAATGACTACGTACATTTTGAATATAGCATCAATCAGAAGATGATAAGCTGAAGGGAAATGTCGGAAACCTGATTCAGTATTGTCTATTTATTTTAGTACCAGGAGCATTAACAGTTGCAGTAGGATCAAGCTAATTGTCATTCGCTCTTGAGCAAATAATGAGCCAGGCATTTGTAATTAAAACACTATTGCTATTCAGAAAGATTACAACTACACTGTCTTCCATTTTGATAGGCCAGTACAAATTAATCATTTTGAACCTATTTGAATCTTAATCACAAGATTAGATGGAGGCAATGGAATTGTTTTACCATAAAAATGAATGCCTGATAGATTCAACAGGGTATTTCTTCTTTATAAAATGTTGATCCTTTTATTGTTAACTCAAGCATGGTTGCGTCATCTTGTAGATTTTCATACCTAATGATTTTTTGTGGCATTATTCATTTATGGTGCTCTTGGTCTTGCCGAAAAGAATTTTAAACACAATTCAAGGAGGTCGAAAGCCAAGTAGGACTGTTGGGGAGTATACTGTACCATTGTCATTCTAATAAATAGACCAGAGAATGGAAGAATAATTATTATTTATTACTTTGTTGTGTTTCGCCTTAATGCTTTGCCTTCATATTTCACAGAAATATTTACAAGGCACAAAGCTTTTCTAAAATTACCCATTTACAGTTATTATTGGATTTCCTAGTCTAGTCAAAAACACTTCCTGATGATTGCAGAGATGGCACTTACGCCTTTTCATTGTTTAAAAGGCTATGCTTCACCCATTTACACTTTTTGGCTAAGGGGTTTATACTGGGCAGGCCAGAGCAGGTGCGACAAGAAGAATGTGCAAACAACTGCCTTTGTTCTTACCAAAACAAAATGAGCAAATCTGTGGTTTTCTACCTGAATGATTTATAGTCTACAGTTCTCAACTCTTTTTCTTTGGAGAATAGGAAATGTTTTTTCAAGCCTTAACTCAGTGAGACTCCCTTGGTTGCATGTCTTGCTACTAGAGTGATGTTGATCTACCTCAGCCATTTCCTTGGATCCTCCATAAAAAGACTGGTAGCCAGACTCTGTTTTAGAGCTGGTTGGTAGGGGAAGGAGGATCAAGAGAAAGACCTAGCACTTCTACCTTTAATACTAAATCCTGCTTAAGCCTTTGAGCTCCTATAACCGTTTGGTTCATTCTAACTGCTCCCTTCTGGGGGAAATGCTCTTCTTAACAGCTTTTTTGGTAATGAAACATTTGATACATTTATTGAGCACCTACTACAAGCCAGGCATATCCCAAAGGCTGGAAATATAGTAATGAGCAAGAGAACAGGGCCTGCTTCTTATGGACCTATCTCTAATGGAGGGGAATGGCAGGGATGGGGAGCTCAAAAATAAATATGTAAACAGAGTAGATAAGCACTTAGGAGAAAAATAAAAATTTAGAAAGCAAGAGTAAAGGAATCCTGAGTGACTCCATCAGTTAGGTGTCTGACTCTTGATTTTGGCTCAAGTCATGATCTCACAGTTTGTGGGAATGAGCCCCGTGTTGGGCTCTGTGCTGACAGCATGGAGTCTGCTTGGGATTCTCTCTTTCCCCCCCTCTCTCTGCCCCTCCCCAGCTTGTTCTCTTTCTCTCTCAAAATAAATAAATAAACTTTAAAAATAAAGAGCAACAATGATATCTTGGGAGCAAGAGAGCCACATTCAAATGATTGGCCAGGGAAAGCCTTCCTGTAAAGGTGGCATTTAAGCTGAGACCTGTCTGCAGGGTGAAAGGGACCAAGCTGGGGGAAGTTCTAAAGGTACCATTATGAGGCAGAGGAGTGCTCATGCTCCGACTGCAAACTCCTTCCTTTGTAGAGCTGCCGCTCTAACAGAGCCAGGTCTGATGACTTTGCAGGTTCTGCCTTACGTAGGTCAGCTTCCCCTTATGTAGGTAGGTGGCTGGTCTTAGTCACATTCCCAGGATGCGGTGCCAGTGAAGTCACTGTCTGTGACCCAGTCCCACCCTGAAACCACCTAAGAAAGGTGCAGTGGTAGTGATAAAATGCTGCATATATTTAGCACTAACTCAAGAAATCCCCAGTGGAAAGGATGCTCAGAGCTTTGTTTTCTGTAAGAACTCCAGAAAATAAACACGTGGCAAAACATTGAGGCAGTCATTTCCTTTCATTTTTGTCAAAAGCAAATGGTGGAAGGGTCTGTCCCATCCTGCCAATAAATTGTCTTTGTGCTGTAGTGCCTAAAACATTTCAGTTCCACGGATCTCTTTGCCCAACAATGGCTTTCTAAGGACCTCACTACTTGGCATGGTATTTCGCTATTTGAGCAAATAATACTAAAGAAATTCTTTTTAAGAACCACGACTCTTGTATGCCATTTAGGCCAGTCTGCTGATGAAGCTTTGAGAACAAAGGGATTGGTTTACTATAAAAGTTAGAAACCGTAACACCCTATGAAGGCTTCGGAATGCGTCAGAAGCATCTTCTAAAATAGATCTACAATATAGTGGATTTTTTGAAGTTTTTATTTTTATTTGTTTTGGGAGAGAGAGAGAACAAGTGGAGAGGGGCAGAGAGAGAGGGAGAGAGGATCCCAGGAAGGCTCTGTGCCATCAGCGTAGAGCCCAACTGAGGACACAAACTCACAAACCATGAGAGACCATGACCGAACCAGAAATCAATAGTCAATCACTTAACCGACTGAGACCCCCAAGGCACCCCTAGTGGGTTTTGCCTATCACAAGGTAGAGGTGGCTTGGCTGACTCCTTACATTTTGTTTGGATTTAACTAGCTCATGAAACATTCCACTGCCTAAAGAATGTTCTAATCCTTTGTAGTAGAGTCTTGCCCACCAATGGAGGATTGGGCTTCAATAACTCAGTTCACTTCCTCAGGCATCACTTGTCAAGCTGTGTGACCGACACCGCTCCAACCCAGGCAGAATGGAATGTAACAACCCAGGAAACTTACATCCAGGTTCCTACACAAGGCTAGAGCATCGTATGATCAGGCACAATGGTGTGTCCCCTCTTCCAGAAAGAAATGAATGGCATGCTGTTCTCTTAGTGGCCTTTTATACTGTTACCTTAGAGGCCAGCCTTCAGTTTGGGGACATCACCCCATGGCAAGGGTGCTTCTTCCTGGGACCTCATCCTCATCACCTTCCCAAGATGTCTTGGCTCCTAATAAGCCACCGTATGTCTGGCCGCCCTGCTCCAAGCTGGTCTGCCTACATTTGCCAGGTGACTTCAATAACGGCTGCCACTCTTTTGCATTCATGAGCAGATGTTAAGTTGAGAGGCCCTTGCATGCAAAAATTTGAATTTGTGATGCAGGCAAGATGCTTCTGCCTTTTTACCTTCCCTGGCTGACAGCGGGGTTCTCCTTGCTGGCTGTCCTGCAGAAGGCTTGGTGGGTAACAGGTATATCAAAGACCAGTTGCCAAAGCTTATGTCTCTGTTAGGTGATCCCCGTGTGGCTCTGCTATGGCTTCAACATCTCACTGGCCAGAAAATTGTTCTTTTGATCTTGTAACTCATTTTGCATCTTTTCCTCTAATGCTCTCCTTGCTTCTGCAGTTATTCCTGCTCAGGGTTCAAGACTAGCACTTGGGTCTACACTCACTACATTTGGCCTGCAGAGGGAGTTTGTTTTCTGGTTCTGTTTTGTTTTAAAATTGCCAGTGTAAATATTATTTCTGTGTTCATGAAAAGCTGTGAGAGCTTTCATGATTTTCCTTATAGAATACAATAAATCTCTTCCTTCCCCTGTGGTCCTTGCTGCCAAATGGATATTTTGAAATTCCTTTTTCCTGGTAAAATGTTCTACCCTGACTGAGGCCTTGCTCTAATTAAGGCCTAACAGTTCTGCCCATCTTCCCCAGCGCAGAGAGCATGACGCGGAGTGCCTGCCCCGAGGGCCTTACAAGCCAGTGAGACGAGAAAACAAAAGCCACCAGCTGAGAATGTGGTAAAATCCCAGAAGGGCAGTGCCCTTGTAATTTTTTCTCCCTTTTCTCTTGTTTCTTGAGCTGTGGAAGGGAAGAGGGGAAGCTTTAGTAGGGAAAGAGAGGGGCTGCATCACTGAAGGATTCTCTAGGAACAGCAGGCTATTGGGGAAATGATGTGGAAGAGAATGGGGTGGTCATCTAGGAGGCAAAATGGGGTGATAGAGGTGACTGCAGACTCAGAGGGCTGCAGGGGGAATGGTGGGCAGAGAAAATAAGAAGAGACAAAAGGAGCAGCCAGGAGGCTGCAGGTAAACAAAAGGATATGCTGCTTTGCCTACCCTGAAGCTGAGGGTGCAGGGTCCAAGGGAGAAAGAGTGGAGAGGGGATGCAACTAGAAAAAGAAGTCTAGGGAGAGCCCCTAAAACGCAGGCTGCAGGCTTGCGGTCTGGCTTCCATGGTGATGTTGGCCTTGCGGCTTAATTGTCCCACATTGGCTAGTACAAAGAGCCTACAGATTGACATCCTTAAGGGTAATTTGTCCCAGAATGTTTATGACGTCTCCATCCCAAGGCTCTTGTTCTCCATCTGAGAATGCCAGAGAGCCCCCCCACCCGCTCACCCCCATCGCCCTGCTAGATCTGGATTAAATTTGAAATGAAATAAGCAGACTTTTCACATGTGCTGTGATCTTCTACAAAGCCCAGATGATAGCCCCAAAATACCTGATTAGGAACTCTCTCCCGAAGTCATATTGCCCATAACAGGCATGTTGCTCTGTTTTTGGAGCCGCCCCCAAAGCTTGTCCTACCTTGCTCCTCACCAGCTTATCCAGACCCTGATCCGAGTGCCAGGGGTTACTCTCATGGAGTCCTTTGCTCTGGAGGCAGACCACACCAGCTGGTGCGCCACACGTAGTGTGGTCACCATCCCTGTACCGCTTGCTTAGCTCTTACAGGAATGTAAACCACAGACTTCAGTTGCTGTGTGGACCTTAGACAATTTTTTTTTTTCGGTCACTGAGAGAACTGTGGCCCAGAGACATTGTGGCTTTGGAGAGTTAAGAGGCCATGCTTGACTCCTAGTCCAGTGCAGTTTCTACAATTCGCTGCTTTTAGGTCACAGGGAAACCTAGTTCTAAAGTACAAGGTCAGTTAGTAAGTATTTTAGGTTTTGTGGATTGAGGCACAATTGGGGATACTACATAGGTATTTATTATAACAACAGAGAAAACAAATTTCTTTAAGCTTAAAAATTTTTTTTTTACATTGATTTATTTTTGAGAGAGAGAGAGAGCACGAGTGGGGGAGAGGCAGAGAGGGAGGAAGACACAGAATCTGAAGCAGGCTTTAGGCTCTGAGCTGTTAGCACAGAGCCCGACACAGGGCTTGAACCCACCAGCTGTGAGATCATGACCTGAGCTGAAGCCAGATGCTTAACTGACTGAGCCACCCAGGCGCCCCTCTATAACTTTTTGTGGACAAAATTTAGTAATATATAATATTAACAGTAATAATATATGCACTGCCCTGCCATAGATACAGAAATGAATGATGGTGGCTGTGTCCTGATGAAACTTCACTTTGTGGACACTGAAAGTTGAATTTCATGTAATTTTCAGATCATTAAATACCAGTCTCCTTTAGATTTTTTTCCAATCATTTAAGATTGAAAGAACCAGAGGCGCCTGGGTGGCTTAGTCGGTTAAGCGTCCAACTTTCGCCTAGGTCATGATCTCGCGGTTCGTGGGTTCGAGCCCCGCGTTGGGCTCTGTGCTGACTGCCAGCTCAGAGCCTGGAGCCTGTTTCAGTCTGTGACTCCCTCTCTCTCTGACCCTCCCCTGCTCACACTGTCTCTCTCTCTTCTAGAAATAAAAAAAAAAAAAATAATTAAAAAAAACATTAAAATTGAAAGAACCATTCTCAGTTTGCAGGCTATACCAAAACAGGTGGTGAGCCAAATTTGATCCACAGGCCATAGTCTGTGGCCCCATTTCCTAAGTCAAAATCTGCAAATTGGGGGCTCTTTGGCCAGTCCTGTCCACATGTGTGTTTTATCTGTTAACAATTTTAATGGAACCAGTTATAATATTTCTATTTTCCAGTTTTTTAGTTGCTTCTAATCATAAATTCTTCTCATTATATTTATATAGTTCTAATTATAAAAGTAATATATACCTACTGTGAAATAATTTGGAAGGTTGACATTTTGGCATGTCTTCTTTCAATCTTTTATCTATGCATGGTGATATTTTTTTAATACTTGAGATAATATTTTGTAGACAGCCTGTATCTTCTTCCTATTCACGTAATATCATGTCATTTTAAGGCCTTTCTTTACATCATCTTTTAAAACTTTATTTGGAAAATTTTGAACCTTAATGGAAGGACCAGCTTAATGAAACCCCATGTGGCCACCGCCCAAGTTCTACAATTCTCAAGGCTGGTAAACCTTGTTCTGTGTAATCCTCTCCTGTATTATTTTGAAGCAAATCCCATACATCATACCATTTTATCTCTAAATATTTTGGTATGATTCTCTAAAAGACAAGGATACTAAGAGAAAGCCCTTTTGCTTAGCAAATAAGTTCTGAAGTATGTAGAGGTAAAAGATAATGATGTCTGCAACTTACAGATGGCTCAGGAAAAAATTAGGTAGGTAGGTAGGTAGGTAGATATGAGTAGAATGTATATAGGACATTTTTGTACTGTTCTTGAAATTCTTCTGTAAGTTTGAAATATTTCTAAATAAAAACTTTTAAAAATGTAAATTACTAAAAGAATACATTTTAAAAATACAATTTACTAAGAAAAAAAACCACAGTATCATTGTCATTACCAACAAATTATAACTCTTTAATAACATGAAATACCATAGCATTTCTCCTAATATGACCTAATTTGTCCAATTACATCATTAAAAAATAATTTACTTATTCAAAGCACATTTGCAAATAAGATCCTTACCGTACAATTGATATTCCCTTAAATTCCATTTAACTGATTGGTTTCCTTCCTGATTTCTTTCATCCTTACTATTGCTATAAAAAATTTGTTGAAAAAATACCGTTTGACCTGTAGGGTTGCCTACAGTCTGAAATCTGATGACTACATTCCTTGGTGCTATTTTCCATGTTCTTCTGTCACAGAGGTTTCCTGTAAATTGGTAGTTACAGCTGGAGATGTGATCAGATTCGTATTCCTTTGTTTGTCTGTCTGTCTAAGTAGTCAACATTTCATAGATTTTCCTATAAAAGTCCTGGTTTTTGCCTTCATTGGAAAATTCTGCAGATCTGGCCTTCACATGTAGCAACAATTGATGTGGGGCTGGGTAGTGAGCATGCTTATTCCCACTTAGGTGGGATATGAATTATTCTGCAGGCCCCAGTTCGTATTACTGCTGCCTGCCTCGCGGGAGCCTTTGAGCCCCTGTTCTACACACTGCCTCTTCGGGGCTTTGGTAGACTTCTCAATGCACCATCACAAGAGGCCTTTCAGAAATGTGGTAGAGATTAGAGAAAACGACTCAGACACGGACTTTTTAAGGGGAAAGATAAGCAGCTACATAAAGGGAGGCCAAGTGATAGAAATTTGTTAAGTACCCAGGATGAGGGAAAGAGAAAGAAAAGTAAAACAACAAATTAACAGAGTGCTGCAAATATGGGAGAAAAAATGAGTTATGGATTCCTAACCCATGGTGGGAAACTAGGAAGGGAAATGGGTTTCAAAAGAGACAAATTATAGTCTTTTTATACATTATAATATTGAAACCTTAAAAAAGAGAGACAGAGAGAGAGAGAAGGGGGCAGTAAATGTTACATTGGTCAACAGCCCTAAATCAGAAAATGCAAGCACGTAGTTGTAGCATAGCAGAAATCATGTGGGGATTAAAGAAAATGAGGTAGAAAATGAGGAAAGCCACTGGAAAAGGACCAGGAGCCACGGTTTGGAGATGTTGAAGAACTGGTAGACATTTAAGAGGAGATGATCTTGAAAGTTTTAGAATTTTTTTTTCTGATTTGCAAATGTATTGAACTGAAAAGTGTTACAAAGATCTAGAAAAATAAATCACGTTTAGTTGTTTGGGAAAGAATAAAGCTTTACAGAAAAGAATAAAATTATGACAAGTTGGGATGTTCCTGGAAATTTCCAGATAGTTCCCCATACTCAAAAGAATGATTAAGAGAGAGAATCTGAGACTGGTTATGAGGAAGGGTGGAAAATTTTGAAGGACAGGCTGATTATGTAAGTTTTCGGCTGTGGTGTTTAAAACTGTTGCCATGATATTTTAGTTATTAATAACAATTTGGGGGAAATCTACTCCCTTCTGGAGAAACATTTGGCTCTAATGAGGAAGAAATGCCACTGTTTGTGAATTCCCAAGTGGATGTTAAGGAGCCTTTCACTTGCTAAGCCTCTTAGGAAAGCCAGAGCCGATTTCACCCTTAACAAGCTGTTGACAGTGTCTGATCAAGGTACCACCTGGAACATGTTAGCAGAACAGAAAGTGGACTGTGGGGTCAGACCTGTGTTTAAATCCCTTTATGTCATTTGCCATGTGACCCTGGCAGCTTGCCCATGGAAAATTTCTACCTGTTAAGGGTTGCTGTACATATGTAGCTATGATTCTTACTGCTTGGATGGAAGGAACTTAGAGCTCTGAAATAATTGCCTTCCAGCACTAGCATCCACACCAGTTTACACTTAACGAGTGCTTACCGTGCGTCAGGCAGTATTGTAGATACTTCACAAGTATTATCCCATTTCATTATTTAAAAGCCCTGCGAGGTAAGTGTAGTATTAAAAGTAGCCTCATTTCATGGATGAGGAAGCTGAGGCTCAGGGAAGTTAAGTAACTTGCCTAAATTTACACAGTGAGTGGCTTTGTAAGTGACAAAGGTGGGCTTTAAACCCAAGCGGGAAGAATCCAAAGGCCAAATTGCCTTGCTCTACCACTTCCCATCTTCCAATCTTAAGCACAGACAGTCATGCCTCATGCGGGCCTTTCCAGCCCGTGGTTCTTAATTCACGTGCCTCGGTTTTCTTGGAGGTCTCCAAATGATTTTCCGTTTCCAAAAGACTCAATGGAAACACATAAACTTGGATTCAGACCACAAGTTTCTTTATGTTGGAATCCACGATTCACAGTGGATTGGCTCAAGTTTTGTAGAAGCTCTGATTGGCAGTTACTTACACAAAAACATGGCAGGGTTGTTTTTTTAAGTAGGGAGATGAATCAGTAGTTAATAAATGCAATTTAGTGGGAAAGATCTTTCTAAACATGTGGCCTACAGCGAAAGACCAGAGGGTGCTTGGCTTTGGGAAGGTCAGGAACTGCTCCTGTACGTGTGTGTGCATGTTGCCCAAACTGCCCGACTTCAAAACCCCGCCTTTATTTGTAAATTATACGATTCTTTAACTTGACTTCAAGTCAATATATTTTTCCTTGATTACTGAAAATGTTTTGCTGGCCTTGTATTTAATATTGCAGTCTCCTTATTCTTCAAAATGATCGGGTTCTTCAAATATAATCAGGAACCGAGATGCAGAACTGCAAACATCGGATTCCAAGCTGAAAACAGGGTAACAGGCTTTGGATCCTTTTAAGTTGCAACCTGGGAGAAAAACTTTGCTAGAGAAAATTTTAAAATAAGACTTATTACCAAAATGCGGGGAACGCGGATGAATTTTTTTTTTTTTTAATCAAGCCAACAAAACCTGCACGTTAATGCTCCAGGCTGATAGCTCCACAAGGCAAGCTTGTGGCAGGCCTCTGTAAATACTTTTTCAGGAGCAGTCCCTGAATCTTGGAAGAAAGATCCTAGGAGGCAGTCGGTGCCCTTTATTTGAGGAAGAGGCCTGGGTCTTTAGCGTGAAATGCTTTTTTACACCACGTTGGGAAAAATCTATCTAGGCCTCTCCTGACAGCCATGGGAAAGCACAGGTGACACCCTTTTTCTGAGAATTAGATTACATTAAAACTGCGCTCTTTCTCCGAATCCTGCCTCTCTGCAATGTGCGGGACTTGGACGCCGTCCGGGGCCTGGATCTGGAACCTAGGGGCCCTTCTGTGGGCCCAGGCCTTGTTCTGATAGGCTCAGTGGCCCCTGGCCCCCTTAACTGGGCTGGCCTTGGGCCAGGTTCCTAGCTGTGTTCCCCCTTGGGAACGAGGTGGAGGCCGCGGGCCTCCTGGTGGAGTCTGGGGCCCCGTGGGGCCGTCGTAGTTTCTCACCCCCAGCCCCCACCCCGCCGTCGCACCAGGTACGGTCTGGGCCTCGCGAGGCCGTCGTGCGTCCGTCGCTCCCCGGTCCCGCCGCACTCCCGAGGCCTCGTCCGCCGCGCGGCGGCTCCCCGGGCGCTCCGGCCCGCGGGCTGAGGGTCGGGCCGACCTCTCCCAGCCGGGTCGCGGCCGCTACCCCGCGCCGGGGGCGGGCCGGGCCGCAGAGCGGAGCCGCCGGCGTCCATTTTCTGGGCGGTGCTGTGTGGCGCAGCGGCCGGACTCGCGGGTCCGGAAGAGCCATGGACCCCCGGGGAAACGCGCTCGCGCCGGAGCAGTCGAGCCCTGTAAGTGCCATTCGCGGGGTCTGTGTGTGGGGCTGGGTGGGCGATGTGCGGCCTGCGGACGCGGGGCCCCGGGCGCGGCCGGCCTGACCCCTCCTCTGCCCAGGAGGGGCCCCTGAAACCTGGTTGGGAAAGGGTGACGCAGAGCTGTGAGCTCTGCAAACGCTGGAAAACCGAGCTGCTGCAGAGACCGAGCGCCCGCAGGTGCCCGGACCCGGGGGCCTGCGCCCCAGCGAGGGAAGGGGGTCAGTTGCAAAGCGGGGCAGGTGGCGCCGCATCTAGTGACCCAACTGCGCGGCTGTGCTAGAGGGCAGGGGGCGGGGGAGAAATGTGCACCCAAGGGCCGGGGATGTTATGGGCTCAGGTCCAGCAGGCACAGGAACTGCGCTGACGGTGGCAGCTCCCCTCCCCCAGCCTGCGACTGGGACCCCAGTCCCGACCCAACGGGAATCTGATGATTTTCTTGGTTCAACACCAAGCCCCTGAAATTGAATGGGACGTGCAAAGGCAGGGCCCTGCCCCCAGGGGTTTGCAATCTCAGCCTTCTACTTCTCCAAGTAGTTAGGTCTTTTCTGTTGGTACAACACAACCGCCCGCTGTAAGCTGCTGCTTTGCAGTCTATAATAAATCACCCGAGATTTCAGTCTGTCCGCGATTCCACTTTATAAATCCTTCTGTGCTGTAGGTAAGTGACGAATTCCATTCTGGACTTCGGCCCTAACTGAATATTCCTTTTAAGGATCCATCATAGATGATATATGTTATGGTGTCTTATACATATTTTAAAGGTTAAAGACTTTTTTCCTAATTACGAAGCCCAACTCCTCTGACCAGGTTGGCATGGTTGAGAAAAACATAGGAGGATTTAGTCCGTGTTTTCAGAGAAACTTCTGGTGAGGTACTATATGTAAGTGTAGTGTTTTTCCAACAAGAGTAGTGACCCATTAGAAGATTGTGGAATCAGTTTAGTGTATTACTACAGGAATTTTTTTTAACGATATAAAACACAATCGAATATAGGAAAGAATTGAATGGAAAATATCAGAGTGCGTTGCATACAGTAAGTGTTGTTTTGAGACTTTGGGGTTTGTTTATATAATGTCATTTTTTTTAAACAGGGAGTCACTGTCAAAAGTTTATAAAACGCTTATTTACAGGATAATAACCCAGGCTTTGGAATCAAATGAACTTGGGTTTAAGTGTCAGGTTTAACAGAAACTACCTGTGTGACCTTGAATAAATTCTGTGACCTCTCAGAGCCTCTTTTTGTGTAGCTGTAAGATTGAGGGATGTCTCCTACATTGAGGGGTATTATGAAGACTAGACGAGGTCATGTATGGCATTTTGCTCAGTGCCTAACTTACAGTAGGTGTTCAGTACACAGGCTAATGACAATTACTGTTGTTGAAACATCAAATCCTGGCAGCCAGTCATGGGACATTGTGCTTTTTCTTGTCTTTTTTTTTCTTTTCTTCTCTTCTGTTCTTTTAGGTCTTGATGTGGAGGAGATGGAGGACTCAGAACCAAGAATTTCCAAGTGATTTCTTCCAAAGCACAAGAAACTGTTAGTGCTGGTGTGTTCTAACTGAGGTAACTGAATTTGCATCTCTCCTTAGGGTGTATGCAGTAAGAAATGTTTTTTCTGAGGGACTGAAGGACTCCCAAGGGGCATATGATTTGTGCCAGCGATCCGGCAGATTTGGGGCTTACAAAATGATGACACTTAAGTGAGCTGTAGAGTGAGCACTACAGTAAGCACTGAGAGTACAGATGGAAGCCCGCCTTCAGGACACTTGAAGTTTATGTAGACAAGAGCTGACAACGCAGAGAAGGCCTCTCGCTCTTGCGCACGCTCTCTCCCCCTTTTTTTTCTTATTTACTCCTCACAAAACCCCTACAAGGTTTAAAAAAAAAAAAAAAAAAAAGAACCGATGTGAAATATTAAAGTGTGAAAATGCAGACAGGTCATGGAGGGCTTCGTATCTCATACTACACTTGTGGTGTACATTCAGTATGCAGAGCATACTGCTGGGACCACCAAGTTCAAGGCAAAGTGCTTGCCCTTGAGGAGCTTGCAACCTAAACTCAAAAGAAATAGTCAGATGGGCAGTGCCTGCCATTCACCTGCTTCTGTGGCAGTCAGAGTGGGATCTGTTAAAGGAAGAGACCTGAATGGCTGACATATCACAGTTCTTGCCTCTCAATGCAATTTTACATTTTTTTTTCAAGTTTAACACAAACTTCCATCCAACTATTAAAACTTATACTTTCGGGCCACTTGGGTGACTCAGTCAGTTGAGCATCTGACTCTTGATCTCAGCTCAGGTCTTGATCTCACAGTCATGAGTTCAGGCCCAGCATTGGGCTCTGCTCAGCGCGTGAAGCCTACTTAAAAAACAAAAAAATAAACGTATACTTCCAACTTATAAATGATAGTAAGATCTTGTCTGAATTATTCACTGATTTGTTCATTCAACAAATGTTTATTGAGCTTCCACAAGGCACGTGGGTATTTAAGACCAAACATACTATATTTTTATAATCATGATATTAATCATGTTCAGTCTCTTGGCAAGGAATTATTTGTCCAACTTTTAGAGATTTGTTTTGGAGATTTATTGTTTTTTGTTTGTTTGTTTTTTAATGTTTTATTTCTGAGAGAGAGAGAGAGGCAGCGTGAGTAGGGGAGGGTCAGAGAGATAGGGAGACACAGAATTGGAAGCAGGCTCCAGGCTCTGAGCTAGCTGTCAGCACAGAGCCCGAAGCAGGGCTTGAACCCACAAACTATGAGATCTTGACCTGAGCCAAAGTCGGATGCTTAGCCGACTCAGCCACCCAGGCGCCCTAGAGATTTGTTACTATTAACATGCTAGAATATCAGCTCTAAGGATGTTCAAGATTGACTCCTAAAGGATATATAGGTCTTTTTAAAAATCTTAAAATCTTAAGAAAGGAGTTTCTTCTCTTTAAAATTTTGATTTTGCCATTACTATCACCTGCTTGTAAAAATGTTTTATCTGTGAACCTAACCAACAGACATAGAGAAAAGCAGTTTAGCAAGGGGACTTTCTTTGACTTGAAATTCTCCCCTCTTCTAGCTTTGTAGACTGCCCAGGACTATGAGTGTTCAAAAGTAAAGTAATGTAAGAGCTACTTTAATTTACAGAGTACAGAGTTAGAGATAACTCCAATAATTGTATCAAGCAACAGAAATCAGATTGTAAGTCTTGAATGCTCCTTGTAATAAACTTAAATCCAAATAGAACAAATGAGATTGAATGTGAATGTGCTTTGTAAACTTTTAGGAGTTCTGTAAATGTTATATAGCAAATATTTATTGAGTGCCTACATAAGTACATCACCGTGCTAGAAAAAACGGATTCAGCAGCAAAAATATCTGATCCCTTCCCTCTCAGACCCTGTTATGTAGGTGAGGAAATAAAACATACAGGAATAATTGTGTGGTAAATGCCAAAAAACATAGTTTAGTAATTTGAAAAGGAAGAGGTCTCTTTTTCCCCTAGGAGTCAAGAGATTCTTTCTTGAGAAAAGGCATTTAAGCAAGTCCTTGAAGGAAGTGGAGTTTCATAAAAGAGATGGGGAAAAGGCATTTGAGATAGGAAGATGAGTCAGGGGAATGAGAGAACGTGGAGCATATTCAGGGAAGGGTAGTGAATCCAGCCGAGTTAGAACTGGCCTATAGAGGCATCCAGTGGGAAATAAAACTGAGAACATTCAGTGCCAAACAATAACGGTCTTGAATATCAACGGGAAATACGAACATATTAACCAGTAGGCATTATCGCATATATTTGAACAGGGGAGTGTCACAGCTATGCATCAGGGGCATGTTCTTGTGAGTAGCTCCTGGGGAGATCAATCAAGGACGGAAGGCGGGCCAGAAACCAGAGCCTCTGAGACCAGTGAGAAGGCTTCCACAGTATAGGGAGGCAAAGGTTGAGAAAAGAAAGAAGGACTTCGGGAGGACCTAGGGAGGGATCTGGTGAGAAAGCAAGGAAGAACTGTAAGAGAGCAGGACTCCAACGGCCAGCAGACGGGGTTTCCCAGTGGAGGGAGAACAGAAGTACCAGATGCTGGGGGGTGGGGGCTGGGCTTAGGATGGCTGCTGGATTGACAAGTGCTAGATCATGTTTGTTAGTGCTTTCCTTTGTGAGGTAATATGACTTTGCAGAATGAATATTAAACAGTTTCATTTTCAAGAGTTTGTAGCTTGCGCAAATCAAGAATCGCTATTAAATTTGACCCCAGCAAGGCCCAAAACACACTTCTGATTACAAAAATTCCAGCTGTTAAATGCAGTTTTGATAGTAGTCACACGCCTCATTCTGTTGTGCGCAGGCAGACCAAAGAATAGCCGTTGATAGAATAAGTTCCTTAAAAACTCCATTTCTGTTGATGCTAGAGGTTTTCTAAAAGTAATTTAATTCCTTTGCCCTTTACTAAAAGGCTGTTATATGATGTATGTGTGTGTGAGACAAAGAGAGAGAAGGAGTCGTGTATGTGTGTGTGTTTTCATGGGCACATGAGCTTAATACAATGGAATGAGAAGACTGGGGTCAGATAAATCTAGTTTCACAACCTCACCGGGCCATTTTCCAGGCTTGTGACTTCAGAAAAGTTATGTCTCTAAGCCTAACTTTTTCCATCTATAACTCAAATAAGATTATTTGAAGATTGAGTAATATATAATTTGGTCAGGATTGTACCATAGTAGGCAGTTAATAACTGTTGATTCCCGTCTTCTTACAGCCTTGTATAGGTATGTAAATGTCTATGTAATATGCATCTATACACAAAGCCTTATCTTTATAACTCATTTTAATGTGTTGATTTTATCACAGAAAGAGCATTCCTCCCACTATAGCTAATCTATCCTGTGATAATTTAAGTGACTGGCAACTTAATATGGATAAGATTCCATGGGAGGATTTATTAAAATGTGGGTTCCCAGGCCCCTGACTCAGAGATTCTGATTATTTAGATTTGGGGGAGGGCCTAGGAATATTCATTTATTATTACTTTTTTTTTAATGTTTATTATTTATTTTTGAGAGAGAGAGACAAAACATGAATGGGGGAAGGGCAGAGAGAGACACACACACATGAGGCACAGAGAGAATCCGAAGCAGGCTCCAGGTTCTGAGCTGTCAACACAGAGCCCAATGCGGGGCTCAAACTCAAGAACCGTGAGATTGTGACATGAATTGAAGTCAGATACTTAGCCAAGTGAGCCACCATTGGAATCTTCATTTTAAACAGGCAATGTATGATGAGTGTTAACAAACGCCAGATTCTACGAAGCAGAGGAAGGGACAGACCTGAAACTTGATATGCTGATTTCAAATCCAGTTTCTACCACAGATATATCTATGTTCCAGTGTTTTGTATCATTAATGTTTATGGGTTATATTTGTAATAAGATAAAAACAAATGAGTCTCAGAGAGTCAAGGAATGCTAGTATTTGCACCCCACTGTCTCTATCTGCAGCACAGCACATTCACAGCAGTATGGGGTGACATGCCCCCAAATCAGCTTCTCTTTCTGTAGAATAAGTGGTGACACCCTGTCTCTTGTGCTCAGAGTTTGCAAAAGCAATGTAATTTTAGGTGTTGTAGCAAATAAATAATATATTTAATGGTGGCAACATTATACAGTGATGCCACTAAGATATATCCTGATGCATTTTTCTATCTGCCCTCTGGTTGACAAACATCTCTGCCATTTGATTACATTTCTCTGCCTGTCTGCATCTTGGAATCATATAATTTTTAGGCTACTTGACGTTGCTCATCTATCCCAGAGTCACTTAATCTATGAAAAAATAACTGGTCCTATATTTCCTCCTAGTCCTATCTGATTTCTTTGCTTATTCACAAGAAAGGATTGATGTTTAAACTATATATGGAGAATATAAAACCTATTTGACTTGTTCATATTGAGTTGTTCTTTATACTTCTTGCACATAATTTAAAAATCAGATAACTGAAATACAGTTATTAAAATTATACTGAGTCCTTTTATAATGTTGTTGGCATCTGTTGATGATTTGCTTCTTTTGGAGAATGCCAGTGGCCTGGAGACTTTCTAGAGTTTCTCTTTCTATTCCCATCATGCCCAAGGGCAGAAGATAGAGCAGCTTTCATGAAGTGAGTTCTATACCTAATGTGCATTATTTTAGCCATCTTATTAGAACCTCAGAATTACCTGGTATGGTGGAAATTGAGGTAAATAAGCTCAGTAGGGCAGCCGAAGAGATTTTCACACCAAAGCTCAGCCTCTTCTAAGGGGTAGGGAACCCCTGTTGTTTCTCCAACCACGTATATAGAGTATGAGATAGATCAGTGTTCCTGATTTTAGCTTGGAGACTTAGAGGCCCTGTTCTTGATATTATTATAACCACAGAATTTTGGACAAGAAGCAAGTGGAGCAAAGCAAATATGCTAACATGAAATTGTTCAGCAAATATCACCTATGTGCCAGGTCTCAGATCAGGACCCCCCACTCGTCAGGCTCCCCTAGCTCCCTCACCTATCCTATCTACTGTCCGTGTGCTGCTGCAGGCTTTCCTTTTAAAGTGAAAACACCAATGGATTTCTACACTGAAAAGATCCATCAATTTGTGGCTTGTTATAACTGGTACTGTCCCTTGTGCAGGGCTGAATGCTCCCAGAATCACTGTGCCAGTTGAACATTTAGAACACTTCCTAGGGGGATTGCTCAGAGATGCTCAGCAAGTGTTTGTTGATTATCCTCTGAGGCCCTGAAGTCTAAGGTGGGGAGAGGGAAGAAGCCCAGAGCCCTGCATAGGGAAGTTGGGAGAGAGAAAAAGGCACCATGGTGTGAGAGACCAGACAAACCAGAAGCCTAGGACTATTCCCCATGACCTACTGAGGCAACTTGGGAAGGAAAGTCATTTAACTTTACTAACTTGGTTTCCGCATCTGTAACCACAGAAGGTTTGGCTCAGTGACGATTGAGGTTCCTTCCAGCTCTAAGATGCAGTAATTCTGTTCTGTCTCCAGCAGAAAAACATAGGGGCTGGGACAAGTGGGTGGAAAGGGGGGACAAGAGTTAACCCTATGTTTGAGGTCTCCCAGGGGTCCTGATTTCAGAGTTCCCTCTGACTGTCCTCATAGACAGACTAGTACCAGCCAGAGTTTGGGTTCTGCTTTTACCCTCTACACTTTTGAGGCAAGTGTATGAATTAAAGGGTGGGAGATTGTTTTGGAGAAAATTAGGATTCTTACAAAAAGAGCCTGGCTAGGAATCAATCAAAAGATGATAAAGTGGGAGGTAGGGAAGCATGGTTTTCAAATTTCATGGCTAGAAAGAACCTCAAAAGTAAACTAACTCAACCTCCTCTCCTTCTAGATAAGGATATAGGAGTCCAAGGAAGTCGTAGAACTTACTCAGGATCACACAGCTAGTTGTAGCAAGCTGGGGACAGAACCCGCTGTCCATTGCCCAGTCCAGTATGTTCTCTGCAGAAACAGGTGGGTTCTGTCTTAAAGCAGGTTATAAGGAGAGCAGAAGATGGCAGTGAGCAAGCAAAGTGCAAAGAGGGGCTGAACCTGTTCTATGGGAGAAAGTGGACCGTAATGCCCACAGGGCTTCTCGTACACAGTAGGACACCATGATGCAAAACTTCCATCCTGTTGACCATTTGGACTCTTGTCAATCAAAATAGTCAGAAGGTGGGAGAGGCAGAAGGTGGTTTCCTATTTATTTTTTATTAATTTTTTTATGTAGGCTTCATGACCAGCATGGAGCCCAACATGAGGCTTGAACTTGTGACCCTGAGATCAAGGCCTGAGCTGAGATCAAGAGTCGGCCACTTAACCAGCTGAGCCACCCAGTGCCCCTGATTACCTGTTTTTTAAAAGCATTTTAGGGCAAATTACTAAGCTATAAAATAATTTAATTTTGATAGGAATTAAATATTTTCTGAAGGAATATGAAGAAGACCCAGCTTGTACTGGCTACTTCTGTGCATGTGTTTTGTTGACCCATTTTGCTGGCCACTTTTATACATGTGTTCATCTCATGGTGTATTTTCATGAGAAACCCAGTGGCTATTTAAATCCTAGAGGAGCATCCTGGGGTTATTTCAGCAATCCATGAAGGCAGGCTTTGTGCAAGGTGAGATAGATGTGAGCTGTCACTTCCTGCTTCATGAGTTGGACATTGTTTCTAGGCCCCATTTTGTCTGTGTTATTTTTCCTGTTCATGTGTTAGAACAACTTCTGATTATTTGTAGAGTTGTTTACAATTAGATAATAAGACCACCAATTCAGTAAAGACAAAGCAGAATTTCTTATCTTGCCAGGCAAGGAGACCCAAACTTTTATTTTATTGTAGACATAGAGATTTCTGATTAGTTCTCATAGAACATTGATTGACTTCTAGTCCAAAATGAGGATTTCCTTTTTTTTTTATTAAAATTTTTTTTATTGTTTATTTTTGAGACAAAGAGAGACAGAGCACGAGTTGGGGAAGGGCAGAGAGAGAGAGACAGAAACTGAAGCTCAAGTCTCTGAGCTGTCAGCACATAGCCCAACCAGGGGCTCGAACTCATGAGCCATGAAATCATGACCTGAGCCGAAGGATGCTTGGCTGACTGAGCCACCCAGATGTCCCCAGGATTTCCTTTTTTAAAACTCTACTCAGCATTCTGGTCTGTCCCTGTCTACACCTGTTTATTCTGTTCTTGTAGTCCCTGACTTGAGCTCAAAGAGCAAGGCTTTCCAAGATCCCAGTGCTCTCTTCATGCTTGTGGGTGGAAGCAGTTAAGACTGCCTCATAGTAGCCAAAGTCATACCTGCTTTCTGGGTGCCTGCCACAGAACTGTATTTTCTGTCCTTCCGTCAGACTGATGTGACTTCCACCTTTGCTTTAATGGGAGTACCACCTTGAGGACGCAGAAGGCACTAGATTAGTTGGAAAAAGCAATGACGTGGCAATGAGATGAAGCCCTGACTGGGCTTTTACTCCCACGTTAGAGAACTGGCCTTCCCTGACTGCTGTAAATAGGGTTAAAAAAAAAAGAACCTGACCTTTAAATTTTTTTCCTGTCAAGGTCTAGCAGTTCTGGAGTTTTCTGTAGCCACTACACATTGTAAGTTGACTTTTTGCACCGAAGCACCATTAATTACCCTGGAAACGCATCTTTTGTTAAATATACACTGCAGAGTGAGTCCCTTACCCTGTTTTGTTATGTATTTAATATTCTTAATATTTGGTTTTGGTTTTGACATTTTCAGGAAATCACTCAAGAGCTTTTTGCCACATTTGAATCATCATCTATTTTAAGAGTTTCTTTTCTATTTATTGTTACGAGTTTCTGATAAGATGATTTGCGCCTCTATTTTAGGAAGTCCTTTTTGAGGCCTTTTATTTTTTAAATGAAGTTTAAATAGGAGTTTTAGCTCCAATCCTAGTAGCTACCCTCCATTAAAAATGACGTATTTCTTTGCCCCATGAGGTTCCCTTGCTTAGGGAGGATAAAAAAAAGTCGGGTGATTAGTCATTGTGGCGTTCGGCAAACAAATCCTTTGGAGGCCATGATTTATGTTACTGATCAGGGGGACAAAAGGTTCTGTCTGTCTCTAGACATTTACAGTTGTGAAAGTTAGTGCTGTGTATTCCCAGAAGGTCCCCCAAGTGTCCTGTTTGTTGTGTTCAGGTTTCCCAGCCCGGTGGCCATTTTCTGTGAGTTTGAATCCCTGTGTGAAGCCCCTCCCACTGTGGAGTCTATGAGCATTTTGTTTTCTAAAATGAAAGCACAAGCAGAAACTCGAGCTGTTCTGCAGAACAGGCTGTTCTTCAGAGTTTTTTAGATCAGTATATTCAAAAGCACAGTTTTTTAAACAGCCTATAGTAGGTTTTTATCTGCAGCAGGTTTGGGTTTGTTTGGAGGATTTTACTATGTTTTTAGTGTAGGCAACTTATTTATTGCTGAAACTGCTCTCTGTTTTCCCCGCAGATACTTTCAGTCAGACAGGTGAGCAGGGGAACGATTTTGATACCTGACTACTGCCAGAAACCATTCAGTTTCGAGTTAGTTTCCTTTGGTGTGAGATTGGCAAAAAGCTCCCTGGAACTCTCAGTTCCTTTAATATCCCTTCCTCCTCCTGCCTTTTCCACCCACCAGTTTTCCCCAGGCGATTTCTTTTGTCTCAGCCGCTGTGCGTCCATTTGAGTGACCAGCCAGAGTTTTTGTAGCATTTCCACCGTGCGCAGAAGCTCCGGGGCCTCCAGTTGTACGTCAGACCTACGGACTGGCTTGCGTGACAGCTCCGCTTGTCACCTGTATCTCCTGGACCCTGGGAGGAGGTGACTGTTTCACAATCCCATGCCGCCTCAAGGATCTATGCTGCCATGCCTGGCCTCACTCCAGGGATCGCAATGTTGCCAGCGGTGGCTTCAGACTGGAAAAATGGGAGGTGGAAGAGAAATGATGGAAAACACGGGAGGAGGAAACGTGTGAGCAAGGAAAGTACGTATGTGGACTCGGATATATGAGAGCTCGGGTCCATGAAAATGATCCCTGTGCATTGGCATTTCACCAGCGGGGAACACGCTGTGGACTGTGGACTCAGTGTTGACAGTGGGGAGCAAGCGCGGCGGAACAGGGAAGAGCATCAGCAGCTTTTCTCCAGGAGGTCCCCGCTGGTGCCAGAGGCCAGAAGGATCAGCTCTGCACCACGACCCCTACATCCTGGGTCTCTGGAGCAGAATTTGCTTCCTTGGGTTGACCACCATTGTTCTATTGAGCAGTTCACAAGGATTCCCTGGAGACACTGGTGATCTTGGTAGATACACTTTACTGTGTGTATGCCGTTGTTGGAAGCCCAGACTGCGAGGTTGTCCAGGCTGTGTTTCTGTGATCTAGCTTTTAGAATTGTTATTTGTGTGTCACAGCAGTGAAGCGTGGTGTCATTCAGAATACTCTGACCCAGGAAGGAACCACTGGTAAAGGCCTGTGCTTTCTTAGCAATTACCGCTTCCCCACTACATCATCTGCTAATGATGAATATGGAACCTCTTTTGGAAAGGAAAGCACGTACCTCCAGGAGTATGAATCTGATTTTGAGGAGCTCGAGTTGACCTTGTGGTTGAAGTGCCTTTCGAAGCAAAGTGAGGAGTTTGAAATCTGCCACCCTTCCCCCTAAGAGTCATATATTAAGGAGTTTTCCACCTGGGCATGAACAAACTGGAGGGATCCTGAAGAAATATTATGTGATCCAAATATACTCCATGTTAAGGCTTCTATGTTAAGGCTTCTTACCACCTATCCTTCATTAGGATGGAAAACTTCAGTAGTTTTGGAAGCTTGGATACTGAGACCTCACCATATAATTTTTAGGAAGGCATTGAATCACTGTATAGAAATGGAAAAATTATAGGCAGAATGAAACTTACAAGTGGTTTCTACTTAGGTTATTATAGACTAAGGTCTAAAGTTCAGACACATATGGGGGCAAGAAAATAATATGAATGTTCATTGTAGGCTGGGTGTAAGAAGATAGAATGGTGAAACTGTGGCAAGCCAGAGGCTTGAAAAACTTTTTAAATATTGGAGGGCCAAATGAAACATATCTACAGGCTGAATTCAGCCTCCAGACTGCTTACATGCCAATTATAGAGCCACACCACCTGACTCAGCCCACCAACCTGGATTTCCTCAGTGGCAGCCTGCCCAGTCTTTTCTTGCAGAGCGTTGGGCTTGAAGTTCTCCAGGACCCATCCCAAGGAAAAGTCATGGCCATTGAACCTTATCCGTGTCACAGCAAATAAAGGGAACCACTTTGAATATAAACAGTATCTGTGTCATAACAGGCAAAGTAATTTGTCAGTAGAATCAGCAGCAAAACGCAGCGTGTATGTCCAAGGACATCTGGGGGACATCTTGAGAGGCATCAGCCGTAACAGCCTTTATTAAGCTGCGCAGTGCTCACTGTGCCCATCTCAGGATAGAACAGGAAGAACCCACCAAAGGAAGCCACTCCCTGTTTAGGCATGTTCCTCCCAAGGCAGCCAAATGGAGCCAAAGCTGCAGAGGCGAACCTGGCTGGCATCGGGCCATGGGATGACAGTGAAGGACAGCAGGCATTTCATGATATATTAAGCTCTGGTGTTGACTTCCTCAGTCCAAAGATGCTTTCTGAAATATCAAGCAGTTTAGCTGCTGCCTAACTAGTCCCAGACTGGGAGGGATAGTGTGAGAATTGGCCTCTCTGTTGACACTTGATTGACCTTCTGCACATCCTGGAATTTAAAATGCCTTGCCTTTTTTCTAAATATCTTTTAACCACTCCTGTTTTCCGCAGCTCTCTTGGTACAGAGTGAATCATAATGTCTGTAAAGCACTTAGCACAGGGCCGAGCTTGTAGAAAGCACTCAGTAAATATTAGCTCTTCCTGTCATTGGCATCATCGTCATCACCATTATAACTATAATCATTTGACCAGCAGGTAAGGGAACTTGGTTTCCTTAAACCTGAAACCCAGGTGTACACCTCAGCCGTCTCCACCCTGACGAAAATGAAGATGGACCACATATATGTGACCCGCTGTGTCAGAAAATGCGCTAGACAGGAGGCCCAGCTGACTCATGCGCATGAATGTTTGGGGAACACTCCTCTAGATGCTGTGGGGAAGCAGAGACAGACTAGCCTAGAGATGGGTCCTTGCGGGTTTGCTAGCTAGAAGATGCTTTGGGAGAGTCTGAGAGGGTGAGGACATTTTGAGGGAAGTGCCTTTTATATTATACAGTGAGGATGTATAGATGTACAGTAAGGATGGGGTGGTTTTGACCACACCAGGAATCTGATTCTGAAGGCTAGTGTTCTCGAGCTGTGACTTTTCAGCCTGGCATGTGGTTCCTTTCCACCCGCCCCACCCCCCACTGACCTTCTGGACATGCAAACCATCTTGCCAAGAAGGGAAATTCCTATGTTAAGAGGCCAGAAAACCTTTGTGTGTCAGGGAACCGACACAAGTAATTACAGTGTAGGACTTCAGTGGTGGAATGTGTATCCGTGTAAAAATAAGGAGTGATGTGGTCTCAGTAAAGATGCAGGGACCCCAGTAGGCATGAGAAGGGAGGTGTAACTGAACCTTCTTTAATGTTGGAGACTGAGAGTTTTACCTGCTCCTAAGGAAACATTTGGAAAGATAGAAGTAACGAATCCTGTGCTGCCTCGGTGAGTTGACTGGAAACTACTAGAGTGGTGAGGAGAAAGTAGCCACAGTATCTTAGAGACCAAAGCCTAACTTCGTATCTAATTAAATTAATTTAGGAAGTGAATTAATGAAAAGCCTTTTCAGCCTTTCAAAGCTTTCACCTATATTTTGAGAGAAGCATGGTCTAGCATTTGTTAATGATCATGGTGATTTTTTCCAGTCTGCATGTACTTTCAGATGGCCATGTGCACTGCACACTTAGTGGCCCGGGGTCTTAGGCAGCGCAAGACTTGGAAGTGCAGCTGCAGATTTTAGTCCCTGAAATAGTTCTCTTTCTTCCTCTTCTTCTTCTTCTTCTTCCTGCTGCTGTCAGGGAACTTAGCCTGGAGTTCTGGATCTCAGTACCCTCTCCCATTTATCCAGATGGGTTGTTGCCATGGTGTCTGTATTAGGTTGAATATGGCCCCCAAAAGAGATATGCATATCCTGATGCTGTGCATATGACCTTATTTGGAAAAAGGATCCTTGCAAATGTAGGTAAGTTCAGAATGTTGAGATGAGAGGCGCCTGGGTGGCTTAGTCGGTTAAGCGTCCGACTTTCGCTTAGGTCATGATCTCGCGGTTCGTGGGTTCAAGCCCCACGTTGGGCTTTGTGCTGACTGCCAGCTCAGAGCCTGGAGCCTGTTTCAGAGTCTGTCACTCCCTCTCTCTCTGACCCTCCCCTGCTCATGCTGTCTCTCTCTCTGTCTCCTAGAAATAAATAAAACATTAAAAAAAATTTTTAAAATAAAAAAATAAAAATAAAAAAAAAAATGTTGAGATGAGTTCATCCTGGATTCTGGGGTGGGCCCAATATCCAGTAACAACCAGCCTTATAAGAAACACACAGAGGAGCAACCAATAAAGAAAAGGCCACGTGAAGACATAGGCTGAGATTAGAGTGACACAGCCACAAGCCAGAGAATGCCTAGAGCCACCAGAAGCTGGGAAAGGCAAGGAATGATTGTCCTCTAGCAAGTTCAGAAAGAGCGTGGCCCTGCTGATAACCTTGATGTCAAACTCCAGCCTCCAGAACTGTGAGGGAAGAAATTTGTTGATGTAAGTCACCAAGTTGGTAGCAACTTGTTACAGGATTCTTAGGAAGCTGGATACAGTGTCCAGTCCTAGTCTTGATCCAGAAATGCCTGGGAATGTGTGAAAACCAGTCTCTGGGGCTTTACCTTGACCATTCTGATTCTGTCAGGCAAGGGTGGCACCAAGAACTCCAGTTTTAATGAGGGCATCCAGGTGACCCTGGTACATCTGTTCCCCCTCAGGAGTGGTGTTCCTCCTTCTGTTCATCCACTTTATTTACATCTGAATCTTCAGCCAGGCTTGCTGTCAGCAGCAAGGTGTGTTTTGGATGCCTTTTGATAGCATATTCCACAGGCTCCTCAGGGAACACTGACTTTATTATCTTTCTCCCAGACCTGCTCTTTGATCGGGTTCCCTACCTGCTGGTGGTACATTGAAGCAATGGAATTGGGGTATAAGCTGTCATCCTTCACTCTCTCTTTCCTCTCATTTCCAGGGAATTGATTCTTCCATCCAAATAGCTTTCAGATCTATCTTCCCTCTTCATTCCCCACCTTCCCCTTGTCTTCTTTCTAGACTCCTTCCAGACCTCTTTCTCACCAGATGGTTCCCAGAATGATCTGTCTGCAAATTTGTCAAATGATCCTCCCTTAAAATCTTTTAGATGACTAACCATTGTCCAGGCTGCACGATGAGAATCAACTGGAGGGGTGCCTCGATGGCTCAGTCAGTTAAGCATCTGACTCTTGATTTTGGCTCAGGTCATGATCTCACAGTTTGTGAGTTTGAGGCCCATGTGGCCTCTGCTCTGACAGTACAGAGCCTGCTTGGGATTCTCTCCCTCCCTCTGATCCCCAGCTCGCTCTCTCTCTCTCTCTCTCTCTCTGAAAATAAATAAACAAACTTAAAAAACTCTCAGTACCCATTACTCACCCAAGACCAAACAAACCAGAATCTCGAATTGGAACCTGCTGTTGGTTTTTTATTCAGTCTGTAGGTGAGTCCAATATGCTAGACTAGAGGGTAAAATCCAAAGTCTTGATAACATACAAAACTCTTAACAACTGGGTCCCTACTAGTTTGACCCTCTGTCTCTCCATCAGGCCTTGTTCATACCCTGTGCAACAGCCATCCCCACCACTCTGCCGTTCCCCAAATGTGTCATTCTGTCTCAGGCCTCCTAGCCTTTGCTCAGACCTCTGCCTGGAGTAGAATGCCTTTTTCTCTCTTGGATTTCAAAGAAATGCTCCCTGTCTTCCAGGACTCTGTTCCACCTCTCTTTCCCTGACTTTCCTTCCCTAAACTGTTTAAAGCTGCCTCCTCCAGAGTGCTGGGCACAATCACTAGAGTGTGGTCATCATGGTGGAGCTGTTTCTGTGCATGTCTGTCTCTTCTGGTAGACTGTGGGCTCCAGGAAGTTGCTGAATGAGGGAAGGTATAAAGGATTTAACAAGGCCAAGGGGTTTAAATAGTGTTTCTGCTTCTCTGAATTATTGGGCCCATGCTGCCTTATACCTCATCAGACACTTGTTAAAAAAACAAAAATATATTTGGTTTTAATGACTGTAATGAAATTTTAGTAGTAGTAGTAGTAGTAGTAGTAAAAATAGTAGTAGTTACTAATAGTAGTATTAATTGAACACTTGCTAACTAAGTTCTCTTATAGTCATTGCTTCATTTAACTGAGCCAATAATCATCTCAGGTATCATTCCATTTTATAGAATGAATTAAACAAGATGTGCAATCAAGTAATGCAAGATGGCAGAGAATACAAAGTGGAATGCAGACATCATCACCTGGTTGGCAGTGTCAGTGGTTTGTAGGCTGGTCAGGAAAAACTGGATCTATTGGTCAAAATGGCTATTGATAATCTCTTGAATGGCATATTGGCACTGAATTTGGCACAAAACAAACACAGCCATTAAACACATTACTCGAAAGATGAGATGGTAATTTATATTTATTAACATTTGGAATAACAGAAATACAGTCTTCCTTTTAAGTATGCTAGAAGGAGTTTGTGACCACAGTCACAAGATCAGGGTTGAAAACCCAACCTTGCCAAATACATAATATGTGGTGTTAGGATTTGGCTTAATTTTTCTGAGCCTCAGGGTCTTCATCTTTGAGATAGAAATATCACTTCACAGCCCACAGTGCTATTGTGAGAAAGAAAATGAAATGGTATGTATGAAAGGGATTTGTAAATGGCATAGGGCTAAACAAGAGTAAGGCTGAGTGTTCTTGTCCTTGTTCTGCATTTGGGTCTAAAAGGTTGGCCTTTAGAAAGTGTCAGGTTGGAGAAGGTGGTGTCCTGCTGGGTCAGTGAATATGGGCACTAAGGCAGTTAGTTGTAGGTTGTCAGATTTCCTGCTGGGGCAGGGTATGAGCAGGCTGGGTTGTGAGCCCAGAAAAACAAATGGCATGAGCTAGTTAGGGAAGATGTGGGAATAAGGAAGAGTAGTTAGAAAATTAACATCTTACACTTACCAAAACAACAGAGCTGAGAATGTAACTGGTTAGGGATTTGCATTGGTTCACCTGTAACCAAGGACCAGCCCAAGGACCACAGATCAACTCTAGGGAGCTGGTTCTTTTAAGTAAAAGCTCTTTTCTGCAGCTCAGAAGTTTTCTGGATCTCAGCACAAGAGCTCATTTATCCTGAGGTCTCAGTGTCTTGATTCCAAACATATTAATGCATTAACACAGACAGAGCTGTTCTTCACAGGGCCACTTCCTCATTGTGTAGAGTCAACCTGCTTCCTCATCAGAAATGAAACCAAGGCTTTATCTTTTTTATCCTGATAGATTGAAAAATATTTTCCAAGTTCTGATCTTAAAATATGATGGCAGGGGGAAGGGAGGGTGGGGAGAGGTGAGAATGACCACATTCTGCCAGTCTTTGGAGGTGAGCGTAGAAAACAGCCCTGCCTTTTTGTCACAGAAACTTATCTGTAAGTTTCAGGAGGACAAATCTGTGTAACATGTTTTTAAAGAATTAGTAGATTGATTTTAAGTTAGAATTTACATTCTAAAATATCCCCACACACTGGAGATGATGGACAAAATGAACAAGATTAAGTGTAATCAGAATAAATGAGTTAATTTTTAAGTTTCAGTTAAAAAAAATCAGCCTTGGAAGTTTGGAAGCCAAGGAAGAAGAAAACAAGGGAGGAAAGGAGAACTCCATGCCATTTAAAAAAAAAAAAAAAAAAACATGTGTATATCCTAAATAAAATCAGTTATTTGCTTACTATTTGCACTTGCTGAGTGCTCAGGTACTTCGTTTAATCCTCCCAACACCCTGTGTGGTGTGTGTTAGGAAGGTCAAGTCCTTTCTGTGGTCGTGCTGTTGGCCAGCAGGTCCCAACATCTGCCATTTGAGTATGATATAGTGAAGCATCTGGAATCGAAGTCCAGAAACCAGTTTTGGTCACACCATAGGATCTTAGACTTTGCCACGCCTCAGTTTACTTGCATCCAAAGTGAGAGGCTTAGACCAAATCTAATGCTCTTTTTGTCTACAAAACCCTCTTCACAGTGGACTAGCAGAAGGGATTTGAGATGTTTAGCCCAGGAAAGGGGACGTGCTAAATAAACCTTCAAAGGGCTATGGTGGGGCAGAGGCCACCACTGAGGGCCCTCTCTTTGCTCCTGGTGAGGACTGCTCCTCCCAGGAGGAAATTGATGCACTGGGCAGTACAGTCCCCACCCTTTATCTGAAGACTCTCTAGAAGCCATTTGTGACCAATTAAGAACGAGTTAGAGTGCAACCTCCACTAAGAAGCAGGCTCTCTTTGTTACCTAAAACACTCAGTGTCTATTTCTTTTGGAGCAGTGCATACTCATCTGCCCATTTTGAGGAGGATTGGGGTGGGATAGTGGGAGATGGGGTGGGAGAATGGGGGACGGCATTACCAGCTACCCAGGACACTAGAGCATTTCTCTGTGTGGACTCAGCACCATCTTGTGGACACAGCACTCTGGACTGGGGATGGGCTTTGGTCATCAAATATAAAAGAACCTCAAACACAACCCAGAAGAGGCTGCTGCCAAGGCAAAGCTCTGTCTAAAGGATCATTTTTTAACAGGGGCTGTCTAATCGCAGAGCTAGGAACTGCCTTAGGGAATTTACCTTTATGACCATAACCCTGTTATTAAGCCTATGACACCTAGAAGAACAGCGTGGGCAGGCTCAGTGACATGGTAGCCAGACCTTCCCAGGAGTTGTGTTTACTGGGAAGGGCTTCAGTTGCAGAGGCCTCCTTAGGAGGGAGCCCCAGGCTCTTTCCTCCATGGCCTCCCTTCCCCACGTCCTCTATCCAGCCCCACCCCTTCTGGTACAGAGGTGCCTCTGCCCTGCCTCCTTTCTTCCTTGCTGGTATTGATTGCCACTCTGGGCATAACTTCTTTATGGTGCTTAAAGGCCCCCTTCCCAGTGAGGTGAGGATGGAACAGAAGGGAGCTGTGAGGAGAACAGAACACTCAGGTTGCAAAATGCTTTGCCTTCCCTAACTCTGTCTACTAACACTGGTGAGGCTGGCCATATGGATGTTTTTGCCATTTCTGTGTGTGAAAAAACTGAGTAATGATCTAATCTGAGGCTAAGATGATAGTCTGAGGGTACTCTTGCTCTGTGCCTTGACCCACAGTGGAAAGAGCAATGTGTGGGCCCAAAGAAGCCACTGACCTCTTTTCTGCTTATTCTTCACAGTAGGGTTGTGGTGGGTAATATCTTTAATGGGCATATAGGACCTCCCCCCCAAAGAACAATAGAGTCACTGATTTTCTATTTGTTAATACAGTTATTGGTTTTATTTATCATAAATATCATGATGCATGTACTTATTCTTTTTTTTAATGTTTATTTATTTATTTATTTATTTATTTATTTATTCTGAGAGAGAGAGAAACAGCATGAGCAGGGGAGGGTCAGAGAGAGAGGAGACACAGAGTTTGAAACAGGCTCTGAGCTAGCTGTCAGCACAGAGCCCGACGCGGGGCTCGAACCCACAAACCGTGAGATCATGACCTGAGCCAAAGCCGGACGCTTAGCCAACTGAGCCACCCAGGTGCCCCTGAACTTATTCTTTAAAAGTAAACATTGGTTCTTTCAATTGCATTACTATACCTGTGTTTTTCTTGCAAGACTTTGATACAAGAACTCTTACTGTATTACCCATAGTTCCTTATTTTGCCAAATACATGTTTTTGCATTTACCTTCCAGGACTATTTTGAGGCTAACTCCTTTTCTTCTGGGGTCAGGCTGGCTCCCCACTGCCCAACCTGTGAGAACTAGTCTTGCTCAGGCTCACTGGAAGCCCTTGAAGCCTGAGACTCTCTAAGCCATTCATCTTTCCACTTTAGCTTCAGAGAAACCCTTGCTTACAAAATGGCCCCTGATTCCTACCTTTCAAGCAACAAGCATTAAATTGGTTGTTATCATCAGAATGAGATGGGCTAAAGAAAAGAGTTGTAGGTATTGTTTTCTGGAATTTTCATGGAAAATTAGGGTGAAAAGAGCAATAGAATGAGATACATTTTATGTGTAAGGTGCACTAACATCCATTTTGTAGAAAAAAAAAAAAAAACAGGCCTGGAGGTGTTAATTAACTTGTCCAAGTGTCCGAGTTCATACAGCTAGCACATGGCAGAACTGTTTTTTGAGCATGAAGATGTAACTAAGCAGACAGAGAAAAGACAGCCCAATGGAACAGGAGAAGAAGAGCTTGGGACTACTGACTACATCAGATAGTTGTCCAAAATTTTCCTCACGGACTTCAGTGGAAGCTTAAACCAGATCCCAAATAAGCACAAAACTTGTTAAACCCCAGACTGAACCCAAATTTTTAATTTTTTTTAAATGAACAAACCACAATCTAATGAATCCATCACTAAACTGAGATATAACTAAAAGAATTCTAAAATCAAAAATCAAAAATGTTCTCTAAAATAAGTCATACCAAGCTGACAAGTTACTAGGTTCTTAAAGTAAGAAGGAGGTCCCAGAACACGGCCCCTGCAGAAGCCCCGTGGTGGGAGGGGCGAGGAGTCTGTGCACGGGACACGTGCAGCAGCAGAGCAGAGGTGAAAGAACGAGGTGAAAGAACGTAGCTCTCTAAAACAAGCTCGCCACCCTGTAAACTGATAGCACCCTAACTTTGCCTTGTATAGCGTAATTTGAGTGATCTAACTTAGGACAAGTACACATCATGGAAATTTATAGATGATTTAAATATTTGTCTTAAATCTTGTTCTGGTTTCTTTCCTATCAAGCTTTTTACCAGAATTCCTCATAAATAGTTAACTTGAATGATTTTATTTAAATCTTTGATACCTTTTTTCCACGTGCTAAGAAGAATGCTAACAAAGGATGCAACTAAAGAAAGAAAAGAATTTAGATGATACTTGTAATTAAATGCCCACATCTGAGCTAAGGTTCAGATCTAACTGCTGTCTGCATTAGGGAGGAATGATTAGTTGATGAGCCCCTTTGGGATATTAAGTAGTGTGAGGGGTGATGGGGACCTCTGGGCACACAGTGAAATGGAACATATGTCCCTGCCATTGAGGAATTTCATATTCCTTACATTTTGGGCCTGGGGCCAAGGCTTGCAATATTTGTTCCCACTGACATTTGCAACTAATTATTAATTGGTAGTAGTAATAATAATAGCTCATGGTTAGTAAGCTTGATTTTGTTCCAGACACTAGGCAAAGCCCTTTATAGGTATTATCATTTAATCCTCATATTAACCCTGATAGATTCTATTTTTAGCTCCATTTCACAGATGAAGAGGCTGAGGTGCAAAGAGCTTAAAAACATGCCCAAGGTCATGGCCAGAATGTGCCAGAGCCAGGTCCACCTGACACCAAAGTTCAAGCTCTCTGCCATCATCCCAGATTGGATGTGATCTGCCTCATCCTGAATTATCCTTAGGGAGAGCCCTGTTTCATGAATGGATTAATATGGTGCTTTGGGGTCTCTCAGTTCTCCTGGTTCAGGAGTTCTCATCTCCCCACTCGCCCTTTCAATACCCACTTCTTATGGTAGCTCCTTTGTTGCACTCAGTAACTGGTGAGTGGTAAGCATTTGATAAATATTACCTTGAAATAGAAGTGAATCAAAAAATAATAATAGCGGGGCACCTGGCTGGTTCGATCGGTAGAGCATGCAACTCTTGATCTCGGGGTTGTAAGTTCAAGCCCCACATTGGATGTAGAGGTTACTTAAAATCTTTTTTAAAGTAGGCCTCATGCCCATCATGGAGCCCAACGCAGGGCTTGAACTCATGACCCTGAAATCAAGACCTGAGCTGAAATCAAGAGTAGGATGCTTTAAAGGACTGAGCCACCCAGGCGCCCCATAAAAATAAAATCTTTAAAAAATAATAATGATATTTATGAGTGCCATATATTACTTTCAGGTTTACATTTTTTTTTAGGTACACAAATTAAAAATAGAATGTCATGGAAAATTCTGACTTTCCCCAGGTGTTCACCTCAGAGCCACCTGGTGGTCCATATGGTATCTTTATGCATTTTAAAGAAACCACCCCCTCCGTGTGGCAGGAGGATGCAGCCCTCACCAGTGTACCTGCCTGGCCAAGCAGAGCATGAGCTGGCTCTCAGTCTGCCCTTCCTCACAGCATATCACAGGGCAGAACCTGTCCCCCTGCATGTGGCAGCCCTGCTCAAGTCCAGTTGAAAGTTTGCCAAGCACTCACACACTGGTAAGTGGGCTGGGGTTGTGAGCAGGCAGAAAAGCCAAGTTCTTTATTTCTTGGTGCTTCTGAACCTGAAATGGAGAGTCTAGTTTTTGAGTTCTACTGCCTGGGTCTGAATCCCAGCTGTGCTGCTCAGCAGTTAAATGACCCCAGTCAAGTTACACAGCCTCTCTGCACCTCAGTTTTCTCATTTACAAAATCGGGTTGCCGTGAACTTAATCGGGACGGTGTGTACAGTGTGTAGAACAGCACTGGGCACGTGGATGTCCCAGTTAGGTGCCGAGGGGACAGCATGTGGCTGGCGTAGGTGGTGAATTTCCTCTTGTCAGATGAGCAGGTCTCGTTGGGGACGTTGATGTGTTTGTGGTGGGGTGTCAGTGTCACATGACAGCAGCCCTCAGGAAGCCTGGCCAGAGAGGCTCTCTAACGAGCAGGGGACAGCAGCATAGTGAGGTCATGGGCCAATGCATGTGCACAACATAGCTCAGTAACATTTTTATACTACACCCACGTGTTGACTACTTTGAAGTTTTAGTATTTTTTTAAAAGTTATTTTAAAAGTTTGTTTCCAGTTTAAGCATTTAAGAGACAAAGACCGAATCCCTAGAGTTAAAACTGTTTAAGAATAAAATTCGTCTGAGTAAATTTTAAAGGTTTTATTGACTTTATTCAGTAGTTTGTGAATTGGGCAGCATCCAATCTAGCAGATAAAAAAAGGAGTGCCAGAGAGCTATGCAAGGCAGAGATTTTATAGGCAGATGGAGCAGAATAAGGAAGTTGCACTCGGCAGAGAGGCAGATTGGTATTCAAGGTTACTCACCTTATAGAGGGTGGCAGGGCCTTATCAGCAGAGTACTTAATGCTGATGAAAGTTGATTCGTGATTAACTGGTTTAAGATTCCATTTCTGGAAGAGCTAAAGCCAAGTTAAGTTTCAGTTGGTGACATGGGGCTTAGCATAAGCAAATCCATTTTGGGCCTGTTGTCTTTCACAGAACAAAGCGTATCAGGGCATAAAGTGTTGCTCTTTTCCATTTTTTTTTTTTTTTTAATTTGAGCCCAAGCAGTAATAGTAAGCCATTTTTCAGTGTTTCAAGGCTGCGTTTCAGTGTTTTAACTTGTTTGAGCAGTGACAACTTTGTGGGTAGATAGATGGCCCTGGCTTGTCTTATCCTGCTCAGGTTTAGGCTAGCAGTGTTGATTTGATGTGTGTGTGTGTGTGTGTGTGTGTGTGTGTGTGTGTGTTTTCTATCATATCGAAACACCTTTCTTGACTTTTTTTATGTTCAACAAACATATTCACCCCTTTTAGCATAGGTGACAAATAGCAGGGCAGTTTCTATTGACCTAATGCTGGATACAGAAAGCTTGGTAACAGTGCCCAGTATAGTGGGCTTTAGAAAGCTTAGTGATTGGGTGCTTTTTGTTTTTGCATTCATTTATTAAAGGTTTCTTAATATCTGTTCTGTGCCAAGTACAGTGCTGGGAGCTAGGGATACTGGTAGACAGTCTTAGCCCTCATAGAATTTATACTTTTGTGGTAAAGGCACACGTTTGTCAATGCTTAACTATTGTCATAATGAGTGCTCTGAAAGAAAAGTATGCTGAGAATATATAACAGATGAACTTAATTGAGGGAGGAAAGGATTGTTGGATAGAAATAAGAAAGGACTACTGCCTGGGCTGCAAGAGCATTCTAGAATGCAGAAGCAATACCCTGAGGTGAGAAGATCCTAGGCATATTCAAGGAAACAGAAAGAAGGCTGATGCACGTTAGAGTGGCAGGAAATGCGGTTAAGTCGCAGAGGACTTTATACGCCTTAGTAAAGATACTAGAATTTGGGGGTGCATAGGTGGCTTAGTTGGTTAAGCGTCCAACTTTGGCTCAGGTCATGATCTCACGGTTCATGGGTTTGAGCCCTGCATTGGGCTTTGTGCTCACAGCTCAGAGTCTTGGAGGGATTCTGTGTCTCCCTCTCTTTCTGCCTCTCCCCCACTCACAGTCTCTCTCTCTCTAAAAAATAAACAAACATTAAAAATTTAAAAAAATATATTCTGGAATTTGGATTTAGAGTTTTCACAAGCCTCACTGACCACCTCTCAGTTCTGTGTTTGTGGGGGGACTCTTCCATCTGTCATGGAGAAAGCTCACAGCCAGCTTGACCCTCCCCTGGAGATTCGCTTTCCGTAGTGCTCCCCTCATGCGTCACACCCATTGCGCTCATGCCATACCCTGACTGACAGTTCTCTAGCAGGAGTTTCATGAGCCCAGAGACTGCATCATGCCCAGTCCTATAAGGAGCAGGTAAATCTAAATACTTGTGGGGAAGGAAAGCCAAATTAAAATTCATTTTCCTGATACATTTTCAGATTAACAGATCCTGGCTGTGCAAATCCTTGGTCTTTGTCTTCTGAGTCCTTAGATTGAACTGAACTGAACTGAATAGACTTTAAAAAATCAGCTTCTTGGGGGCACCTGGGTGGCTCAGTCAGTTGAACATCTAACTTCAGCTCAGGTCATGATCTCACAGTTCATGGGTTTGAGCCCCACATCGGGCTCTGTGCTGACAGCCCAGAGCCTGGATCCTGCTTCAGCTTCTGTGTCTCTCTCTTTCTCTGGCCCTTTCCTGCTCATGTTCTAGCTCTCAAAAATAAATAAACATTTAAAAAAAAAAACTTCTTTTAATACTAAAATTTTAAGTTGGCAACATGTGGGTGTAAAGGCCTTGGTGTTGGGTGTTTAGCAAATTCTGGGCTGCAGGGCAGATAGCCTGACTGTGTTACGTGCTCAGGTGGCACCTAGAGAATACCTACTGCACCACCACTGTTTGCCCGGCCGGCATGCAGAGTCCCAGGCCCAGGGCCCACTGTGTAGCAATGGTCAGATTGCCCTGGGGACTGCTGCCCATGGCGGGGGTCTGCTTGCCTTAAGTCCGATCCTCAGCTGCCCTTCTTCAGGACCACTCTTGGCACATTCTGCTTCATGACATGCAGCATTTCTTTGTTCTTTTTTTTTAAACTTCATTTATTTTAAGAGAGAGAAAGAATGCACAGGAGGGGCAGAGAGAGAAGGAGAGAGAGAATCTCAAGTAGGCCCAGTACTGTCCATACAGAGTCTGATGTGGGGATCAGACTCACAAAATGTGAGATCAAGACCTGAGCTGAAACCAAGAGTCAAACGCTTAACCAGCTGAGCCACCTAGGTGCCCCTCTTACTTCTTGGTGTGTGATTCAGGCTGGCTGCCCCCGGTGGCTCTAGCTCTTAATCTCAGCCTGGGTCTGTTCCTGCTTTGGGCTTCCACAGTGGTGATCCACAGTAAGCCTGCTGTTTGGACTTGGTGCAGGGCAGTTTTGTGCCAGATGGAACAAGTCACCTACTCTGTCTTCACTCCTGCTGTGTGTGCACATGCATGTGAGGCGGCAGTAGAGTGTGGGGGACTGAGCACTGTGCTGCCATCAGAAATGACAGCTCTCTGCAAGCAAGGTACTACCTTTCCACTCGATACTGTGGCACCATAATAATCAGCTTCCATATACTCAGCACAAACTCTGTTTGTTAATCCACTTGACCCTGTGAGTATGTAATAATAATTTACTTTCCCACTGCCCAGGATGATGAAGAGGATTAAAAGAATTAATATGTGAAGTGTTTCGCAACCTGAAATATATCAGATAAAAGCAATTTTATTCTAAATTGATTAGGCAAATTCAAACGAATGTGCATTGTATTTGGCAGTGTTTATGGTGCCTACCCATATCTAATGCTGATTTAGAAACAGGTATCTATTTACAGCATGGATTGTTTATTCAGTAAATGAATATTTTTTGAGGGCCTACTATGTGTCAGGTACTTTTCTAGGTGCTTAAGATACATCAGTGTAGAATATGAAAGACTTGCCCTGTGGCACTTCAATTCTAGCAGGCAGATGGACAGGTAGTAATAAAGGGGTAAATTGTGTAGTGTGTTAGAGTGCCATGGGTATTGTGGAAAAGAAAAAAGCAGAGCAGGATTCAGGGCATCGCAAATGCAGGGGAAAGGGGCAGGTTGCTCTTTCAATCAAGGGGAGCCTCATCGTGTTTTTTATGCACAGCCACTTCATGTAGTCATTCAGCAAACATTTCCTGAGTGCTTGCCGTGTGCTGCATCCTGGAGACATAGTCATGAACAGGGCAGACGAGGTCCTTTCTGTCCTGGAGCTTACCTTCTGGTGGGCAGAGCGGACAGTGAACAAGCCGGCAGACGCATGTGGCAATTGCAGGGTGAGGTGGGTGGTAGGAAGGGAAACCAGGCATTATGAGGGCACGTGAAAGCAGGATCAAACAGAGATGGGATGGTCCCTTCAGGATGACATTTGAGGTGGACCTGAAGCATGAGAGTGAGCCAGCCATGGCCAGTTCTGGGATCAGTGTGTTAAAGGCCCCGGGGCTGGAAGAGACCTAGCAGGTGAAGTAAGCAGAGGGAGGCGTATGTGGTGAGCACAGAGTGGGGTGGAGGGGAGCAGGCAGATCTGGAGAGAGCAGGCGGGAGCCGTGGATGACACCAGGCCTCTCAGGCCACAGTGAAGTATCTGGATTTTGTGCTGACATCAGGAGAATGCCGTTGAAAGGTTTTCAGCAGGCTTGACTCGATCTCTCTGTGTTTATAAAAGACCATCCTGTGGACTGTGTGAAGCACGGACTGCATAAGCAGTCCTCTCCGAACCACCACTGAGCAGGACATGCTCAGTGCTCCAGCTGAGTCCAGCCCACACTTGCTGAACCAACCCCACCGTGTGCCAAGCGCTGTGCTTCATGCTGTGCGTGCGTGTCGTGTGCTCGCTCCTTCCTGCACAGTTTCTGGCTCCTCCAGAAAGAACCAGTGTAAACTGGGATTCCTTGCCGCGCAGTCGTCCTGAGAAAGCTGGGGGACAGAGGGAGCAGGGGGTAGAGAGGGAGGGTGCCAGGAGAGGTGGGTTTAGATGGTTTAACACCAAAGCAGCAGTTGGCATTTAGTCCATTGTAGTCCTTACGGCCAGCTGGAGGGTGATTGTTGTTCGATAGCCACATATGTCTGATAGCTCTTCCTTCTGCCCTTCCCAAGAGGAAGCAGTCACCTGAGAGGAACAGGTCCATTAAATCAGTTGGCCCTTTAGGCTCATAAAAAATTGGTATTTGTTTTTTTGAAACCAACTCTTGATGATAAGGTCACCTGGAAATGAGAAGTTCCAGAGGATAGGAAGCCTTGTCTGGTCATTTTGGTAACTCGGTTCCCACAGCATTCATATTAAAAATGCCTCCTGCATAAGACAGGAGTGTCAGTGGAATTTGGTAGAGATGAGGAACGAACACAGCACCAGAGGGCTTAGAGGTATGCTCTCTAAGCCTGTTTGCCAGGTTTCTTAAGCAAGCAGGTATCTGGGCATGCATGATCCTGAGATGAACCCAGGGTACATGGGCTACCCTGAAATGCTGTGGTGTTTCAAAAAGGAAAAAAGAAGCCAAGGACCTTTCCCCCCTTTCATCTTTCCAAACAAGCAACCTGAAATATTTAACTTAGCACATTGCATCATCCATGAATCTGATAATGCTCGTTCTTACAGTCCATATGCACGCAACTACAAGTCTAGAGACCAAATGTTTACCTTTTCAAAAGAATATATTCAGGTAAAGTTGTTCAAGCCAGCCTTTCTCTATTGAATACACCCTAGCAGCTTCCTGACATTAGCCTTTCGAACGGCCTGAGTTTCAGTTGAAAAAGCAAACGTTCCACGCCTCACTAGGCTTTCTTGAATTCGATAGTTTAAGTGCATTAAAGTCTGATAAATGCACCTCTTCTCTACCTCCTTGGACTGCATTTAGAAGAGAAATCAAGAGGATTTTCCTTTTTCCTAGACACAGCCGAACTCTATAAAGGGCTTCTGTTTTGTAATCTGTTTTTGAGATCCGATGCGTGTGTTTCTAACACCTTGTCATGTGAGGGTATGACGTAGTCCCCCAGCAGGACTGTGAGAAAACGTATTGCAGAGATGTGTGTGGGGTGGTGGAGCGCAGTCGCTGAAGCCGTGTCCTTTGTCGGAACCCTCTCTGCGGGGTCCAGCAGACCCGTGCAGTAGTTTCCACTTTGATATGGGCCCCGCACTGCTCCAAAATGGACTGGGCATTTGACTTCTGCAGGATTCCAGGTCAGTATCCTAATCCAGTGTGTGCTTTTTTTAGTTGGGTTTTATTTCTAAGTTTCTTTTTATAGAAGGAGCCGTGCAGTAGAGAGAAGCGAAAGTTGCTCTGTTGGTTCAGTTTTGTTGTTCTCTACATTAGGAGTTGGGTGGTGGCCAGCGTGCTGCAGGAGGGCCCTAGGCCTTCTCCTCTGATCAGGAGATTTCAAAAAATAGGCCTCAGTCTGGTCCTGGAGATTAGCCGTACGTGAGGTTGAGTTACTTCACTCTTTGTCGTGTCTTACTAATAAAAGTACACCAAATTTTATTAACAAGCCCTATAAAGTTCTAATAATAGACATGTTATTGATTAATGAAGAGGTTTTATAAGATTATTTTTGTGCCATGAGAGTTAAAAATTATTTGGAAACTCTCATTTTAAGTTTTTTGACTTCCGTGTATTTCAGTAAATTGCCTTGACTAATTGGGGAGGGAAGAATTTAATTAAGCTGGAGGGGCACCTGAGTGGCTCAGTCGGTTAAACATCTGATTTTAGCTCAGATTATGATCTCATGGTCTGTGGGTTTGAGCCCTGCATCAGGCTCTGTGCTGACAGCTAGCTCAGAACCTGGAGCCTGCTTCAGACTCTGTGTCTCCCTCTCTCTCTCTCTCTGCCCTCCCACCCCACTTTGTGCTTCCTTGTGTGCATGCGCTCTCTCTCAAAATAAATAGACATTTAAAAATACAAGCTGTAAATACAGAGTAGTATTAGTTGGTCAGATTATTGCTAAGGATTACTTCCCTTTAAAAAAATTGTTTAACGTATATTTATTTTTGAGAGAAAGAATGTCAGCAAGGGAGAGGCAGAGAGAGAAGGGACAGAGGATCCGAAGCGGGCTCTGTGCCGACAACAGTGCCCAACATGGGGCATAACCTGAGCCGAAGTCAGACTCTCAACCCACTGAGCCACCCATTTACCCCTCCCTTTTTTTTAAAGTTCAGTTGTAGAACGAGTGAACCAGTGCCTAAAAGCAGTCTCCAGGATCCAGTGGGATGGGGGCTGATTCCATAGATGAATGGCTAGAATCGTTATGGACACACAAAATTCTGTGAGCAAGCTGACCTTTGAGATTTGGAAGGCAAGAATGCAAGCAGTGCTAGATAGTGCAAATGTAAGACAGGCCACAGTCCTGCAGATCAAGGAACAGTTTTTACCTGAGCATGTATTGTGTGGAAGGCCTGTTTGTCCCCCTGGTTTTTCAGCCATGCTCAGACTCCAGAGGTTGTTAGTAATGACTTCAAGCTTGGGAAATTCACGACAGCTATAGAATGTGTGTCTGTATGACTGGGTATGTTGGCCTGTGTTTCTCTATCCCTTAGTCTCCTTCTCCTGGGGATTGCTGCTTATATTTTACCACATTCTCATTCACTTTGTCTCTCGTTCTTTCAAGCCTGTATCTGATTTCTCTTATTGAGTAAAATAATTGTTAAAGAACCTAACAATCATTTTGAACATTGTCTTATAGGTTAGAGTAGCATTTCTCAAATGTTTTGGTCCCAGGACCGCCTTACACTGTAAGAAATCATTGAAGACCCAAAGACCTTTTGTTTATCTGAGTTAAATATCTATCAATATTTTCCATATTCAAAATTTAAAAGAGGATTTAGAAAAACAACTCTGGGCACCTGGGTGGCTCAGTCAGTTAAGCATCCAACTCTTGATTTCAGTTCAGGATGTCATCTCATAGTCATGGGACTGAGTCCAGCGTCAGAGCTCAGTTCTTTCTGCCCCTCCCCTGCTTGTGCTGTCTCTCTCTCTCTCTCTCTTAAAATAAACATTTAAAAAATAATAATCATAATTCATGAAAAATGACTGTTATAAAGTCATGATTAAATAACATTTTATTTATTTTAATAACATTTTATTTTAAAAAATAACTGCTTTCTAAGACACAAAATATAATGAGGAGAGTGGCATTATCTTAGGTTTTTGCAAATATATAATGTTTAGCTTGATAGAAAAGCAGTTGGATTTTCACATCTGATTCTGAAATCACTGATGAGTATGTTTTTGTGGTTGGAGTATGTAAAGAAAATCTAGCCTCATACAAATAGGTAGTTGGAAGGGGGAGATGTTTTCTAATAGCTTTTTCATTTAATTTTGGATATTCTTTGATAATACACCAAAACTTGACAGGTAGATGGTTTTTTAAAGGTTAGTTTCGACATGGAATTTGAACCAAAGCAATGAACTTTCCATACATTGTCACATTTAAATCAACTGATCTCTCTTACACCATTTTGCCTTTGTATGTGTGGTTTTTTATTACAATATTTGGAAATTTTTAGTTCACTCAGCTATGCCTATCTTCCAAACTCATTGCACAATATCCAAAAGTTACATTCATTAACATCAATCCAAAAGTCACATTCATTTACAGCACCACCAACCTCATTAGAAAAATCATTATGTATTGAGAAATGTAAAGCTCATGGCTGTGAATACCAAAGTTTATGTTAAATACCAAGTTTTCCAGAATTCTGATTTTCTTCTGAAAATCAAATTTTATTACTAGGAACAAAATGGCTACTTCCTTGAAATGACAGGTTCCCTTAGTTCATTTTAAAGAAAATGTTTGCCCAGATATCCACATCTGAATAACCATAGTTTGTCAGTCATTTTTTAACGTAAAAATGGTGTTCCATGAAAGAAAAGTTGACTAGTTGAGCTCACAACTCTAAGAACCACCCAGTGCTTTTCCTCAAGGTAGACATTGCTTTTTCAGTGCACTACAAGTGTTTTATGTACCTCCCATTTTATCACACAAAATAGTAAACAGATGTATATTCACTAGTCAGGATTTAATAAAATTAATTTTTACTTTCTTATCTGAGTGTTACTGGCTTGATGCTTGTTACAGTATCGGCTCTTTTACCCATCATTGCTTTTGTATTATCAACGCACATATCAGCATGGTCGGTGGGGGGAAAAGCAAATGACATCTTTGTGTTATTATGAAAATAGTTCTGACCTCATGAACCTGCCGACAGGGTCTCAGAGACTCCAGGTCCATGAAACACTTGGAGAACTGCCACATTAGAAGGAAACTAGGGAAAAAAACGGACAGGAATTAGTTTTTATTTTCCTAGTTACTTTTGCTCTCTGCAGAGTAGAATTTGGGTTCATCTGGTTCTAATTTTTAAAGCTTTAAGTCAGGAGCTCTTCTAAATGTGGTGTGTTAATTTAAGCTGTTTGCCGCTCAGGGTCTGAAGAGCCAGTTCCTCTCGCTCACCGTCAACATCATCGACAGTGTACTGTACCCTACAGGTGTCGCGAGAACAAAGATGAGTTAGATTAACCCTGCACTCAGGGAGCAAATAGGGAAGGATAGAAACATGAGCAAGTGCATAACACTCCATGTTTCATTAGGTGGGAGCCAGAACTAGACGTTCCAGAGGACAAAGGGTGCCCAGGTGGGCTGTCACCTGAGATGAGAA